>NC_138187.1:10152463-10752463 GCF_964194105.1 Spermophilus citellus
ATATGTTACCTTTAGAATCTGAAAGGAATTTGTGATTTCTGATTGAAAAAAAATAATATTTGGTGAAAGAAAAATAGATATTTAATGGGGGGA
The DNA here is from genome assembly GCF_964194105.1 of Spermophilus citellus. NCBI lineage: Eukaryota > Metazoa > Chordata > Mammalia > Rodentia > Sciuridae > Spermophilus > Spermophilus citellus. The sequence continues at coordinate 10,152,557 of NC_138187.1, forward strand.
ACATATAATACCATTATAAAGAGGGATTGAGTTAAAAAAATTAAAAGACAGAGATGAAAATGTCCTGATAAGACATAGAAACATGGTAAGAAAATATAAGAGCCAAGTTAAATCATACTTAGGAAATATTGTAGAATACTGTAGAAACTAAAAAAAAATGATATGTAAGACAAACACACAAATTTTACCCAGAGTCAAAAGAACAAAGACTTAAAATAAGAAGAAATGAAAAGAAGGATGTGGAAAATCAAATTTTTAGCAAACCATGATCTATAAAGCAGTCAAAAAAAAAAAAAATAAGACCATGCAACAACAATCAGAGAATCAAATAGCAAAATACCCTCCAGATTTACTGACACCCTGAATTAGTGGTTGGAATGGATACGCTGAGTGTCACCAGCTAGAAGTAATCTCACAGAGTTTTAGGATTTCAAAACTAACTCAAAAAATTTCTACAGGTATAAAATAGAACAAAACAAAACTAAATAAATGGTTTACCTAGAAAGGTTAGGCATCAAACTGGCCTCAATCTTTTCTTTGGTCACATAAGGTTTCAAGGAGGAAAGATCATAACCCAAGAGTTTCCACCAAGTTCCCAAATTTTTATTAGTGTGTGAGCTAAGGATGAAGTCACTTTAACAACCAACAAAACCAACAACGTTCACTGCTGACTAAAACTTGATGTAACAAAAGTAAAATTGTCTAATATAATTTTGCAATCATCTAAAGTCAACACGTTATATAGAGATTTTCCACTGATATTAATAAGAAGATAAAGAAGCCCACCATTTCTTAATAACTATGGATATTCGAGTCAATGCAACAGATCATGAGACATAAAGGAATAAGGAAAGCCATCATTACTTTTCAGAGGTATGATTGCTTAGAAAAGAAATGAGCTGGAAAAAATTGGAAATAATGAGTATGTTCTGAGTTACAAAATCAAAGTATCTACTTTTTCCCCATGTATTGGAAATAAAACAATGGGAAATATTTTTAATTTTGCTTTCAGTAGTAATAATGAAAAAATGCAAATAAAGCCTCCATAACTAATGGGAACTTATCCACAAACACAGAGGCCACCTTGGAGTTGGGATATACGTGGAGATTTGAAGAGAGACCCTTGTATGCCATTTTCATAAATAGGAAAACTGAGTATTATTAAAATTTCACTTCTCCCAAAATGAATCAGTGCAATTAAATCCAATGCCAATCAGAATTCTAAAAGGGATGATTTCAAGATGTAGTAAAATTAGATTAAAGCTCATCTGGAAATGCAAATAAGACTGACCAAGAGATTTGGTGAAAAACAGAAGTCAGATTTCTTGTTATGCTAGCTATTAAAATTTTAAAAACATAACATAAAATGGGATCCTAGAGGCAAGTGGACACACAGACAAATAAAATATAAAATATGTAAAAATTAGCAGTGAAAAGATGAATGAATGGGCTGGGACAATTGATTATATCATCTGCTATAGAGGAAAACGTAAAATATAAACATGAAAACCTTACACAGACACCATAACGAGTTCCACCAGATTAACGTGATAATGCAAATATTTAAATAAAAACATAAAACATGCAGATAAGTATCTTGTGTCTGAAGAGGAAGAAACTGGTGAGCAACCAGAGAAATCACAAAGCAAACGCCCAACAAATTTGACAACACATAACCTACTGAAACCACAAACAAAACAAGTACAACAGTAAATTAAAAACATTTCCTGATGAAAGTTGAATGTAGTTAACATATGAATCCATATGAAAATTTTAAAATTCAGTAGAAAACAATGGAAAAAGGACCCGAGAACTCAGAGGTAAAGAACCCCAAATGACAACTGGATATCAAAAATGGTCAGTTCCATTACTGCTGAGAAAATCAAAAATGGGCAGAGCTGTCCTTTTTTTTTTTCTTTTTCTTTCAAAGAAAAAGAGCAAGAACTTTAATATGATACCACTGGAGGCTGGAGTAGCAGCAGCAGCATGCTCTGGCCAACTGCATACAGAGCTGGCCACGAGGCACATTGGAATGAACTTCTCAGAGAAAAAGGTGAAGATAAGTTTCAAAAGTCAAAAAATATTCCATCTCCTTGACCCAATCATTCTAGAAATTTACCTTCAGAGTGTAGCTCTGGATTTGTGTTCAAGAGGCCTGCCTCGGGGGGAAGGTCACTAGCCAGTTGCTCCTTGGTCACTCCAAGGGATAGGGGATGCCCATCTGGCTAGGACCTTGGGAAAAGACACAGGATCTGAGCGGGTCCTGCCTTCTCCTCCTTCCTTCAGGGAGGGTGCCTTCTGGCCTGTGCTCCAGACCCAGGTAGAGGCCTGACCCCAGCAGGAGGCTGAGGATTGAGGGCACGGCCTGGACCTAGGTGGGTGCACCTGTCAAATTCAGGGGCGTGGCATCAAGGAACTCTGCTTCCCTCACCTACACATGTCCTCCAAACTAGAGACCAATCAGTCATTGAATTCACAGCTCACCCCACCTTCGGCCCTCCGTGGACTCCAGAGTTGGGCAGATACAAGCAGGAAGCTGCTGGTTGTCCCTTCTCAGGTCTCACCTCAGTGTTACTGAGAAATTATGAACCAAAATAGAAAAGCTGCAGTCATGGTAAATAAAAGGATTGATTAAATCAATAGTAGTTTATCTACAGGGCCTAATATTTGTGCAGAGTTGAAAAGTGTGCTCTTTAAGAACACATAAAGGAAAGCAAGCAGTATTTAAGATCAAATGGGAGCAGGCAGGTAACAAAAATAGTATGTAAATAAATATCTCTACCACCTGGGCACATGGGGGAACAAGATGAGAAGAAAGAACTTCAAAGGGCTAGGGTTTATCTCCGGGTGCTGGAGTTGGGAGTGATTCTTATTTCTCCTTTCGGCCTTTTCATATTATATAAATTCTCTCCAATATGTTTGTACTGCTTTTTATAATAAAAAAAAATCATGTTATTTTTGAAGAAAGCAGAATCTCAGAGGTCACGTTGACTTTGTGCTATCTGTCCTCTGTGCATCTGGAGAAATGCTCTTTGATTTTGGCCCAGGGCACTTTGAACATATGAGTACAAACCTACGACAGGTTTATTCTGGGACAATTCCGCACAATTGCTCTCAGCCTTTTGTCCTTGCACAAGGACATCCATCCTTCTACCTACTTGTACAAAAAACCAGGGACTGACAAGGGCCATGTGCCTAGCACTGTGCTCATTATCACACATGCAGCCCTTGGAAGCTGGACTCTCACCCCCCAAAGAGTGCCCCAGAGATATGCAAACAAATCCCCCTGTGTGGTGTAGTGTATGCTGCAAGGCAGCTCACACGCAGCCCTGGGGTGGAGTGGAGGATCCGGCTCTGGAATAGTCATGGCGGGTGATGGCATTTGATCTTGCGCTGCAAGGATGAAAGGCCAGGTGGGTGGACCAGGTGTGAGGATATTGCAGGCACAGCATTGGAAGTGGGGGTGGTAGGAGGAGCAAGAGAGATGAATATATTAATACTTAATACAGGTATCCTAAAACTTGGCAAGTGTGTAGGAGGATGTACCAGTTAAGGATTCTTTGGTCATAAATCACAGAAATTGACTCTAACTAAGGGAGAAAGGGAGCTTACTGGAAGAATGTAGGACATTTCTAAAAAGCACCAAGAAAGTGGAAGAGCAAGGCTCAGAAAGCACAAGGCTTAGGAACTTAGGGAAGCAATATTGATCCTTGCCTGGAGGAAGAGGGGCACTTTGATTGACAGTGGAGAGTGTCCGACAGGGACAAGAGGTTCCCAGAGCCAAACCTGATTCCCTTCATTCAGAAGGGTGGTTTTCCACCAGGGGTTGCAATTGCCTCCCAGGAAACATTTGGAAATGTCTGCAGATTTTTTTTCTCTTCAATATTTGAGGTGCTAACCTCATCTAGTAGGTAGAGACCAGGATATCCTAAACATCCTTCACAGGCCCAAACAAAGCAGTACCCAGCCCTGGGGCTCAGAATTCCTGACTTGGAAGTGAAAATGCACGTGGAGACAGAAGTAGCCGAAGCCCAGTAGGAAAGAAGGGGTGGGCAGGAAGAGTGGAGTGGTTTTGAAGGTGAGGAAGGTCGTTAAGACCTTGAGGACAAGGAGGGTCATTGGAAGGGGTGTAAGCCCAGAAGAGATTCAATATACATGCAAACCTGGGTGTACTGGTGTCTATGACAACACCCTCTTTACCAAATTCAGAGCAAATTTCTCAATTTGCAGTTATATAGTTTTACACTTTTTGTTTGTTTTATGCATTACCTGCTAGATCAGTAACCTTCCTTAGGGACAGAACCACACCAGTTTTATTTACCATTGCATCCCAGTGCCCAGAATACTGTCTGGCACATAGTAGAGGTTCGATAAATAAAAAAGAATAAACAAATAAGTGAATACATGGATAAGTGAATGGATGGAAGCATAATAGGTAGATGGTCAGTGAACAAATGAATTGGTGGATGGAACAAAAAGACATATCTAAAATACATTGAATAGGAGGGAGTCGTATTTTTAGGTTATATTCTTAGAGATTACCTATATAGCTGTCAGATTCTTGCCTACAAAGAAAGAAAGAAAGGCAGACAGGCAAGCAAGTATTTGGACAAAAAGAAAAGGGCACAGATAATTTAGGCCCATGATTATTTGATTTTAGGAGTCCTGGCTGAGCCCGTGCTGAACAAATGTGCAAAAAGAGAAAATAAGCAGGGGACAGGTGAGGCTTTCGCCCAGGCAGTCAGAGCTGAAACACCAGAATAACAGCAAGGCAGCACATTAGCAGGGGCCAGAAAGCACATCATATCAGCCATTTATTCAGCAAATATACTCATTGCCTGCCTAGTACGTGTCAAAGCACAGTACTAGATACAGAATATCCACTATTTAAAGAGATAGACCCAGTCTTTACCCCTGTGGCATTTAAAATCTATTGGGAGAGACAGATACCAAAAGAGTCAACAAAGATATATCAAATTATAAATGGTAGCAATCAAAACATAAATAAGTAAAAAACAAACAGGGTGGGGGTTACATAGGATTTCTTACAAAAAATGATGTTTAAACCAGGTCTAAAGAATGAATAGAAGCCCTCCCCATGTGAAGAATAAGGGAAAGAATGTCCCAGGTAGAGGGATTGGTAAAGCAAAAGCCACCAATCAGGAAAGGGCTTGCTGGGTTTGAGAATCTCCAGGGAGGTCAGTTTGGTTGGTGCACAGTAAGTAATAAGAAAAACTAGAAAAAGGATATAGTCAATCAGGATATAGTGCTTAGATCACCTAAGGTCTTCTGGGCCATGGTAAGCATCTGGATTTTGTCTGGATGATCTGCTGCTGAATTAACAGAGTGCATCAAAACTTAATGGCCTAAGATAACAACTTATTTTCTCAGGATTCTGGAAGTTGCCTGGGGAGTTGTTTTGCCAGCATGTCCTGGGCCCACTCATGCTGGTGCATTGCCCGGGATGTTGAATTGAGCCGGACTGTTTCAGACCTGACTAGCCTGGGCTTCCTTGCAGCATGGCTGCCGAGCTCTAAGAGGGAGCATTCCAAGAGGCAAAACAGGGAGCTTCAGGTCTCTGAAGGCTCAGCTTTGGCCCTTACACAGAGCCACTGGTGACACCTTGTATTGATGAAAATAAAAGTCACAGGGCCATGGAAAGTGGCCATACTTAATCTACTACAGATTTTTCTTTTTATCCTCAAAGTAATGGAGACTCATTGTAATTTTAAAACATAGATGTTAATATAATGAGATATAATATTGTTTTCGAAGGGTTATGCTAAATCTGCTATGGAAAGAATGAATTGTAGAGGAGCAAGAATGGGATCTGTACATGTTGGAAAGAGGTTATTCGAAATCCTGTGAGTCAATTTGCAGAGGCTGCTGAGTTTATCAGAATGAATGCTGGTTTCAGAATCCAATATAGTCACATTTGAATCCGAGTTTTGCCACTTACTGGTTAGTTTCCCAACATGTAAGATGGATATCTTTGCATTTAGCCCTTGAAGTTTTCATGGGTAGCCACATAATTCACATAAAGCAATATAATGCCTGAGCACTCAACAAATTTTATTTTGCTTCCTTCCTTCCAGTACCCAAATTTCAGTGAGAGCAACATGTAGGGTTTCGTTGAAATGTACTAGAGGGAATTTACAAGCAGAAAACACACAGCATTTATATGCCATTCGGAGGAAATGAGCACAACCAAATGATTCTCTTCCCTGAGACTTCTAACACCCATGCAGTCTCTGGACAGAAAGTGACCCAGCATGGAAAACTTAGACCAGCATTGCTTCTCAGGCTCCTGGGAACACTGCTCCAAGCCAAAGCCAAAAATAATTCCATTAGTCACATTCCAAGTGCTAAGCAGAAACAAAAAGAAATCAAAATTAATTTCAATACTTACAGTGACAGCAGCAATTAAGGTGACAAGATTATGGAAATCATCACCATCACCGGAGATCTTTGCCTAAGGGGAAAAAAATAACCAGTAATACAGAGAGGCTATGAAACAGAAGGATTTGAATTGTGGTATGATGAAGCCCACTATTTACAGCATATGGGTCACCAGCCCTCAGGGAATTACAAATGGGCATTTCTCTGTGCAATAATAATGTATTCTGTACCTATAGACTGAGGTATTTAATAATCACTCCTGGTCATCCCATCAGCTCTGTGAGAGATATCATTCCTTTCTGTGCTTCAGAAAATTGAGTCACAGAAAGGTTCAGTAAATTACCCAAGTTCACACTGATGGGAAATATCAGAATCCAGATTTGAATCAAGGTCTTCCTCCACTGAGACCCCATGACCACCCACCCAGCTACTCCATCTTTGGTTACGGACCCAGAAGATGATTGATTCCCCCAGTTTCCTCCTGACCTGTGGCTCTGTGCCAAGAGTTGGAAAAAAAGCTACTGAAAGGTTGAAATGTTCTTTGATTTGACCTTTTTTTTTTTTTCTCCTTCTGCTTTCTGGTTTGGGCCACTGCAAGGGAGAGCAAGAGAACTTCATTGTGGTTCTCTGAAAAAGTACAATAGAGGAGTGTCCTGCTCTGAAATCTCAGAGAAGACAAATGGCATCTTGCTGGCTGTGCATAATGACAAAAACACCCATTGAAGTCAAGGGGGCCTGGCATGGGAAGCCCAAACAGCATTAAGAAGCTTTCCGTGGTTCTGTCCTCTGTCCCCCTCCTGGGAATGATGCCCCTTCTGGGCACTTGATATATCCCTACTGATCTCCTCTGTGGATACCTAAAAGGTGAGTAATGGAGGAAGTGATCTGGCCTGGAACATCATCCTGCGTCTATCAGGATGAGGAGTGGCTGTTCTGGGCAAATCTTATTACTCAGTCCAATTTTGGGCAAATTTGAAGTCATTTAGAACAAGAATAGTCACAGAGACTTTTCATGTGATGGTTGGGGGAAAATAAATAATAACCGCAATCATTATAATACCAGTGACTCCCGCTGCACGTGACATGCATGCTTTCCAGCCCACGAGACAGACCTACTAATTACATTTGGATTTCTGGGCCAGTCATCCCGTGTTATGAGGGTCTTTGGGGAATCTTAGAAAAGGCAGAGAGCCCAGAACTGGTTTTACTTATTTGGGTGATCTGATTAGACTCATGAGGCTAAGAGGCTCTTCTGGCTCATTTTACTCGAGTTCTCCCTCCACTGCCTGGGTCTGCATCCATCACAGAAAGCTTTGTCCTCTGTGTCTTTGAGAAAGAAGGCATTCAACCCATCTTTTCCAGAAACATACATTTTTTTTTGTAATAACATCCATGGCAAACAGCATCTCCAAGTGCTTGCCCACTGGCTAGTTGTTGAATATAATATATATTTCCGTCCTTCTCCGAACAGCAAAGGCTTCTGGCAGGAAGGATATGGAAGAGTAACAGTGATTGCTAAAGAATTAGCTAAACCCCAGGAAGAAGGAGAAACGAATACATGAATATCTGAACCTTCAAGCCATTCTGCCTCAGGTAAGCCTTCCATCCCCACAGCAGATGGGAGAATAGATTTGTGGCCTTCTCTTCTCATTCATTCATTCACCTGTGCAATTCATTGCACAACCATCCACGGAGCACCTGTTATGTGCCAGGCATTGCTCAAGGTGCTTGAGGGCCTCAGTGAACAGCAACCACAAGAAAAGACAAAAGACATCTGGCTTGGTGTAGTTTATGCTCCAGCAGAGATCATCGGTGAAGGGCTGGGGCAAAAACCAAAAGGTCAATCAAAGAGTCTGTTTAAAGGTGAGTGCGCAATATAAAATAAAACAAGGAAGTGAAGCAAAGCAGGGGAGTGTGATGAGGGGGAGAGGCTGACAGCTTCCTAGGATGATCCCATGGAAAATGGTAACTGAGCAAAAAGACTTTATGGAATCAGACGTGGATACCCAGGCAAAGAGAGCGGCTCATTCCACATGCTAGAACCCAAAGGGGACAGTGTGCCTGAGCGAAACAAGGAAAGAAGGATCAGAAAAAGGGGTCAGAAAGTCTCTGGGGGACGGGAGCAGATCACATAGGATCCAGCCACGTTCAGGGTCGGACTTGAGAAATCCCTGCACCCTTCCATCAGGCACGGACCGCTCCCTCCGCCGCTTCCCTTAGGTAGGGGCAGCCACAGTGGTTGCTGTTATCCCCACTGCAGACATGAGATTCAGACAGGGGAACCAGTTTTCCCAGGTCAAGGTCGCCAGAATGGGAAAGAACAAAGCCAGGGCCCCAGTGGGAAGTTGCTGGCCTGGTGTGATTAGAGGGATTTTCTGACCCCAGGGACTGGCCCTCTGGAAGCTCTCACTAGGTTAAGCATGGGCCACTTTATTTTTGTTCTTTTTACTGGTGGGTTCCCCTATGGCAGTGGCCATCAAACACCAGGGCACTTGGAGATGTGGTTGCAGATGTGGAGTCCCCGGCCTTACCCTCATTTAGGAGGCCTGAAAGGTCCAGGAATCTATGCTTTTAATGAGACTCCCAGGTTATTCCTATGTCAGGGATTCCTGCACCCTGCTTTTGAGCAATGCTGCTATTAAAGTGAAAACCCTGAGTGTGGTCAAGGGCCTCGGGGGCTTTGTTCTGGGACCAGCAGTCACCAGCAGTGAGAGGAGACACAGGGAAAAAGGCAGCCCCTGTGCTGGGTATGAAGACACTCATTCCCAAAGCTGTTTGTTTCTTAAACATAGCCAGAAATTGTTAATGACATTTATTCTTTTCTAATTGCAAATGCAATGCATGTTTAATGGTGAAAAGTACCACCATGCGTAAAGAAAAAAAATAACCTTTTTCGGTTCACATTCTTCCAATAAATTTTGTATCTTTCCATCTAAAAAGCTTTCATCTCTCTCTTACACGCACACACACACAGCTCTCAAACTTTGTTTCCTTTTCTGCATTATGGAGTTAAAAATTACTCACCTTTCAGAGTTACATAATGAGTACTTAATAAATTACACGGCACCTACTATCATTCAACTTTGATTGTGTTTATTTTCCCACTTGACATTCTATAATGAACATTCTCCATGTGTCATTAACTACTCTTCAAAAACATAACTTTTAATGGCTGCATAATATGCCATAATTTAATGAACCATAATTTATTTAACTATTCTGCTCTTATTGAGCTTTGAAGTGTTTTCTAATATTTTGCTCCTAGAAATAACTAGGAGTACTTCAGTCTTTTCTACTTCTCTGCTCTTTACCTTAGGATAGACTTCCAACAAGAATGACAAGAACAAAAGGTTGAAACATTTTAAGAATTTTTTTTTTAACGCATGATGCCAAATGATTTTCCAGAAGTTGGGAAAATGTATACTGCCAATACTATCACCAGCATTAAAGTTATTTAGAATTGAACACCTGTGTCAGGAGAGGAATTCGAGTTAACATATTCATGGATGGGAGTAGTAAAGAGGAAAAATAAATCCCATAATAAAATTCAAAAACCGTGATGTCTTTTGGGTGTACACAGTGCATTAAATTCTTTAAAGGAAGAGACTCAGAAATGTTGATGCATTTTTCTAACAGCTGCTTACTTGCTGAGAAACTTTCATCAGGGGAAAGACATCATTTCTCACTGGAAAGTTTCTAATATTAGTCCATATCTTGAAAAACCTTCCACTCTCCTGGTCCCTATTGCTAAATTCCAATCATCCTGAAGGGGATTGATAATTGTGGCAATTGCACAAAATGATTGCTACCTGTAGAGGCAATCACTGCCATCTCCTGCAGAACTGATGAGCAATTCATTATCAAGGATGTAATTGCCATAAACCTGGGAGGAAAAGGGGTTTCTGGTATGATTTCCAGGATTTTGTGTGTTCAACCCTCCTTGGCTCCAAATTAGCTTTCATGAACCAGAATTTGAAATCAGACTGGGGCAGGAGGCTAAGTACACAATGAAATGTGCAGTGGAAATATTTGCATAACCTGTCTCGAACTTGTGATGTTACCTTTGAATGGGATGCTGCATCCAGGAGTGGGGTAGGATCTTCTTGGGTGATTATGATGATCCTGGCAGGAATCCCTCAGCTGGCTTCAGTCAGAAATGCAAAAGATGGGCTGCGGGTGTAGCTCAGGGGTAGAGCTTGTGCTCAGTATGCAGAAGGCCCTGGGTTCCATCCCTAGCACATACACACACACATACACACACACACACAAAAAAAAAATGCAAAGAATGCTGGGAAAAAATCTGCAGTAAGAGTCATGACAAGGAAATGTTGTTTCTAGTGGCTGGGGTTTAGAACTCTGGATTCTGACTCCCGGGATTTGAAGACTGCCCGCCTCACTTCCCCAGTTCCAACCCAGTGAACCTGATTTGGGTATCCGTGCCCTCCAGGACTCTCAGTGGGAAAGATGTTGCTAACAGTGCCTGTCTCACATAATTGCACCAAAGATTACCTTAGACTACCCATGTAAAGCCCCAGGCATGGAGCCCACACCGAGCAAAGTAATATCATTCCTAAGATATCCTAAAAGTTTCTTTCATTTACTGAATTTGAATCTGCCCGTTGACCTCCATCAATTATTTTCACCACAAAGGGCTATATTTTAAGATGATTAGATCCTCCTTTATGGAATCCTTGTTTAAAGAAATTAAAGTGAGAGAAGGGGGAAATACCATTTATGAAGACTCACGATGTATCGGGAACATATGTCATTTTAATCCCTATCAGCGACTTTTTAGAAAGGAGGACACTTTGCCTGTTTTTTCATGGTACTGTTGTGAGTCAAGATTCAAATCCTGGTTCTCCATTTATAATTCATGTGATTTAGGACAGGTGACCCTTAGAGAGGAGATTATAGCCTCCTTAGTCACACCTGGAAGATGAAGATAGTGCCTATCTCATCTCACCATGATTGCTGGCACATGGTAAGTGCTCAGATAAAGCTGGCTCATTATTATTTAGTAATAAAACCTCTGAGGCTCATTCAAGTAAGTTATTTTCATGAGATTACAAAGGTAATTACTGGCTGAGCTGAGATCTGAATCCATATCTGTCTGATTCTGAAAACCATACCCATTCTAAAATATCATGATGACACTCTGCACTTACTGAGGGTGTCATTCATTTCATTCTCAATCTGATCTGACAAATAAAATCATAACTACTGAGTAGGCTTTCTTACCACGCCAGGACAAGCACTGTTTCCGCTGTGAGTTGAAAACCATGCCTCAATTTTCCTCCTCAGGAAGAGTTGGTCAGCCTTTCATCACTGTAGCCAAATTACCAGACAAGAACAATGTTGAGAAGGAGAAGTCTTTTTTTTGTTTGTTTTTTTTTGTTTTTTCTTTGTTATCTAATTTATTTCTTTTTTTTATTGGTTGTTCACAACATTACAAAGCTCTTGACATATCATATTTCATACATTAGATTGAAGTGGGTTATGAACCCCCAATTTTACCCCAAATGCAGATTGCAGAATCACGTCGGTTACACATCCACAATTTTACATAATGCCCTATTAGTAATTGTTGTATTCTGCTACCTTTCCTATCCCCTACTACCCCCCCTCCCCTTCCCTCCCATCTTCTCTCTCTACCCCATCTACTGTAATTCATTTCTCTCCTTGTTTATTTTCCCATTCCCCTCACAACCTCTTATATGTAATTTTGTATAGCAATGAGGGTCTCCCTTCATTTCCATGCAATTTCCCTTTTCTCTCCCTTTCCCTCCCATCTCATGTCTCTGTTTAAAGTTAATCTTTTCTTCCTGCTCTTCCTCCCTGCTCTTTTCATAGTTGCTCTCATTATATCAAAGAAGACATTTGGTATTTGTTTTTTAGGGATTGGCTAGCTTCACTAAGCATAATCTGCTCTAGTGCCATCCATTTCCCTGCAAATTCTATGATTTTGTCATTTTTTATTGCTGCATAGTACTCCATTGTGTATAGATGCCACATTTTTTTATCCATTCATCTATTGAAGGGCATCTGGGTTGGTTCCACAGTCTAGCTATTGTGAATTGTGCTGCTATGAACATCGATGTGGCAGTATCCCTGTAGCATGCTCTTTTAAGGTCTTCAGGGAATAGTCCAAGAAGGGCAATAGCAGGGTCAAATGGTGGTTCCATTCCCATCTTTCCCAGGAATCTACAAACTGCTTTCCAAATTGGCAGCACCAATTTGCAGTCCCACCAGCAATGTACAAGTGTACCCTTTTCTCCACATCCTCACCAGCACTTGTTGTTGTTTGACTTCACAGTGGCTGCCAATCTTACTGGAGTGAGATGGTATCTTAGGGTGGTTTTGATTTGCATTTCTATGACTGCTAGAGATGGTGAGCATTTTTTCATGTACTTGTTGATTGATTGTATATCCTCCTCTGAGAAGTGTCTGTTCAGGTCCTTGGCCCATTTGTTGATTGGGTTATTTGTTATCTTATGGTATAATTTTTTGAGTTCTTTGTATACTCTGGATATTAGGGCTCTATCTGAAGTGTTCCCAGGATGTAGGCTCCCTATTTACCTCTCTTATTGTTTCTCTTGCTGAGAAAAAACTTTTTAGTGTAAGTAAGTCCCATTTGTTGATTCTTGTTATTAACTCTTGTGCTATGGGTGTCCTATTAAGGAATTTGGAGCCCGACCCCACAATATGTAGATCGGAGCCAACTTTTTCTTCTATCAGACGCAGAGTCTCTGATTTGATATCAAGCTCCTTGATCCATTTTGAGTTAATTTTTGTGCATGGCGAGAGAAAGGGATTCAGTTTCATTTTGTTGCATATGGATTTCCAGTTTTCCCAACACCATTTGTTGAACATGCTATCTTTCCTCCATTGCATGCTTTTAGCTCCTTTATCAAATATAAGATAGTTGTAACTTTGTGGATTAGTCTCTGTGTCCTCTATTCTATACCATTGGTCCACCCGCCTGTTTTGGTACCAGTACCATGCTGTTTTTGTCACTATTGCTCTGTAATATAGTTTGAAATCTGGTATCGCTATACCGCCTGATTCACACTTCCTGTTTAGAATTGCTTTTGCTATTCTGGGTCTTTTATTTTTCCATATGAATTTCATGATTGCTTTATCTATTTCTACAAGAAATGCTGTTGGGATTTTGATTGGCATTGCATTAAACCTATAGAGAACTTTTGGTAATGTCGCCATTTTGATGATGTTAGTTCTGCGTATCCATGAACAGGGTATATTTTTCCATCTTCTAAGATCTTCTTCTACTTCTCTCTTTAGGGTTCTGTAGTTTTCATTGTATAAATCTTTCACCTCTTTTGTTAGGTTAATTCCCAAGTATTTTATTTTTTTTGAGGATATTGTGAATGGAGTGTTTTTCCTCATTTCCGTTTCAGAAGTTTTGTCGCTGATATACAGAAATGCCTTTGATTTATGCGTGATGATTTTATATCCTGCCAATTTGCTGAATTCATTTATTAGTTCTAGTAGTTTCTTTGTAGACCCTTTTGGGTCTTCTAGGTATAGAATCATGTCATCTGCAAATAGTGATAATTTAAGTTCTTCTTTTCCTATTTTTATGCCTTTAATTTCTTTCGTCTGTCTAATTGCTCTGGTCAGTGTTTCGAGGACTATATTGAATAGAAGTGGTGATAGAGGGCATCCCTGTCTTGTTCCAGATTTTAGAGGGAATGCCTTCAACTTTTGTCCATTCAGAATGATGCTAGCCTGAGGCTTAGCATAGATAGCTTTTACAATGTCAAGGTAAGTTCCTGTTATCCCTAGTTTTTCTAATGTTTTGAACATTAGAAAATGTTGTCGAATACTTTCTCTGCGTCTATCGAGATGATCATATGGTTCTTATCTTTAAGTCTATTGATGCGGTGAATAACATTTATTGATTTCCGTATATTGAACCATCCTTGCATCCCAGGGATGAATCCTACTTGATCATGGTGCACAATTTTTTTGATGTGTTTTTGTATTCGATTCGCCAGAATTTTATTGAGGATTTTTGCATCTAGGTTCATTAGAGATATTGGTCTGTAGTTTTCTTTCTTTGAGGTGTCTTTGTCTGGTTTCGGAATCAGGGTGATGTTGGCCTCATAGAAAGAATTTGGAAGAGCTCCCTCTTTTTCTATTTCCTGAAATAACTTGAAAAGTATTGGTATTAATTCTTCTTTAAAGGTTTTGTAAAACTCCGCTGTATACCCATCCGGTCCTGGGCTTCTCTTGGTTGGTAGTCTTTTGATGGCTTCTTCAATTTCATCCATTGATATTGGTCTGTTCAAATTGTGTGTATCCTCCTGACTCAGTCTGGGCAAATCATATGACTTAAGAAATTTATCGATGTCTTCACTATCTTCTATTTTATTGGAATATAGGTTTTCAAAATAATTTCTAATTGTCTTCTGTATTTCTGTAGCATCTGTTGTGATATTGCCTTTTTCATCATGTATGTTAGTAATTTGAGTTCTCTCTCTTCTTCTCTTCGTTAGCATGGCTAAAGGTCTGTCGATCTTATTTATTTTTTCGAAGAACCAACTTTTAGTTTTGTTAATTTTTTCAATAGTTTCTTTTGTTTCAATTTCATTGATTTCCGCTCTGATTTTAATTATTTCTTGCCTTCTGCTACATTTGCTGTTGTTTTGCTCTTCCTTTTCTAGGGCTTTGAGATGAAGTGTGAGCTCATTTATTTGTTGTTTTTTTTCTTTTTTTGAGGAATGACCACTAGGCGATGAATTTTCCTCTTAAAACTGCTTTTATTGTGTCCCATAGATTCCCATATGTTGTGTCTGTATTTTCATTTATCTCTAAGAATTTTTTGATTTCCTCCTTTATGTCTTCTGTAACCCATTGATCATTCAGTAACATATTGTTCATTTTCCATGTGATGTAGGATTTTTCCTTCCCTCTTTTATCATTGATTTCCAGTTTCATTCCATTATGATCAGATAAAATGCAAGGTATTATCTCCACCCCTTTATATTTACTGAGGGTTGCCCTATGGCATAATATATGGTCTATTTTTCAGAAGGATCCATGTGCTACTGAGAAAAAAGTATATCCATTTGATGATGGTTGATATATTCTATATATGTCAGTTAAGTCTAGGTTATTGATTGTGATATTGAGTTCTATAGTTTCTTTATTCAACTTTTGTTTGAGGATCTGTCCAATGGTGAGAGAGGTGTGTTGAAGTCACCCATAATTTTTGTGTTGTGGTCTATTTGATTCTTGAACTTGAGGAGAATTTGTTTTATGAATGTCGCAGCACCATTATTTGGTGCATAAATATTGATAATTGTTATGTCTTGTTGGTGAATGGTTCCTTTTAACAGTATATAATGTCCTTCTTTATCCCTTTTGATTAACTTAGTCTTGAAGTCGATTTTATTCGATATGAGGATGGCCACCCCTGCATGCTTACAAGGACCGTGTGCGTGGTATATTTTTTCCCATCCTTTCACCTTCAGCCTGTGTATGTCTTTTCCAATCAGATGTGTCTCCTGGAGGCAGCATATTGTTGGATTTGTTTTTTTAATCCATGATACCAGCCTATGTCGCTTTATTGGAGAGTTTAAGCCATTAACATTAAGAGTTACTATTGATATATGGTTTGTACTTCCAGCCATGTTTGATTATTTATCCTTTTTTAAAAAAAATCTAGTTTGTTTCTCCATGATTATCTTTCCCCTCGCCCTCTGTCTTTACCGAGGCACTTCCTACTGATGGTTTTGGTTATTGTTTTTCATTTCTTCCTCGTGTAGTGTTTTGCTCAAAATGCTTTGCAATGCTGGTTTTCTGGCTGCAAATTCTTTTAACTTTTGTTTATCATGAAAGATTTTTATTTCGTTGTCATACCTGAAGCTTAATTTTGCTGGATACAGAATTCTTGGTTGGCATCCATTGTCTTTCAGTGTTTGAAATACATTGTTCCATGACCTTCTTGCTTTCAGCGTCTGTGATGAAAAATCCGTTGTTAACCTTATTGGTTTACCCCTGAATGTAATCTGTCTCCTTTCTCTTGTAGCTTTTAATATTTTCTCTTTGTTCTGTATATTGGATATCTTCATAACAATGTGTCTTGGCATTGGTCTACTGTGATTTTGTGTGCTCGGTGTCCTGTATGCATCTTCAATTTGTATATCTGTTTCCTTTTTTATTTCTGGAAAGTTTTCTGTAATTATTTCATTCAGCAGGTTACTCATTCCCTTGGTTTGAATCTCTGTACCTTCTTCTATCCCGATGACTCGTAAGTTTGGTTTTTTTATGTTATCCTATAACTCTTGGATGTTTTTCTCGTGATTTTTTACCAGCCTTTCTGAGTTGGCTAGACTCTTTTCAAGATGATATATTTTGTCTTCATTATCTGACGTTCTGGCTTCTACTTGCTCCACTCTGTTAGTGATACTCTCAATTGAGTTTTTAATTTGGTTTCTCGTTTCCTTCATTTCTACAATTATTGTTTGATTATTTTTTATAATCTCTATCTCCTGATAAAGATGCTTAACTTCTTCTTTTATCTGTTTATGTAATTCATTCTCAATGTGTTCTTTCACTGCTTGAATTTGCTGTCTTGTATCCTCTTTAAGGTTCCATTCCATCTGTCTAAGGTGTTCCTTGAGTTCTTCATATGACCATTTTTCTGATGACTCTAGGTCCTCCTGAATATTTAGGCTGTCCTGCATTATTTGTACTCCTTTTCTTCCTTGATTTTTGAAGCTGCTCATGTTACTTCTTGTTCTGTTTGACTGATGAATTACTGTTTACTCCTATAAATTTATTAGATGCTTGGGAGGAAAGGTATTAGAAGGGAAGGGAAGAAGTCACTAAAGAGAATGAGAGTAAGCAGGTAGAATTCAAGGAAGGGGGCATAAGATAATTGAAAAGAAATGAAAAGACAAAAGAAGAAAAAAATAGGAAAGAAAAAAAGAAAAAAAAAATTTTTTAAAATAATAAAAAAATTAAAATTAAAATTAGAAGAAAAAAAATTTTTAAAAAATTGTAAAAAAAATTTTTAAAAAAACAACAAGAAAGAAAAATGAAAATGAAAGAAAAACCCAAATCAAAAAAAAAAGAGAAAAGAAAAAAAACAATAAATGCAGTCTTAGAGTTTGATTAACTTCTCTTCCAGTAGGTGGCGCTGTGCCCACCAGGCCAAGTTTCTCCTGTCAATACGCGGGAACCAATCACTGTGCAGCAGCTCCTCCCAGACTGGGCGAGTCTCCAATCCTGAGTGCCTAGGGTCTCCTCTTGTGTCTAGTCACTTCCCACTTTTCCTCTAGCCAGGCCCCTCTCACGGGTGCCTCTCATCACAATACTGGCTACACGCCAGGTCTGCTGCTCCTGGGAGCCCTGTTTTCATGAACGACTGGGCACACTCTTCCATTTTGCCATTCCCTCAGACCCTAAGTTTGTAGAGCTTGGGGCTGAGAATCCTCAGCGAATTTTACTTGCCCTCCGGTAGCCACTTCCCCGTAGCTGGTGCAAGAGACCTCAGCAGTCAGCCCTGGTGGGAGCGGTAGTTCCGCGCTGCGGGTCCCGCGCCACCTCTGATTCCCTCGGACTGGCTATCGCGCTCACGGGAGAGC
This sequence comes from Spermophilus citellus, assembly GCF_964194105.1. Lineage (NCBI taxonomy): Eukaryota > Metazoa > Chordata > Mammalia > Rodentia > Sciuridae > Spermophilus > Spermophilus citellus. Next base: position 10,170,568 of record NC_138187.1, read on the forward strand.
TGGGAGAGGCCCTTATGGGAGAGTTGGGAGGGGCCCTTAAGGTTTCCCCGATGTGTAGAGAGGGAAGGCTAGGGGGTTACACACCTGTAGCCGCAGGTTTCAATGAAGTTATCTCCTCCGCCGCAGTCTGGTGACGTCAGTTCTCTGCCATGTTGGTATCTCTTGCAAATGGCGACAGTTCGTTTCCCTTTGCCGGGCAACCAATGCAACGGGTGGGTCCTTACTGTCTCTCCCAAGCCCCGTTTCAAACCTGTGGCCACTACCTATGAAGGCTCAGTAGGCATTTACCTCCGTAGGATGAGAAGGGCTGACCAGTTGTTTCAGCCGGATGGATTAGTGCTGAGTCACAGCTGTTTGTCTGCGGGAAGCAGGCGACGGGAGCTTGAATTCAGCCAATCTGGGCTCAGTGTGTGTTCTGAGAGGCCCAGACTGTTCGCCCCAGATCCATGTCAGCTCAGCATTGCCTAGTGATCCTGAGCAAACAGATTTAGGTTATTTACGACTCCCTATGCCTGAACAGCTGAAGAGGTCAGAGACTTGATCTCTCTGTGCCCACCGCCATGTTGGAATCTCGAGAAGTCTTTTTTGGTTCACAGTTTCAGAGGTCAGCTAGGTCCACTGCTCTGGACCCACAGTGAGGCAGAACTTCATGGTGGAAGGTCGTGGAGGAGGAAAGCAACTGGGAACACAGTAGCCAGGAAGAGAGAGAGTGCCACTCTCCAGGGACAAAACAGACCCCAAAGGCACACCCCCAGTGACCTCCTTCCTTCACCCACACCTTACCTGCCTACCCAGCTAATCTATTCAAGTGGATTAATCAATCCACAGATTAAGTTACAGTTCCCATAATCTAATCATTTCTCCCAGCTCTAAACATTCTTATCTCATGCATGAGCTTTTGGGGGATAACTCATATTGAACCCATAACAATATTAATTTCCTTACACCATTGTTTTGGGATTTAGAAATGATTATTTGAATATCACACCTTTCTTATTAAAAAGTAAATATTATTTTTATTTTGTAATTCCGGCCCAAAGAAATGATACGTGTTATTCTGTGTATTTTTACATTTGAGAAATGTAAATTTTCTGTTGAGTTTGTTTGCTTTTTGTAGGAGAAAAATAAGTTAGGAGTCATCAACTCTGCAATCAAGGATGTTTGTCACCTATGTACTGTATCCTGGGTAATACTACAGGACAAACTGTTTATGCTGTAGAACTGTACCTGCAATTTGTGCTTGAGCATCTAGATGGCATATGCCTGTACCTGCCAATTAGGTTTGTCCAGGCGTGGATACCCAGGGGAAGCAAAATGAGCATATGGTCTAATTGGGGGTGCATCACTCCATTGGCCATGTATTTAACTAAAGACTGACCTTTGGCTGATGCTTATAAATTAACAATAACTACTAATAAATCAGTTCATGAAGCCCAGGTTATAGTTGTGCTGAACAAAAAGCCATTTGGATGCTGAAATGAGACCTTATACTTTTCTATAAACCAGTGGGGTAAATTAGTCACTGAGATGAGACCCCCATTGCTAGACATGGGAAGTCACACTTAATTGCGATACTCAAAACATTGTTTTAAACAGAGAAGCAAGAAAACACAATCCATCATGAGAACAACAAATCAATCAACACAGATACAAAAGGGACAAATATGATTAAACTAATGAGATGAAAATAGTATTGGAAGTCTATCCCATATGTTCAAGAATGTAGAAGAAAAATTGAGCACATTAGGCTGAGACATGGAAGAAGACCTAAGTTGAACTTTATAGGGATTAAAACTCCACTGGAAGGAAACAACAGAAAACCACACAGCCAGAAAGCCTTCCAAAGAGAGAGTCTCAAAAAGGAACAAAACCAAAATAAACAGAGCTGTGGCCAAATTTAGTTAATATAATGCATATATATGTATAATTGAAGAGATATAGTATTTCAGCATGTATTTTTATATATAATATATTATAAATTATATATATAATTAAGAGGAGAAAATTTAAAATATTTGAAAAAAAAATAATGATCAAAAAATCATATAAATGTCATGCAAACTATAAACCCATTGATCCAAGAAGCACAAGAAACATAAAGAAAACTGCACCAGGACCCAGAGTTGTCAAACTGCTTTCAAACCAGTGATAACCATCACAGGATCAGAAAACGGAGGAAAAAAGATCCATCATGTGCAAGGGAACAAAGGTTGACAGTAATCTTGTGAGAAATAATGCCAACAAGAAGACTTTGTGGAGCTGCATCTTTAAGGCTCTGAAAGAAAGAACCTGTTAACTTAGAATTCTATACCCAGTGAGAATATCTTCCGAAAGTGAAGGTGATGGGGGATGGGGACATGGGACACTTTTGTGCCTCTTTCTCAATGTTGCTGTGAACGTACAACTTCCCTAAAAAATAAAGTGTATTCTTTTTTTTTAAAAAAAAGGTGAAATAAATTTTGAGAAATGAAAAAAAAATCCAAGCAATTTAGGAGAAGTAGATTTTTCACTAATGTAAATATCCTCAGCAGAAAATCAAGTGATCTCAGATGGAAATTTGAGCTGTGTGAAATAATAAAGAACATCAGAAATGGTAAGTACTTGGGGGGGCTATATTATATTTTATATGTAATATACACATACATATACATATGATATGTATTGTTTTTCTTATCTTTTATATTTCTCTGAAATATAATTGACTTTTTAAAGCAAAATACTACTACTTGCAAAGATCTGGTATGTAAATACTATTATCTCCATTTTGGAAATAGGAAAACTGAGATTCATGTCAGTGAAAACCTTGCCCAGGGTCGCAGGCATATCTGACATTAAAGCCTTTGACCCTCTCACAAAACTGTACTTGACGCTAACTATAAGATTGCTTAATATGTTTTTTCATTTACAACAACGTGTTCAGAAATTTAAGGAGGCTTAGAAAGAAATCCAGTCAACTAGAATTGATCTGAATTGAGAACCTTCTTTCAGGACAGAAGTCTGAGGTCAAGAGATAATTTCGAGTCTCTCAGCACGATTTCCTCTCCTCTTTTATTTCTGTATCAGTACTGTATTTCTCATGGTTCACTCTACGCCTCCTGACATGGTGATTTCTTCTCTTTCCTGGAGCTGAATTCCTCCAACTACAATCCAGGAGAGATTAATGTATCTATTAAGTGTGTTCTGTGGTGTAACTTAGTGGGAACAGTAAATTAAACAAGCTCATTTTCAGTAGGATACCATGGAATCTTAAATATGTTGGCATCCATGATAAATCTCTAAGAGGGGAAGGCAGATACATGGTATTTTCCATACCAATTCCACCCAAGGCAACTTTTTTATACAATTCCTATGGATAGAACACAACTTAGACACTGCTGGCAACCAAGATACCAGGTCATCAGAGCAGAGAAAATTCTCAAGATTCTTATAATCTTAGCATTTTTCCTTAACTTTGGATAATTCAAGCATGCATTTGAATTAGGCCACTGATAGCTAGAGGTTAGAAATACCCAGATCTACTGTTGTTTTTTTCAATATTAATAAGTAAATATTGTATGTTAAGAAGTGAGGAGTGCTCAAGAAGAAAATAATAGCACCACAAGAAGACTCTTGGAAATCAAACATTTATAAATTGTGGGTAAACACTGTGTCTGCCTGCTTGATCTTTGTGTTCCTCTTGTTAACACCCTCATGGCTTCTTATGAGGTACAAGTTGTTATGGTGAAGAGGTGAGGAACACATTCAACTGGACGGAAATTCAGAAAGATGCTGCAAGGAGAGAAGTCTAAACCAAAGATTTTCATATATCAGTGATATATAAGCCACTGGGGTCTTGTTAAAATTCCAATTCAGATTTAATAAGTCTGGGATGGTGTTATGGTTTAGATATGAGGTATCCCCCAGAAGCTTGTGTATGAGAAAATGCAGGAGTATTCAGGGGTACATTGATTAGATTATGAGAAGTATGAACCAATCAGTGGCTTAATCCACTGATATGGACTAACTAAAGTAGTTCACTTTAGGTAGAGCAGCCTACATGTATTTTGGGAAATCTATGCTCTTTTGGACTAGGCTAACGGTCGAACGTAAAAAGACCTCAGAGGATCACCAAAGTCCCACGAGATGTTCTAAGTAGGATTGTTCTTTATTCGTATAACTCAACCCCAAGAAGAAAGGAAGGTCATAACACAACTCTGCTCCCAACTGGTGAGACACAAAAAAGTCCACACTCTACTTTAGATTTCCAGGTTCTCCATAAATTGCCTCTACTTGCCTTGATGTTCTTTTCTGCCAGGTGATTGCTTTCAGAATGTATGCTTTAGACACATGGAATAATTGCTTTCCTGGGGGTGGTATTGTTTTCTAAAAAAAAAAAAAAAATCTTTATTCCCTTTGCCTGTGAAAGCTGTTCTTTCCTGGACATGAGCTATCCATTTCGGACTCACTCAATCAAGAAAATGCCCTTAAGTCCAATGTGTACTTTCTCTGAGAAGTCTTTCCAAGTATCTGAACCAGGAACACACAGCTCAAGCTACTGCTGAGTCTGTCTGATTCTAGGTATCTGTCTTTAATTCTGGAGATGCCCTTCCCATAAATAAAGGGGAGCATCTTGAGGAGAAATGAGTTAGAGAAGGCTGGTAGAGCTGTGGGAAGAGGGATCTCTTTTAGACCACATGGAGATCTAGGCCTACAATACAACTAATAAAGGGAAAATGCGAGTTTTCTGAATTGTGAAAGCAGTTTTGACACCTAATAACTATACTGAATTTAGTCCATATGTCCAAAGTACGTGACCATTGCTTGCTTAGATCAGGTCTCTTGCTGCAAGCATACAGCAAAGTAAGACATACAAATATATCTTTATAATATATGTAGGACACATACCTTTAATGGGGTGAATAACCCATGTTTTCCCATTTTCTACCAGTTGCCTATGACTTATTTTACCTCTAATTACATGGAAGGCTGATCCAGAACCTTCTAGAGTTCTGCATGGAGACACTCCCTCCTGCAGAGGAGGTGTCTCCTCCAAACTAATCCTCCAACCAGATAAACAACAGAGCAAATGGAGGATCAATAAGGGTGGAAAGGGCTGTGGCATCTCCCACCCAGAAATAAGCATCCTCTGTGTTTGCACCAAGGTGGGACACCTTGCTTCCTCTACTCAAGCTATGGCAGGCAGAAGGAAGGTCCAGTAAGGTTCAGAAGCAGAAGGAAACACATTTTTGAAATTTGCTCATATGATTGAAGCCACATATGTGAAGAAACCTCCTACAGAGGAGGGTAGGCAGTTGAGAAGGCAGATCCTGGATAATGGACAGTCTAGTTCACCCAAGATGGAACAAAGAGGTGGACGGGTGGAAGCATCGTAGGTAAGAAGCCGAAGTCGTAACTGATCACATGCATCTGTTCTATTCACTTGCCATCTTAAAATGTGCCGCAGTCTTGGCTGGGCACAGAATCACGAGCCAATCAAGCAGGAACAAAACTTTATTTTGAAAAAGCCGCTAACACTCTCAGCGCCAGCAAGTCAAAAACCGGTCCTCCCACGAGGGTGTTTGACCGGAACCGGGTCCGACCGGAACCCCCCCGTCTCCTCCCACCTCCTCCGGAATTCCCTCCTATTATCCTTCCCCAACCAATGGGAACTCTCTAGCAGTCCCGTAAAGTCCCGTAACTTGAGTCCGGTAGCAGGCCAAGGTGAACAGCGGGAGTCCAGTTTGCATATGAATGTAAATTTTAACATAATCATCTCAGTGGCTAGCTGGCGTCACTTTACAACCAAAGGTGCCATACATCGTATATATGCTTGTGGCTCCTAGCATTTGCCCCCTTCTGTTTAATTAAGCAACAAGCAATGTGGCTAGGGACCGTGCCTGGTAGGTTGTCCAATTTAACATATGGTTCTTACCCGTCATGGGAGAACTGACCTTTAGGCGTCAGCTTCCTGTCTTAGGTTGAATCCACTGTAATCAGAGCAACCCGTCGCTGACTACCGGTCCAGCATTCAGCCATGCTTGTGGATAGGCCTATGCACCAGTGGGGGGGTGAGGTTCTTGCCTCACTTCTGTTGGCCCCCAAATTTAGCCTTGGTGCCAGTGGGGGGGTGAGGTTCTTTGCCTCACCTCTGTTGGCCCCCAAATTTAGACCATCACTAGTAGAAGGGAGGAGGATACAGAAATGCCACGACACCAAGCCAATTGACGGCTCCTTTGGAAAAATTGCGTCACTGGTGACACCATCAGCAAAGATATGCCAGTATTACCACAATAAACATGGGGTGAGCTGGCAAGGAAATTGCATCACTGGTGACACCATCAGCAAAAATATGCCAGCAGTACCACAATTCGGTGCACCAGATGATATTTCATAATGTATGCAACTGATATATAGTCCAGGCAAGTTCTGCAAGCAGTTCAAATTGGAGGAGTCTATCAATATGTCTATATCCTCCCAAAGTAAATCAAGTCCTTGATAGCATTACTTGTTGAGTTATATTCATTGATGCATCAGTTTATACAGTTTACTGTGATAGCTATCATAGAAGCTGTAGTTTGGTTTTATCTCAGTCTTCACTGGAATTGGGATGGAGATGGAAATTCTGGCAATGATGGTAAAGAGACATTATCTTGAATAGAATTATTAAATATAATAAAAAGAAAAGGTGAAAGTAAACAAATAGATCTGTTAAACTCCTTTAAAAACAATCCTTAATAGCCGTTTACCAAATTTAAATTAGTAAACAAACAGATCTGTTAACCATCTTTAACAACAATCATAAACAGCTGTTCACCTAATTTAAATTAAACCATATAAATCACGTGAATAAAGAAAAAATTTGGATCCATTTTTTTATGAGCGCTCCTCATATAAGAAATATGGACATACACACATACAGACATACAACACAAAACAGAAGTGTGCACACAACATACAACACATAAGACAATAGTAAATAAAGGCCTTGTAACTATACTTAGGTGAAATCTCCATTGCAATGTTTAAAAACTCCACAGTCAAAAAAAAATAAATAAATAAATAAATAAATAAATAAATAAATAAAAAATAAAACACAGTCAAAAAATAAAACTGATCAGAAAAACATTAACCTAGGTTTGTATGAGCTCAAAAATAAAATAGAACTTTATGATGTGGAAAAATGCAATAATAAAATAGATATTGAAAAAAAAAAAAAAACCTTGGTTAATCACTGTCGCAGATGTAAGAATAGCCAAGCTGGAGCTCTGGATGTCAGCTGTTATGGATTTGAGTCAAATCATCTTCTTTTTCTGTAGAAATTGTTTTAGTTAATCTCTCTGGAATCCAAATCGGTTGCTGTTCATCCTGTGGGAAAACACAGACAGCGCCCCGATTCCAGACTATCACTGGATCTGGGCCTTTCCATTGTCCTGTTAGAATATCTTTCCAAAGTACCTTAGGCTTATGTACATTTTTGGGGTACAAATGTCTTTCCGCAGCACTAAGTCCCGATGAATCTAAATTTAAAAAGTTTAGAGTAAAAAGGGTTATTTTAAGTTTATCTTTGGGGGATATATACCCCTTTCTAATTTCTTCCTTTTGTTTTAATAAGTACATTTTAATAGTTTGATGAGCTCTTTCAACTATGCCTTGTCTTTGTGGATTGTATGGAATTCCTGTTATGTGAGTAATACCAAATGATGAGCAAAATTGTTTAAAAGAGGAGGAAGTATAACCAGGACCGTTGTCCGTTTTTAACTGTTTTGGAACGCCCACAGTGGCAAAATTTTGTAAGCAATGAGCTATAACATCTTTAGTTTTTTCTCCGGCATGAAGGGAGCCCATCAAAAATCCGGAAGAGGTATCAACTGTAACATGTAAATATTTTAATTTTCCAAATTCTGGCAAGTGTGTGACGTCCATCTGCCAAATATGGTTAGGTATTAGTCCTCTAGGATTGACTCCAAGATTAACTTGTGGTAAAAATGTCACACAATTTTGACATTGTTTTATTATATGTCTGGCCTGTTCTTTAGTTATTTTAAAACGCTTTTGTAAAGTATTAGCATTGACATGGAACCTTTTATGAAAATTTATAGCTTCTTCTATTGTGGAGAAAATATGTATGTCATGTGTAGATTTATCTGCTAGTTCATTGCCCATACTAAGGGCTCCAGGCAATCCTGTATGTGCCCTGATATGACCTATGAAGAATGGATCTTTTCGGTCCCAGATTAGACTTTGTATAGCGGAAAACAAAGAGAAAACAGTAGAGGAAGGGGAAATCCTACCAGCATCTTCAAGGGAATTAATAGCATTAACTACATACTGACTATCAGAAAATAAATTAAATACAGAATCTTTAAATATCATAAAAGCTTGTAATACTGCATTAAGCTCTACCTTTTGAGCTGATTGTTTGGGTACTAAAAATGTAAAAGTTTGATCAGGAGTAACTACTGCTGCTGTACCATTGTTTGACCCATCAGTGAATATATTTGGAGCATTTATGATAGGGGTTTTTCTTGTCATTTTTGGAAAAACTACAGGATGCTTAGACCAAAAAGACAACAAAGGATTAGATGGTAAGTGATTATCAAATGAAACACTAGTTTTACACAGGATTATTGCCCAAGTATTTAACTCATTAGCTAACTCATCAATTTGATCCATAGTATATGGAGTAATAATTTTATTGGGAGAAATCCCAAACACTCCCTTAGCTGCTTTTATTCCTTTGAGTATTAATTGTCCTACAGCCTCAGGATATCTAGTAAGAATAGTGTTAGGGGAATAAGATAAATGTATCCACAATAATGGACCTTCTTGCCAAAATACTCCTGTAGGAATATTTTTTGTTGGTAGTACAATAAATAATAAAGGCAAACTTATATCAATTCTATCCAAATGCATATTTTCCATATATGTTTCAATGATTTTTAATACTTTTCTTGCTTCAGGCGTTAACATGCGGGGTGAATTTGGATCTGATGGACCTTTTAGAATATCAAATAAAGGTCCTAACTCTCCTGTTGGTATGCCTAGATAAGGCTTTATCCAATTTATGTCTCCCAATAACTTTTGAAAGTCATTAAGTGATTTGAGTTGATCTACTCGTATTTGAATTTTTGGTGGACGGACCATGGTTGAGGATAATAGAACTCCTAAATAATTAATTGGAAGATTTAATTGTACTTTATCTATTGCTATCTCTAGATTATAATTTTTCAATAAATTTGTAAGTGTGGCATAACATTCTAGTAATGTGTTTTTATCTTTATGTGCCAGTAACATATTATCCATATAGTGAAATATTTGTAGTTCAGGATTTTGGTTTCTAAGTGGCTGGATTGCTTTATTAACATAAATTTGACACATAGTTGGGCTGTTAGCTATCCCTTGAGGGAGTACTTTCCATTCATATCTCTGATCAGGACCTTCATGATTCAGTGCAGGGATAGTAAATGCAAAATGTGGACTATCCTCGGGATGAATTGGAATTGAAAAGAAACAATCTTTAATATCTATAACTAAAACATGCCAGGTTTTTGGTAAAGCAGACAATTGAGGAATCCCTGATTGAGCAGGTCCCATAATAACCATCTCATTATTAATGGCTCTTAAATCTTGTAATAATCTCCATTTACCAGATTTCTTTTTAATGACAAAAATGGGAGTATTATAGGGGGATACGGAAGGTTGTATATGTCCTTCCGCTAACTGTTGTCTGACCAAGTCATGGGCTATTTGTATCTTTTCTTTAGTCAAGGGCCACTGAGGAACCCACACTGGTCTTTCTGATTTCCAAGTAATTTTGATTGTCTCAGTGGCCCTTTTTGAAAACCCAATTCATGTCTATTTATTTCTTGATCTATTTGAATAGGTGCTGTCATACCTTGTTCTTGTTCTTTTAATCTTTTTTCTTTCCTAAAGCCTTGTTTAGCCCTAGTAGTGGGCGCGTTAGGATTGATGTTATTTGTTAATGTCAATCCTAATTGATCTAGGACATCTCGTCCCCATAAATTTACAGGAAGATGATCCAATACATAGGGCTGTATAGTTCCTTCACATCCTTTAGGATCCCTCCAATCTAATACCATAGCACTTCTATGGGGATTTGTTGCCACTCCTAGGCCTCGAAGCGTTTGAGTGGCTTGTTGTAATGGCCAATGTTTTGGCCATTCTTGACGAGATATGATGCTGAGGTCAGCTCCTGTGTCCAGCAGCCCATTAAAGTTATGTCCTTGAATTTTTAATTTTAGCATTGGGCGAGAATCTAAATTTAAAGACAGCATAGCCCAATCTACACCTGTGGAGCCTAATCCCTTGGAACCTCTTTCTACATTACAACTGGAAAATTTATCATGCAGGCTGGGTATTATTAATAACTGTGCTATTCTATCTCCTGGTGAAATTACTGATATACCTCTTGGAGAATTAGCTATAATTTTTATTTCACCTTCATAATCGGGATCAATTACCCCAGGACTTATCATAAGTCCTTTTAGTGTAGAAGAACTGCGTCCCAATAATAAGCCTACTGTTCCCTGGGGAAGAGGTCCTTTTACTCCTGTGGGAATGATTTGAATTCCCATCTCTGGGGTTAGTACTGCTCTGGCAGAGGCGCAGATGTCCAGCCCTGCGCTCCCTCTAGTTTGTCTGATGAGGGATTTAATGGATAATGCGTCCTGGGCACTACCTTGATGGGGCTGTTGGGTTCCTCCATTGCCCCATATATTTGTGGTTTGGGGCCCCGGGGCATTGGGCCCTCTAGTCTGTTTTTTGGCAATGGAGCTTGATACCTTTCTCCACGATATCGTGGGTAAACACTTGGTCCTTGTCTGTTTTTTGATAACGGAATACCCTCTATGGTGGTTTGAGAACGGCATTCATTAGCCCAATGTCTCCCTCTACGGCATCGTGGGCAAATACCTGGTATTCTATTCCTTTGATATCCAGCTTTGTTAAACCCTCCTCTTATGGGGCAACTCCTTTTAAAATGTCCTGTTTGATTACAATTATAGCATGTTCTTGGCCTGGCATCTAAAGCCTGTTGTACTGCTGCTAAGATTTGCCCCTGTTCATTAATGTCTCTACATAATTTAATATATGTGTTTAAATCCTCATGTCTCCATGGTCTAATGACCTCTCTGCAGCAACGATTTGCTTGGTCATAAGCCAGTTGTTTTATAAATGGCATTACCTGTTCTGTATTTCCAAATATCCTAGAGGCTGACTGAATAAGTCTATCTACAAATTCAGCATAAGGTTCATTAGTTCCTTGTATTACCTTAGATAATTGACCTTGTAAGTCTCCATGCCCCTGTAAAGTTTTCCATGCCCTAACTGCATCTACAGCAATTTGTGCGTACACACCAGGGTCATATTCAATTTGTTGTCTTTGACCCTCATAAGGTCCCTTCCCCAAAAGCATGTCCATATTTCTTTGAGGGTACCCAGCTTCTGCATTTCGCCTAGCTGTCTCCATGCAAAATTCCTCATTGGCAACCTTCCATAACAAATATTGTCCTCCGTTTAGCACAGATCGACACATGTTAGCCCAATCTGCTGGTGTCATGTCCAAGTTGGTAACAGATTCAACCATGCTTATTGTGAAGGGAGCTTGCGGCCCATAGGTCGTTATAGCCTCCTTTAATTGCTTTATTGTTTTGAAATCTAAAGCACGGTGAATTCGTTGCCCTCCTGCCTGCTCAAGTACAGGGCATGCTAATCTTTGGGGTCCTGCCTCAGAATTCCGTCCATCAACTACGGTAGTTGAGGGCCGCTCAGCGGTAGATGGAGCTGTTGGCTGAGTTACGCCCTCTGGTGATAGAACGGAGTTGGTAGCAACCTCCTGTTGTAATTCTCCATCTGATGGCTGCTTGTCCTCTAAGCTTGCTTTCTTTAAATTCTCCTCTGTCTGACTAGCTTGAGAGACCTTCTCTTTTGCTTGACCTAGCGTTTTTTCTACCATAGTCTGGACCTCTAACAATTTACTTAACAGTTTTTCGGTTTGTTTTTTATTGGATTCTAATCTACTATAACCTAACCCAATAAGGTAGGATAAAACAAAGCCGAAGCAGAATGAAACAAAGACGGAGCAGACAATGGTTGTATCAATTTTCTCTTTCTCAGGGCTGAATAACTTCAAATCTTGAGCCAACCATTTTTTCCAGTTCGCCTGAGAAAATTCTAGGGCTAGGGAGCTCGAAATGAAAACAAAATAAATCAAAACAAGAACACATTGTTTTCTGAGAAGGTCATCCATCCTGTCGCCTTCCCTCAGGGGCGAGCAATTTACTCACCTCTAAGCTTCAGGCGTTCCCCGTACGGGCCACCAAATGCCGCAGTCTTGGCTGGGCACAGAATCACGAGCCAATCAAGCAGGAACAAAACTTTATTTTGAAAAAGCCGCTAACACTCTCAGCGCCAGCAAGTCAAAAACCGGTCCTCCCACGAGGGTGTTTGACCGGAACCGGGTCCGACCGGAACCCCCCCGTCTCCTCCCACCTCCTCCGGAATTCCCTCCTATTATCCTTCCCCAACCAATGGGAACTCTCTAGCAGTCCCGTAAAGTCCCGTAACTTGAGTCCGGTAGCAGGCCAAGGTGAACAGCGGGAGTCCAGTTTGCATATGAATGTAAATTTTAACATAATCATCTCAGTGGCTAGCTGGCGTCACTTTACAACCAAAGGTGCCATACATCGTATATATGCTTGTGGCTCCTAGCAAAAATGTTTGGAAACAAGGTCTTTGCAGATGTAATTAGCTAAGATGTGATCATAATGGATGAAGGTTGGCCCTAAAGCAAATAACTGATGTTATTTAAGAAGATGAGAGGATGCAGAGAGACACACTCAGAGGAGAAAAGCTATCTGAAGGAAGGCTGGGATAGGAGTGACCCGTCAAATGCCCAGGATGACAACTAACTGAATGGAATGGAATGGATTTTTCTCAAAGCTTCCAGAATCACCAAGCCTGCTGATCCCTTGAGTTCAGTTTCTGGCCTCCTGAACTATGAAACAGTACACTTCTGTCACTGTAAGCCACTCAGTTTGTGGTGGTTTGCTGTATCAGTTCTAAGAAAGTAATATGTCTGGGTCACAAATTTGCGCATAATATCCAGATTTCAAAGAAAATGCACCATTTGTATTTTCCAAATTAGCCTGATAATCCTCATAAATCTTCACCCCGAGGGTAGTGGCAAGAGCTCAAATTGAGTTTAATTGAGTTAACTCAGTCTGGTGAATTCCTTTAACCCATCTCTTAAGGGAACTTGGCTTCGGAATCTCACTTTTTCCGAGGTCCTCTGCCTCTCCTTACACTTCTTCATTGCTCTTGGACAGGGCTCTGGAGGTGGATGTGTGGGGCCCCATGGCAGCCGGGAGGGGAGGGGCCTCCTCTGATCTGCCCAGTCAGGCCCCATCACTGAATCCGGCTCCTCTGGTCTCCATGGAGACACCCCTTACTGCCTGGTTGCCTGGTTGTCAAGGAGGAGCCAGTTGCAGGTGAACTTGAGCTCTGTGCGCACCCCCAGCCCTAGCAGGAGCTGTGACTGGCTCCTCTCTGCTCCTCCTCAAGCTGCGCATCCCCGGGCGGCTGAGCTCTCCCTCCCTCCTCTCCCAGGTCAAGTGGCCGCCCTGCAGTACATCCCCACAGGTCACTTTGCCTCCAGTGCAGCAACCCCTAAAGAAAGTGCCCTAGTCATTCTCAGATAACATCCAAATCTCCTTGGTGACTCAGAAAAATTCCAGCTCTTTCTGTTCCCCAGGACAGCCACGGGAGGCTGAAGATGCTGTCTGACTAACTCACCTACCCACAGCCTGCCTCCTCTGCACTGGCTCTGATGCAGCCCCCATGCGGACATCCCTCTCCTCCCAGGGGAAGAAAAGCCCTCTTCTGCTTCCCTCTTCCCCCTCAGCCATCTAGCTGCTCTCCCCTCCCAGCTTCAGGTTGATCACCATCCAGGACTCACTGCCGGCCCCACCAAGCTGCTGGTTCCATCCCAACCCACCTGAAATGGCATAAATGGGACTTCAACTGCTTCCTGCTCTCTCACCATGATGCTCCCCAACTCTACACTCTTGGCTTTTCCCCCATTTTTTTTTTTTTTATTGGTGCTTCATAGTTGTACATAATGGTGACCTCCCTTTGATTTTCATGAGACCCTGCCTTCCTTCTTTTCTTTTTTTCTCTCTAACTTTCACATATGAGAGAAAACATATGACCCTTGACTTATTCTGAGTTTGGCTTATTTCCTTTTATATAATGTCCCATCCATTGTCCTGCAAATGACATACTTTTCTTTTTCTTTATGACTGACTGAAACCCCATTGTGTATCTATACTACGTTTTCTTTAGCCATTCATCCGTGGATGGACACCCAGGCTGGTTCCATAGTTTGGATATTCCTTCCTCTTCCACTATATTAAATAATATTGTCTTCATCTGTTTTGTGCTGCTATAACAGAAGAGCACAGACTGAGTCATTGAAATGAGCATAAATTTATTTCTTGCAGTTCTGGAGACTAGGAGGTCCAAGGCTGAGGGTCCAGAACCTTCTTGTTGCACCATCCAGTGCCAGAAAGTAGAATGGAGGGCCAGAGAGGTTAACAGAGGGGGACTGCAGTCATCCTTTTATGAGGACCCCATCCCCAACATGATGAACTCACTCCTATGATAAAAGCATCGATTCCTTCCTGCAGTGGAGTCCTCATGGATACATAGTGTCCTCGTGACCTAATCACCTTTAACTGGGCCCTACCTCTCAGCTCACTGGGCACTGACATTCCCACATGTTTTGGGGGAAATACATTTAAACCAAAGCATATAAGACACACCACAAAACAATGACAAAGAAATCTTTAAATGTTTCAAAATATCCTCATTGCATGAGTAATCAGAGATGAAAGTAAAACATTCAAAGAGTATTAAAAATAAATAGAGTCTAAGTGACAGAAAATCATCAGAGATTTCTTAAACACATTCAGGACACTTAGCTTATCAGCCCTTAATAATTTTGTTTACATATTATCGTGTGGCATCAGTGGTTGCATGGTTATGGGTAATTCCCCTGTGACCTGTCAGGAGATGAATGAGCCTGTAAACTGTCCCACTGGCCACGGGGAGGTGGCTCGACTGGTGTTGACCTCAGATATCATTTGCAAACATGAATCCCACTGCCAAAATTCACACCCCATCTTCAAAATCCATACCAAGTCTTCACAAATTCTGTTTCTGCAGCCACCGTTGTCTTTGTTCCTGTTAGTGACAACACCCATTCACGAAGTTGCTATTGACTTAAAATAACACTGGCATCTCCTGTATTGGTCATTGGTAAACCATCCAGACTGAGGTAGACCTTCAGGGCCACAAGAGCCCTAGCAACAGCCCCCACCCCTTGGCAAGCCCCAAGAACAATTGAAATTGGGCTCAATGCTAGTGCCACCCTCACCATGGTGGCAGAAGTGACAGCTTCAACAAGTGTCACTCACGTTACGTGGGAAGGTTAGTATGAGACCATCCCACTTCACAAGGAAGCTGAGATTATGTCCCACTGCCAATGAGCAGACAGATAAATGCTACCAAAATCCAGACTGGAGCTGTCCCGCCATTGAGGTGGTTGTGACTGGGCTACTAGAAAGTTCTGGGGAAGAGAAACCTCCTAAAGCAGCCTGTCATCATCAATTTCAAGATCCTCAGCAGAAGAGCTTAGGAGACAATTAAGGATCTGTGTGTATATGTATGTGTGTGTGTGTATGTGTGTATGGGGGGGATGTGTGTGGGGTATACACAGTGTCCTGGTGACTTGAGGCCACAAGGAATCCATTAAGTGCTAAGAAACATTTTTAAAAATATTCACCGCACAAGAGGTTGGCTGTCCTCTTTTTCACTTCCTAACCCAGGAAGGCCATCTTTGTATAGCTGCTCTCTTCACCTCCCAGATCCAAGGTCTCAGCTCTACTGCAGGGAAAAGGGGATTTTTTCTGGCCACTGATTTCTCATCAGCCAAGAGCAGTTACCAGGTTAACTTGGTCCGTCTGTGCCTATTGTTCCATATTTGATACTCCTGGGTCGGAGAGTCCCCACACCTGGACCCTTCTTGAATTGGTCCATAGCACGCAGAGCTTCCTTCTCCTGCAAATCTTCTTCCCTGCTTGCCAGGTTGGTCAAATCCTCTATCTTCTTCAAAATCATTCCCTTAGTTTTGAACCTCATCTCTTCCAAGAAATACCCTCCCATTCTCCCCTTGCACAGGACACATCACCATGGGTGCATCTACACCCTGGCTCCTGTGTGTTGACTTACAAGGACTGTTTCAGTTACGTCCCATTCAGGTCTGTCGTTCTGAACCAGTGGTTCTCCATCCTGACTTTTCCATAAAATCATCTGGGAAGGTTTTAAAACTACTGGATACTCAGGAAAGTCCTCAGGGTTCTGGTTTCATTAGTGAGGGGGTTGGGGGGGGGGGTGTTGGCACTAGCTTGAATGTTTCAAATTGGATTTTTTTTTAAATGCCAAAGCATAGACAAGGTCCCTGCTCTAGGGTTTGGTGTGTCAGTCTCTGGGTACTTAACTGTTTTGGGTTTCTTACACTAAGTGCTCTTGACCTTTAGCTGATTGTCCCCTACATCAGTTGTTAGAACCAATCACCAAAATATCATTTGTCCCTGAAAAATGAAACAAGCCATTGAAGCCTCCATCCATCAGTGCGGCCCTTGTAGGGTGGCTCATAAGAACACTCCAGAAATGCCTTCCTCTTACCGAGTCAGAGGCTGGCTGTTACCATTATCGTTTTTACATGAAACCCACACATACCCTGAAAGATGTTCTGTGGCCCAGAAACAGAACTCTGAAACCACAACCACCACAACAAATCTGGCAGGAGCGTCCCTGAACGTCTGAGTCCCCCACACTCTGTCCTCCCCAGCCTCGGGCTCTGAAGGCTGTTCTAGCTGCTTCCCTGTGATCCCTCTTCAGAGGACAGCACTGTCATCCAGCGGGCTGCACAGGCACTGTTCTGGTTTCACATGCAGCAGATTCTCCACGGGATGCCCGCATGCAAAGTTAGAAATAGACCCTGGCATCAGATAGATGATGAGCTGGGAGCCTTTGGGGAGACCTTGGACATATTTCTGAGCGTATGTACCAGGAAAGGACCTTGGAGAGTTCTTGTCCTTGTGACATGTCTGGAGTGTCCCCATCAGGCCCTCCCTCAGTGGTGTGATCATCTGTAGACAAAGTGGGGGTGCTCTGCTATTCATCAGGTCCACCCCACTTGCTTCCTGGACCATTAGTAAGGATCCTCACCCCTGCCTCCTTTAGCCTACTTTGACCCCCGGAGGCCAGCCTTCCTTCAATATGGTAAGTTCTAGTATCTAATATGCAGGCAAGGGCTGGACTTAAGGAGAGCAGGCAGACTGGGGATCTTTCCCTTTATGATTTTGAAAGCCATGTTAACCCAGACTACACTGACCTCCTAAAAGCTTCAGGAAGAGTCCAGCTATGTGGAAGCCACTCCTTGCTTGAAATCATCTTCTCTGATACTCGTTACCCATCAGTTAAAATTGATTCTTTAGCATGTGAGACAATTATTGTCATGCCAGACACCTGTCACGTTCCCACGGCCAAGAGCACTGACCTTCCAGGGCCAGGGTGAAGTCCTAGAAGCAGGGGCACCATGATGCAATGTGTCACCTGGCATATCAGAGGTGAGGAGGAAGGACAGGTTTGCTCCAGACCCAGAGAGGTATCAGGTGTTCTTACTGAGCACAACGGAAACAGACTCTCCATTTAAGATCCAATAAGATTGTACGAGTATGGGGTGGTGGTAATTATTATATTTAGAAGATGTCAAGCATTTCCTAGGGGGCTGACCCTTCTTTCAGAGCACTGCATGTCCCTTGGATCCACCCAACATTGCACTACTATCTCTATAACCTGAGTTTACAGATGGGGAAATGTGGCTTGGTGTTTTGGCCAGATTTTCCACTGCTGTGACCATATGACTGGAAAAGAACAGTTAAAGAAGGAAAGTTTATTGGAAGGTCCCAGTCCATAGAAGTCCAACTCCGTTCCTCGGGGCTGGAGGCAGAACATCATGGCGGAAGTGTGTAGTAGGGGAAAGCAGCTCAGGACATGGCACCAGGAAGCAGAGGAGAGAGAGAGAGAGAGAGAGAACTCAACAAGGACAAAATATATACCTCAAAGGCGTGCCCCACCTCCTCCATCCACACCCTACCTGCCTACAGTTATCATCCAGTTAATCCCTATCAGGAGATCAATTCACTGATTAGGTTGAGGTTCCTATAACCCAAACATTTCACCTCTGAATTTTCTTGCATTATCGCACACATGAGTTTGGGGGGGCAACCTCACGTCTAAACACTCAATAACTTAACAAGGAATGTTGCCTAGAATTACACAGCAGAGAAATTATGAAGCTGGGGTTCCACTACAAAGAATTAGACCCTCCAAATAGTGCTGTTTCCTGTTATACTATACTGCTTCATTAACAGGGACTGGGATTCTTTTCTGAATAGGTAGAATCTGAGCCACCAGGGGGTAGTTTGAAGTCTGAGTGCTGAGAGAGGTACCAAGTACAAAGCCCCACACACGCACCTCGGGCTTCCCTGATTTCTGGGGCTAAATCCACCATCAACTCTGACTACAATTTGATATCCTTTCCAGGTATTGTGCATATGGCCACAGGCAGCCTGGAGAAGATCCATGCCCACTGGCCAGTGGTGTAGTATTTCTCAGCCTCAGCACTTCTGATACTTTTGGCTGGGTAATTCTTTGCAGTGGGGATCTGTCCTTTACATTGTAGGTTGTTGAGTAGCATCCCTGGCCTCTAATCACTAGCACCCTCCACGCAGTTGGGACAATAAAAACTATCTACAGATATTGCTAAGGGTCTCGTATGGAGTCAGTTCCCACCAATGGAGGACCATAGGATCATTCTCAAACTCTAGTATTCATTAGAATCAGCCTATAGGCTTGATAAAGCAGATTTGTGGACCTTGTCCCCAGAGTTCCTAATTCAGTACTTCTAGAACAGACCTAAGAATTTGCATTACTAATAAGCCCCAGGTGGTGCTGATTCTGCTGGCCTAGGAACCACTGTTTGATAACCACTGAGTCAGTCCATTCTGTTATGGATTCGGTGCTGCACATATTGTTAATCCCAAAAAGGAACAGGAGAGGGAGTGTGGGCGACTCTGGGAATCCCTCCCTCACCTGCTGGGCAAACAGGCTCTGGCTGAAACACACACTCTCTAAGGAAGAGTCAGGCAGGAGAAAGGAACCTGGAGTTGCATTCCTAAGACGTGAATTCATGCCCATAAAAAGGGGGGAAAATGGATGATTTGTTTAAACTCAAATCTTCAACTTACTAACCTGTCAAATGAAGCTAAGAACAAGCAACAATTTACTTACTGTAGACTGTTGGTGACTCAGTGAAATAACACAGGATTTCCCAGACTTTGTCCATCCTGAGAGCCCATTACAATTTCTTACCATATCCAAGCACCACCTAAAATTAGTATTTCTCTTTAAATAAACTCACTAAAAGGAAGGGGGACTTTAATCATGTACTTTATCATAAGAAATGAGATCTGTGAAATCATGATTTTCACTTGCTAATTATGTTTTTCCTAAAATGCATTAAGATAACTATTGAAAATTTCCATGTACCATCTAAAAACATCTTTTATACCCCCTGTGGGTTATGTTATCACACTTTGGTGAACACTGAGATATCTGTAAGAGAGCTTGTAAGTTAGAAATTATACTATAGAGCAAATTCCAGGTACTGTTATCAACTCTGCCTGGGCAGGGAGATGGTCCTGTCTCGAAAGTAAGTGAATGCTGAGACCCAAGTGACCTTCTATGGCGCATCCTTCTGCAGCAAGACAAAGATTCTTCCTCTGCTCTTGAAGTGTGGCTGTGAATCAGGAGTAGCCACTGGAACCTGGTCTCCCATCACTGTAGGACTTTGAGAGTTGTTCCTAATATGCTCTAACACCATGTCCAATGGCAGATGATGAATTAAAAGGACAGAGAAAATTTGAGCCAGGAGGAGTATGCTTGACACTACAATATCTACCTGAGTTCCAGTGACTTCTCCTCTAATCACCCAAAACAGTCTTTACTCCAGAAGAGCCCACCAGTGACTTCTGGTGGCTGCAGCACAGCATCTCCCAAGGGGACATTGCTTCAGAGTCTGCCTGTGGCAAGGTGTGCTTTCCCTGCCTGAAAGTGCCCTGCGGCCGCTGGGTGCACACGTCTTCTTTGGAACTGGCGCAGGTCCCCAGACAACTGCTTCTCACTCAAATTCACATGCATATTAGTCTCACCTAGAAGCTGTTTGGAAAATTGATGCCTGGGCCCCACCCTGAGCCAGTGAGCTAGAATCCCTGGAGGTGGGGCCTGAGCAGCAGCAGTCTCCAAGCACCTTGGGGATCCAAATGTGCATCCGTGGCTAAGCACACTGTTTAAAATAAAGCAGAAAAAACAATTTCCAAACAATTCAGTCTTTTTGTAACCGTCCTCTTAACTCTTGGAGAGAAGCATGCACCTTCTTCAGCTCTAAGGATCCCGTGGCCTTTTGTTCCTACTTCTTTGAGCTCATGCACTGACATTTTGTACGTGCTAGGCAACCTATTCTTTTTTCTACCTCAGGCCTCAAAGAAAGTGTTATGCTTTCAATATGAGGTGTCCCCAAAGATCTCGTATGTGAGACAATACAAAAAGTTCCAAAGTGAAATAATCGAGTTATGAGAACCTGAACCCAATCAGTGCATTAATCCACCAGTGGGGACTGACTGGGTGGTAACTGTAGGCAGGTGGGGTGTGGCTGGAGAAAGTGGGTCATGACTTTGGGGTATATATGTTAGCCCTGGTGAGTGGAGTTTAGTCTCTCTGCTTCTTTGTGGTCATACTGTCTGCCAAACTCTTTGGGCATCATGTCCCATCTCACCTCAGGCCCAGAGCAATGGAGCTGGCCGTTGATGGACTGGACCCTCTGAAACTGCGAGCAAAAAAATAACCTTTTCCTCCTCTAAAAGTGTTCTTGTTGAGTCTTTCGGTCACAGTGGCCCCCCCCAAAAAAAATGCTGACTAAAACAGAAGGGAGCAAATGAATAATGTTGAGTACCCAATACTACAGCCAGCTGCAGTTAACTGAGCATCTTTGTCAAACAACAACAACAACAACAAAAATACTATCCTGCTTTACAAGGAGTTCACTGCATCCTCAGAAGTAGATATTACTATAATCTTTTTTTCCTTTTTATGAAAGAGAATTGTTAGGTTGTCTATCCAGCACAGCCACAACTTCTGGAATACCCCCTCATTTGGGGGGAGAACACCACCCACCCTCCATCTCCAGGGATCCAGTGGAAGTCTGCCATTTTGGCAAAATTCTACTCCATACCCTTGGGCTTGGGCTACAGAAGATTTGGTCAGGCTAATTAGTCTCTTCCCCCTAGAGCCTAAATTTCATAAGGGACAGGAAAGAGGTGGGAGAAAAGGAATGGAGGAAAGCAAAGATATGCGTAGTTATGTGACTAGTCTTTTTAAATGTAAAGCAGAGGCACCAGCAGTCAGTAGTTTTCTTGTGCATGTGGGAAGGAAGCTATTCTGCAGTGAGCAAGAAGAAGCAAGCAAACACACCGAGAGGAGCTTATGTAATAGATGGAAAGTCCCCATGGAATTCAAGTTCCTGGTTATTACTGTTTGCTTCTGACACTCGGATATTCTCCTGGCCTCGGTGAGAAACCTCAGAGTCTTATAATAAATTCTCCCTCTTGCTTATGCTAATCTGAGTGGGTTTCTGTTACTAGCAGCCCAAAGAACTTAAATTAATATAACTATGTGTAGGATCCAGAAGGAGTGCAAAGAAGAACCAGACTCTGGCAGGTTCCCTCCAGGAAATTTAAAATTCAGGAAACACAAAAGAAAAAAAAAAAAAAAAAGAAAAAGCCAGGACTTGGAGCCAGGCACAGGTCAGCTCCAAACTGTCACTCAACAGCTGTGTTATCTTATCTTACCTCTGTGACCACATTTCTTTCATCTGTAAAACCTAAACACCTGTTTGTTGCCTGGAACTTTGTTGGAGCTTTCGCTGATTTTAGAACTAGAGGAGATCTTAGGAAGCACAGAGGAGAGACTTCTGAGGGCAAGTCACTCAACTTCGGGGCATGGCCTGGGTCTCGTGTGACCACAGTCTCCTCATCCCTCCCCTTGCTAGTGGTTAAGGGGGGAAGAGGAGCATGCCAGCATATCCCCAAAAGAAACCACATCATGCTCTCGACTCCACACAGCCCCAGGGGGGCACCTGAGCCTCCAATTAAGATGTATCATCCTCAAAGTTCTCAGTGAAGGCAGATGGGAGGAGGAGGTCATGGAGCTACAGGTGCAAAAAAAGAAGAGAGTTCACTGGGACATGTGCTTTGAAAGTGTCTTATTCTAAAATAAAAATGATTTTTTAAAAAACTGGGTCACTGAATTGAAATGAATCAGGATCCTCATTAAAAGTTTGACTTTTCTTCATATGAATGCCCAAATCATAACAATGTGAGAATGACATTTGATTTTGAGGGAGATCAGACAAAGGGCTTTGGAGCCAGACAGACCTAGGTCTAAATTTTGACTTTGCCACTCATTCAATTAACAGTCTCCAGCCAACCATGTCCCTTGTCTGAACCTCAGTTTATTTCCCCTCATTCTTAAATGGACCCAAAATACCTAATTTATTGAGTTGTTTAAAGGAATTGAATAAGATGCTAGTAAGGTGTCTAAATAGTGCCTAGCACACAATAGATGCTCGGTAAAAAATGGTCACATTTTCATAACCCAGAAAGCTTTAGCATGGCCCTAAAGAACATGTGTGTTATGATCAGACACCACTGAGTTTGAGTTCTACTTTTGATTTGATGTCCCTGTGAAATTACATAACCCTCTGGACCTCAGTTTCCTTCTCTGTTACAGAGGAATAAGGGCCTCTACAGAAACTAGACCCCAATTTTTGCCCACATGGATCCACTTCCTTTTCTTCTTCTCAAAATCATGATTTTTCAGGCAGCACTCTTCCCAGGTGCTGCCTGATCCCACCCTCAGCTCCCAGAGCCACATGACTGGTGTGTCGGAAATCTCACTTAGTTGATTGGCTCATGATCTGACGGGAAAGACCACAATCTTGCTGGGATCTTCTGGGGAATGTTTCCTCTTTCTGAGTCTCTTTTCTATTTCTGGAGGTTGTCTGATCTGTGTGGGATGCTTGAACTTCTCCACGCATTTTGTGACCAGGCTGTGGGCAAAGCCAACATGGAGTCAAACACAAAGATGGAAAGAGCCTGCATCCTTGTATCACATGGATCCCCTTAATCAACCCGCATTGAAACCTGTCTTAGTGTGAGCTTCCTGTTCCAGGCGGTAATAAATGACCTATCATTTAAACCAGCTGGAGATGCAATTTCTGTTATTACATCCAAAAGTATCCTCACTGATGAGGGTTAATTATGACACTACATGTAAATCACTCGTCACCGTCGATCCTGGCACCCCAGTAAGGGCACAACAAATGATTAGCTCTTACCATTGATGCCATCGTAATGATTATCATCATTACTAGCCAAATCACTATGAACAATAACAAAAACAACAGCAGTAGCTATAAAAATAACAGCTAACACTTCCCATGTGCCAGACATGGTTTTAAGGGCTTAACATATTTAAATTATTTAATCTTCCCAATAGCCCCCATAAGACAGGAGTTATAATCTTACAGATGGGAAAAAGGAGGTTCAGAGAGATCAAGTTATCTCCCCATGTTACACAGCTGGTAGCTGATGTTTAAACCCAGCAGCCAAACCCTGGAGTCCATGATACAGAGGGCGGGGGAAGAACCCAGGGAGATTTGACTTGACCTCTGGACGTGGTCTCTCCTTATCACTCCAGCTGCTGAGCAACGCCAAGGCAGATGAATAGGTCCCAGAGGAGAGACTACCATGATGTGGAGAGGAGATGATTTGGGAATCAGAGGTGTACCTGTGACCTCCAGGAAGATGCATATTCACACAGACTCAGTTGCCTCCCTGTGAGAACAGAGGAGGAGGTGGGAAGTGCCCAACATGTGGGATTGCGGTATGGACTGAGCAGATGCTTCCTGTTCAGTGTGTGACCCAGAGCGGATGAGGAGCTGCTGAAGATGAATTCTGACAGTACCGGAGCCTTGATTTACCTTCTTTCTGCTTACTAGTTGCCTGCTTTGTCTCATTTTGTGATGACACAAAGAAGAAGAAGAAGTCTTAAGGAGATATCTAACATCAACTAAGTTGAAGGTTATCACTTTACATCCCCCTCTCTGCCATCCCCACCAAGGAGAATGACGCTAATTCCCTCCAGGACTTCATTCCATAAGTAGTGCCAATTTCACTCATTATCCCCCTGTTAGCACCAAGAGAAAGAAAAACAGCTGTCTCAATGGACTGGTCCCTGAATGGAAGATGGGGTGGAGGGGAAG
This sequence comes from Spermophilus citellus, assembly GCF_964194105.1. Classification (NCBI taxonomy): domain Eukaryota; kingdom Metazoa; phylum Chordata; class Mammalia; order Rodentia; family Sciuridae; genus Spermophilus; species Spermophilus citellus. Next base: position 10,195,073 of record NC_138187.1, read on the forward strand.
TCAAGGGTGAGTTCCTGTTACATTCGGTTGTTCATCTTGAAGACCGGATACAAGGATTCCAGCACAAGCCCACTCCTGCACAAGGCTGTAAGCCTCAGTACCCTCCGGGTGACCTCAGGTGATGAGCTTTGAAGGGAGCGCTGTGGGCTGTGCAGGGGAGACCCAGCTGGAGGAGATAACCCTGCTGAGCATCATGAGTGGGGCTGGACCGGAGCACAGCTTGTGGAGTCAGGCAGAACTGAGCTTGAATCCAAGACGCTGCTCTGTGACCTGGAGCCTGTTGCCTAATCTCACCGAGCCTTAGTTTTCTAGCCAAGATAATGGGATAATCTTGTACATATATACGTGTGTGTGTGAATGTAAATGTATGTGTACACATACATACGTACAGCATTGTGGACCAGTTAATGACATGATAAGGTCTAAGAAACACATTGTTGGTCAATTTCATCATTCTGTGAACATCGTGCAGCATGCTTCTGCCAAATATGACAGCTAGGATGTCACTGAGAGAGACACTCTTACAGGATCACAGTGAGAGATGTCATTCCTCATGGAACAAAGGGTTGTTAGGCAGATCATGACTCTGTGTGTGTGTGTGTGTGTGTGTGTGTGTGTGTTGTCCTATCTTCTAAAAGTCATTCTTTTCTCACATGACAAAATGTTGAAAGTGTCACCTCTTGCTTCTTCTGTCTACTTCCCAGTCACTTTTTCTTTTCTGCCTCCAAAATTTCAGCCCCTTCGAAGCCCATGCCTAACCTTGACCTTGAGGGGCCCTTCTTTTCAGTCTTGTGCTGATTTCTAGTACCCGGGACACTGCCTTCCTGTCCACCGTCATCCCTGTTGTCCTTCCTGGTGATTTTGATATCCACCTAAATCATCCATCCCATCCCCTAGAACCTCAAGAGCACTGTTTCCACCCCTCTGTCCTTATGCTCCATCTTGGCCCCTCCTTCTAGGGCTTCATGCCAGAACCCCGAGGGCACCACATTCAAGATGTCAACTTGAGCATTCCATCCTCTGGGTACGCCCTCCTGCCCTTCGAGCTCACCTCTGATGAGACCCCTAGTCCCATAAGTCTTCCCCAGGAAGAACCCTAATCTGCGGTCCCCCTCACTACCTGACCACTGCTCCTCCTGTGACCACCCTTACTTTCTTCTTCATGGTTCAGGTTCTCGGTCAAGCACTGCAGTGTGCCTTTGGAATGCCCTTGACTCTCTGTCCCTGTAACCCTGTTTTCTTTCCCCACCCATGCTAACTCAGGCTAAAATCCAGTTCTTTGCCAATTTTGAGGTGCAGCCTAGCAGCTCAACATGGCCGGGGAAAACATACCCCAAGCTGACCCACTTCTCTGTACCTTGTGACCACAGTCCTGCTGGAAAACTCGGCTGTGGTTCCATGGAGCGTCCACCTTTCTATTTTCCCAAGGGGACTATGTAGCATCTTCTCTCTGAGCCTTCAGTGACTTTTCTTGTATCTTTGTGAAACTGAACTTTCTCTCTTGTTTCTTGGAGAAGGCAGGGGCATTCCTAAAAACCTCCTAATCTTCCTACCCCCGCCAGCAAATACACAGGCATCTGTCCTGACTAATTCTGAATTCCCTGTTACGCTGAATGGGCTGTCTCTCCAAAGCCAGCTCCTCTACTTAGGCAAAGCTTCTTGCTCCCACAGAGACATCACCGCTTCGGAGGTCCCTTATCTCCTCTGAGTGAATCCTCCCATCTTTGTGGCTCATTCCCTCAAGTATACAGACGTGCTACGGTAACGCTCACTTCTAAGGACTCTTAGATACTACGTCTTCTTCCATTCACCTTGCCATTTCTCTTTTAAGTTTGTAGTAAAACACCCTGTGTTCTAGACTTATTGTGGCCATTTCCATGTCTTTTATTCATGTCATTTTACAAAATCTTTTTTTGTCGATATCACTAATCGCTTCCACATTGCCGAAATTAATGGCTGATTCTCAATTCTCTTATAAGAGTTATCAGCAATTTTTGACACATTTAACCACTCTTCCCTTTGTTAAAACATCTTCCCCTAACTTAGAAGTCAGTACTTCTCTCTTAAAAGCTCCTCTTCAACGTCTTTTGCTGGATCTTCCTCCCATACCGACTTCTAAATGTTGCAATGTTCCAAGGTACAGTCGTTGGTCTGACCTCTCCTCTCCTTGAGCTAAACTTTTCCTAGATGGCCACATCCATTCTTAATATTTTAAGTATCACCTGCAGGTCCCAGAATTAACATTACTAGCCAAACTTCCCACAATATTCATTTGTTCACCCAACTCTTTAATTGCTAACTCCAGATCTTCATGGAGACATCTAATGAGCATGTTAAATGTCTTTGTTCAAAAACAAAACTATTGATTTCTGAGAAAACACAATCCAGGTCTAGAAAAAATGATAAATCCAGTTACTTATCACCAACTTCATCCTAACTCTTAAGGCATGAGCCAGGGGTCCATGAACTATAGACCTTGGACCAAGTCCAGCATCCTGGTTCCATAAATGAAGTTGCCTTGGAAAATAGTCACCCCCATTAATTTGAATGTTATCTACAGTGGTTTTCATGCTACAACGGCAGAACTGAGTGACAATGACAGAAACTATTTGGCCCACGATATCCAAAAGTTTTGCTACTTGGCTCATTATAGAAAAGGTTTGCCAAACCCAGGTCTCAGCCACCGTTGTCTCACACCTATGCGGCAGCTCTGTCCCCCTATGCAGTGGCTCTTTCCCTGTACGCAGTAGACCTTCCTGCTTACTTTCTCTCCTCTGCATCCAGGAGTCAGAAAGATGCTCTTAAAGCATAAAATTGTATGTTGCTCTCCTAATTCAAAAGCTCTAACTGTTCCATTATATTTGCAGTAATTTCACACTCGGCATCATTATAAGGCTGAAATGGTCTGAAAATGCATCCCTCTCCAACTTCCGTTTCTACAATTTTTCTTGCTCACCAGATGCTAGCCACTTAGCCTTTCCCTTGGTCCTCAAATTCACCAAGCACTTTCACTCTGAGGTGCTTTGACTTTGCCTCTCCATCTGCCTGTCGAAATGTTCGTCCTCATATCCCGTGGCAGAGTTTCTTCATCCCCCAGTCTCTACTCCAATATCATCTCCCCCTGGGTAACCCCTTCCCGTTGGGCAGGTATTTTTGCCTTTCTAATTGACTGCCATGTTCGTAGCACCCAGAGCCCTACAGAGTTTCACTGTGGAATAGTTGAAAGCACCTGTGAATGAGTCACGCTGTAGGAATAAGCATGGATCACTGTGGAAACACAAACGGGCACCATCTCACTTTGGAGCATGGTTAAGAATGCTGGCCGAGGAGGGGACAGTGGAGAGGTAAGGGGGCATTTCAATAAGAAGATCAAGCATGTGTAATTCAGGAGCCATGAGAGACAGTTGAACCATGTGCAAGTGCGAGGCATACCGTAGCTACGGATGTACAGGTGTTTACACAGATAGGGGTCCGACTTTGGGGTTGGAAATAAGAATAGGGCAGATGATAAGAGACTGCAAATGGCAAGCTAATTTTTAAAACTTTTTCCCCAAGGTTATGGAAGACTACACAGATGAGTGGTATGATCAGAAATGCCAGGATCCCATTCTAGTGTTGCCCTGCTCCAAATTCCACATTCTTTCCTCTCTACTCTGATACTTTTACAAAAGGATCCTCTAGACTTTTGGCGTCCAGAGTATTTCTTTGGTGTCTGATTCTAAAGTCAAGCTTAAAATTTGTCACAATTCCTTATACATCAGTTCCTCTTCTAGAATCCCATAATTAATAAGGTGATTAATAAATCCCATAATTTCCCCAAAGAAAAATGCACAAAATGTTCATTAAATACTATTATTGATTAATAGGCAAAATTAGAATGAACTGAATGTTACAGGAATAAAATGGCTCATAAGATCATGGGATAGCCTCTTGCTGTAGAATTTTGCCGTCATTAGCTGATGCTTTCCTAAAGGGACAGAAAAAAAAAATATCCATGAGTAGCAGCGACTGAAGTTAGAAAGCGGCACAGCTGATCACCAGGATTTGTTAAATTTTTGGTGGCAACAAGATCATTCTCTATCTTGATTACAGCAGTAGTACACGTGTCAAAGTTCACAAGACTGTGCGCCAAAAAGGGTGAATTTGATCATATGTAGATCTTACTTCAAAAAAACAGAATAACTCAAACTATGTTTTTGGTTATTTTCAATTCTGTGGGGAAACTATAAGTGCAATTCATGATAATATCATGTAACAAAAACTATGAAGAAAAAAAACATCCTTGGGGCTGGGGCTGTGGCTCAGTGGTAGAGCACTCGCCTAGCATGCACAAGGAACCGGGTTCGATCCTCAGCTCCACATAAATGTAAAACAAAGATATTGTGTGTGTCCACCTAAAACTTAAGGATAAATATTTTTTTTTAAAAAAATCCTTAAACTATTTCAAAATACTAACAGATTTTGTTGGAGTGAAAAAAAATAATGTTGTTTTCTATCTTTTTCTTCTTTTCTTGATGATGAAAGAAGTAAGCTTTGTTTTAACATTTGTTGGATCATGGAAGTTTCTCTAATGCTTCTTTCAATCATCTTGCATTCTTCCAACCCTGCGTGCTGCTCAGCTTACCTGCGGCCCACAGGAGGGGGACCAGTGTTGAGAACCAGGGACAGCTCCCTGGTATTTGTTGACCTGTGCTTGGAAAGACCCTTAAAAGCCACAGCCTCACAGGGTCCTAGGACAACTCCCCTGTCAGATGTCGCAGCTTTTCTCTCAAATGGCTCTGAGATTAAATGTCCTCTGCTTACAAAACTTGCATTCCAGCCCCCGCCTACCTTTATGCTTTTATAAATGGGAGACACACTTAGAATAATACTTGGTGACCACAAGAGAAAAACAGCATTATTATCCAGACACTTGAAGTAGACAATCTCTTCAGAACCATTTCATAAATCACATCTTAGAGGCAGTCAGAAAATACACATTGCAAGCAACAATAACAATGGTGTCCTCTGGAAAATGGATTTTACCCTTCTGCCTTGGTCCATAGGAACCTTTCTTCCCAAGTGTAATGTATGGTTTTCACCCTCGTCGAAATGGTTAGGACGGACTGGAGCTGAGGTGGGGGACGACCCTGTAAGGAGGACAAGCCGAGAAACCAACAAATGAGATGGAAAAGCTATAATAAATTATAGATTTTGATAAATTACTCCCATGCTGTAGAGTTTCAATTACAGAAACACACAGTTTACACAAGTAATTACAGAAGAAATTACCACAAAGGCACATCCATTCATTGAATTACGAGGCATCAATCCCTCCCCTGATTGCATCTTCAGTTCCAAGGATGGCAATCACAGCTCCACACAGAACTTTAATAACACAATCTCTTTTGGATTAAAAAAAAAACCCACTGGATGTGAAATGTATAAAGGAATGACAAGAAAAGGGTGTCGAGTCGTGCTGAGAAAGGGACTCCCATGAGTTAACTGCAAAGATGGCATTCTGGAAGAACTTTGGAAGTGGATCAGTCTGGAGCCTGCTAACACGTGGTGCTGATGTCCCCCAGGGTCTTTGGCATCATCTGGGATTAGAGGAGATTGCCTGTTAAGGATAGAGCCCTGCCACTAAAGCATCCTGTTGATGTCGGCAGGTCCTGTAACAGCAGGCCTGGATGGTGGCTTAAGGGCTTTTACCTGACTTTCAATTCAATGCTCAAATCCTTTTCTCAACTTGATATTCAGTACATATGTGCACACACATACGGAATATTTATATGTCTATCCATCTACACATAACATGCATGTGCACACACATGCAAAACCCTAACAGCAGACCCTCCTGCTACCCTCCCTCTTGCCCCTAAAGTGCACACCCGCCTGACTTATAACTCCAATCTCAAGACCTGTGGACTTTCTTTGGTATCTAAAGCACTGTGCACCCATGTGGCAGGCCAGAGGTGTCAAGGAACGTGTCCCTGGAAGCGGCTCTCAGCCGAGGATTGTTGGGAGTTGGTGTGTCAATACCCCAGCTCCCTCTCCCAGCACGGGGACACCCCAAGGCACAGGTCTACGCTATTTCTCAGAAACATCCCAGTGGGATCAAACTTCAAGTTCTTCTGGTGGTTTTGAATTTTAATATATACACTTTCTTTTCTGTGCATTATAATTGTGCACAGTAGCGGAATTCATTGTTTCACGTTTGTGCGTGCACATAACATAATTTGTTCAATTGAATTCCCTTACTCCTCCCATTTCTCTCCCCTCCTTCCCCACCCTGGTCTCCTTTCTTCACTCTATCATTCCACCTTTTAAATATACACTTTATTTTCTGCCTCTTCTTTACTGTCTCCCTCCCTAATCTGCTAATGATTTTTCCCAGTTATTACCCAAATGCTTGATGGAATCCTTCTCTCAGGATTCCCTAATGGGAAAACCCAAAGTAAAGACATCCCTCATCTTTAAAGTGAGGTTAATGATAGCATTCATTGAGAAAGCATGTGAAGAGCATCAGTTATAATGCCTGGTCCGGGTAAGTGATGGAATGATACACGTTATTATTGCTGTTGTCCATGTTTTAGTGAATGTGTGTCTCCTCGCGGTTTTCTACTGTCACTAGTTTCTCTTGGTCCCATTTCCTATTTCTTCCCAGTGCTGTTTTCCAACCCCAACCTCTAAAATCTGATCTGACTAAAAGTATTCATTGCCACCAGTCAGGTGTGACTTCCAAACAAAGCTTCCACCAAGGTGTCCTGAACCCTCAGGCATCTTTAAGAGGCAAAATCAATGAGGGGCTCAGCGGATACAAACTGTGTGTTGTTTTTCTTTATTGTAATTGTGTATCTGTGTTTTACCTCTTGAATGGAGGAGAAAGAAGCAAGATCCACCTCATGCTGTTGGGTACAGCCTCTTGTGAGGATGCCCAAAGAATAAAGGTTCCCAACCCAGACATGAGAGTTTCCTCTCCAGAGGCCACCAACTGTGGGGGCTCCAGAATCCAAACAGATAAGATAAATGAGGAAACTGGAGAGCCCTAATACAAGGTAAGCTAGAAAATAGGAACCTGACCAAAAGGACTTTAAATTAAGATCTTTAAAAACTACCAGAGAACCAACCAATGCTTACGTAGCCCACCCAGTGTGAACATTGGCTTTTACTGAACCTAGCACTTAACAGTTCATATGAAGTTCTTTCACTCATGATATAACATTTGATCCTCTTGACAATCCTGTGTGGTCAACAGGAATTTATCATCAGAATTTCCATCTTACAGTGCAGGAAATTCAAGATCCCAAAATGCAGATCACTCTTAGAACCAAAAAGCACACACCTAAAAACGATGAGAGGTCTGATCTCAGAAGGAGTGTTGTCTCCACCGACATGCTTGGGGAGGATCCTCGGGAACAGGCTCTCCTTCACAACGTTGTTAAGGACTGAACGGGCATGAACTCAGCTGGCACTGAAAGGGGAGACTGATCGAGAGAGTGATTTAGAGGAACTTAAAACTGTGAGTCCATCAGTCGCTCAAAAGGATGAAGAACTCAAAATAAAGGGTGGGGGGACAAGGACTCCACCTAAGAGTAAGACTTTCAGATTATGGGGTGTACTGAGTCAAATGGTGACCCTGAATTCATGTCTACCCAGAACCTCAGAATGTGCCCTTGTTTGGAAATAAGGTCTTTGCAGAGATAGTTAAGGTTAAAATTGAGATTAGGATGGACTCTAAATCCAATGAATATCCTTGTAAAAGACACAGGACAACACCCAAGGGGACCGCCCTGTGAAGACACAGGCTGGAGTTCTGCTGCCACAAACCAAGGAACAGCAGGAGCCACCCGGAGCTGGAAGAAACGAGACTCCAGAGGGTGCATGACCTGGCTGATACCTTCATTCTCTTCGGGCCTCCAGAACTCCCTTGAGAGAGTGCGTTTCCACTGTTTGAATTCACCAGGTTTGGGGCGGGTTGTCACAGAAGCCCCAGGAAACTGACATGAGGTGATCGCCCAGGAACAACGTAAGGAGGGCTCACCACACACCCGCCGCTGAGCTTTTGCTACTGTTGAATCATCACAAAGCAGCTGTAAGACATCACCTTCATCACAGGTGAGGGGATGAGGGCTCAGAGAAGTGAGCAACTCACCCCAAACCATGGAGCTCCTAGTGGCAACTCCGAGCTCTGAGCGCTGAGCTGTCTTTCTGTCACCTCCAAGCCTGGAATGAGTTGAAGGGCAACCGTGGGACCCCAAACAGGCTGTCCCCTACTCTAGGCAGAAGAGTCTGCCCTTTCTTCTCCATTCCCTTCCCCACCAATGACGGCAAAATGCACAAGTGTATCCATCAGGCTACTTTGACTACAAGTATACGAGTGAACTTGCTTAAATCAAAAATTCCCAACTGACCTCAAAAGGGACTCACCCGCTGACAAAATTAAAACCCAAGAGTCCAGTCTTGAGCATGGGGGAGCTGGAATTGGCCTCACAGAGATCAGCTCTCTCTCTTCTTCCCCCACGTGGGCTGCATGGTCTGGTCGGGCAGCCTCTCTTAAGCGATGGCATAAATAGCCACCGATAACAGAGTATTTATACCTGCGGCTTAGCAACTCCAAGGGCAGTTCTAGACTAGGTCTGTGTGGGTCCAAAGTCTCTGCCTTTGCTATGTCACAGCAGCATGGTGACTTCCAACATTTTGCCCATTCATTCATTCTACAAATATATTTTTTTAAGTGTCTATACTCTGCCAGCTGCTTTGTGACTTGCTGGGGACACGCAGTGAACAAGGCAGTAAGGTCTCTGCACTCCTTGGGAACACTGCTATTCTAGGAATGGTGGACCGGGAGATTCAGACAGAAGACGATTATGTACAATACACTCTGGTGTAGTGTTGGAGGGTCCTAAGTGCTAAAATAAATGGAGCCACCTTATGATATAAATCGCAACAGGGGAGGGGGAGAATTGATATTCAACCTGGTGGCTGGTCACAGAAGGACTCTGAGAAGACAGGACCCTGGGGTTGCATTTGAAAACCCAGGGGCACCTGGAAGGTATTCAGCAAATATTTAAATGTCTTCATTGATTTAATTCACTTTACAACGCTATGATGTAGGTTCATTATGATCCTCATTTTGCACTTGGATGAACTAAGGTTCAGGGAAGTTAACAATCTGACTAAAGTCCCCTAACTCTCAGGGGACCAGGGCAATTTGACCTGTGCACCCTTGACCTGGAGCATCATGACCTTGCTCTCTCTTGTCACGGGCCACACGCTCTGCTCTTCTCCTCGGTGATGATCCAGTGATTTGCAGGGAAGAGCCAGACTTGACCTTGGTTGATTAATTAATAGCCTGGCTGGGATTTCTTTTCTATTTTTCCACATTTGTTATTGGTGAATTATAGTTGTACTTCTGACAGGATTTGTGGTTACATATTTGTACACATACACAATATAACAGTATAATTTGGCCAATATCCCTCCCCATTGGCTAGGATTTTCCTCACCAGTCACCAAGCAAAAGTAACAAATAAATCTTGGAGAAACCACTTTAAAAAAAAAAGAAATCTTTAAAAAAATTTGTTCATGAAAGTATAATGTATTTTAACATGTTATACATACACAGAGTTAACTTCTCATTCTTGTAGTTGTACAGGATGTGGAGTTACGCTGGTTGTGTATTCATTTATTAACATAGGAAAGTTATGTCCCATTCATTCTACTGTCTTTCCTATTCCAGTCCCACTCTCTTTTCCCTTCTTTCCCCCTTGTCTAATCCAATGAACTTCTATTCTTCCATCCCTCTCCCCTTATTGTGTGTTGTTAGCATCCACATATCAGAGAGAACATTCTGCCTTTGGTTTTTTGGGAATGGTTTATTTCATTTAGCCTGATAGTCTCCAGTCTCCATCCATTTACGGGCAAATGCCATGATTTCATTCTTCTTTATGGCTAAGTAATACTCCATTGTGTTTATATATCACATTTTCTTGGTCCATTCAACTGTTGAAGAGCACCTAGGGTTCTATAGATTTGCTATTGTGAATTGATTGGCTGCATCTCTGTAGTATGCTGATTTTAAGTCACTGGGATATATGCTGAGGAGTGGGATAACTGGGTTGAATGATGGCTCCATTCCAAGTTTTCTGAGGAATCTCCATACTGCTTTCCAGAGTGGTGGCACCAATTTGCAGTCCCACCAACAATGTATGAGTGTGCCTTTTCCCCCACATCCTCACCAACACTTATTGCTACTTGTATTCTTGACGTTGCCATTCTGAGTGAAGTGAGATGGAATCTCAGTGTAGTCTTAATTTGAATTTCTCTAATTGCTAGAGATGCTAAACATTTTTTTCATATATTTGTTGATGAATTGTATTTCTTCTTCTGTGAAGTCCCTGTTCAGTTACTTTAACCATTTATTGATTGGTTATTATTATTATTATTATTATTATTATTATTATTTACTTATTTTGTTAAGTTTTTGAGTTCTTTATATACCTTGGAGATTAATGCTCTTTCTGAGGTGCAGGTGGCAAAGATTTTCCTCCTGTTCTGTAGGCTCTCTCTTCACTTTCTTGATTGTTTCCTTTGCTGTGAAGAAGCTAAGAAACCACCTTTTTAGGTGTGAGTTTGAGCCCAGAATAGAAGACGGACACTGTCCACAAATTATCACTGTCTGTTGAAATCCTCACTATTATCATCTTAATTTTCTTCCTCATCCCAAAACACGGGGACCACCATTTGTTAAAGACCTAGAAAACATCAGGTCCTGTACCTTGTGCTTTGTATGCATTTTCCAACTCGTCTTCACAGTAATTCCTTAATGCAAGCGATACCTACCCAATATTACCACTGAGAGAGGAAACAGAGAAACTGAATAATTTGCACCAAGCGCACACACCTGGGGGTTTTGATTCACAGTCCGCCTGAGTCCACAGTACTTTCAGTTTCACCAAATGTTGAGGAAGAGGCTAAGGATCGCTTTAATGGAAAGAAGCCGAAATCATTTCTTCCACTTGTATTATTTTTCTCTTACCCCTCCTTTCCTCTTATATGTGATTTGTATAACCCTGAGGATCACCTTCCATTTCCATGCGATTTCCCTTCTCACTCCCTTTCCCTCCCACCTCTCATCCCTGTTTAATGTTAATCTTCTTCTCAAGCTCTTCATCCCTACCCTGTCCTTGGTTACTTCCCTTATATCAAAGCAGTCATTTGGCATTTGTTTTTTAAGGATTGGCTAGCTTCGGGGAAGGGGGTTAGTAGAGAATGGGATAGACAGCAGAATACATCAGTCACTAGAATGGCAATATGTAAATCAATGGAAGTGTAACTGATGTGATACAGCAATCTGTATACGGGGTAAAAATGGGAGTTCATAACCCACTTGAATCAAACTGTGAAATATGATATATTAAGAACCATGTAATGTTTTGAACGACCAACAATTAAAAAAAAAAAAAAAGGAAAGAAGCCGAGAGAAATGCCAGCGTCCAATTGAATGCCATGTTTTTATGGGAGATCAAGGGAGGATGAGCAGAGGGACAAATAGCTCTTTGAACCCCATGAGCTAAAATGAATGGGTCTTTCCATGGGGTCCATGGACTTAGCGGTTACCCCTGGCAACAGAGACCTGCAGCTGGACAAGTGAACCCCCTGCTCCTTCCCTGAGGATGGCAAAGGCTACTCTGGGAAGCAGCCATTGTTTCAAACACTGCAGCTGCTTACCTCCCCTCTCTCTCCTGCACATTCCCACCCGTCTCGCTGGGAGGAGCCAGGAGCCTAGGGAAGAGGAAGCTTCTCCCAGGCCGTGGGCTGCCCTAGGGACATCTGGGGCTCTGAGCTGCCCAGGATCCTCTCCCTCTTCCTGTGTCTCAGACTCCCCATGAGGGTTCCTGCCGCTGCTCCAGCTCTAGGATGGCACTTCATCCAAGCCCAGCCAATCAGAGAAGCCTGTTCAGTGGGCAACAGTGACTGGTTCAGGGAGGACCATGTGACATAAGCTGGACTGGTCAGACTTCTTCCTGGGACTTTTAATTTGGGAGAGAGAGAGGGAGAGAGAGAGAGAGAGAGAGAGAGAGAGATAAATTTTGTGCCAATCTGGTAGAACGGGAATTTGGGGCTGCCAAAGATGACCTTGCCTGCCATGTGGGTGGAGCCTGAATTAGACAGGTAGGAGGGGCCCCAGCGAGTACCACCACCACTGAGTCAGCCCTCTTGCCTGGACACAGGGACTTTCCAGCTGTATGTCCCCAAATCTTTCTCATTTTGCTTAAGCCTGTGTGAGATAGACTTTGCCACTTCTAACTGAAACAATCCTGACAAATGACCTGTCTTCCCAAGCAGAATGTAAGGTCCTTTGTGTAGGACCTTGACTTCCTATGGAAATTTATCTTATCCAAGGGTAGCTCCTGTGCCCCAGCACCTCTGGGAGGATCCACCGCTGTGAGTCCCAGAGTTGACACTTTACTCCATTTTCATTCAGAGGCACTGACCCATAGGAGACAATTCCTGAGGAGAACCCCAAGCAGCCAGCAGAGAACCTTATGCATAGGTAACAGCAGTGCACCCCACAAAGAGACTTACAGAGGAGCCCGCACAGATACCAGGCAGCGAGTCTAGATGCAAGCCCACTGACTGCTACCTGAGCACTCCAGAGAGGGCAGCAGCCATACACTACCCCCCCATGGGCCATGGAGCACCACATCAAACACATATAATACCTCCACCTTAGAGCGCCACACCCTGCACACTCTGAAATTTATACAGGGCGGCCCACGCTGGAGCTGACAGTGCTGGGTACCAGAGCTGTTCTTCAGGAGGGCATACAAGTCTGTAGCCCCCTAACAGGGAAAATACAGGCTTCTAGGTCACAGATTATTAGGGAACACCCCCTCCAACCCAACAGAAAGCAAGTAGGGACCCAGACACACCAAAGATGGCAGGGGTCCTCCCAGAACCGCATCAGAGGTGAGCTGGTGTGATCATGACCTCCACACCCAGGGAACATGGAGGTAAAGCTGAAGGGTGGTGGGCACCTGCTAAAGGTCCCCAGGCCTGAAGAAATCCAAACCAGGAAAACTCAGTAAGAAAGTTCTCCACCTTGGCATGAATTATTTAAATAGCTACAAAGTCAAATTTGGTCTTACATGTAATAATTTTCATTTTGAATTGATAGATGTTCCCCTATTAGTCACTATTGCTCTTAACTCATTTGATGGTATTTCTCCTAATGTTTTAAAGCAATCGTGGGAATCATTCTCTCTATTGCTGTTTTCCTAGCTCAAGTTCATTCTTAACTCATTTGAATCTCCCTTTTCCCTCTTGCATTACCTACCTGCCTCTGCTTCAAATCCCTCCTCATCTCTTTCTTCTTTTTTACCTTGGTTTGTATTATTCTTTTCTTTCTTTCTCTCCTTTTTTCCTATGCCCATTTTTTCTCTCCCCCCCCTTTTAGCCCCTACATAATATAATAGCAATTTTACTATCTTCAATAACTAATTTCTCAACTTATTCCAGAATGTTACTATGATTTTACAGCTAGGTTAGGGGAACTGTGGGGAACACTTTCAATGAGTGTATTAGTGCTCAGCTTTGTTCTGAAGTGATCTTGGTTAATAAGCTTTAGCATCTCCTCTCCAGGTGGTGCTGATACTGGGGACAGCGAAGATGCGCACTGAGCGGAGGTATCAACACCTGGACATTTGCCTAACCCAGGGACTATAGGAAAAAGGATCTCACTAAATAGCCCCTTGCATAAAAGTAGAGGAAAGAATCATCCCAGAATTTAGGCAGACATACAAACAACCTGAGGAAGCAAGGGACAAACCACCCCCAACAGCCCACAGCACTTCAGCAACTGATCCCGGGGACGTCGCCAAAGAGGAATGTTGGAAAAGGAGTTTAGAAAGCTCAGAGTTAAAATGTTCAACGACCTAAAAGAAGATGTATGGAAGGAACTTAAAAAATACAAGAAGTGAAAGATCATTTCAATAAAGAGAGATTCTGAAAAAGGACCAACCAGAAATCCTGGAAATGAAAGACCCAATAAATCAAATTAAAAATTCAGTTGAAAGCATCACCAGTAGATTAGACCACATGCAAGGCAGATGGTCGGGCCTGAAGACAGAGTATATAATCCTGAAAAAAACTAAGTTGACAATAAAGAAAAGATGTGAAGAGACCATGGCCGGAATATTCAAGAAATCTGGGGAAAGAGTAAGAGACCAAATGCACCAGTCCACTTCCACACCAGCACATGCCCTCGTCCTCGTTTTTAAAACCGTCCAAATGGCAACCCTTAAACATGGCTCAGCAAACACAGGGCTCAGCCAGGGATTTCCAGCATGTTCTCTGGGATGTGCCGTTTGTCTGTGTGTAAACAGACAAAAACAGTCTGTGGGGGAGAGTTGGGCCTCTCTGACTCCCTGAGAATGTCTGAAGCACAAGGAAGCTTTCTAAAGTAGCTTCTTTCCTACTTTTTAAAAACACTCTCATCTTGAAAAGATCAGCAAGTGTTCGCTGTGAAAGGGCCAGGAGGTGCTAATTGACTAATAATGCTCCCCCATCTGCAGTTGACATGGTCTCTGTCCTTGTTTCTTCTCCCAGTTGACTTGTGAGGAGCAGATGTTCAGTCCAAGAGGTAATGAGCACTAAGAAAAACCCACTGAAGATTTTTGTTCCCCTTTCTCTTTTTCATACACGCACACACAAACATGCCTGCATGCACACACACATGTCCCCTACAAACACGCAGGTGTGTCCGATGTTCAGCTATGGATAATATTCACTAAAGTATACACAAGCACCAACAGGAAGTTACAGTCAACAGCCTTCAGCACATGCACCGACATTCACATCCACACGTGCCTATAAACTCATCCACGAGTGATCTTATGCATCTTGACACACAAGCAAACCAATCCATGGGCTTATCCACTTATAAACCCAAATAGAGAACTTAAATATGCCTGCACCAATGGATCTGCACACATAAATCCAAACACACAGCCATGCACAGACATGTCACTTACATATAAGTTACAGTTCACATACATGTGGGCTTACACATAAAACCTGAGATGCACCTATACATAAAAACAGGAAAAAAGCCCCCCCCCCCAGTCATGTGTGCAACTGTGGGCACATACTGGACATATTTCATGTGCACAAGCACTTAGAGGCACTCACACAACATACACGGATTCACTACCTTGCACACATACATGCAGAAATGCAATCACCGCGTGCAGACCTCACCCTGAAGGGCTTCATGCTGCTTTACTGAATGACCAGGTTAAAAAGCACAGTTGGTAAAGGGTCAGAGGTGCATTCTGCTTCTACTTTGTGTTTTCTCTCTGATGACATGGAAAATCAATTGTAGTCGAATAAGTAAAGTAGTCAGAAAATAAGATGCAGACTCCCTGGAACTCGAGGTCTGGTATTCATCTCTGCAAAGAAATGGAGCGAGTCCGAGGTGAGGCTCCATGGGGAGCTGGCTCTGGGCTCTGGAAATTCATGAATCCTTACCAAGGGGGGTCTCCGACGGCTCCCCAGCGTCCCATAAGACAATACTAACAGCATCCTCCAGCTTATGATTCCTTCTGACTTTGGGGGAAAGTGGCTTCCCATGTCTGTTCCCTTTTCATTCTTAAGCCTGACACAGGTGGAACGGGCAGGTGCCGTGCTGCCATTTTAGGGGTGACAACTGCTAAGATGTAGCAGCTGGTGGCCATCATGGTCTCTGGTGCCCAGCACTGGGCTGTGCTTCACTCAATTCACCCCAGCAACAACCTCAGGGGGTAAACATACAATCATAGCCATTTTGCAACTGAATAAAATGAGGGTAAGAGCAGTAAGAACTTGCTCCAGGTCACAATTGTGAGGCTGTTATCACCCCCATTGGCTTTGGAAAGACAGCCTCAGGGGGTGGTAGATCCTGGGGTGTTTTAGAATCATGAGGTTTTTTAAACAGTCTTTTTTAGTGAGCATTGCCAAACCCACTTCACAAGACCAGACTGGCTCTCTTCTTCTGATGGCTGGCCTCTGTCCCAGGGAACAATATTCCACGGGAAGTCACAAAAGAAGGAAAAGATGGCCAATGTTCAGGCTGTTGACCACACAGTTCCTCAGCCTCGGCCACTGTTGATATTTGGGGCAGGCAATCCTTTGTCACAGGGCTGTGGTGTGCATTGTGGGATATTCAGCTGAACCCTGGTCTCCACAAACCAAACGCAGGTGACATTTCTCCATCAACTGAATCAACCCAAAAGGTCTCTGATCGGCTTGACTGCAAACCAGGGGACGACGTGTTTCTTGAACACTTACTATATGCCAGACATGAGCAATGTATTTCAATGCACTTGCTCTTCCCAACGACTCCATTAAGCTCCCTGTTCTCTAGGTGAGGACCTGAGGCACTAGGAGGTTGATAAGGTTACAGCGAATCCTCCCCATCTTCTCCTATTGTTTCCATAACAGCACCCACTATTAGGCTCTTAGCCTCATCCTGCCCCCCACACTGTATTTTATATCATCTACATTAATTTCCTATCACTCTCTGCAATGGCCATCACTAACATCTCTATCATCCACTAACATCTCTATCATATGAGTAAATAAACAGAGGTCCATCTGGCAAAAGAGAGAGCTGGGGTTTGAACTTGTGTCCAAGTGACTTGGCGCTTCACTGGTCACCAGGTCTAAAGTATCCCTGCAATAGCAGAGAGAAAATATTAAACTCCAGGGTCAGAACATATGTTGTCATGGTGAAACACACTTTTGTTAGCCTTGAAGCCACAGAGTAACTAGAACATACAGGTTTGTTTATGTTACATTGCTACAATTTTTATAAACCAGGAAGCTGTTATCTAGTGGTTTAAAAAGTAGGCAATGGCTGGGCACAGTGGTCCAGGCCTGTAATCCCAGCTGTTCAGGAGGCTGAGGCAGGAAGATCACAAGTTCAAGGCCAGCCTCAGCAGCTGAGTGAGGCCCTAAGCAATTTAGTGAGTCCCTGTCTCTAAATAAGATTTTTTTTTCAAAAGGGCTGGGGATATGGCTTAGTGGTTGAACCCCAGGAGTTCGATTCCCAGTACAGAGGAAGAGGAGGAGGAGGAGGAGGAGGAGGGGGAGGAGGAAGCAGGCAGGCAGTAGATGGAGTCAGCCTGAATTTAAAAACTTAATCAACCACATATCACATGTTACTAGACAAGTAACTTGGATTCTCTGAGTTCCAATTTCCCCATTTTTTAAACATGTCAAGTAAAAATCTCTGAGAGCTATTGTAAGGATTAAATGAACACATATTCAATATTCTGTAAGGGTCCGGCGAAACGTCGGAGAAGGAAAGACCACACGAGACTAGCTTCATGCAATGGCAAGGGGGATTTTTATTAGGGATCCATTCCAACGCGTTGGGACTCTGTGCTCACTCAAGAAGGGAGAGCAGCCCAGAGCCCAGAGCAGAGGTCAAGCAGAGCTTAAGTACACTTTTTGGAGAGGGCGGTGGGCTTTGCATACATCAGAACAAATCATCATGAGGCGCGGGGAAATTGAACAACAATTCTGATACGTGATTAGTCCATTCATTGGCAGGAACAGTTTGGGCAGGGGTGATTGGTCACTTCCAAGTGGGGCACACATTCAAACTGATTGGTCCTGGGGCCTATATGCGTACGTGCCATGCTACCTGGAACCCTTAGCTATTAAACAACCAGGGAATCAATGGAGATATTTACTGAGCAGCTCCCGCATTGTCCTAACAACTTACAGGTTCCGGGGATAGCAGAGGAATTGTAACAATAGGCTTTTACCTTTTAGCCCAGGCCTTGTAATCTAGAAGCTTTACAATGCCCTAGTCTTTTACACTTTAACTCAGACTTTTGCAGCTTAGAATCAGCTTAGAAATTTTACCTTTACAATTCCATGTTCGAATAGTGCTTGCTTACTTAGGCACTTAATAAATTTGAGTTATCACAAGCATCCCTAGAACGTTCTAACTATACAAAAGTTATAATATGTGTGTTTATTCCTTTACTTACCAAACACTATCAACCAGACTCACCCCAGAATACACTAAACACTAGCTTATTTAATCAACTTGTGACCCCGGTATTTTTATTATCTCCTGTTTTATAGATAAGGAAACTGAGTGACAGAAAAGTTAAATGACTTGTCCCAAAGGGACATGGGCAGTAGGTTCCAGGATTCAATTCTGAACAGTCTGACTCCAGAGTCCTAACTAGTGCGTCAATCCTCTGCTCCCTTAGGGGTTAACCCGTCTGTCTTGAGAGCCTATCCTTTGGTACTCAGCTCTCCCTCCAGCACCTAAAACAATAACTGACACATAGTAGATGTTCAATAAATATTGAATGAATGAATAAATGAAGAAACAGTGTGTACTCAACAAATTCTTTTTGCATCCTCCTCCCCTGTTGTTCCTAAGGAGCCAGAGAAACTTGACTTCAAATCTCTTGCCTTCTCCTTCAGTCTGAGAGTTTGCAAAAAAAATTTGTCCAAATTGCATGCAGTCGTGGGTCATCCGTGAAGATGAATTCAGATAATCAGATCAAAAACACAACCACCATATGTCAGTGCAATGGATTTGTCTAGAAAAGGCATTTGGCTGGAATTTCATCCCAACCCCATGACCCTCTGAGACCAGGGAGAAGCTTGGCTTCGCAGAACAGGACTTTGAGCACAGGGATTAAATGGTGATTAGAACATGCCCCTGGCAAAGCTGCCTCTTAACAAGGTTCATTTGGGGGCTCAGATAGGGTGGTTATTAATGTGTCCCGATGGCGACTCGGGGCGCTGTTCCCTGATGGAGCAGTCTCGGGTTATTTACAGCTGCTTCTCAGGAGGAAGGTGGCACTGGGCGCAGAGCAGAGAACCCTGCCAAGATGCACTAATGGAACTTTGAGCATAATTTACTGCTCAAGTTCAAGGACTTTTGCAACAAGAAGGAGCTTCTCAAGCTCCCAGCAACCTCTGCACAGGGAGGAGGTTAATGTGACCGCGCAGGCCGCTCTTGGAGCTTCGCCACCAGCTGGTGCCTGCGCATGTTCCTGCAGGGCTTCCCCCTGCTCCTGCGGGTCTGTCCTCAGCTCTGCAGCCAGAGGAGCGCCACTGAACTGACCCGGGTGTGTCCTTCCGCTGTCAGAACCCTCCACCAGTCCCCGTTTGGCTCAGAAGGAAACCAGACTTGGTAGGAACCCTCCAGACCCCACAGGGCAGGCCTCTCCCCACTTTCCCAACTCCTCTGCTCCCATGTGCCCAGGCCTGCTCCTCTCCAGCTGCATCAGCCTGGGCAGCTCCTCTACCACAATGGCCCATTCCCACTGCAGGGGGCGGGGCCGGGTGGGGGGGCGTGACCCACAGGGCCCTTTCCTCTGCCTGGAACACACTTTTCTGACACCTTTTTAAAAAGGCAAAATCCCAGAGCTTTCCTGCTCTGCTTTTCCCTGAAACTCTTTCCACAATGGGACACAGTGTGTTGTGGTTTCTTCTTCTGCTCAGTAAAGTCACCGCAAACGGAATCAGCAAATGCCCAGCCACTGCTCTCAGGGGAAATGCAGGGTTAGGTTCCCTCCAGTTTTTGATGGTAACATTTGTGTCAACCAATCAACCCAAAAGCTTGGTTGTGTGTGTGTGTCTTTCTGTTTGGAGACCCCTTATTTAATACACAGGGATTCATGCACTTTGAGCTCATCGCCAAGGGTACTACAAGCTCATTGAACACACAATTTCTTCCTGAAGGCACATCCCAGGCTTCTGGAGCTGAGGAACATGAGATAGAACTTTAGCACTATGTGTGGAGGCGATTTTAAACAGTGAAATCACCAACTCAAAGCACACGGGGAATGTAAAACATATATACACACACACACACACATACACACCACAGAAAGGCCATCTATTTGCGGTATGAGAACTGAAATAAAGAAGTCAGAGAGCTGCATTATCCTCAGCTGGGGATGTGTGCCCTGCCCGACTCCAGAATGCCACAACTCCACCCTCGTCTATAAATGAGCGTGAAAGCATCGTGCATATTGATTTGGGTGTGCAGCTAAATTTTAGCAAGTAAGCAAATTTTCTGATATGGAATCTGCAAATAGTGAAGGTGGATGGCTCATCTTACTGGTGTTTATTTCTCATCTGCTTCCTCCACCACAACAGGAAGCTCCAAGGGAGCAAGTGATTTTGTCTGTTGTGTTTACTGCTGGGTCTCTAATAGCTAGCAAACAATATTAGTTGGATTAATGACCCGATGTAGATTAAGAATCTTTATTTATACACAGGAATGTGACATGGTAATGCCAGAAAAGATTTTAGAGAATTTTCAACCACTACTCACACATACTGTAAATGAGAAGCTTACACCCAGAGAGGGATAGTATTAGCTCAAAATCACACAGCAAATTTGAGACAAAGCACACATGATTCTCTTAAGCCATGGCTCCGGATTCCTTCCATGTCAATATACTTCCAGCACATTGCAGAGGGGATCTTTGCTATTACAGGGAGGTCTCAAAGCAACTGGCTCAGCGCTTAGGACTAAGTGAGTGTTCAATAATTGCTGACAAGCTGGATTACGTAAAAGTTGGGAGGTATTCCCAGAAGATCAAAGGGCAGCCTGAGCCTTCAGCCGCAATCTATCACTCCAATTGAAATGACCAACTTGATTTTAAGCAGTAGATCTCAATGGATAAAGTTCATGGGGAAAAAAAAAAGTGTATCAGTCAGAACTTTGTGTTCCAGGTAATGAAAAAGTAAACTCAACTCAAACTGGCTTTAAAATGAGCAGGAGAAAGAATTTATACCAAGAGGGTCCAGAGCTAGGGTGGATCTCACATGTAGCTCACTCCAGATTGAAAATATCATTGGGTTTGCAGTTTCGCTGATCCAATTTCCCACAGTTCTCAGAGGTGTGCCTTGCGGTCCCCAGAGTCTAAGGCTTAGCATCTACCCAAGGAAGCCTCCAGAATGATGGACAAAGACCTGAGTTCACTGAGACTGGGTCAGCTTTGGTCATGTGGCCACCCCTGAGCCAATCACCATAACCAAGATGTGAGGCTCCATCTTCCAAATTCAAGACGGACCGGGGCTTGAATTTGGAAGATGGAGCCTCACATCTGCCACAGTGCAGCGGTGAGATTCCCAGGCTCGTTCTCATGCTGAGATCAGACCTCCTCACTGCAGCATTTTTGTGAGGAAGCACACGGTGGTCAGGGTGTTCAGCGGCTTCTCCTGGCTGTATCGAGAGCTGCCGGGAGGGGAAAATGCTTGCAGCCAAACCACTCAAATCCAGGCACCAGGGACCCAGCAGCTCAGCAATGGTAAGATGGGGAGCTGGGAGCCGGAGGAAGGAGCCTAGAGGAAGTGACCTTGGTTGTAGGACACGGCTAGCTGGCAAGTTAAAGGCAGGACTACTTTCAGGCAGGGGTGGATCCAGGGACATCTCCGAGGAGGCAGCGAGAGCTTGGCTTCTTCTCCCTAGGATGGCTTCATCTTCACCTTCCACAGCAGCCTTTCCTCCAAGAGGAGGGGAAGAGATGTCCCCAGTCACAACCATTCTTCCAGCTCTGCAACATGCGAGGTAAAGCTTTCGCCCCCAGCACCAAACCAGGTGCTGGCAAGTCCTCTGATTGACCTGGCTTGGGTAGAACACCCATTTCTGGATTAGGCAATGGTGTTGTTTAGATATGAAGTGTCCCCCAAAGACTCACATGTGAAAGGCTCGGTCCCCGTGCAACACTGTCGAAGTGGGGATTTGGGGAAGCAATTGGATCATGAGGGCTCTGGTCTTACCAATGAGTTCATCTATTGAGGGATTCATAGCTGAATGGATTATGGGAAGGTGGCAGACATTGTAGGGGGTGGGACCTAGCTGGAGATAGTGGGTCCTAGGGGCATGCCCTTGGGGATTATAGGTTTTTTCCCCCAGCCCCTTCTCCTTCCTTCCTCCTCCCTCCTTCCCTCCCTCCCCTGCCTCTCGTTTCTCAGCTGCCATGAGGTGAGCAACTTGCCTCCACCATGATGTATTGCCTCACAAGGGCCCAGAAACAATGGAGCCAGCCAACTGTAGACTGAAATCTCTGAAACCATGACCCCCAAATCAATCACTCCTCCTTTTAGTTGTGTGTCAGGTATTTTGGTCATAGTGACAAAAATCTGACTAACACAGGCAGTAGGAACCAGAGGAATTGGTTCCCATGACTGGCCAGTCTCAGGGTGCCCATCCACCCTAATGGTAGGGTTGAACAATTTAGCAAATAAAATTAAGTATGGGACTAAAAATATATATTCTTATCTTAAGTTCACCTGGGTGTCTTCTGCCTTATTTGGCACCTTACAATGGAGGCAGGATGAGGCAGGCTCACCTGCTAGGAAGGAGGAAGGGTACATCCACCACTGTTGGATGGGAAGAACCAAAATTGCTCTCTGGCTCAGTTTCTCCTACTTACACAGCTACCCAAGAGCTCAATGCTTGATGAGCAAACCAAAGAGAAAAGAAAACATAAGCTAACATTTCTTAAATATGCTTTGTAGAACACTCCGTGTGGTGGTATTATTACTTCTTGCATATAAAAGCTGTTCTGTGGCCAAACGGATTTGGAGACTAGATAAACCCAGTTAATCAGGTTTTCTGCTCTCTGACTTCCATTGCATGAATATGCCCATTTCCATAGTAAATTCCCCGAGAGAGAAAGGGAGTATGTGATGTTCCTCAAATGCGTTAGACCATGGAAACCTTCCAACAGATCAGCTTGTGGGACTTGTATTTTGTGGAAATCACCAAGTCCAGGAGAGGCTTTCTACTAGCTATATCACTAGGAGGATGGGTACCACACTCCCCATCTCCTGGACTACAACAGGATATCCCCAAAGAACAAAACTAGAGCAAATATTGACTCCACCTCACTCCTTCCAACTAAAACTAAGATACAGGGACTGCAATGCCCCAAAGCAAATACGTCCATCTCCCAAACACATGGAGACTATCCTGAGCCGGCCAGGCCAAGTTCTGGCACTCCCCCACTTTCCTGTGGCCACTCCTTCTTTTATGGACCTGCTCATAAGTTGTAATTCCCAGCATGCATTGCAACAGGAAGTACAGGGAGACATATACCAGGCTCTAATTTCTGCTGTGCTTACATACCCTGTTACACCAGGTCCACCTTTATTATCCCACATCCAGAGAAATTAAGAGCCCAAGAGAAGGTTAAAGCCAAAATAGGAGAATGAAATCATCACCTTGACTTCTAGGTCCATGCCCGTCCCTGGGCTAATCCAGCCCTCTCTACCTGTTCTTTCAATAGTCTCTCCCACAACAATCTTATGTCTTGTGTGTAAAAGGAGTTCTGTGGCTAAATAAGTCTAGGTGTCCTCCTGCCTACTCAACAGAGACAGACCCTGCGCTCAGAGACAGTGGCTTGGTTGAGCTGATTTCACTCCACGAAAAGAGCTTTGGAACTGGAGGTTCTCACCCCCTCTGCGCTGATGCTCTCGTAGGTCTCTCAGCCACGCAGTATTCCTTATCCCCACGGAGCTCTCTGCTTCTTATTTTAATGCTGTCAACCTCTGTTCCTCTGCCAAATCTCTTCTAATGAGCAGGGCCCAGGAAGCGCCCATTCCCTTTGTGTGCCCCCACCGTCCTCGACATTGTGTTTGATCTCAACATCCCATTGAAAATTGGATATTGGTAGTTGCCTGCTAGGATAATGAACCATTCATGTCTCAATTTGAAAAGGCATTTAAGACACCTGTTTTCATTAGTAATTATAGATAATTGATAGGGTGGAGGGTTTTTTTTTAAATTATTGCACAGAAAAGGTCTTTAAGAAATGGAACAATTAATTTTCTGAAACCGCACCAAGAGCAAAGCATGATGTTAGCCCTCACTTTGGGAAGCATTTGTAGGTGATTGGGCTTGGCTGCTCACAGGGGTAGGGGAAGTGAACTGCATTCTAGTGTCAGTCAGTCTCCTGACATATCCCAGCCATAGATCATGAATTTTTAATGTTTTGTTCAGAGATCACTCATGTATTCACTCTACAAACACTTGTTCAGTGGCTTATGGGCTGGTTGCCCTTGTTAAACACTGGAAATGCAATGACTCATTTTATTCATTCACTCATTCAACAATTAGATGACTACTCTATGCAAGGAACTGGGTGTTTAAAAGTAGGTTGCAATTATAAAGCCCTCATATGATAGTATGAAGTCTGTTTTTCTAAAGAGATGTTCCTGCCCTCTGAACCTGTATTCCACATCCACATTTTCTTAAATCATATTTAACTTGGGAGCAATCTAAATATTTATCGAGAGTAGAAAAATGATTAAATGAATCATGATGATTTGTAATCATTAATAAACACAGAAGAAAATATGATACAGAGAAATGATTTTAATGTATTGAAAAGATGGAAACTCGGACTATAAAATAACTCTAAAATTTCCAAACAAAAAAGTACTAGAAGAATATAACAATAGAAAAAAATGGACTTCTATGATCCAGTAATTCCACATGTGGATATTTATCCAAAACATTGAAGAGATTAGCTCTGCCATGTTCATCATAGCACTATGTGGGACAGGAAGTCAACCCAAATCAACAGATGACCGGATAAAGAAACCACAATACAGACACAGAGTGGAATATTAGTTGGCCTTGAGAAAAGAGAAAATTCTGCAGAATGTGACAACATGGATTGGCTTTGAGGACATTATGCTGTGTGAAATAAGCCAGTCACAGAACAAAAAATATGGCATGATTCCACTTTTTTGTGATATGCAAAATAGTTGATTTTATAAAAACAGTGGTTGAAGGAAGGTTTCAAGGCTGGGGAAAAGGAGAAATGGAGAGTTACTGACAGGTATAAAGATTTAGCTAAACAAGTCGGAAAGCTTTAGCGATCTACTGTATGGCCTTGTACCTACAGTCAAGAAGAATGGGCTATACAACTCAACTTTTGTTAAGGGAGTGGATACCATGTTAATTATTTTTCCTACTAAAGCATTCTCTCTAGCTTAAACGAATATAGGCCAAAAAGGAAGCAGTGGTTATATTCAGTGAGTACTCTTGGAACCAGAGTTATATTGGGGGATATACTATTGGGTACATTTTATCTGGTGCGATTTTCTGTATTTCCAAATTTCCAACAATCAACAGGCTTTTGCAATCCAGAAGGGAAGATTAAAGAGGTGGGGACGTGAATGGGAGTGTAGAAGTCACAGTTCCAAGGCAAAAGAGTGGTAATAACTTCCCTAAAGATAGCAACAATAAACATTCAGAAGATTGCAGGGTCTGAACAAACTGCAGACGTCGATTCCCTCTTCAACTCTAGTTACCAGCCCTGGATACAGATAATCATCTCTGAAGTTTATAAAGCATAGAAATGTTCAGGTCCCTCCCTGCAGCACACAGGTCTCCAGAGATTCAGCTGGGCTGGGGCCAGGCATTAGTCCTTCTCAGTTTCCCCAGACGATATAATGTGCAGTAGCTAGAGTTGACTTTCAAACTTGAGTGCACGTAGAAATTACCTGGGAGACTTTACAAAAATACTGATTCCTGGGTGTCACCAATAAGATTCTGTTTTAAATCTAGTCTGGTTGTGGTCTGAGCATCCAGAGTTTTTAAAACTCTCCAGCTGATTCTAATATGCAACTAAGTGTGGGGACCATTGCTGTATACCCTGGTACTTAATGAGTGGCCTTTTAGGCCCTCAGTATTGGCACCACCTGGGAACTTGCAGGAGATGCAGGCTGGATCCCTGGGTCCCCACCTCAGACCTACTAACAACAATCCCTGTATTGACAAGACCCTCTGTGCTTTGCCTGTACGATAGTTTGAGAAGCGATGCTCTAGGCCATTCCAGACAGTAACCATGGAGTCCCCAGCATGCTTTCAAGTCAAATTTCCATGCATCCCCATCTCCAGCCTACCCACAGGCCCATCTCCTTGAAAAAGAGGAGAATCTCATCTAGAACAGTTTTGCAGCAGGTATTGTTAAAGTTCTGCCTTTCCCAATCCATATCTGGACTCCCCCCAGCCACACCAACCCAGCCAAGGAGCACAGGCACACACGGGCGCCTCAAAGATGAAGGATTCAGACTCCTTATTTTTCCAAAAGACCACCCTGGGAGGGACAGAGCAGCCCCTGAAGAGGACATTGCACCATCACCCAACTTCACAAAGTCTCCCCAGAGTCCCCAAATGCCCCACCATAAAAGGAGCCCATTTCCATCAGCAGCTGCCATTGCCAAGTGCACTTGACATCCATGAATATGCAAGCCGGTGGGCGGGGCCTCCAGGAATGGGACTCACTGGCCCCTTCCACTTGATATTCTGGGCTGCTCTTCTCTGGTGGCGCAGTTTTCCTCTCCAGCAATCTTGTGAGGGATTTAGGTCGCAGCAAATACCAGGAGCATTATCCATTAGAACAAGATCAAAGGGAAGAAGGAGTGCATTTTAAAGAGTCCAGTGTGCAGTGTGATTGCTTGATAATACTCTAAATTTCTTCTGAGTTTTGCAACCTCTCTGGAGAGAGCTTCACAAATACCCCCTGGTTCATGAGCCTTGGGCCAAAGCAGCCCCAAGCTGGCTGCATGGTGAGGAACGGGCACTGGTGTCTGCCATTCTGCATCAGCTGCATCTTCAGGAAGGGAGAGATGCAGGACCTCACTACGTGTGAGGTTGCCCGGGGCTATCTATAGACCGGAAGCATCCAGATGTGGTCTCCAGAGCAGATGGGAGAAAAGGCTTCCTCCCTGAAAGACGGTCTCCGTTTTGCCTCTGCCTGGTCTACCCCTCTCACTGAAATTTCCTTCTTGACCCTTCAGAATTGAATTTCAAGCCCTGCTGTAAATTTTGAACGGTTCTATTCCCCTTTGCCCATACCACTGTCACATTCCCAGGGCTTTGCAGAATCAGCAGTGAATTATTATTCTTACTACCGTATGAGAAGTGAGAAGAGGAGAAAAAGGAACCTCACCCAAGACGGTGCTGATGGAAGCCACCCATCCACTTGACATTGGCATATGATTAGAGTTTCTGAAAGCAAGGCAATCAGATAGGATTGACTCCTTAGAAACATGTACTCTGCTGCTGTCCTGAATTTATGGACAGGAAATGCAAGCATGCCCAAGGCCCCAAACGTGGTGTTTTCAGCCAGCAACATCAGGGGATACCAAATGAGCCTCTCCTACTGGTCTGAAGAGGAATGAAATGACAGATCAGAAGGGCTTGGTTGATTTTTTTGTAATAGGGGAAAGAAAACCGGGAGAATATCATATACATTTTTGAGTGCACATTTTGTGGCAGGCACTGTGTTGGGTGCTTGTGATACAGAGGGGTATAATGGGCAGTCCCTGCCTTCAGAGAGCTCACCCTCTGCAGATGGGTTTGGGCCGGGAGATATGTGGTCCAGCATCCTGCAGAGGGGTAAGGAGACTCGAGGGGTGGCTGAACACAGGTGAAAGGAGCTGGGGATCCTCATTAGACAGGTGAGGTTGATGGAGGCCAGAATTCAAGGGGTCCTTCACAACATGAGAGTCAGATTATCAAAGTGGGTATATCATAATAAGTTCTGGTTCTACCCAGACCTGGACTCAAGGACCTTTTCCTTATCTGACTTGCTGGGTAGCCCTGGGCAAGTGACATCACTTGTTCGAGCCTCAGTTTCCTCATCCATAGAATTGTGGCAGTGATTAAGAGGGATGAGACGAGAAGTCAATAATTTCCCAGTGCTTGATTTCCCTCTAAGGATATGATTTTTATAAAGGTCCTGGAGGGAATTGGATCCTTCAGCCCCCATGGGAGACTGCTTCTGCCTTCCTGCTTTCACCCCCCTTGATGAGACACATCCAGTACCCAAGGAATACACAGTTTTGAGAGCCCCAGACACAGAAATGAAGTTTCTGATTTACTTTTCAATTTTCACTCTTATGAATGTGTCAGGGCTGCGGGTCACTCTGAATTCTTGAGGCGTTTTCTGAACAATGCCTATGATGGAGTGGGTGCCTTTAAGTTGTGCTTTCAAAGGTGACATCATTTGGAAGTTATTGGCGACACTTCCTCCGAGATACCAGGAGAAGTTGCATTGTTTAGACAAGTGCTAATAATTTAAGCCTCCTGCAAATTAAGAGGGGGGAAGTGATAAAATTAAGAAAGAAGCAGTTTACATTTGCAATTTGCATGTGCAGTAAAAAGAGCCTTATATGACAGCTGTATATACAGGGACTGGAGAAGGCTGGGAGAGCGGGGAGGGAGTGGTCATCCTGCCACCTTGTCAAACCAACTTGGTCCTGAAACTCCACCAAGATGTCCTTTCATTGATCCTTTCATTTGAAGACTTTGTGTTTCTTTAGATTTTTATTTAAAATGCTAATACTCCTCTAAAATAAGACAAAGACTTTCAGATGAGGTCTTTTTTTAAAATTCCAGCTATGTGCTATTTATGCCCAAAACAAGAGACAACAAATGTTTATGAATAAATGAGCAGGCAAAGATAAACCAGGCAAATGCCAAAGCAACCGTTGAAATTGTGAGTGGTAATAGAACCACCAGGTAGATCATGATTCAAGGCCAAGAGCACCAAGTTGATCAGAATGAGAGATCACCAAATGAACAGTACGATGATGAAATTTTCTGCACTAAATTTCAAAGCACAAAGGAAAGAAAGAAATCAGACACAACGTGAATGTATATAAATAGGGAAACAGGTGAATAAACTTTGGTATATCCTCAGTATGAAATATTATGCAGGCATTAGAAGGGACAGTTTCCATCTGCATGTGTTGGACTAGAGCAGGGATCTCGACCTAGGCTGCACAGTAGGATGCCAGTGCCCAAAGAGATTCCACTGTTCTGAATGGGCTCCATCATTGGGATCTTCACAGTCTTTCCAGATGATTCTAATGCACAAGCAGGGATGACACATCAGTTTAGAGAGATATCCATGATCTGTTAAGATGGAAGGAAGGGAGGGAGGGAGGGAGGCAAAATAAAAGAAGAAATGAAATAACAAGAGAAGTAGTGTAAATGAATGCTTTGAATATCTCTGAGCATTATGAAAAATTTTAAAAAGTAAATAACAACAAAAAAGTTTTATGTTGTCTCATTTAGAGGCAGTAGAATTTGGAGTTCAGAAAGGTTAGTTTCTTCATATATTACTCTGTTTCTTCATATATTATACATTTATTTATATATTGCTAAAGGATCCCGATACAAAATCACTTTAAAGATAAATATTCAAGCAGGATAAAAGTGAGAGGATAAGATACTTAAGGTTAAGACAACAGAAAGAAACCCTGAGTAGCTATAACAATGTTGAATATAAGATATTACCAGAGGAAAAATAAGTTGAAATCATTTGACTGTCAGTGGTTAGCAGAACCCTCAGGTTCTACATATCAAATTTATGAATTAAAAAAATTATCTAAGTTTCTACTATGTGACAGGAACTACTCTAGCTTCAAAAGATAGCAAACAGAAAAAAAATACTTATCTTTGTGGAGCTTACATGCTAGTTAACTTTTTAATAAGTTCAAATAAAAATCCAATGTATTACTTAATGTTAATACATTAGGATAAGACCGAATGCCTTGTCAGTTGTTACCTTGTGGGATTAAGATCTATGCCAATGGGCTGGGGTTGTGGCTCAGTGGCAGAGCACTTGCCTAGCATGTGTGAAGCACTGGGTTCAATTCTCAGCACCATGTATCAATAAGAAAAATAAAGGTTCATTGACAACTAAAACAAAATACTTTTAAAAACAGAGATCTGTGCAAAAGTGGGGTAATGGGGAAAGAAGGCCTTTTCTATAATGAGATCTGAGTTTGGTCTTCTGGCCAAGATGCATATGGTTCAATTGTTAAGTTAAGAAGATATAAGCCATTTCCCAAGAGGATCAAGAGAACAAAATAGAATCCAAAAATAGAACTACATATATATGGACAATTGTTTTTGACAAAGATGCCAAAGCAAGTAAATTAAAATGAAAAGGAAACAGTAAACCACCAAATGAGAAAATATCTGCAAAACATCTATACAAGGAAGAACTAGTATCTAGAATATATAAAGAATTCCTACTACTCAATGAGAAGACAAACAACCCAATATAAGTATTTGAATAAACAATTCACCAAAAAAGATATACAGAAGGTAAATAAGCATATGAAAAATTGCTCAGTATGGAGTCATTGTGAAAATAATAAATAAACCTCATTGAGCTACCAGTACCCTCATTCTAGAATGGTTAAAACTATAAAGACAGGTCACACCAAGTTTTTGAGAAGTGAGAAATTAGAAATCTCATACACAACTGGTGAGAATGTATTAAGTTACAACCACTTTGGAATTTAGTCTGGCAGTTTCTTAAAGATTTAAGCATTCTACTTTCACATATTTATCAAGAGAAATGGAAGCATATGTCCATACCAAGACTTGTACACATATAGTCTGTCTTAATCTGTTTTCTGCTGCTATAACAGCATAGCACAGACTAGATAATTTATAAACAATAGATGTGTATTTGTCTCATAGTGCTGGAGGCTGGGAAGTCCAAGAATCTGGTGCCAGCATTTGCAAAGATACTGCATCATGACATGGTAGAGGGGTGGATAAGCATGTGTGAAACAGTGAAAAAAATCAGGCCAAATTCATCCTTTTGATCAGAGATCTGATCCTGCAGTAACTCATGCACTCTTCCCCAATAACATGAATCTGTCCTTGGGAGCAGAGCCCTCATGACCTCTCAAAGGCCCTGCCTCCTCACGCTGTTACAGTGGGATTAAATTTCAGCATGAGTTTTGGAGGAGACCTTCAAGCTATAGCATGATCAAGCAGTTTATTTTTTGCTTTATTTTGTTGGCTTGTTTGAAATTTTTATATTTTTAACGTTTTTATTGGTGCAATGTAATTATACACAATAGTGGGACTCACTGCAACATACCTTTGCATGCACATAATATAATTTAATCAATTTCTTTCCCCAGAACCTCTCCTCTCCCTCCCCTTGTCCCTCCCTCTCAATACTCTTCCTCTACTCTATTGGTCTCCCTTCTATTTTCATGAAATCCTTTTTTTAAATTCATTTTTCTCTCTAGCTTCTGCATGCAAGACAAAACATTTGGCTCTTGACTTCTTGAATCTGGGTTATTTTTACTTTGCATGATATTCTCCAGTTCCATCCATTTATCAACTTTATTTTTAATAGTAAAAAATTAGAAACACCCCCCCAAATCTGTCATTAGGTAGATAAGTAAATGGTGGCATAGCTCTACAGCAGGGTACTATTCAGCAACAAAATGTTATCAACTATTGTTACATATGACAATGTATGTGAATCTCAATATGTGCTAATTGTAACTATGCTAAAAGAAAGAAACCAGATGGAGAGTATGCACCATTTACATAAAATTCTAGGAAGCAGCAGCAGATCCATGGTGGTCTAGAGGCAGGACAGGGGAAAGGTGTGGAGTTAAGGGTAGCATCATCAAGCGGCATGAGGAAACTGTTCAGAGTGCTGGATGTGTTCATGATAACCATTGTGTTGATGACTTCACAGGGGCAAAATAATACTTGCATTTACCAAATTATATACTTCAAATATGCAAAGTTATTATATGCAAATTATAAATCGATAAAGCTGCACAAAGTCCAGCCCCCATTCTATGCCCAGAGATGCGGATGTAGCAATGGTAGGCAAAGCCCAAGAGTTGGCATTTGTGGTCAGGCCTCTCAGGACCTGCTCACACAGGTGGTCCCCGAACTGCACTTTGAAAAGTGCTGCTTGAGGAAAATAGTTGTCTTGGCCACACCAGCCCTGGTCAGGGCGTCATGTGAAGGGCCCAGTCCGTCAGTCTCCCTTTTCTGTTGGGTAGGCAGGACACACCTAACTGGAACCTAGACCTTTGCTCCTTCTCTTTCTGTCTACACTGATTCACCTACAAGCTCCTTTTCCTGGTTTTTCATTTGACCTAGGGCTCCTATCTGTCAGTCCACCGGCCTCAGCTGGCCCTTCTCAGAAGTCTACCCCTTGTGGCTTTCAACTTCTCATGCCCCCAAATGCCAGTAGCCTTCCCATCCTTGAGCAGCAAAAATTCTCAGGAAAACATTATACAGTAAAAAATGGATTCATAGGAAAGTAGTTCAGCCTCACGAAAGGAGGTTTAAATTGGAATGGAATATGTTCCTCTAAAACCCCTTTATTTTTTCTTACCCAGGTCTTATTAGGTGTCTCTTTTTCTGACGGCCCGTATATGGCTTTCCTATCTTGTGATTTGAGGCCAGTGGGCAATATAGGACGTAGGACATATTGCACAAGATAACTTTTTTTAAATACTAATAACCACAAATAAGGTCCATGCATCTTGCCCTGTAATGGATTTTTGCCTTTTCATACTCCTGTGCATGAAAGGGGTCTTCTGCTAGGGGTCTTCTAGCAACACATTGCCAGCTCACCTGCCACACTCCACCTGGGCCTGCCTCTCCTTCTGAAGTCATTGAGTCCCCTCCTCTGGTCTGCTTTGGGCTGCCAGCCTTGCAATGGCCACTTTGTCGGACAGTCACTTAGCCAGCACCGGGCCCTCTGTATCCAGGAAAGCTGTCTGGAGGGCTCCTTCTCAGAGCTGGGAGTAGCGCTGGCGCCCTCAGAGCCTCCTAAGGTTCTTCTCTGTCTGAGACAACCAAAACCCAATTTGGAAATCTGCCATGGCTTGGAAGCTTCTGCTCACTCAGTCAAAAGGAAACTTTACTTACATAACAACAACAATCCTGCAAATTGATTGACTGCTTTTATTTGGTATAGTGTGCCTGGGTCTATTACAGCAATAGTATCCATTGGAATCTTGTTGCAGGTACCCAGAACTCTCAGCTCCAGGAACTAAGCAAAACAGAGGGGGAAATGGGCTCATGTAAATTGAAAGTGCAATAGTAGAGGAGTCTTTAGGCATGCCTCGATCCAGGGGATCCTCTGGGGACCCGGTTGTTTCTGCTTCCTGACTCTGCCATCCGCTGGGCTGGCTTCATTTCCAGGCCCTTGGCTGCTCCAGCTTATAACCCATAACTGCAGAAAACACCTTCGGCTCTCTCCCAATGCTCCTAGCAAAAGCCTCCTTTTGTTTCCTCAACCCTCACCAGTCCCACGATCAACCCTAAGCCAATGATTACAATCAGGCAAATCTGACTCCCTCTTTGGCCAGGTCCCAGGTCCCAATCCTACTCTGAGAATTGGGGGCTGCCTGTCAGCAGGGGAAAGAGCTCCTGGAGGCGAATCGGTGTGCATTAGACGCTGCTGGTGCCCCGCCCAGAGCCTCCGCCCAAGGCTTGGTGCCCATCTCTTAGCCATTGATGCTGGATTGTACTGCTCTCCTCTATGGAGGATTCCTTGCTCTTGATGGAGACGTCTCCCCCTGGATGGGCCTGGTGCATTACATGCTTCTCCTAGAAGTGGTCAGCAACTGAAGACTGACTGATGTGGGGGAAAGTACCTCCCCCCACCACCGGGGAAGGACAAACTCTACCCAACCATTCATGATCCAAAGCTTGCCATGGGGTCAGGTCTAGATTAGACTTCAGCTGAAACCATTTCTTTCCATCCCTCCCTATCATGACCTCTCCTGCTTCTCTTACTCCATTACAGCTGTGTCCAGAGAGTGCCTGCTCAAGAAACCATTTGCACAAGAATCTCTATTGTGGGCTGGGGCTGTAGCTCAGTGGTGGAGCACTTGCCTAGCACATAGGAAGCTCTGGGTTTGGTCCTCAGCATCACATAAAAATAAATAAATAAAATAAAGATATTGTGTCCATCTACAACTAAAAATATTAAAGAAAAAAAAAGAATCTCTATTGCAAGCTCTGCTTCTAGGCAATGACACTAAGGCAGATCAAAATGGTAAAAGCATGCCACCACCCAGCAAAAGCAGTTGACCCCAAGGAAGGTGGTGGTGACCCATCCAGGACCACGGTCCCTGCTTGCCGTGGCGCTAGAGGTTCCACAAACATATTTTTCATATTCTCATTACTGCTTTAGAAGATGGTCATGACTAACTATTCTGCACAGAGGAACCTGGGGCTTGGAAGAGGGAAGCCAATCGTCCAAGCCCATACCACCAGGACTCGGCAAAGCTGCATGTCAATCACCTCTCCTTTGATCCCAGCTGCCGCTGCTCAGAGACTAATGCAATTATCTCCACTTCTCTGGCAACATAGCACCTTCTTGACCTGAAAAGTTATGTTTTAAAAATCTGTGATATGCATCAGACACATTGCTAAGCCTTTAGATGTGTCACCTCATTCAATTCCCACGACCCTAAGGACTGGCTACTGTCATCCCGTGTGACAAACTGAGATGTGGGCAAGTTAAAAAGCTGACAGAGGTGACACAGCTAGCAAGAGGCACAATGACGATTTGGGGCTGTGACCTCTAGCTTCAGCGCCCACCCTCCTAACTTCTGCCTTAACACAATCACTGCACTTCTTCCAAAATGTCCTAAGAAACCGAACTCCATGCAGCCATAGCAAAACTAAAAGGTTTCCCTTCTTCTCTGGAGCCCTGATTTCCTAGATGTGTAAGAAAGCAATAATAAGCCTGGGTCATTAACCCATAGCTCTTGATGGATTTAAGGCTATTTTAGAAGTTGCCAAAGGCAGATATGAAATTGTCTGTTCATGATCACAGAGAAAAATAAAAAACTCAAAATGGTGTTTAACATTTTTTGGCAGTACGGGGGACTGAACCCAGGGGTACTCTACCACTGAAGCTACATCCCAACCCCTTTTTATATTTTCTTTTATTTTGAGACAGAGTTTGCTAAGTTGCTGAGGCTGGCTTCAAACTCGCAATCCTCTTACCTCAGCCCTCCAGTTGCTATGATTACAGGCGGGTACCAATATGCCCAGCAAGAATTATGTTTAAAATTAAGATTCATTGAGATTCATTTTCTTCCGCTAAATAAAAAGGAGTTGGCTTATGTTTTGAGTAATCCCCCACAATTTTCTTTATAGTTTCTTTATTTTCTGAATCTTGCTATTTTCTTAATTCCCTGAAAAACAAGGGCTATACCTGTCTTGCTTATTACTCTACCCACAATACCTGGTACTGACATGGCGTGAATCTTGTGCTTAAAAAAAAAACATATATATATATATATATTTGAGAGTTTTGAACTGTAAGGAAATGGCATCCACATCAGGCTGTGTGTTCTTGATAGGGAAACTTCCCTTTGAAAGAGAATTCAATGATAAGGTTGGAGATCTACCAACTCCCCGTGGTTCTACCAGTGATTAAAAGCCAATAGTTCCATTATTTTGTTCTGTTCTGGGGCTTCTAGAACTTAATTCTGCCTTGTAAATTGAGGTCAGAAAACTGGTAGAGGATTGAAACCCTCCAGGCTGTTTCTCTATTCCGGAGACTTCAGTTGCCATCAGCACTCTGTTAATGAATCTCCACTCTATTAAATTGTTCCTTGGTCCCGAAGCAGGTCATTTGTAGCCCCTCTTCCTGGGAACAGAAGGCAAGCTGTGCAAAGCAACCGAAGGGAGAACGAGACTGAGAGGCAGCCTCCAAAGGCATCTCCCTGTTTAATTGATTCTTTCTGAGCGAAATGCTCTCCAGTGGCAGGGCGGCACCGTCCAGGCGGCTGGAGATGGTGGAAACTTCCTCTGTGGGACAATCCAGAGATGGACCAGTTGGAAAATAAAGGGGGCGGGGCACATCTTTTTGGAGAGTTGTTTCTCTTGCTGGTGGGAGTCTGTACCCCCACTTGTTAGCTTTCTGTGGTTTTCTAACACCCCACTAATGAAGTCCTCCTTCATGTCTTAGCAAGAATCATGGGCTGCAGGCTGGCTGTCCATCTTATCCCCGATTCCCTGACACTCGCCCCAGGGCACCTATGGCTCCATCCCCTCTCGACTCCCACTTACCCTCCTATTTCAGCACCTCTGCGTCTGCTGTTCCCTCTGCTTGGAATGCCTTTCCCACCAAAGCCCTGAAGACGCATCCTCTGCACCGATTGACGTGACCAGCCAGGTGGAAACTCAGCCTCCTTCTTTGGCTCCCATAACACTTTTGCCACCCCCTTCCCGGGGCAGTTAGAAGATTACTCCACAGTTGCTTATTAATATATCCCCCGTTGGACTTGGTGCAAGACAGAGTGGTCTGTCCAGATATCCAGAGTGTCTATTTGGTAACTCTGTAGTAACTGCACTCCCCACCTCCCCAGGGGACGTTTGGTCATGTCTGGAGACTTTTTGTTGTTGTGACTACTGAGGGGAGAGGAAGGAGCCGGTGGAGCCCAGGGATGCTGCTGAATGTCCAACAGTGCACAGGACAGCTCCCCAGCACGAACCATCCAGTCAAAAGGTCAGTACTGATGAGACTGAGAAACTCTGGCTTACCCCAGAGCCTGGCTGATTCAAGAAAATTGACTGATGTGTCATTCAAGCAAATCCAGCCAGGAACATGGGCTACAATGGTGTTCGTGTTAGAAGACCCAAGCTCCACGGAAAACCCAGCTGGAAAACCAAATGCAATCAAAGATGTTAAAGTGCCCAAGGCTACTGTGGAAACAATCTGATCCAGAGATGTTCCCCTGTCTTTTGCTCACCTGGGCTTTTGAAGAACACTTACTGACACACAGTGTACCTCATGTGGCAGAATATACCAAGGCATCCCATTCAGAAGGGAAGAGAGATTTCTTTTCTTCATTGCAGGAGCTGTTATAAATGCTCTGCATTGTGCAGAGGAAGAAGGGAGAACAAGGAGAGATGTAGGAGTGGCCAAGGAGTGTGATCTCATGCCTAGGTTCCAAAACAGTTCCAAGTACTTAGACAGCAAGTGTGAGTTGTGCACATCCCAAAAGAAGCAAAGAACATATTGTATTGAGATGTTTTGAGTGGAGTATTGAGGAAACCTG
This sequence comes from Spermophilus citellus, assembly GCF_964194105.1. Lineage (NCBI taxonomy): Eukaryota > Metazoa > Chordata > Mammalia > Rodentia > Sciuridae > Spermophilus > Spermophilus citellus. Next base: position 10,231,976 of record NC_138187.1, read on the forward strand.
GCCCAAAGGAAGAAACATTGTAGCTAATAATGGGTGATCAGTGCCCGACAGTAGGGATTTCCTGAATAAACATATTAATTAACGATAAGTATGCAAGAGTGCCCTCTCAGTGGCTATATAAAATTTATTACCCAAATTGGGACACTAAAAAATAAAGGGGTATAGTGTGCATAATTTACAGAGTTAATTGATCTGTAACAGGTATCAACTGGGACTCTCCCAGGCAAATTTGAACCAATAATAATCCTATGAAAATATTTAGTTTAATTCATTCTACTTGTTTAGTTATTCCACCCATGTGTATGGGTAGCATATCCATGGCATGCACACCTCCATTTGTTCTTCCTGTGCCTGTAGCAGACATTACTAATTGATTACAGCTATTTTCCCTTTGAACTAGTGTGTGGTCTTGAAATTGTTCTCAACAGAGTATCCCTACTCTTCTCTACAAATTGATGAGCATTGGCATGAGAGGTCAGATTCCCTCTTTGAGCAAGTTCCCCATTTCTTCCATTCCACTCAGTTCCCCTCTATCTTGACTCTTCCACTCTCTCACCTTTGAGCTTCTAGAATTCTGTGCTTTTGTATTCCCAAAGAGAGACCAAAATCCTAGACTCAATGGTCCTTAACTTTCAGAGTTATTTGAATATCTTGTGCTTTTTAAAAAATGCTTTATGATATTTTATCAGTTTAGTCTTGGGTCAATTAGGCACAAATATTAAATAGGCATTTCAATTAGTGTTTAATAAAATAAAACCCTCAAATAGATTTCTGCATGTTGGAAGTTGTAGGATTTGATTAACATGGTCATTTTTCCAAGGAGAGACTCGAGTTTCTATCTTGGGAAATGCACCAGAGAATCCCAACTTGCTTGACTAAGCTGAGTGGGATGAACAGGAAAAATGATTGATAGGTCCAAAGCTATAAGCAATTATGGGGTTCCATCTTTCCCTATGAATATTAATGTCTCTCCATTGCCTACTCACTGGGACAAGGTCAGGAGGTGTGACAGGGAGATTTTCAACATCAATAGCCCCACTTCTATTATTCCAACCATAATGGAGATCAATTACCTGGAAATAAGCCCAACTCAAGGCACCCACTTTTTTTAGTAAAATACTGTGTGCCCACTAAAATTTCACTTCAAGCCTTTAAATGGGACCTTAGCTAAGTCCCTAATCAACATTATATGGTTTGTAATGTTCACCAATAAACATGGTCTTTGCTCTTTCTCAAGGTTGTTCATTGCAAATCAAATGTCCATTCAAAAACTAAAGTACCATTCAAGTATGAGACAGTTAGCTCCCTTCCTCAGATGGATAGTCTTTGAGTTGATCTAGCTGCAGATATATTTTATTTAGCCCACATAATATTTTAGAAGTTATTATTTTAGTGTTCCCAAACTCTAAAAAAAATCTAAAAATTATGAATACTTATGTTTTTTTAAAGTGTATTTCAAAATAATAATTTTTAAAACCCCAAAGAGTAGATCTAGCAACACTGAGCAGACATTCACAGGAAGATATGGGATATTTTCCAGTCATGCCTAACCATCCTTGTTTATTATGTTTCCTTCACAGCCCCATGAGGTATTTTAGTTTGCAACTCCTGGGTTAGCTTAATAAGTCAATCACAAAGGAATCAACCATGAAATTGAAGATGTAGTCACCCAAGAGTGTATTTTAATTTAAATTTAACATTAGCCAATGTTTCCGGCTAATGATAAACATTATCCAGCTGTTCTAAAACACACACACACCTTCAGAAAGAGTTATACTAAGTTAATCAAATAAATATTTGCTGAGTACCTACTATGTACCAGAAATAATGTCAGATATTTTTATAACAAGGATTTTGTTATGAAAATAACAAAGCCCAGGGACATAAAGGACAAACAGAACTAAATAGGAAATTGCACTGCAATGAAATAATCACTGGATTAGAGGGTGCATTAAGGAAATTTTGATGTGAAGCATTTTCCTCAGGTTTGTTGTTGTTGTTGTTGTTGTTGTTGTTGTTTTGCTTGGTACCAAGGATTGAACCCAGAAGCACTTAACCACTGAGTCACATCCCCATCCCTTTATATATTTTATTTTGAGAGAGAGCCTCAATAAGTTGCTGAGGCTGGCCTCAAACTTGTGACTCTCCTGCCTCAGCCTCCTGAGTCATTGGGATCATGATGGGATGATCCGCCTCCCTGGATTTTTCAAACATACTTTGTGCAGAGTCAGTCTAGGAAGCAAAGATATGGTACATAAAAATTTAGACCTGCCTATGTCTTTTGGATTGGAAAGTCTTTGGAGATGGTAACAGAGAGTCCAAGGAAGGCTGTAAGTGTATAAGGCTGTAAGTGCCCCCACTTAAGTTTGCAGGACTTACATTGTACACAGCACTAAATTTAAGAACTGTGCTGTTAGGGTCTGTAAACAAGTCAGGATGGTGCCTGGCATTTTGCCAGATGGAGTGGTTTGTGAAGTAACGCCAGCGAGCCATTAAGTGTGGAGATTCCTTATTGGTTGACTGCTGTATCTAGTTTATGTTAATTAAGATAAGCTGTGTGGAATGTCACCTCTGGGTGACGAGGAACTTGTGTAGATTGATACAGCAGGAGTGGGAGCCGTTTATTGTAGGACAGGAGGGGTATATATACATTCCACACAGCTTATCTAATTAACATAAACGAGGTACAGCAGTCAACCAATAAGGAATCTCCACACTTAATGGCTTGCTGGCTTTACTTCACAAACCACTGCCCCTGGCAAAATGCCAGGCGCCATCCTGACTTGTTTACAGACCCTAACACTGTGCAATTTAAATGTGTGTGTGTATGTGTGTGTGTGTGTGTGTGTGTGTGTGTGTGCGTGTGTGTGAAAGAGAGAGAGAGAGAGAGAGAGATGAAGAGAGGGAGAGAGATTTGGGCAGGAGATGCTAATTCCCAAACACTGGTTTGAAAAGTGGTTGCTCCATTGCTGATAGACTTGGCGACTGTTGTTAGGGAAGATTGTGCTTTAGGTCACTGCTGTGTGATATATCCTGACTCCAGCAACCTCCCTGAGATCATGATGATGGCAAAATATGGACTGAGAGATATTTATGTCTGAGGACATTCACCTAGAAGATTTGACCTAAGTAATGACGGTTTGTGTTTTGGAGGGTCAACCTGGAGGCCAGCCTCTAAGGCAATGCCACAAGATCATCCCACTGACAGCAGGGCCTTGAGGGAGGCTCGGATGGTCATGCTGATCCAATTTCTGTTTGACAAGATGATGAATAAACAGCTAATCCTCCGAATGAAAGAATCAAATTGAAAAAGATCTCACTAGACTGGAACACTGGGCACAAGCCAAAAGATGAGCACCCACAGGGATAAATATTGCTTTAAGAAAATCAATACTCAAGTATAGAATGATGAGGATGTGGCTTGGCCATCCTTCATGGGAGAGAGGCCTGGGATGTCTCGGGGGCTCCTGGGAGCCAAGAGTGACACAATGTGGTAAAAAGATCCTAGTCAAGAAAATGCTGTGGCCCACAAACAACAAAAATCCAACTCAAATTGACAATAATGATATGGAGAATTTATGACATCATACACCTGAAAGTCCAGAACGAAATTTGAATATTAGTTGTTCTTTAAATATGTGAAATCACCCTCCAAATCTCAGCAATTTTCAGTAAATAATTATTATTTCTGCTGCACACCTGCCTGGGCCACTTGTCTAGGCTGGGCCAGGCTGGACTCAGAACTCCTGGTTGGTTCTGAGAGCTCCACGGCTCTTCTCTTCAGTGTCCACCTGAGGAGACAAGAGCAGCTTGGGCAGGACCACTTCGTGGCTGACCACAGAAGGTAAAAGGGTGAGTGGGAACACAGCAGCTTTGGAGTCTGCTGGGAGATGGCAGCCATCGCTTCTGCCCACATGGTGTTGGCCACACCATCATGTTACTAAGACCCCACGGGAGCTGGGAAACATAACCCACCCTGCCTACTGGCCGGGACTGTGGCTGAATGAAAAGGACATGGAGACACAGTTCTAACACAGGGAGAGTGAATCAGCCCCATGCGGTGACTTCAGTGGCTCTGGACTCAGAAACTCCCAGGACGGCAGCAGGACTCTTTCTTCTGTCTGCTTCCCACTGTGTGGCCTTTAAGTTCCGCAATCATCAACACATATGCACAGCTTACCATCCACACTGATGCCGACTTCCCATTCCACCACCCTCATCGACGTGATCTTAAAATTTCATAATCTTACTATTCAAATTTCATAATCTTACTGTTTCGGGAAACTCTTGCCCAGCAAGATGGAAGTTGTAAAGAACTCTGTGAAAGACCCATACTTCTTCAATCCAGAACATCGAGCATTAGTTTATGCCAAAGCCTCTTCCATCCCCTCAAACCAGATCCCTCATTTCAGTGTGTCTGCCAAACTCTCATCCTGTGGTCTTTTCCAAATCTCTCCGAGTTACCACTTTACAGACTAATCTTATATCAGACTTCAAGACCTTAATAAATGTTTCAATTTCATCTTCCCTTATCATGACTCTGTCAAAGTAGTGCTTCCCTTATCGTGACAAAAGCCAACTAGTTCATCTGACCAGCAAGTTATTTCCATGCTATTCTGAGGAGCTGGCATTCCATATCCTCATTCTCGGGATATGAGCACAACACAGCAAAAATGGCATTATAAAAGCTGGGTATCCCTGAAAGAAGAAGCAAAACCTGTTTCTTGGTATTTCCAGCAAAACTCCTCCCTAGGTAAGGCTTGGTAGGCTCAAGTCCGAGGACGTGCCAGACTCTCAGTCCAGGGGAATCCTGGGCTCTGATTGCTCATGGCTGCATCTCTTGGCCCCTGCTGGAGGGGAGAGTGGAATAACCTCTTCCAAATCACAAAGACTAAGAGTAGGGGCACTGTGGTTCCAAGAAGAAAACGTGGCGTTTGATACCAGAAGGATAAATGGCAAGTGGATGGGTAAAATCGAGAGATGTTTGCTACTTGCTTTAGCCTACCACATCAGAGTGCTTAATGGATCCAAAATAAGGGGAAGAAAACTTGATCACTCTGCCTCATGTTGATCTCTATCTATTGTATATCCAGGAGAGAATGGTCATTTCAGGGACAGGCACCAATTAAATGGTGAGGCCCTCAGTGTTTTTCCAGAAGACATTTGATCTTTGTCCCTGGTTCTTGGTTCAGAACTTCTAAATAAAGGTGATAGGAGTATCTTTCATCCTGATGAAGTGACTATTGGTGACTCAGGATGAAGCTGGTCACCAGAAAGTCCAAACCTTGATTAGAAGCTAGGAATGTTCAGTGCCATCCCAACCTCCAGGCAGGGGAGAAGGATCAGAGATTGAATCAATCACCAGTGGAGGATGATTTAATCGTCAACCTCATAATAAACCTCCATAAAAGCCCCTAAACAATGGTGTTCAGAGAGCTTCTGTGAGGCCTGGGGAGGACATGGATAACTACGTGTGCAATGGGACCCTACATCAAAAGGATTGAACCTAGTGTACAGGAGAGCGATCTTTCCTGAAGACGTGGTATTTCTTGAAGTATGAATGGGAACCAAGTAGAGGAAGGGAGGTTTCAGGGTCGGTCAGGGAAGAGTTGCTGCAAAGACCCATCGTTGTAGGCACAAAAGAGGGGCAGGGCGGGGTAGCATCCCTGAGCAGAGGCCACAAGAGCATATTTTTCAAAGAGGGGTCTGATTCAGACTTCATGGTCCTCCAGGATCAGCCTCCCCAGAAGGAGAATGGAAGAGGAGCTCATAACCCAGTGTCCCTAATCAGCCTGGCATGTGGCTGTGGCTTCTATGCAAGCTGTCAAACGACTCCCAGGAAAGAAATAGCTGAGAGGCTCGGCCCTGGGACTCAGCATACTTGGAGCTATTTCACAGTTCAGCTTCAGAGAGCAGGAAACAGTGTCCTGGTCCCGGATCTGGAGACCACAGGAAGAGGGAGGCACTTTCCATAAGCCTGACAGAAGAGACAGCTCTCCCCCTGCCTGTGTCACACAGGGACCTAATTAAATCTGCATCCATTAAAGGGATTGGATGCCACGAGGGCCCCCTCTGATCCCTGACTTTGCTTTGCATTGGAGGGGGTTTAGATAATAAACCCAAACTGCTTCTCATTTGGTTGCAAATTTCGGAAGGCAAGGGGGAAATAAAAAAACTAGGGCTGGTGTTGCCAGGAAATTAAGCCACTCCTCATAAAACAAGATAACTAGAAAGCACTGGAATAGGTTGTCTTTGTTTGGGAGTTTGGGCCTGGAGCATTTCCCGCAAAGTACTTTATCTGTGCCATCAATCCTGTCAGCATCGGCTGCATTAAAAAGCCTGTTTGGATTTTGACACTAGGGGAAGAGGATCAAGTTAGAATTGGGAAAAATAGCACGGGCTCCAGTGAGTCAGAGCTGGGTTTGAATCCTGCCTCTGTCGTTTGTAGCTTTGTGACATTTCACAAGTAGATGACATCATCTGTGTCCCTACCTGTTGTCAACTGAATGTTAGTACTCCCTCCCTAAATTCATATGTCAAAAGTCTGTGTGTCCCTCTAAGGTGATAGTATTAAGAGGTGGGTCCTCTGAAAAGTGAATAGGATCAGATGAGGTTATGGGGATGCAACCCTTGGAAATGGGATTAGTGCCTTGTAAGGAGAGCTGGCTTCCTCTCTGCTTTCTACCATGTGAGGGTGCACTGTTTAAGGCACAGCTCTCACCCTCCAGAACTGTGGGAAATAAGTGTCTATGGTTTCAAGTCACCAGGTAATGGTATTTTGTTATAGCTTCCGGAGCTGACTAATACAGGCTGCATGGGGCTACTCTGAGCACTAAGTAAGACAATGCATACAGAGTGCTTAGTCTAGAGCTGACATACAGCAAGTATTCAATGAATGTTAACTATCATTATTATAAAAATGATAATAAGATCATGACCACTTGTCTGTAATTTCTCACTATTGCCAAGTCTTGTTTTCAAATTCCAAGTTTTTTTTTTCCTATTGCAATTTCATCTTCAACCAGTTTGAAAGAGCATATTCAGTATCTTAGAGAAAACACAATGAGCTTTGGTATCTTCCAACCAACTTTGAGAAACTAAGCATCCAGTGAGTTTGAAGCCAAGAGATGACAGGGTGGGTGGTCCTCGGTCTTAGTGTTTTAGCCAGGCTTTTTGCCACTGTGATCAAAACACTGAGGAAAAGTTTATTTGTGCTCATGGTTTCAGAGATCTCGGTTCATGGATGGCTGACTCTGTTTCTCTGGGCCTGAGGTGAACATCATGGTGGAAGGGTGTGGAGGAGGAATACAGCCCAAGATACGGCAGCCAGGAAGCAGACACTCACCAAACCCATGTCCCCAGTGACCCATCTCTTCCAGCTACACCCTACCTGCCTGTATCTACTGCCCAGTTAACCCCTATCAGTGGATTAACCCACCAGTTAGGCTCCAACTCTTACAATGTGATCATTTCACTTCTGAATTTTCTTATGTTGTCTCCCACAGGAGCTTCTTCTACCTAAACCACAACACTCAGTTGGCCTGAGTTTTTCCCAGTTTGGGAACACAAAGTCCTACATCCTGGAAGCCCTGCCATCCCCGGCCAACCAGGCAGTTGGTCACCTTAATTACAGGACTGATTCCAGTTGCACAGGGAGTCACAGAATCAAGACATAATCCAGGTCTCCTGACACCCACACCCAAGGTCCCCCAGCTGGTCACTTACCAACACCTGGTCCTGGGGTGGGCTGAGCAGGGCCACTTACTCACAGAAGCTCCAAAGTACAAGCTTTGGGACATTGTGTAGTTGAAACTGCTGCTGTGAACAAATGAGGCCGACCAGGGACTCATATAGCGCCGCACAGTACTTTCTACATGGGTGACAGCAAGGGCCAACTGCTGCTCTATGGGATGTGAGCCCCGTGTTGACAGATACACTGTAATTCAAGAGATGGAAAACCTTTCTCTTCAGCCTCTCTCATCATCTAGACACCACCTGGCTGAGCTCCTGCCCAGCCCCTACCTGCTTATCTTTAAGAACAGGACATTTCCCTGCTGAGAGTCCTCTGGACCAGGTCAGTTAGATCCCACATGACCACTGCATCAGTGACCTCTAATAGACACCAAGCTCCATGGTAATCCCATCTGCTTGCTCCGTGACACCGTGCCCAGAGCCATGACAGTTGGCAATTGCCATGAGCATAGCCAGAGAGAAGGAGGAAGAAAAGGTGGCCCCAGAGTTCCTAGAAAATCTTCCCTTTAAGGAGAGGCCGCACGTCCCTGCCCTTTCTTAGCCTCCCCGCCTCTTCCTTTCTTTCTCCTGGCTGCCTGTGATTTCCCCAACCTGTCAGGGCTGATTTGTGATTTACGGTGGATTTGCAGGCTAGGCTCCCGCCTCTCCATCCTTGGGGAATGAAGGTGTGCCACCTTTACAACTTTACAACTCCAAAGAGAACAACGTATCCCTTTTGCTGGGCGCCTCTCCTGGGAGAGGGACCTGTGGATCACTTCTCACTGGCTCTTAAAAGTCTTCCATCCCCAGCACTGCTGTAAAGAGATCAATCAATCAATCACCATATTGTGATCACCATGGAAGAGTGATGGTGCTTGTAAGTAGGGTGAAGGTAGAAGCAGTGGAATCAGAAGAACCAGAGACAACTGGGAAGCAGCAGAAATGGACGAGGTGCGGGAGGTAGGGGGAAGGGAAGTGGTGCTAACAGAGGTGACGTCAGCAGTGATGGGGACCCTTGATGACAAGGCAGACATATAAATTTGTCATGGTAGAAATCTGGAGATTTAGAGCCACAGAGACCTAAGTTCAAGGGCCTACTTCCAAACTCTCCGATAGTGAGACCTTAGTGAAGCTTCAAAGAGGGCCAAGCTAATTATCCCTCATCTTTGCAATTAGAAGGACAGAAGTGCCCATCTTGCCGGGTGTCGTAAGGGTAAGTTCTTAAGAGAACATTCAGAGGGCTCTTGGAACAACGCCTGCAAGCACTGTACGAGAGGCGGCCGCTGCTGTGGACATTAGTGCCCCTGCAAGTCACCTACAGCTCAACTCCCATCCCAGCTTGGGTCCTCTGGCATCCTGTCCTCACCTGCTGCCCCAGCACGGCTTCGTGCTACACTGCCACCTGCCCCACCCCCATCAGGTGTCTCTGTCCATCCACACTGGCCAGCTGTGGCTTCTTGAACACGGCAAGCTCCTGCCGGGTGCCAACCTCATGCTTCCTCTCCAGGGGAGGCATTTACACACACCCCTTCCCCTGGCCAGCCACTCCTCGTCCTCTGAATCCAGGATAGATGTCACCCCTGTAAGTGCCCCCACCAGGGGTCCTGGAAGTGGGTTTTTCTTTCCATTGCTGCACTAATCACAAGTAGAGCTCATCATCTGTCCTGTGTTGGTCAATGTGTCCCTTTTTCCTCACGTCAAGAGTTTCATGAGGAACGGGGACGTTTGTGTCTTGTTCCCTGCACGCCACCACAATCAGGCACTATTTCTTATCTTCTACCTTTTCTCCAAGGATTTTTTCTTGCCCTTTTTTAATCTTGAAATAAATGCACCTGTGGACCTTAAAATCCATTAAACTTAAATTTCAGTTCTCTGTTTGCACCAGTCATACTGGAGGGCTCAATAGCCACATCTGGATTGTGGCAAGCACTCTGGGTAACATTGAGGACATTGCGTTGTCACGGAAAGTTCTGTCCAACAGCGGCACTTGATCATTTCAGGGCATTGTAGGTTTCATGAGATTTGGGGCCTTGTAGGAGACATTGCCGACGCCCATACCGAGATGTGCTTGGGCATATTGCTTTGCCCAATCCTCGGAGCTACTCAGCAAGGTCCTTTTGAACCAAATAAAGTCACCAATGGTGTCCCACAAGAACCACGAGTGTCATTTCCACATGCACGTTGGTTGGGGTGGTTTTAGATGCCACACAGAATAACCTTTCCTATGTGGGACATGAGCTTGTCCTGTTTTTTGAAAGACATTGTCTCATCTTACTATAATTAAAGTCAATAAGGAAAAAGTCAAGAAAGGATCTCTCTGTGCTTGAAACTATGCTTTTTCAATTTTTCAGTAAATGAAGCAATAACGAAAAATTCTAGCAGGTGAAGTAGGTGGTCCACAGAAAGAGGAGCCACTTAATCAATGAATTATAATTCATTACAAATAGCCCTTGGAGGCTACTCATGTCAAGTTCCTTCCTAATGCAGGAATCTTGCTCAGATGCCTCAGAAATGAAGTAATTGAGCTGCTAATGGAGCTGCTATTTATTTAGCAACTACTATTTCCAGGTGCTGAGTTATAATCTATCTCCCAGAGAGCATCTAGAATGATCTTATTAAGCCCAAGTCAGGTCCTGCCCCTCTCTGATGGCTTCCCATCAGGCTCACAGAGAAAGGCATGGTCACCGCTTCTCTGACCACACCTTCGTCCACTCTCCTCTTACCTACTACAGTGCCTGCTCGGGCTGTCTTCCAGGTCTTCAGACATAGCAGCTCATTTTCTCCCAAGGTCCCCATATTAACTAATGTGTCTACTGAAATGCTTCTCCTCCAGGCCAGTGCACGTACAGGCAGCTCCTCTTGTTATTCAGATCTTTGCTCAAACACCTGCTCCTACTAGCAACCGTCCTTGGCACCGATTTTAAATAAGACCTTCTTCTCTGGTCATTCTGAGTCACACCTCTCCTGCTGCTCCCTCACTGCCCTAATTACTACCCAAATTTTTCTTGTATCTCAAGTCAGTTTCCCAGGGAGAGCCTGGGGATTCTTGTGCAATTGATTGACTTGTTAAGGGACTGAGGAGGTTAGGACAGGACATGAAAAAAGATGAGGAAAGATGTAGTTCCGATGACAGATGACATCTAGGTGCCTTCATCCCTCTGGGAGCCCCAGAGTAGCCAGTGTTTCGCCAGTCAGTCCAGCCCTGTGCAAAAGGAGCTGATCTCTTGTATCCTGGAAACCATCAGCCACTGACTGAGGGCTGCCCTGGGGGGAGGCACAAAAACTTTGGGACAACTCTAATTGCCCAATGGCCAGATTGTGCACAAGGATGGAGGTGTGGGCTATCAGGCCGTCCACATCTGGAGCATGGATCCACCAGCCAAAGGCTCCAAGGAGGGCACCCACAGCATCTGCAACATCTGCTCATTTATTAGTTCCCCCGACTCATCTGCTAGATTTTAAGTTCCGTGAGGGCAAAGATTTCATTTGCCTTACTCCTTCCTTAGCACATAATAAGCACTCAGTAAATATTGCTTGCATGTTTAAGGAATTAATTAATAAGCTAAGACACTTCCCTTCCCTATCTAGATCATCTATCACGCTTACACTCAAGCTGGGAGGAAGGACCTTGAGGTCTGAGTTCTTTCCAGGCTTAGATCCAAGTGTGTTCATCTGAGAGCCAATTAACCAGAGAGGCTGGATAAAAATAATTCATGAGGGCAAATTCTACCATCGCCTTTACCTTGAGCCCTTCTCCCAATTCCCCAAGACTTATGACACACACAGAAAGACTTTCTTTTGTATATCAAAATATTTATTCCCCAAACCTCAGGCTGCGATGCCAAAGAATCACAAATGGCAAGGGCCATTTTCTTTGAAATTCCATTTTATATTTCCATGCATGATGAGAATATTTTAAAAATAAACACTAGTGGGCAGTAGCACAGCTAGCTAATGCAGGCTATGTGGGCAGCAGCTGAGAGCCTGTGTTAGCATGCATTAGAATTAGATAATATTTGAATATTAAAAAGTGTACAGAGTAAATGATCTGGCCACAGGAGTATTTGAAGAGCTCTTCATCTCATCTCCATTCTTTGCTAGGATTTGCTGGTTATCTTAACACAGAACGCGCTAAGATATCATTCCTGTAAGACTGAGCTGCCCACCAGTTAATTCTCAGTACTGCCTGGGATCCTGTTATCAATGCAGTGTCTGGGACCCAGCCTAAAGCTGCAGAGCAGAATCTGCATTTTAACCTGGTCCCTGGTGATTCCTCTGTGGCCCAGTTAGAGAAGCATTGCTTGAGGACGTGTGTATCCACCCTTTCCTAGCGTCCTTCCTTTGAGGAAGCTAGTTGTTCCAGAACATCCCTGTCAGTTCCCTAAATTCCTCTTGCCCTGAGTCATGGAAAACTATAGCTCCTTCATCTGATGCATAAAAGCCACTTGACTAGAGATCTTCAAAAGTGAGGTTCCTGTTGCTATGGTTTGGGTATAATTTACCCTCCCAGGGTCCATGTGTTAGGAGCTTGGTCCTCAGTACAGCTGTGTTGGGAGGTGATGGAGACTTCAAGAGGCAGGGCCTAAATGGGAGTCTTTAGTTCACTGGGTGTTCTACCCTCAGAAGGAGTCGATATAGTTCTTACCAGAGGGGTTGATAGAAGAGAGTGCACTCCTATAATCCCAGTGACTCAGGAGGCCTAGGCAGGAAGATCACAAGTTCAAGGTCAGCCTAGGCAATTTAGAGAGAAACCTCAAAATAAAAGGCTGGAGATGTAGCTGAGTGGCAAACAACCTCTGGGTACAATCCCCAATACTGCTAAACAAAAGGAAAAACAAGCAGAGCCTCTCCTCTTGCTCTGCTTCTGTCTACCCAAGTGATGTCTGCCTTTCGCTTGCATTCCTGCCACCATGATGCCATCTGCCATGAGGTCCTTGCCAGAGCTGAGCTGACACAGGCACCGTGCCCTTGAACTTCCACAGCTGTAAGCTAAGTAAACCTCTTTTAGATATACATTACCCAACCTCAGGTATTTTGTTATATCAATAGAAAATGGGCTAATACACTTGGACCCAGATTTTTAAAAGGGGTATCGTGAAGAGTATCTAATTCTAGGAAGATGAGCATCAACAGATCTCAGAACTTCTCTCTTCTCTCTTCTCTTGAGCTTCAGAAAGAGAAATTTTACAAGTCTGTGGTTTGATTCTGTTTTGTCTTTTTCAGGTAACCTGATGGCCCTCCAAAGGCCAGTGGGCAAATTGTACATCTTATGATCAGAAAGAAAGGGATGACTGACGGTCACTGAATGACTGATGGGACAATGCCCAAATCAATCATCAAAGTCAGTACTTTCAAATCAGAAGTATCCAAATGACCTGTGCAATGGATTTGAAAGTTTTCTCCTCCTGGGGGTGCTGATTCCAATCCTGAGGCCTTGGAATCTGAAATTTTAAAAACTAGTTCTGCATCAGATTGAGAATTAATGGGAACAAACCAGAGTTTTCCAAATGTAATTGATTTTTTTAAAAAAAATCCAAATACTTGTTTAAAATGCTAATTTCAGGTTCATCTCCTGGAGAGTTTCACTCAGGGGAACCCAAGAATCAGGATGCTGTTAAACCAACCACAAGCTCCTGCAGGAAAAAAAAAGGGTCTAAGCTTCTCCATTATCTTGTTTTGTGCTCCTTGAGTTTGTCACTCAAGAACTCTCAGGCTTAATTTTTCATCTGAACACTAGGTATAAAAACACGCATTTCACAAGCCTGATATAGTAAAATGCTAGCAAGTTAGTCCAGGGAACATGGTGCTACACAGGTTAAAAGAACATCACTTTTCAACCGGCTTCACTGTAATGTCTCCTTACTTATATCTAGATCCATTAAATTATTTGCAGGGTCCAGAGTACAACGGAAATGTGGTGCTCCTTTTAAAAGTGTTAGAGGAAATGTGTGTCCCTTGTAAGCAAGGAGTCTTGTGCACAAACTCGGGGAGTTGACCCTGCTTATGTCAGCGGACCCTGGAAATCAACCCGACCGACCGAGTGTTAACGAGGACAATCCCATGTGGTGAGCATCTGAGACGTGCTTGACGCCATCTTGCCTACGAGGGCAGTCAGACTCGCCTGGGGACCTTGCTAAGCTTCCACAGTCCAGGGCTGGCAGTGTGTCTTGGTGGTAGAGCACTTGCATAGCACCCCTAAAGCGTGTCACCAGACTGGGGTCAATCTGCAGACATCATGACGAGGACAGAGAGGACACCAAGAGGCAAAAACTTCCCCCATCACATCCTGACTTCAGGGGAGGGGGAGCCTTTGCGTTTCTCAGAAACCAGCTTGACCTTCAGAAGAGCCTTCCTTCATGGTTTCTAGTCTAGTCTATTTTTAAAATCTTGCCTCTTTATTTCAAGATGGAAAGAAAAGCAACCTGACTCCCTGATCCCCCTCCTCTCTTAAGGTCTTCATTGTCTTGTCGCTCATCAGGTCATTCATCCGTGTGTGTGTGTGTGTGTGTGTGTGTGTGTGTGTGTGTGTCGCATACTGGGATTAGAACCCAGGGCCTAGCACATGCTAGGGAAGTCCTTTGCCACTGAGCTGCATCTTATCCTTTTTAAATTTTTTATTTTGAGCAGAGCCTTGCTAAGTTGCTGAGGCTGCCCTCGAACTTGTGATCCTCTCACCTCAGCCTCCCACGTGGCTGGGATCACTACTGGGCGTGCATCCCTGCACCTGGTTCATTCACCCTTCAATTTCTGTCCCTGGAAGACCTTTCCCCATGCAGAAGCCAGAATGGGGTCTTGGGAAAATGCATGTCAGAAGGTGTCATGCCTCTTCCCTGAAGTCCCTCAATTCCTCTTCATTTCACTTAGAGTAGTAGCTTGGACCCTCATAATAGCCTAGAAGGATTTCACAACCTAAGTCTTTGTCCCTGCTCCTGTCTCTTGCCCCACGGCCCTTCTGGCCTCTTCAACTAGACTGATTCCACTCTTTCCCACTTTGTCCCAGCCTCTGGTCCTCTTGCTGTCCCACAGCAGCCCCAGGCTCCTGCCCCAGGGCCTTTACACTGGCTGTTCCCTCTGACTGGAACCCAGATCCCCACACATCCATATCCCTCCTTTACGTCTTCGTTCCAAATGGCATCTTCCTAATGAGGTCTTTCCAGACCACCCTGTCTTAAACGACAGCCCACACCCCTAGCCTTCTGAATCCCTCTTCCTCCCAACTATTATTTTTCTTAGGTTGCTATCTTCTAACTCACTAAGCTGTTTTAACCCACAGATTATGCTTGCCCATCACTTGGCCCTAGAATGTAAGCTCCACTGGGGTGAGGACTTTCACCCAGCTCCCTCAGCACCAGCTCCACACAGTGCCTGGTGCAGAGTAGATACTCAGCAAATATTTGCTGAATGAGTGTGTGTTCATTCATTCAATGAACTGTGAGTTCCAGGTCCCATGCTTGACTCTACAAAAATGAGTAAGACCCATTTCTGTTCCTCAGAATGTCCATGTCCCAGTGTAAAAAAAAAAAAAAAGCACAAATAGGCAAAACGGGACGTCCAAATTCAACATAGCCAAGGTGTGCACGAGGCGGGTGCATGTGCTGTTGAAGGCCCGCATGTGTAGGAGCAGAGGAGGGAGGGAGAAGGGCAGCCCCGGAGGCAGGGAAAGATGCAGAGGGTGCAGGCATCTGAGCTGGACTTAGGGAGGATTGAAATCTTGACCCAGGGAGACCTGCAAAAACGAGAGGCACCCTCCCCTGATAGAAGGATCAGCAAATACAGAATAGAAAATTCCAGTTGTGTTCAGAAGAAATGCAAGCAGCAGGACAGAGACCGGGTGTGTGCGTGCATGTGCGTGCATTGCATGTGTCCCTGGTGAGAAGGCTATAATGGAAAAAGTGGGCAGCCAGGGGTCTGATGGCCTTGGAATAAAATCCCAGCTCAGCTCAGCTCTCCTTTGGCTGGGTTCCAACACTCCCTGGTTGACCAGCTGTCTCTTCTCTGCAAACCTATCTCCTCTCTTCTCTCTTAGGTTCCTTCATCCTCAGACCCTCTCCTATTTTGCAGATCAACTTGACCTTGGAATTATCTTCATATTCAGAAATGTAAAAAAAAAAATCTCTGTTAAAACCAAATGTCAAATATTTGGAGATTCTGCCTCTGAGCAGCACAAAAGATGGAGGAAAAGTTTGGAAGTTTCCAACTCTTCCTGTGCCTGCTACCCAAAGCCACCTAAATGAAAGGTATCTCTTTCATGTGTCTCATGACATGATAACTACCCTATCCCCTTCCTCCAGGAGGCAAGTTGACAATCAATAGCCCACTTAGGTACACAGGGTTCATGATATTTTTACCTGGTACCCTAGATTATTTTTCTTCATCCTGCTTTGAGTTCCCATGAGGTAGACATTATGATCCCATGTTCCAGAATGGAAACTGAAGTCCATGTCACACAATGTCACAAAGTACATAGAAGACAGAGCTGGAACTGAAACCCAGGTCTGTCTCAGTCCAAGGACAAAACAGCTCTTTCCCAAAGTCAACGAGAAACAGAATGGGGACAAGTCTACCTCATAATCAAGAGATTAAAGGCTGATATCGTAAGACTGCTGAAAATTCAAAAATCTTAGCAGAGAAAGGATTTTCCCCCTCTCCTTTCCCTGTACCCATATTAAATATTAACTTCCTTTGGCTTGGCAAATTCAGAAGTTGACTAAAACACACATAATAAAAAATGCAAGGTAAAGTTTCTGATTTCATTTCTGCATTTGGAAATGGATCTG
Source organism: Spermophilus citellus (assembly GCF_964194105.1). Taxonomy (NCBI): domain Eukaryota; kingdom Metazoa; phylum Chordata; class Mammalia; order Rodentia; family Sciuridae; genus Spermophilus; species Spermophilus citellus. The sequence continues at coordinate 10,248,484 of NC_138187.1, forward strand.
AATGACTTTCTCTCCTGTTGCTAGGGTTGGACATTTGATCTTCTTTGCCCTTGGTCAGTGTCCTCCAGAAGAATGTGGGTGTCCATGGAGTAGCTGGAGATCAAGGACAAGTTCCCATCAGGAGACTCACAATCCCGGCCCCAGGCATCAACAAACACTGAGTTTTAAATATTTTTAGGAAACAAAAAGACCTAAAAGGGAGTCCTTTCTGGCCAAGGGTGATCTAGATCTGGGACAAGGGGCCAGGAAGGACAGGTGGGACGCCTAGGGTGAGAGGGGCCACCAGGACAAAGGAAGGACCCCTGGCTGAAAGTTCCTGAGGGGACCCCTTTTTTTCCACCATCTTTATTGGGTTTAGAAAAATGACAACTTTTACTGTTTTATTTTTTTCTTGAAAGCACACATGTTCACCACAGGATGCTTCAAAATGTAAGCATGCAAAAAGAAGATCAAAATCAACCATCGTCCCAGAGATGCGAAAGGATGATTGACACCTGAGTTATAGTAGCATTCACCCCTAAAGGGAGAGGAGGGTGAAATGAGAAAGGGACACACAGGAATCTTCATTGATTTGGATGATTATTTCTTTCTTTGGCTAAGTGCTGTGTGCCTGGGTATTCACTAATGCTTTGTTAGTTTGAGACAATTCAGAATAAATGTTTTAAAGTCATCTGCTTGATTCATCATTAAAAACTCAGTGCCTAGCACAGTCCCTGATGCATATCTAATAAAAATTTCTTGAATGAAAAAATGATCATTTACCTCTGAACTTCAGTTTCCCCTCATCTACAAAAACAGGACTGGCCATATCTACCCTCAAAATAATAGGAGCATACCCGCTTCTGTAGAATGTCTTCCTGGGCAGCTACCTGGGCATGGCTGACAGAGGAGAAACAGCCATCACAACATTCTTTTGTTCCTCGAGCCTTAGTTTACAAAGAGGGGTACCCTCTGCCCTACTTATGAGCTTTTTCTTTGCTCTTTGGAAGGCAGGTGGAGATAAGAGCACTGGGATACTCATTTTAATATAATCCCTTTGAACCTCAAAAATGCATATTGGAGAAAGACAGGCAATTTTACCTCTTCTTCCAGCTAACTACTGTTTACAAATGTTGGTTGCTGTGGTTGAGCTCAGCAAACCTTTTCAAGGCTCAAGCCGTTAATTACAGCTGCCTGTGGGGCTGTGGAACTGAGCCATGCGCAGATCAATAGCTTTGACTAGACTGGGAGGGAAGAAGTGTCACTCAGGCATGAACAGCTGAATGCCAGCAACCCTGGGAGCCGCTGTTGCTCTAAGTTGGTGGTCTCACCCCATCTTCCACTTGCCCTAGCTTATCCAAACAATAGTCAGGGCAAACACAGCCTGTGTGTTCCCAAAGGAAAACCTGGTATATTAGTTACAGTCCTCCACAGAAACAGAAATAATATGTACACATTAGGAAGACATGTTATTATATGTCCTATTATATATAATAGAATATACAAATCCATATAATAAATGTAATATGTAAATATATACTATGCCTATATAATATATAGATACAAAGAAATTTATTATGGGGTGTTGGATCAGAGAACACAGAGATGGAGAAGTCCCACCATCTGCTGCTGACCCAGGAATATTGGTGGCCTGAGAGCCCGAGAGTCAAGGGTAGAGATTCCAGTCTGAGTCCAATGGCCTGAGAGCCAGGGCACCAAGGGCAGGAGAAGATCAAAGCCTCAGCTCAGGCAGACAGAGAGGTAACCCTCCCTCCATCCATTTTTCATTTTTTCCAGGCTCTCAAAGGATCGGAGGCTGCCCACCCTTGTTGGAGAGGACCATTCTCTACCAATTCAAATACGAATCTCGCCCAGAAACACCCCCACAGACACACCCAGAGATAATGTTTAACCAGATGTCTAGACTTCCCGTGATCCCGTCCGGCTGACACCTAACACAGGAGGCCACCCATCTTCCCACCTGAGTTGCTATGAGGTAATTCATGCATTTGATCCACAAATATTTACCAACGGCCTGCTACGTGGGGAGCTGTGTGCTAGGCACTAAGCAAGGGTGTGGCTGTGAATGTAATAAACATCTTCATGGTGGAGGGGCCGGGGAGAAGATGAGCAAAAGAAAACTATCATATGAAGCTGAGTGCTGTTGGGGTGAACACTGATCGGTGCATAAGAAAGCTTGCAGGGAGACAAGCAGGACTCTAAAGAAGGTGATAGTGATGGCGAAGGAGAGGGGAGCTGGACACTCCCCTTGTCTCCAATATCTAGGTGAGAATCAAAGTAGAGTGACCTTGGTTGTAAAGTGTGTGCTCACAAATCATCTGAAGAAGTGCACCTGTGCAGTGGGCTTGTAACCTAGCCCATTGTTATGGTTGGGATGTGAGGTGTCCCCCAAAAGCTCACATGTGAGACAAGGCAAGAAGGTTCAGGGGAGAAATGATGGGATTCTGAGAGTTTTAACCCAATCAGTGGATTAATCCTCTCATGTGGATCAACTGAGTGGTAACTGAACTGGTGGGGTGTGGCTGGAGGAGGTGGGCATTGGGGGCGTGGCTTTGGGGTATATATCTGTATCTGGGAGTGGAGTCTCTCTGCTTCCTGATCACAGTGGAAGCTGCTTCCCTTTGCCACACTCTTTCACCACAGTGTCCTGCCTCACCTTGAGCCCCAAGGAATGGAGCTAGCCACTTACAGACTGAGCCCTCTGAAACCGGGAGTCCCTAAATAAACCTGTCCTCCTCTACAGTTGTTCTGGTCGAGTCTTTGAGTCACAGCAGTGAAACAGCTGACTAAAACATCCATACAGTCCCCTGCTTGTATGTGCTGCATGGCCCTCCACTGTAGCCTGGCCTGCTGCCACCAAGGAGGAGCACAGGAGGAATAGAATGTCCAGACCCTCTTCATTGAGTCCTCCTTATCCATTCATTGGAATCAGTACACAGTAAGCTTGGGGCATTTGCTGCCTCGGTTTGAATACATTTTTTTTTCAAATAAATTAAAGTGAAGTGAAGTAATAAAGAATGAGAGAATAGTTAATTAGTGTTGGATAAGGAAGAGAAATTTAATCTCAATAAAGAAAAATAAAACAAGCTACCTGAAAATCTGAAAGCATCCCAGAAAAAGAGAATGGCTAATGCAAAGTCCCTGAGGTAGAAACCAGGTTTTAGAAACTTAGTTGTTTTTTTTTTTTTTTAAAAAGCAGGAGTGGAAATATATTAGAAGGTAGAGGTTTGCCTTGAAAGATGTAGTGGCAGAGTCTTCGTTTTATTCTAAGGGACATAGAAAGTCCTTGGAGTATTTTAAGCAAGGGGATAATATGTCATGATTTATGTTTTTTTTTTTTTTTTTTTTTAAATCATTCTGACCGCTCTGTGAAGGACATGCTACAGAGGGTGAGCATAAAAGTACTGAGACCATCCTGAAAGGACAGATCAAAGTGACCTTCAAGAGCCTGGACTTTGGGAATGCCTTTCTTGTTTGCTATTGTACAGGAAAAATTACTCTGCTCTCTTGGGAGGATGTTGACACTGCAGCTCAGTGGCAGAGGCAGGGCAGAGCAGCAGAGTCACTGGCCTCTGAGGGGGCAAGGACCTTCAATGTCACACACCTACATGTACAAGGTGTGGGGCAGAGAGGGAGGAGGCAGCAAGGAATGAGGCAGGTGCTGATCTCCAAACCCCGTACTGATGCTTGGGAGCTTAGCATTGTGTGAAATGGTGCAAAACTGAAAACTAAGTTTGCATCTCTCACAAACCAATTGAAAGTCTGCCTTAAGAAGCCCGGGCGCTCTCTTAGCCGGGATTTTCTTGTTTGCTTGGCTAGTTTTTTTCCCTTCACATCAAGTAGAACTCCAGCTCCAAAAGACAGGGGCCTCTCTGCCTCGTCACTGCTTCAGCTGAAGTGCTCAGCACCTGCAAGTGTGGAATTAATTCTCACCAAGTGAATAGATGCTAAGAAAACACCAGAAGGATATAAACCCAGAATTAGCAGAGGTTACTCTGCAGAGAGATCCTGGGATGGCATTGCGCACATTAGCATTTATTATACATTTTTATTTTTGCCAATTTGTGTAGATAATATTTTTCTAATTAAAAAAAATGGAAAGAATATAGTTTGAGTGAAATCCAAGCTATCTCTTGTCATTAGCTAAGAAGTAGCGGTCAAGTTCAAGTTTGTTAATAATGTGCACACTTGAGCTCATGGTATTTTAATGAGGTCATGCATTCCAGTTCCCCGTTATTTCTCGCATTCAGTCACTCATGTGGGAGGACCAGAAGGAACCAGCATCCTCACCCTGTCCCCAGGAGCTCCAGGTTTAAATAGGGGAAGAATTGGAGAAGAGGACAAGAACTATACATAGTTAAGCAGTCCCGGGCTGAGTGATCTCAGCTGTAGTTCTGTGAGGTCTTGAAGAAGTCATTCTTGCTTGGGGGGCAATTTGATTCCCATGATGCGATGATTCCTCCTGCTTTGGTGGACACCCTCAGTTCCCCTCATGGGGCAGTTGCTACCACTTGTGGGGACAGTCTCATCATGGGGCTTGCATCTTCCTGCAAGACTCACTGTTCCTGGTACATTCAGGACAATGGAGACTTCTAGGTGCCTCTCAGGTAATCAGGAACAGGATACCCTAAAAGCTGACAGTTGATTATCTATTGATTATGATGTCCCTGCAAATAGTGGAACTACCTTGGTAACTCTTATCTTGGTCCTGAAGGGGGAAGAGAGAGGTTGGGTCAACTTAGAGTTAATCAACCTTATATCACCAGTCTTTAAATAGACACTCCTTAAGTCTGTGTGCAGAGGTGGGCAGGGATCTGAGTGAAAGTTTAAGATAATAATGAAGGAGATACCAAAGGAAGGCAGAGATGACAAGCTTTCTCTTGCTTTTCGTTACCCACAGGGCATTTGCAGGCCCAAGTCAGGAGTCTGTGCTTTTTGCCAAAGCAGCTTGTTGTACCACCAACAACCTGCATCTCAGAGAGTCTCCACGTGAGTCAATGCAGCAAGAGGCTAGCTGCTGCTGAACCAGAAGGTCACCTGCAGACAGTGAGCAATTTTCTACTGAAACACAACTTTTCCTTGCAGTATAAAGATAATTAAGATGCGGTCTCTGACTCTCATGTTGTCACTGGGAAAAAATGACGTACACAAAGGGCTCCCTTTTCTGTGAACAGGAGGATAATAAACCCTTCTGTTCCCCTCTTCTGTTTATAAGGCCCCTGTGAATGAGACTCCTGTATAAGAACTGGGTCTTCTCCAAAGAGCTGGGGAAACAGACCTATAATTTGTTTTTAAAGGGTACTTTAAACTTTTTTTGCTCTAACAGTTTTATTACAAATTAATAAACCAATACACACTCATAAAAATAAAATGAAAACCATAAAGAAATATATTGGGCGAAAGGAAAATGTATCTTTGACTGCGTTCCTTCTACAAACCCTGTTTTCTCCCTCACTGGGAATGTTGCTAGTAAAAAACAATAATGTCACAGGCCAGATAGATAAGTAGAGCAAGCCAGTGACCAACAAGAACATGAAAAAGGACTCAATATCATTAGCCATTAAGGAAACACAAAACTACATTGAGATTTCATCTCACTCCAGTCAGAATGGCAGCTAACAAGAACACAAATAATAATAAATGCTAGAGAGGATGTGGAGAGAAAGGAACACTTTTACACTGTTGGTGAGAGTGTAAATAAGTACAACCACTGTGGAAATCAGTATGGAGATTCCTCAAAAGACTAGGCCTGGAACCATTGGGGTCTGTCGCAAGAAAGAAGAGGACCAGGAATATGGGTTAGGTAGTGTTTCTTTTAGTCATATGCAAATACATTTTCCCCCTAATTCTGTCGACTATGCAGGGTCTTTTAGCTCCTTCTTCAGAGATGAGAATATTAGCAGCTCCTTCACTTGAACTATTCTCTCTGCAGACTTAACTCATATGATTTGAACTTCTGTGATTTTGACTTTTAGATTGACAAAGTTCATAGCATTTATTTTTTGTCTTCTCATCAAAATTATACAAACTGCATGTTGTCTAAGTACAGGTTCTAGAAGTTGAAATTTAAAAAGCATGATGACTATATGATGACTATAAATGTTCACTGGAGAGCCAAGAAATGTTTTAAAATTCATCTCCTTTCTTTATTAGCTTTTTGTTTTTACTGGAGCTTGTAATATCACTTTTTCCTCTTGTATTAGTTAACTTAGGCATTTTATTTTATTTTGGTACCAGGGATTGAACCCAGTGGTACTTTAGCCCCTGAGCCACATCCCCAGCTCTTTTTATTTTTTACTTTGAGACAGGGTCTTTCTCAGTTGTTTAGGGCTTCTCTAAGTTACTGAGGCTGGCTTTGAACTTGGGATCCTCCTGTCTCAGCCTCCCAAGTCACTGGGATTATAGGCTTGTGCCACCTAGCCTGGCTTGACTTAGGCCATTTTAAAGGGCAGTTTATATAGCACTATTTCTGTCTAGTACAATAGAATCAGAAAGGAAGAGATAATAACTAAAGCTAAAGCAAGTTCCTTGGGAACCAGAAGTTTTCATGGTCATCCCTTGCTTCCTATTAGATTAAAAGAATAATGATATGGTTAGGGACGTGGCTCAGTGGTAGAGCACCTACCTGGCATGTATGAGGCTTGGGTTCCATCCGTAGCTCCATAGAAAAATAAAATTAAAAAAACTAAGTCATTTAACAAAAGTGAAATTGGAAATACAGAATATATTGTTACTATTGTAATTCTATGTATCTTATGTTTAATGCATAAATATTTGGTGAATGTTATTAAATGTTTTATTTAATAAAATCCGTTTAAAATAGTTATCGGCAATGGGAATTTCCCAGTACTGGGAAACTTTTGATGAGTTATTGTGATCATGACATCTGACGTTTCTTATTTTAAATATTTTTATTTTAAACATTTCAATATTTTAAAAAAATATTGCTTATTTTCTATCATGCTGTCATCTCCAACATTATCCTCCCCCCCACCCCCGCCAAAAAAAAATGTTCAGTTAAATAAACATCTACTCAGGGCAGTGTGTATCAGCAGTGCTCTGAAGACTGTCAGTGTGGGTCAGGGAGAGTGAAGGGAACCGTTTCAGGAGGAAGAAGCAGGAGGTGAGGGACTCCCCCAGAGGTTGAGGCTCAAAGCAAGAGATGAGCAGATGAGCAAGAGAGATTCCCACTCCCAGGTTCTGCCAAGAACCCCTAGAGATGTGGAGAGAGACCCCAGACTTCCTGCCTCTGGCTGGGTTGGAGTTTAATACATATTTTTTTCTTTCTAAAAACACAGTTTACATTTTTCATTTTTATTGTATATTTCGCGCATGTGCTGTACTGTTTTTGACACGCATATATGCAGCGGAATGTTTACTACTATTCAACCAACCGATATATTCCTCATCTCACGTAAGTACTTATGTGCATGCAGAGAGAGCAGCTGAAATCCCCTCTCCTAGAAAACCTGTACATTTTAGATGAATATGAAAAGAAGGAGTCAGCTCAAGAAGTTAGGATGACCAGTGACAGCACAGAAGTCTCCCAAGAGGAAGTGACAGTTGAAGGAGGGAAGAAGAAGATCCCACCACGCCCCTGGGTTATATCCCAATGTAACCTGTCTTAAGTCAAAGAGCGACTGCACTTACAATATTTTATTTCCACTATGTCATGTGAAAGTGTTAAATAGCAGGTGTTGATCATGAGTTCAATGGGAATGTCACACAGGCGGTGAAGTGGACAGGCATGCGGCCTCTCTGATGAGAAGGTCCCCTTTGAATCTTTCTCCTTTAATATGAAATGCTCCAGGTACAAGAGCCAGGACTGGCCTGCACACGTCTCTGGAACCCCATTCTTCCTTAAGCCACATCAGTCCAGGGGCCAAGATTCACTCAGAAGCCCCAGACGAGTTTCCCCCCGTGATCTGTGGATACTGAAGGCCTGCTTCCTCATTGGGACAACAACGTCCTCAAAAAGTGGTTCCAGTAGATATCAAGAGGTCCGCAGGACATGATGGTGGGAGTTAGACTCCTTAGCAAGTCTCTTGCTTTGCCTGGCCCCATATCTCAAACGCTTTCGTGTGTTGGCTTAAACCATCTCTATAGCCAGAGTCTTTAAGTATCCAAATCAGTAAGTGGTCATTAAGCAACTATGAGGAACCGAGGGTTAAGAGGGAGATCCAACAGCAAAAACACAACCCACAGCCCTTCCCCTAAAGGAGTACTCGTCTGTGTGAGCATCAAAGACTCATTATTGTGGATCAAGAGTAGTCTACATCGAGCACCCCTGAGGGTGTGCATAGCCCGCATCTGAAGGTCACATTTATAACCCATCTCTAACAGCCTCTCTTTTAATATTCTGGGTTCTAAAGAAAGCACTCTGCTATCTTTACCTCTCCTCAGCTACAAAGAGAGCACATTTATCTAAAAAGGAGGTCCAGACGCTGGCCTGGGAAGTCCCTGCTCCTTTCTATAAGGAGGCCCCAGGGAAACACCTGTCAAACACCTTGCATCCAAGGCCAGGAAGTTGGCCGGGCCACTGACGCTGGTCTTTTGTCCTGATCATCCCTTCCGCATCCCAGAGCTCTTTAGAGATAGAAAATTTGAAATAATGAAGTTTCTTCTACCTCCCTTCAAAGCTAGTTTTCAATAAAATCTTTTTTTCTATCAATTTAACTCTGAATTTCTCTGGAGCAGGAGTAGAGAACATTAGGGCTTAGCCTCTTCCTTCTGGGAGGGATCTTACACCACCCTGTACCTAGACTGTACCAATTTGTCCACCAGTATATCCCCAGAAACTAGCATCAAATGGGACACTGTGTAGGGGGCCCCAAAATGTTTGTTGAGCAGGAGAATGAGCGTAAAGTTGGTTATTGTTTTGTTTTGTTTTGTTGGAGATTAAACACAGGGGCATTTTACCACAGAGCCACATCCGCAGCCCTTTTTATTTTTTTGAGACAGGGTCTTCCTAAGTTGCTCAGGGTTTTGCTAAGTTCCTGAGACTGGCCCTGAACTTATGATCCTCCTGCATCAGCCTCCAGAGCCCCTGGGATTACTGGCATGTGCCTGGCTGTAGCGGTCTTAATAAAGGCAGTTCACAGGATATTTTGAACAGAGAATGTACAGCTGTGTGGTTAAGGGCACCCACTCTGTAGCCAGGCCGTCTGGATTTTAATCCAGATGTGGATAAATGGGAAGTTTTCCTTCATCGTCTGAAAGTTCAGGAAACGAACAAAAAATGGCTAGATGATAATAGGAGAAAAAAAAGACTTAGAAAATTTTTAACATGCACAGAGGTACTCACAAAAGTCATTACACATTCAACATGTCCCGGAAACTTATATACCACTCTCTGTAGAGAAGAGGAAAGGAGATGTGGGCCCTTTTTAGGGGGATAATAAGTGATTTTGGTTGGTTTCATAGTTTGACTATTGTGAGTTGTGCTGCAATAAATGTGGAAGTGCCTATATCACTAATGTATGCTGATTCTAATTCTTTGGGATAAATACAGAGGAGTGGGACATCTGGGTCCTATGATTGTTCCATTTCTAGTCTTTTGAGGAAGCTCCATATTGCTTTCCAGCATGGTGGTACTAATATGCAGTCCCACCAACAATGTATGAGTGTACCTTTCCCCCACATCCTTACCAGCATGTATTTTTTTTTTCATTCTTGATAATTGCCATTCTGACTGGAGTGAAACTAAATGATTTTTAGAGGAATTCAATGGGCTGGAGGACATACAATGACCTAGGTCAAAGTTGCTTATCCAACAGGGCAAATGATCCTCTTTGGGATACCGGATGGGATAGAATTAGAAGGCAATGATGATATATGAGAAACTTCTGCTCAAGTGTGTTGACAGCCTTCAGCCTTTCTGTGATGCAATGGATTAATGGAAACTCAGGGAAGGGTCTAGAGGTCATTTTTTTCTTCTTTAGCAAGCCTAGACTTTATGCTGATAAAGAGAATCAGGTTAAAGCCTCCTCCAGCATCTTCTTCTAAGTTCCTATACTTTAAAATAATCAGCATGCCAGGGCTTCATATTCTGTGGTGACTCCTTCAGTGACGTTGGGAAATATTTAACCTCTCCATATCCTAGTGGGGTTTTGTAGTTGTTGTGCTCTTTTTCATTTTGCTTTTATTTGGGTTTATTTTTTTTTCATCTGTGAAGTGTAGATAATCCTAGAGAACAAGAAAAATGTAGCAAAGATCTGATCACAATTTTAAAAGGTCGAGGGCCATGCAGAATATTCCAGAGCAGAAGGAATATTTAAGGGGTGGAAACAGCAGCTGGGAGGTGGTCTTTGACAGGTGGTCTGGCAGGCACATGGGAAGAAGCAGTGAGAAGAGGAGAACCAGACAGAGTCACGCCACCAAGTGGCATTTGGACTTTATGGTACACGCAGTTTGGGTGGGGAGTATCCATTAATATGTGTTTTAGAAGATGCAAAAATACATTGCATTGCTCTCAACAATGAAAACACCCAAATTCCCATCAACAGGAAAGTGACCTAAGAAACTTTGGAAACTATAATGGGGAGTGTACTATGTAGCAATTAAAAAGAATGAAGTCAACACTTTTGGAAGAGGATAGAAACATGGTCAAGTCATTTTGTTGACAGGAGAAATCATGTTGCCACATGGCCTTTCTGTTTTTAATTTTGTGAGGAATCCATACTGTGTTCCATAGTAGCTATTTTGTATTTTCATCAACAGTGTAAAAAGTTTTCAATTTCTCCTCATTCTTGCCAACATCGGTCTTTTTTTTTTTAATAATCACCATTCCAATAGGTTTGAGGTGCAACCTCATTGTGCTTTTGATTTTGATTTCCCCCATGATTAGTGACTTTGAGCATCTTTATGTAGACTTCTTGGTCATTTGTATGTCTTCTTTTGAAAAATGTCTACTCATATTTTTAGCCAATTTCTAATGGGATTATTAGTGGGGGAATTGCTATTGAATTGTGATAATTACTTATATATTTCAGAAATTAACTATTATATATATATATATATATATATATATATATATATATATATGCATGTGCATGTATATATGTGTATGTATATATATGCATATTATATATATATATATAATTTGCAAATACTCACATTTCTTACTTTGCTTTTTCCATTCCATCAATTATTTCCTTTGCTTTTTAGTTTGATGTAGTCCTATTTGTCTACTTCTGCTTTGATTGCCTATGCTATTGATGTCAAATTCATGAATTCATGACCAAGATCAATGGCATGAATTTTTCCCCCAATTTTTTCTTTTAGGAGTTTTATCCAAAAAAAATTGTTTTTATTAAATCAGAATCTCAAGGAGATATGAGCACACCAAAGTCCTGAGAACAGCTGTTATCCAAAATTCTCCAGCTTGCATGTGGATTGCTTTCTCTAGTATAGTAATGATCCAATTAGATAAGTTAATTTTGTCAATTAATTAATTACTTGGCCCACAGCTATTTTAACAGCCTTGTTGAACAATTGAAAAGAAACTCCCAAAGAGTTGATTTGGTATTAAGTAGCTACAACCTTGGTCTTATTTAATAAGGAATAGCCCAATTGAGAACAGAAAGGTGTAAAGGCATTAAAGGTATTATTTTATTGTGCATTGAATCTGATGCACTAAATGGTTCACTAATGGTCTGGGGAAAGTTACTTTTATGCAATAAAAGAGGAGATAATTCAAATCCTATGTGGCATTTGTGGTCAGTACAGAGCCCAAATGAATCTTTCACTAATCTAAGTGAATAACACTTATAATACTTGATCTTTTTAGGACCCTCATATAGTTCCTTTTTCTTCTGAGAGCAGATGCATAAAAATCATCTTTTGAATTGAGTTCAATATTAATTCCATTGGAATACCTTCCACTCCAAATGGTATAAGGTACAAAGAATCAGCCTGTTGAAGCTCAAGTTCTTGACATTGGGCAAAGGAAGGATTTAGTCCTTGGATGGGCTTCAGGAGTCTGAGAACATTCTGGTTTGTGATGCATCATTCTCTGAAAATTTGCCTTGTTAATGTAGGTCCTCAAGGTTGCCTGTAATTCTTGTAGGCACATCGCCCTCATTTCCACCTCCATCTTCATGTGACATTCATCTTCTGTGTCTGTCTCCCTCTTCTTATAAGAGCACTAGTCATTGGATTTAGGACCTTCTCTGATCCAGTATGTTCTTATCCTAGTTTGGTTATATCTCCAAACAAGAAAACATTCACAAGTTCCAGATTGGCATGCATTTTGGGTACACACATGGGGTAACCCAATATACACATTTATTTTATATCAGTATGGGAGTCATGATTTTATCTCCTTTGGAAATTTTTATAGCATTTGTGATGCTATTAAAAGTAAAGTCATTATGAATGGATGGGTTAGGATGGGAGAAGGTTTTACAATTACCATCTTGAATTGGCCCCGACTCTGCTGAAGCCGGAGGTCTGAAGAGAAGCCAGGACTAGGGGGAGTAGGCAGCCCAGCAGAGAAGGCTCTGCTCCATCCAAAGTGCTCCTTTTAGAGGTGAGAAAACGGAGAGGGTCACTCTCCCCAGGCCACAGTGAGTGGTCAGAAGCAGAAACAACCCAAACTTTTTGATTTACAATCCAGGATCCACATGATTGCTGCAAAGATTTTTCAACAGTTTCGGCATTGGAATAGAGACTCTTTAGTCAGCCTTGCATTTCTGTGGGGAAAAAAAAAAAACATACCTGAAAAGAACAACTTAGAGGAGGAAAAGTTCATCTGGGCTCACAGTTTCAGTCCATGGCTGGCTGATTCCATTGCTCTGGGCCTGAGGTGAGGCAGGGCTTCATGGTGGAAGGACATGGTGGAAGAAAGGAGCTCATCCCATAGCATCTGGGAAGCAGAGACTGAGGAGTCAGGAACAAAATATTTTATAATCCCTAAGTCACATTACCAGTGACCACTTCCTGCAGTCAGGCCCCACTTGCCTACAGTTACCACCCAGTAATCCACTCAAATTTTTAATCCATCAAATGGATTAATCCACTAATCCGGTTACAATTCTCATAATCAAATCATCTCACCTGCTGCATTAACACAGGAGCCACTGAGGGCCACCTCCTATCCAAAGTGTAAGAGACCTTTCACAATTTCCCTGGACAGTTTCACACCAGTAAGATCCTTCACATTTCCATATGCACACACATGCATCTAGAAACGCAAGAAAAAAATCCACTCACATGGTGGTACAAAGCCTAATTGTAAAAGCTCTTATTAGAAAGCCGTCTCTGAATCAAAACTCAACCACAGATAATTAACTTACATGCCTCCCTGATTACACCATTGTGTAATTTTTTGGCTGCAAGGAAGTGTCTAAACTGCAGACAACACTATAGCTATTAGTACAATGAAATAGATTGGAGAAGAAGGTTTCAGTACTGGATAATGGTACAGGTACTGAGGACCTCTAAATTCTTAGAATTTACAAAAGTAGGAAAAATTGTGAAAATGGGAAGTGTCACGGTCTCAACTTGCTTTTTTCCCCTTAATTATTGTACTGACACTACAGGCCTGGAAATATCATAATCAAGCATCATTTTCTTGTCTCGTCCTACAGTGAGATTCCAGCTCCCAAGAGTTTAAAATCACCAAAGCATAAAATGCAGCACATTTTTCAACTGCCTTTTATCCATGTTCCTGTATTAGTCACATAATAATATTTCTTTACCAGCAGAAGAGACTTGCAAAAGCCTTGTCGTTTATTTCAGAAATATTCCCCAAACTTCAGTACCTCAGAAAGGCACTTTTATTCTGCACGTAGATTCAAATCTGTACCAGGATGATGATGTTCGTGCTCAGAGGTTGGTGAACACTGAGAATACATGTAAAAATAATATCCACATGATGTTTTAAATTGCCATTGTTTCAAGTCTTCTCATTGGATCCTCACAACCACCCATTTAGATGTGATTGTCCTCATTTCAGAGATGAGAAAACTGAAGTTCAGAAAACTAGACTTGTCTCAGTGAAGCCTGTTTATGGGAGTAGATGAACCTCCGCCATCTTTCCCAGGCCCCAGGACACCACTCACCACCCTTATACAAGGCTTAAAAAATGTTTTACAATAAGAACAGACAGGAGTGGGATTGTAGCTCAGTTGGTAGAGTGCTTGCCTCCCATGCACAAGGCCCTGGGTTCAATCCCCAGCACCACCAAAAACGAAAACCACAGACAACTTTAGAAATAAGGAAGGAATTAGTTTTAAAACACACTAATGAAATGATGTATTCAAAAATTTTGAGAACTCAAAAATGACCTATTCAGAGAATAGGTTTCATTTTCTTTTTAAAATTTTATTTTAATTAGGTATATATGACAGCAGAATGCATTTTGATTCATTGTACACAACTGCAGCACAACTTTACATTTCTGTGGTTGTACACAGTGTAGCATCGTACCATTTGTGCAGTCATACATGTACCTAGGGTAATGATGTCCATCTCATGCCACCATCTTTCCTACTCTCCTACCCCTCCCTTCCTCTCCATCCCCTTTGCCCCATCAAAGTTCCTCCATTTTTCCCATGCCCCCCCTCCCATTATGGATCAGCATCCATTTATCAGAGAAAACATTTGGCCTTTGGTTTTGGGGGATTGGCTTATTTCAATTATCATGATATTCTCCAACTCTATCTATTTACCTGCAAATGCCATAATTTTATTCTCTTTTAATGCTGAGTAATACTCCATTGTTCATATATACCACAGTCTCTTTACCCATTCATCTATCGTAGGGCATCTAGGTAGGATTTTTCTTTCTAATCACTGGATTGAGGTCCCACTAAATCCAATATCACAATAGAACACAGAAGGAGTATAATAAAAACAAATGAATACTTACTATTTTTAAAAATTCTACTGACCACTCTCATTGAAATGAGTTCAAACAGCGGAGAATGTCCAGAGCATCAGATCTCTAGGTCAGTGCTCCTCCACTGGGGGTGCTGGCCATCAGGGTGGGGCGTGTGCTACTGGTCTCCATGAGCAGAGGGCAGTGACACTGCTGAACCTCCCGCAGTGCACAGATCTGACTCTGATGGCAAAGAACTACCCGGGCCAAGATGTCACTTGTACAAGATTGAGACACCCTAGTCTAGAAGAGAGGTCTGCAAATGTTTTCTAGAAATGATCAAAGTGTAACTATTTCTGCCCATGTTGTTTACTGCAAAATCAACCATAGACCACACATATGTGGACAGCATGGCTGGGCTGCAGTAAAACTATATTTACAAAGACAGACAGCTGCGTGGATCTGGCCCATCAGGTTTTCCCAAACTGATGGAGAAAAATGGCTTTCTAATTTTTTTCTCAAAATGGTGAAATGTCTCATTCATCCAAATGTCATGTCACATGGAACCCAAGAGGTAAAACAAATCAAAGGGATGGTTCCTTGGGGATACTATGACAACTCTTGCTTTTGCGGGACAGAAACCCCATTAATATGGTCATGCTTTCTGCAATTAAAATGGTCTTTCTCTATGGGCCTCCCAAAGAGGAAAGGAAAGGGCAGGAATAAGAAACCCCTTTATGCCAGTATATTCATGTCAATTAGGAAGGAAAACAGCTATGGTAATTTATGGTAGATGCCATTAATTACTTCCACAACAATTTTGACGATCCCCTTCTTTATTCTTAACAAGGATCAAGGGTGATACACTTTGTGTTCCAGGAGAGGCTGGCCTCCTGCTCCAGCCCAGAAGGAACATCTGGATGAGTCCCAGCCACTCTTGGCAGTCCCTGTGACTGAGAAGTGAGCTTATGGTACGTTTGTGGCCTGTTAGATGTGGGAAGAGGGACATGGCAGAGCTTAGGAATCTACAAGACCATCTCACCTTTGATGCCAACTGTCGGTCTGGAGCACCCTCTGCCCCAGTAATCCAGGAAGACACACAGAGCTAAGAAAATTGTTCTACTCATCACGTGGCTCAGGTAGGAGAAGGAGGCAGATTGGAACCAACCCTAGTCCAGATCAGAGGTCTGCAAATGTTTTCTAGAAATTGTCAAAGTGTAAATATCTCTGGCCTTCTTGTTTACTGCATTTACTGTTCAGCAATGTCACGGAGGTCACAGAGCAGTGCTGAGCTGACAGAGGAACGGGCACCCAGGGCAGGGTTCTGTAGACACCATGCCTGGCACTTCTGATGTCCTCTCCAGGTGGAGTCCTGAGGGTCCTGCTTGCTTCTCCCAGGAATCGTACCTGATAAAATGTGGGGAACATTACTAACCAAGGAGGCCAACCCTGATCTTGGTATCCAAAGTTTTGATTGGGGCTCAGTCACATAGACCTGTTGACCACACCAGTGGCTGACCACAGTCTCGGCACTTGCTGAAGCTATACAGAAACTGCATAGCCCAAGGCCCCACCCAATTCACAATGTGAGCATTGATTGTTGGGTGTGTGCAAGGCTCCCAGGTAAGGCTCTTATCAGGAAGGACAATTCAAGGGCTTTCAGGTGAGCTCTCAGGGTCTAGCAGTGAAGGTAAAGTTTTGGTCAACTTTTACTCTTTACCCCACAGACTCCTTCTGTCTTTAAAAAGAATTTAGATAGGAAATCTGTGCCCCCAGCCCATCCTACCTAACTGTTTCTGTGTTTAAAATATTGATGCTGGAACCACAGCAACTACCCTCACACCACGAGGTGAACTACCTGAGTGTAAAAATCAAATATGGAATGTGGCAGAGGAAAGATGAGGAGCCCTCAGTTCATGCTAATGCCCCGAGACAGACTTATATTCTATAAGTCAGATGTGTCTCTCCTTAAGGGCTAAATGATTTAAGTAATATTTCCTTGTTAATGTTGTAGCTGAAAACTTCCCGACTTGTTCACGGGGTCACTACAGCATCACAATTAGACACACAGAAACCCACCAGGGTGCACGGCAGGCAGGTTTCTGAGACAACCCCTTGCTGGAATACAATCACACCCAGAAAATAGTAATAGACATGCTAGTTAATTTTACCAGGAGTCTACTTCTGCCATTGAGGCCAGAGGCACAGGGCAGAGGTTCAACTCCATCTCTCCTTCACTCATTGTGGGACCTTGAGCAGCTCACTCAATTGTTCTGAGCCTCCATTTCCTCATGGGAAATATAAACCAAATAAAACCCACCTAATGCCCAGTGTTTGGGAGATGGCATGACGACTCTTGCTTTTGAGGGACAGACAATGAAATGGCTTAAGCAAAAAGGAGAAGTAAAATTCATTTCAAGGCTAGACAGTCCATATACAAGTTATATCGAGGTCCCAGAGCAGCGCTGAGCTGGCGGCCCACTCAGGATGCCAAGGGCAGTGCGTGCAGCCATGGGTGAGGAGTGTTTCCTGAGTTCCATCGTAGGCGAGGGGCGTCCACCAGGTGAGGAGAAGTCACAAGAGTGTTCTGGGCTGAAGCAATAACACAGAACTGAGGAACCACAAAGCACACGCTTGAATGTGTGTACATGAGTGTGTGTGTGTGTGTGTGTGTGTGTGTGTGTGTGTGTGTGTGATGAGCACTGGGTGATCACTCTGATGGGCAATCAACTCCATTTTGCCAAAGAGTAAGGATCAAGTGAGGGATGAGGCTGGATGGGGGTGCAGAGACCACCCTGAGCAAGGGAGTTTCTGTGCCAGACTAGGACACATACATCGACTTCAGAGCCACCCTGTTTATGGCACAAGGAGGGAGAAAAACTCCCCTCAAGCAGATTGTTAAGCCAATCCTGCACATAAATGAACAAAAGCTCTGTCATTCTCCCTTCTAAGCCTACGGCTCCCACAATCTTCTTCGATTTCACTCTACCTTCCTTTCACTGTATTCCCATGCAGCAGGTAAGTACATTTTTATATGCTTTATTGGATTTTCCTTTCCAGTTACAAAATGCATACTTGTGGCAACAAGTCAAAAACTGAGGTTTACACAGAAAAAGGCCACCGTTTCTGTCTCCCTGCTCAATCTGTCACTCCTCCACCAAAGAAACCAGGCTATGTGCCTGGCAGAGTGGGGCATGCCTGTCATCCCAGCAGCTTGGGAGGTTGAGGCAGGAGGATCGCAAGTTCAAGGCCAGTCTCAGTAATTTATCAAGACTCTTAGCAATGGAGCAAGGCCTATTCTCAAAATAAAATATAAAAAGGGCTGGGGATGTGGCCCAGTGGTTAAGCACCCCTGGGTTTAAACCCCAGTACTAAAAAAGAAAAGAAAAATAACCAAGGCTACATGCATGCATAAGCTTCTCCTCTTTCTCTGTGTCTACAACCATAGGAAAATAGATGTAGTCATGTACATAAAGGGTTTTTTTCTACTTTAACAACAGGATCATGTTAGTCTTATGCAGTAGCCACATGCTCAGGTTTAATGTATAATACATGCAACTTGCTTAGCTGATGGAGTATGATTCATTCCTATAAAAGCTGTATAATATTTCATGGAATGAGCCAGCCTCTCTATTCCATTCAACTACTTCAATCAGTGGACAGCCTTGACCTTGCTTCTACTCTTCTGAGCTATTTCTAATTATACTATAATTAAGCATGCTAGCTTACTTATCTTTATGTATTAGTACTTTAACTTTTACAGAACAGATTCCTCAAAGTTGAATTCATGGAGAATAGGTATTTACATATCTAATTTTAAAAGACATGCCAGATTAACTTATTGGGGGAAAACAGCATTATATTTGAATTGCTGCACCATACCCATTTCCCAAGGGCACTGTCAACCGACAGACCCCATCTTTGATCCGTTGCATTAGCAAGTGCCACACAATGTGAAGGGAAGATGAGTGTGTTGGGGTGTCTTGGGAGGAATGTGCACTAGCTACCTGACAGTAGGGCTTCCTGGGGTCCTCCCTGTGGACTGCATCTGAACAAATGAGAGATCCACATTCTGAGCAAGTCACCAGGCTACTCAGGAAGGCCAAAAGACACGGAGAAAAGGGTCTTCCCCATCCCTGCCTTTCTCCCACCGAGTGACCTAGCCAGAAACCCTCCCTCCTCCAGATCTTGGCTGCCACTCTCCTCCCAGTCCACATGTCAAACACATGCTCTTGCATCAAGAGGAAACTCAACTTCTCCCTTTTTTAAAAGAAGTCTGCAAAGGTCACCTATGCAATCAGTCTCTTCCTCTATCATTTGTTTTCACAACAATGACTCTGATGTCATTATTTCTGATGTCAGGCATCACACTCAGTACTTTATGTTCTCCTCAATAACTTTAGGTAGGTCCTGTTCAGGCTGGGGGTGCAGCTCAGTGCTAGAGCACTTGCCCAGGATGGGCAGGACCTTAGATTCAATTGTCAGCATGAAAAAAAAAAATAAGAAAGAAAGTCATTTTAAAAATCCACATTTTGCAGGTAAGGGAGCTAAGAATCAGAAAAAAAAAAAAAAACAGCAACAACAACAACAACAAAAAACTAGCCCAAGGACACACAGCCAGTAAGTGTTGGAGCTGGACTTGACATTCTCACCTGCCTGACTTCAAATCACGGGTCATCGTCCAAGGCTGCACAACAAAGGATTCTCCTGAACAAGGCCCTCCTTTAATGGCAAACTAGTTGGGCCATTGCTTGGTCAACACTGCCTGCTATAGGTAAATTTGTTTTCTACATTTTCCCAGCAGCCTTAACCCCCCGGATGAATCTTATGAATGGAACAACATTGTCAAGTTGTACGAATGGCATGCGGTGTGATGTTACCAGAACTCAAGCTTTCTGCTGTTAATTTCTCACCGGGTGGCAAGCTTTAATTTAACTGTCAGACCCTGGGTCTTTTGCCAGCGCTAATGGAGGACTGTGGCAGTGATGATAATTATTTCTAGACTCTGGTACCTCCTTCCTTTACCTTCTGGCCGTAAATACTCAGCAGCTTCAAGCTAATTTCCTTTCTTATTTTCTTTATGAGTTTGCAAACTCCCACTGCCAACAAAAACAACCCATCTGATAAAAATGTCAACATGGAGCGCTCAAAATATTAAAACTGTCAAATAAAAATTGTGTTTTTGCAAGGCTGTCCAAATATGTCACACACGTGGAAACCACTTTCCAAAGATAAATCACATAGGTCAAAAAGTTTTGGGGATATATTTTTTTTACCCATAAAAAACAAAACCCCACCATGACAGTTTCTTGTAGATATCAGTTTGATGTCTTCAAAAATCAAGCTTCCAATCTACCCTGGACAAATTTGATAAAAATGTGTGTCAAACGTCCTCCCCTCAAATGAAGACTACAGGTTTTCTGCTCTATGTGAAATTAATAGGAGAATTACCCGAAAGAAGATACTAGGATTTGGCTTGCTGTTTATATTTCATTCTTCTTACCATTAAACAATGCAGACAGAAAAATGGAGCCTGTCAACCAACACTTATTATCAGGGTTGCTATTCTCTCGAAAATCTCAGAGGCTGATTCAAATTGCTAGGTAGCAACTAAAATTGTAGATGGAAATAAAAGCGCCAAAGATAATTGAAAGCCAGAGAAGAAAGGTGACTGACCTTGGGTAGGGCTGAGTTGCAAAAGAAGACAAAAGTGAAGTACAAATGGATAATTTCAAATGAGATTTCAAGGGGGAGAAATCCTCCCAAACAGAACACTTTTCCAAATAAACACTGGCGTGTTTGTATTGTGGATTTACAGAGAAGGAGCCAAGAGAGGAGCCCTCATCTTCCACCTGGCTCAATTCAAAGGAGGCTGGGGAGAGAAGCATAATGGATGTATTACTGAATCCCTCCTCCTGGTGATTCAGGGACAGGGAGGTGGTGTAAGATGAAAGGTGCAGAGCGGTGTCTGTCGTGTGCCCTACACACACACACACACACACACACACATTCCACACACGGATTGCTCTCATGTGTGTGTAAAAAAGACAGAAATATACAATGAGAGGCAAAGAAAGATGGAAATGCAGAAGAGAGAACAGGAGGTAAAGGTGAGGTAGGGATGCAGAAACACTCCATAATGAGGCCTCAGCTGGAGGTCAGACCCCATGAGAGGCAGAGAAAGGAGGAGACAGAACTTATTCACGGAAGACAATTGCGGATCTACACAACCAGGACTTGGGTTACTGTTTTGTAGACTTTTTAAAGTTTTAATACAGTTAGAAGAAAGAAAGAAGAAAGAAAGAAAGAAAGAAAGAAAGAAAGAAAGAAAGAAAGAAAGAAAGAAAGAAAGAAAGAAAGAAAGAAAGAGGTCATGCGGGATCATTTAAATGTGGCCTAAGAAAGAGCAAGAAAGATTTCCCAACTGCCCGGAAACATTTCCTAGGCCGATCAGAATACCTTTCTGACTACAGGAAGGTTGAATCTCATCGCTTTTCTAAAATGGCTGGGATCTAAAGAGTTTGAACGTCTACATTCTATTCTGTCACATTATTGAAAACATTTGCCTTGGTATCGGCTAACCATTAGTGGGCACTTCCTCTGAGCTGGCATTTTGTTAAGTACTTAGCTCCCTTGATCCAGTTGATCTCCATTACAACTGCAAAGCCAAGGCCTCTTACCGGTCTCCTTTTGGGATTCAATCACTGGCCCACAGTTGCTTAGCTGGAAGTCACGGAGCTCAGGAACACTCCAGGCAGACCCGGCCTCGGAGCCACTGAAGATGATGATAATGACCAGGACGGTGGTGGTGATCATGGTAGATGATGATGATGATGATGGTGACGATGGTGACAAGGATGGTGGTGGTGGTGGTGGTGGTGGTGGTGATAAACCACAATAGCAGTCATCTGTTTAAGAATCCTCCTGTGGGCTAGGCACCATACTTGGTACTTTATTATGTCTCTTAGGCACCACAATCTATCTTTAATTCTCTCTATTTAAAGTAAGGGATGTGGGCACCGGAGTGGTTAAGTAGCACAGCCCAAACCACAAAGTGACCAGAGCTGGTGTCATAAAACCCAAGTCTATTTGATATCAACAGCCTCGATCCTTCCATTGAGCCATGCTTTGTCCCTTTTTTTGTATCATCTTTTGAAATTTGAATTAAAGATTTAAGCCAAAAGCCATCAACTTTGTCTGTGAAGACTTTGGAAACCTTTTGGAAGTTTGTGAAACTACTTCTGTGTTATTCTTTGTAGGGTTTGCTGACGGAATTCAGATATAGAGCATCCAAAAGGCTCTGCTCCTGGGTATTATATTTTGAGATTTGAGTAAATAAGGGTCTCTTTTAAACTGTAAATACCACCTGAAAAAAAATGTTAAGCCTATTAGAAAGTCACACCTTAGGTTTTTTTTTGGTTTTTTTTATGATTTTTTTTTATTGTTGGTCGTTCAAAACATTACATAGTTCTTAATATATCATATTTCACAGTTTGATTCAAGTGGGTTATGAACTCCCATTTTTACCCCGTATACAGATTGCTGTATCACATCAGTTACACTTCCATTGATTTACATATTGCCATTCTAGTGTCTGATGTATTCTGCTGTCTATCCTATTCTCTACTATCCCCCCTCCCCTCCCCTCCCCTCCCCTCCCCATTTCTCTCTCTACCCCCTCTACTGTAAATCATTTCTTCCACTTGTATTATTCTTCTCTTACCCCTCACTTCCTCTTATATGTAATTTTGTAAAACCCTGAGGATCACCTTCCATTTCCATGCGATTTCCCTTCTCACTCCCACCTCTCATCCCTGTTTAATGTTAATCTTCTTCTCAAGCTCTTCGTCCCTACCCTATCCTTGGTTACTCCCCTTATATCAAAGCAGTCATTTGGCATTTGTTTTTTAAGGATTAGCTAGCTTCACTTAGCATAATCTGCTCTAATGCCATCCATTAAAGGGGGAAAAGTAATCAAAGAGGAAAACAAATCAGGTTTGGTAACACACCTTAGTTTTAACAGTCAAATAATCCAATTTATACTTGAGTAGCATACTGAATGGATACGGTAACTGAGGTAGAATGAATCATTTTGTTCTTTTTCTTTAGTCTGGGATATTGCAGAGTAGAAAAGGGATTTTTTTCTTTTTTAAAAAAAGATTTTCATTTTAGAATAAGTTTGGATTTACAAGGAAAAAAATTGCAAAAATAGGACAGAGTCCCCGTATATCCTATGCCCAGGTCCTTTTATTAGTAACATCAGTACAGTGCATTGGTCACAATTAATGAACTAATACTGATACATTATCATGAACAAGAGTCTACAGTTTATTCAGGTTACCTTGGCATTCTTCTAATGTCCTTTCTCTGTCCCTCAGAACTATACAATCCCAGGGAACTATAGTTATATTCAGGCATCCTGTCACCTTAGCATTCTTTGGTAGTTTTTCAGGCTTCTTTTTGATCACCTTGAGACTTCGAGGAGTCCTGGGAAAGTATTTTGTACAATGTCCCTCAATTGGGATACTCTCATGATTGAACTGGGCTTAAAGGATCAAGAACACTGAGGGCTATGATATCAAGGTGCATGACATCAACATGACTGACAGCTGTTGATTTTCACCTTGATCAAGAGGCTGAGTATCATTTTCCAGATTTTTCCACTGTAAAGCTCCTCTTTTTTTATTTTTCCTGCTGTTCTCCTTAGAAGGAAGTCACTATATGCAGCTCACACTCAAGGATGGGGATTGATATCCACCTCTTTGAAGGAGTAACTGTATAAATAATTTGGATGGGATATTTGTTGTTCTCCCTCATTTATTTATTTATTGTATACCAGGATGGACTCATGTATATTTATTTTATGCCTCTGGGCTGTCCTGCAACACTACTTTATAGTTTAGTTGCTTATATTGTTCCAGCTTAGGCCACGGGGAGCTTTTTCTTTTTTTTTTTTTTTATTGGTTGTTCACAACATTACAAAGCTCTTGACATATCATATTTCATACATTAGATTAAAGTGGGTTATGAACTACCAATTGTACCCCAAATGCAGATTGCAGAATCACATACGTTACACATCCACAATTTTACATAATGCCCTATTAGTAATTGTTGTATTCTGCTACCTTTCCTATCCCCTACTATCCCCCCTCCCTTCCCCTCCCATCTTCTCTCTCTACCCCATCTACTGTAATTCATTTCTCTCCTTGTTTATTTTCCCATTCCCCTCACAACCTCTTATATGTAATTTTGTATAGCAATGAGGGTCTCCCTTCATTTCCATGCAATTTCCCTTTTCTCTCCCTTTACCTCCCATCTCATGTCTCTGTTTAAAGTTAATCTTTTCTTCCTGCTCTTCCTCCCTACTCCGTTCATAGTTGCTCTCATTATATCAAAGAAGACATTTGGTATTTGTTTTTTAGGGATTGGCTAGCTTCACTAAGCATAATCTGCTCTAGTGCCATCCATTTCTCTGCAAATTCCATGATTTTGTCATTTTTTAGTGCTGCGTAATATTCCATGGTGTATAAATGACACATTTTTTTTTATCCATTCATCTATTGAAGGGCATCTGGGTTGGTTCCACAGTCTAGCTATTGTGAATTGTGCTGCTATGAACATCGATGTGGCAGTATCCCTGTAGCATGCTCTTTTAAGGTCTTCAGGGAATAGTCCGAGAAGGGCAATAGCTGGGTCAAATGGTGGTTCCATTCCCATCTTTCCCAGGAATCTCCAAACTGCTTTCCAAATTGGCAGCACCAATTTGCAGTCCCACCAGCAATGTACAAGTGTACCCTTTTCTCCACATCCTCACCAGCACTTGTTGTTGTTTGACTTCATAGTGGCTGCCAATCTTACTGGAGTAAAATGGTATCTTAGGGTGGTTTTGATTTGCATTTCTCTGACTGCTAGAGATGGTGAGCATTTTTTCATGTACTTGTTGACTGATTGTATATCCTCCTCTGAGAAGTGTCTGTTCAGGTCCTTGGCACATTTGTTGATTGGGTTATTTGTTATCTTATTGTCTAATTTTTTGAGTTCTTTGTGTATTCTGGATATTAGGGCTCTATCTGAAGTGTGAGGAGTAAAAATTTGTTCCCATGATGTAGGCTCCCTATTTACCTCTCTTATTGTTTCTCTTGCTGAGAAAAAAATTTTAGTTTAAGTAAGTCCCATTTGTTGATTCTTGTATTTAACTCTTGGGCTATGGGCGTCCTATTAAGGAATTTGGAGCCCGACCCCACAATATGTAGATCGGAGCCAACTTTTTCTTCTATCAGACGCAGAGTCTCTGATTTGATATCAAGCTCCTTGATCCATTCTGAGTTAACTATTGTGCATGGCAAGAGGAGGGGATTCAGTTTCATTTTGTTGCATATGGATTTCCAGTTTTCCCAACACCATTGGTTGAAGATGCTATCCTTCCTCCATTGCATGCTTTTAGCCCCTTTATCAAATATAAGATAGTTGTAACTTTGTGGATTAGTCTCTGTGTCCTCTATTCTATACCATTGGTCCACCCGCCTGTTTTGGTACAAGTACCATGCTGTTTTTGTCACTATTGCTCTGTAATATAGTTTGAAATCTGGTATCGCTATACCGCCTGATTCACACTTCCTGCTTAGAATTGCTTTTGCTATTCTGGGTCTTTTATTTTTCCATATGAATTTCATGATTGCTTTATCTATTTCTACAAGAAATGCTGTTGGGATTTTGATTGGCATTGCGTTAAACCTATAGAGAACTTTTGGTAATATCGCCATTTTGATGATGTTAGTTCTGCCTATCCATGAACAGGGTATATTTTTCCATCTTCTACGATCTTCTTCTACTTCTCTCTTTAGGGTTCTGTAGTTTTCATTGTATAAATCTTTCACCTCTTTTGTTAGGTTGATTCCCAAGTATTTTATTTTTTTTGAGGATATTGTGAATGGAGTGTTTTTCCTCATTTCCCTTTCAGAAGTTTTGTCGCTGATATACAGAAATGCCTTTGATTTATTCGTGTTGATTTTATATCCTGCCACTTTGCTGAATTCATTTATTAGTTCTAGAAGTTTCTTTGTAGACCCTTTTGGGTCTTCTAGGTATAGAATCATGTCATCTGCAAATAGTGATAATTTAAGTTCTTCTTTTCCTATTTTTATGCCTTTAATTTCTTTTGTCTGTCTAATTGCTCTGGCCAGTGTTTCGAGAACTATATTGAATAGAAGTGGTGATAGGGGGCATCCCTGTCTTGTTCCAGATTTTAGAGGGAATGCCTTCAACTTTTGTCCATTCAGAATGATGCTAGCCTGAGGCTTAGCATAGATAGCTTTTACAATGTCAAGGTAAGTTCCTGTTATCCCTAGTTTTTCTAATGTTTTGAACATAAAGGGATGCTGTACTTTGTCGAATGCTTTCTCTGCGTCTATCGAGATGATCATATGGTTCTTATCTTTAAGTCTATTGTTGTGGTGAATAACATTTATTGATTTCCGTATATTGAACCATCCTTGCATCCCAGGGATGAATCCTACTTGATCATGGTGCACAATTTTTTTGATGTGCCTTTGTATTCGATTCACCAGAATTTTATTGAGGATTTTTGCATCTAGGTTCATTAGAGATATTGGTCTGTAGTTTTCTTTCTTTGAGGCGTCTTTGTCTGGTTTCAGAATCAGGGTGATGTTGGCCTCATAGAATGAATTTGGCAGAGCTCCCTCTTTTTCTATTTCCTGAAATAACTTGAAAAGTATTGGTATTAATTCTTCTTTAAAGGTTTTGTAAAACTCCGCTGTATACCCATCCGGTCCTGGGCTTTTCTTCGTTGGTAGTCTTTTGATGGCTTCTTCAATTTTATCCATTGATATTGGTCTGTTCAAATTGTGTGTATCCTCCTGACTCAATCTGGGCAAATCATATGACTTAAGAAATTTATCGATGTCTTCACTATCTTCTATTTTATTGGAATATAGGTTTTCAAAATAATTTCTAATTGTCTTCTGTATTTCTGTAGCATCTGTTGTGATATTGCCTTTTTCATCCCGTATGTTAGTAATTTGAGTTCTTTCTCTTCTTCTCTTCGTTAGCATGGCTAAAGGTCTGTCGATCTTATTAATTTTTTCGAAGAACCAACTTTTAGTTTTGTTAATTTTTTCAATAGTTTCTTTTGTTTCAATTTCATTGATTTCCGCTCTGATTTTAATTATTTCTTGCCTTCTGCTACATTTGCTGTTGTTTTGCTCTTCCTTTTCTAGGGCTTTGAGATGAAGTGTGAGCTCATTTATTTGTTGGTTTTTTCTTTTTTTGAGGAATGACCACCAGGCGATGAATTTCCCTCTTAAAACTGCTTTCATTGTGTCCCATAGATTCCGATATGTTGTGTCTGTATTTTCATTTATCTCTAAGAATTTTTTGATTTCCTCCTGATGTCTTCTGTAACCCATTGATCATTCAGTAACATATTGTTCATTTTCCATGTGATGTAGGATTTTTCCTTCCTTCTTTTATCATTGATTTCCAGTTTCATTCCATTATGATCAGATAAAATGTATGGTATTATCTCCACCCCTTTATATTTACTGAGGGTTGCCCTATGGCATAATATATGGTCTATTTTTGAGAAGGATCCATGTGCTACTGAGAAAAAAGTATATCCATTTGATGATGGTTGATATATTCTATATATGTCAGTTAAGTCTAGGTTATTGATTGTGGTATTGAGGTAAAAGGAGAACAGTGGAGTGTTACAGAGGCCAGGGGTGTAGAGAGCTTCAAGAAGACCCTGCGGAAGGTGTCATATGCTACAGAGTGACACAGGAAAGTGTGAAAATAGTCTCATAGAAGTTAAATGTTTGTCAAAGGTCACATGTATAAGTAATGGCAAAATAACTTATAAAACTGAAGAAGTAGGATTCCAACATGGCGGCGGGCGCGGAGCGATCAAGTCTCTGACCTCTTCAGCTGTGCAGGCATAGGGAGTCATAAACAATCTAAATTCTGTTTGCTCAGGATCACTAGGCAATGCTGAGCTGACGTGGATCTTGGGCGAACAGTCTGGGCCTCTCAGAACACACACTGAGCCCGGATCGGCTGAATTCAAGCTCCCGTTCCCCTGCTTCCCACAGACAAACAGCTGTGACTCAGCGCTAATCCATCCGGCTGAAACAACTGGTCAGCCCTTCTGATCCTATGGAGATAAATGGCAACCGAGCCTTCATAGGTAGTGGCCACAGGTTTGAAACGGGGCTTGGGAGAGACAGTAAGGACCCACCCATTGCATTGGTGACCCGGCAAAGGGAAACGAACTGTCACCATTTGCAAGAGATACCACCATGGCAGAGAACTGACATCACCAGACTGCGGCGGAGGAGATAACTTCATTGAAACCTGCAGCTACAGTGACTTCTTCCCTTCCCTTCTAATACCTTTTCTCCCAAGCATCAAATAAATTTATAGGAGTAAACAGTAACTCAGCAGTCAAACAGAACAAGAAGTAACATGAGCAGCTTGAAAAAGCAAGGAAGAAATGGAGTACAAACAATGCAGGACAGCCTAAATATTCAGGAGGACCTAGAGTCATCAGAAAAATGGTCATATAAAGAACTCAAGGAACACCTTAGACAGATGGAATGGAACCTTAAAAAGGATATGAGACAGCAAATTCAAGCAGCGAAAGAACACATTTAGAATGAATTACATAAACAGATAAAAGAAGAAGTTAAGCATCTTTATCAGGAGATAGAGATTATAAAAAATAACCAAACAATAATTCTAGAAATGAAGGAAATGATAAACCAAATTAAAAACTCAATTGAGAGTATTACTAACAGAGTGGAGCAAGTAGAAGCCAGAACGTCAGATAATGAAGACAAAATATATCATCTTGAAAAGAGTCTAGCCAACTCAGAAAGGCTGGTAAAAAATCATGAGAAAAACATCCAAGAGTTATGGGATAACATTAAAAAACCAAACTTACGAGTCATCGGGATAGAAGAAGGTACAGAGATTCAAACCAAGGGAATGAGTAACCTGCTGAATGAAATAATTACAGAAAACTTTCCAGAAATAAAAAAGGAAACAGATATACAAATTGAAGACGCATACAGGACACCGAGCACACAAAATCACAGTAGACCAACGCCAAGACACATTGTTATGAAGATATCCAATATACAGAACAAAGAGAAAATATTAAAAGCTACAAGAGAAAGGAGACAGATTACATTCAGGGGTAAACCAATAAGGTTAACAACGGATTTTTCATCACAGACACTGAAAGCAAGAAGGTCATGGAACAATGTATTTCAAACACTGAAAGACAATGGATGCCAACCAAGAATTCTGTATCCAGCAAAATTAAGCTTCAGGTATGACAACGAAATAAAAATCTTTCATGATAAACAAAAGTTAAAAAGAATTTGCAGCCAGAAAACCAGCATTGCAAAGCATTTTGAGCAAAACACTACACGAGGAAGAAATGAAAAACAATAACCAAAACCATCACTGGGAAGTGCCTCAGTAAAGACAGAGGGCGAGGGGAAAGACAATCATGGAGAAACAAACTAAATTTTTTTAAAAAAAGGATAAACAATCAAACATGGATGGAATTTCAAACCATATATCAATAGTAACTCTGAATGTTAATGTTAACTCTCCAATAAAGTGACATAGGCTGGTATCATGGATTAAAAAAACAAATCCAACAATATGCTGCCTCCAGGAGACACATCTGATTGGAAAAGACATACACAGGCTGAAGGTAAAAGGATGGGAAAAAATACACCATGCAGACGGTCCTCGTAAGCAAGCAGGGGTGGCCATCCTCATATCGAATAAAATCAACTTCAAGACTAAGTTAATCAAAAGGGATAAGGAAGGACATTATATACTGTTAAAAGGAACCATTCACCAACAAGACATAACAATTATCAATATTTATGCACCAAATAATGGTGCTGCGACATTCATAAAACAAATTCTTCTCAAGTTCAAGAATCAAATAGACCACAACACAATAATTATGGGTGACTTCAACACACCTCTCTCACCATTGGACAGATCCTCCAAACAAAAGTTGAATAAAGAAACTATAGAACGGGGAGCTTTTTCAATTGACTCTTGTGTGTCTTTGACCTGCCCCCCTCATCCAAGGCTGTTTTTTCTTGAACAGTGCTATACTTTCTGGCACTATGAGATGCCCCAGGTTCATCTTGTCCATTTTTCACTCCAGTGTTTGTATCAATCATCTCTTCAAGGAGCCTTGGTTTCTTTAATTGTAAAATGGCGATTCTTGGGAATTGGTATTATGAACTAGGATATTGGCTCTGGGAGTGTTTGTGGATGCTGAAGTGTCATGGCATCCAGGTGCCCGCCACTGGCAGCAAAGGAAGTATATGCATGGATACTGTGTATGCATATAACTCTCTACAAATGCTTCTAAAAGTAATCATCAGCACCTGTATTAAGATAAACATGACTTCATACAAGCCACTGAGTATATTTTTAGTAATACTAATGCTCAAAGCCCAGTCCAGATCAATTAGAATTCATTAAATTTGAATCTATGCAGGTAGCAGAAGATATAGAGATCAGGTGAAAACTGCCCAGGTGACAGAAATATGCCACTAGAATTGAGTATCACAGATAGAAACCAAAGAGCAGATGCGAAATTTTTCTGGGAAGTTATTTATCAAAATTACTAGTATGGGCTACGGTTGTAGCTCAGTGGTAGAGTGCTCACTCCACATGTGGAAGGCACTGGGTTCCATCCTCAGCACCACATAAAAATAAAATAAAGGTATTGTGTCCATCTGCAACTAAAAAATATTTTCAAAACAAATTACTAGTAGGTGAAAGAATTATCAAGAGTATTCTCCTAATACTTTACCCCTTTATAGCCCCAGTTTTCCTAAATTTTTCAGTTCAACTCAATGTTAATTTATTGAACTCAACTGTAGCAATATTTGTATACCAATAATTAGAAGAAATGTAGTTATCATTTTCTTAAAAGTCAGGTAAGAGAAAAATTTCACATGTGGGAAACTTATGCCCAAATAACCTGGGGACTTCATTTTATTCATGAGTCCCCATGAGACTGAGGATTGGCAAAGCCCAGATTCCTAGTGGAACACAATGATGTGCCAAATACCATACTATATACTTATTCTAGAACAGCGTCCTAATTGCAAATATTCACATTTGAAAAATCATTAAATTTAGAATAAACTGTAATATATATTATATATATAATTTCCCTATCCATATCTAGAGAGAGACAGAGAGAGGTTATATATAGAGAGATTATACATAGTAGATTAAAAAGATAGAGATTATATACATCTATGTAATATATAATTACAGTTTATTCTGAATTTAATGATTTTTAAAAGTGAATGTGTGTGTGTGTGTGTGTGTGTGTGTGTGTGTGTGTGTGTATGGAGGGGGGAGGACAATCATGGATTCCAACCGTGAGGACCTCACACTGGGAAAGTCCATGCCAGCGACATCTCCCACAGGGAGGACTTTATCATGCTGCCGTTCCTTCTGATGTCCTACTGTGTATGTTCCTCCTATTTTTAAAATATTTCAACATGAGCCTCTTACCATTCTTGGAAATACTGTCCAAAATCCCAGAGCAGGCAAGCCAGGACGGGAGGTCACACATGGGCCACGGTAGTAAGTGGAGGGGGAGCCTACATTCCCCAAAGTGCATCCTCAAACCTTCCGGGCTGTCACTCCAAGAAGGAGCAGGTTCTACGAGGACATCTGGGGAACATCAAGCTGCCATGCCATGGCAGCTGGAAGTGGGCGCAGTGGGCAGGTGCCTCACTGTCAGACAAGTTGGGCGAGCCATCGGCAACACCTCTCAATTGATCCCTGTGAAAGGCTCTGGCATGCTGTGGTGGGAGACCCACAGTCCCCACTGCATTTACTATGTTCTCTTAACAGAAGCTCCTGACACTCGGGGTGTGCCACGCATGCCTGGTGCTCTGCCTGTGTGAGCTCATTTGGAACTCATCAAATTTGCAGGCATCTTAACTTCAGTATACAGCTGAGAAAACTGAGACTCAGAGCAGTGGAATAGCACGCCCAAGATCAAATACTATTAAGGATATTTTTAATCAATAAAAAAAATTCACAAAACAATGTATAGCTCAAACAAAGCACTCATCTTCTAACTAGTTCAGTCCTCTAGTTTCCCATGAGGCCTCTGCTCTAGTCTATGTTACTACCAAAGCTCCTTTTTTTTCTTTTTCTTTTTTGGTACCAGGAATTGAACCCGGAGGCACTTAACCACCAAGCCACATCTCCAGCCCATTTTTTAAATTTTAAGGCAAGATCTCACTAAGTTGCTTAGGACCTTGCTAACTTGCTGAGGCTGGCCTTGAACTTGTGATCCTCCTGCCTCAGCCTCCCAAGCCACCGGGATTACAGGTGTGTGCCACCACTCTGGTCAAGGCACCTTTTTTTTATTTTTTATTTTTATTATTTTTTTAAAAGAACCTTTTCTGAATCCTTAGCTAAAAAGTGAAGTCCTGGGTTCCAGAGCATGGCACACAAGCCAGTTCTATTCCATCCTTCACATGATAAGGAATGGCCAACTAATACTTGGATATATATATATTTCTTGAGTAAGTACTACATACATTAAACACGCGTGTCTAGAGAGAAAGAAAGTATGTACATGTATAGTCCATAATATAGCACAAATATGTATCTATATAGTACATATATACACACACATTTATATCATTTTTTGTATTTAGCTATTTGCAAAAACATGTACAAGTTGAGAAAAGCGTTGTCAGGTTAATGCAGACAATCGCAACATCAGTATTATTTTTACCTTACAAAAATTTTTAAACACATCTAAACATTTGAAGACTTTATGTTATTTGTTATTTTTAATAATCTTCTAAAAATATAAGTAGATTTTTTTTTGGTACCAGGGATTGAACTCAGGGTGTTTAACCAGTGAGCCATATCCCTCCCCCAAACCCCCCATTTTTTAAAAAAAATTTTGAGACAGAGTCTCACTAAGTTGCTGAGGCTGGCTTTGAACTTGCTATCTTCCTGCCTCAGCCTCCTGAGCTTCTGGGATTACAGGCATGTGCCACTGTGCCCAGTGGGAACACAAATGTTAAGCAACTTCTCTAAGTTCACTTAGCTCAAATGAGCTTGTTTCCTGCTTCTGATAGCCCTCCTTCCTGTCTCCCAGATCTTTTGCCCAAACAAGCACAGTGACCAATTTCATGTGGTCTTTCCAAAACCCTCTGATGTAGGCCAAGCTTCATTTTAAATGAGGAATTATTCAATTCTATAGAATCATGTTTTATTGATCTATACCCATACTTCAATGTGATGTGTCAATGTGCTTTAAATTTTTTTGAGGTAAGTTTCATATAACATAAAATTCACCATTCCAAAGCATTCCATTTTATTTATTTATTTTTTAATGTTTTTAGTTATAGATGGACACAATACATTTATTTTATTTGTTTTTATTTTTATGTGGTGCCGGGGATTGAACCCAGTGCCTCACGCATGCTAGGCAAGCGCTCTATTACTGACCCACAATGCCGGCCCCAGAAGCGTGCCATTTTTCAAAGGACTGATTTGGGAGTGAATCAAGGACCTCTGACTAGAATTACCCTAAGTATTGGGAAACTGCCTGGTGGGGAGACACTGGCTCCCCCGACTCTCCTTCCTTCCGTTATCTTCTCAGATTCCCAACACCCGAATGTCATACGGCTGCTTCAAGTCATCCACTGCTTCGTTTCTCCTGCTCTTCTCACATCAACAACTGCACACCCACCTTGGCCCAGTCTAACTGGATCTGCATCTGGATGTGTTCATCTGGACAGAGTGGCCTAGCTCTCTATCTTCGTCTGCTTGGGCTGTCATAACAAAATACCCTGATCTGTGTGGCTTAAGCAACAGACATTTATTCCTTGATCTGGAGGCTGCAAGTCTGAGATCAGGGTGCCAAGAAGTGGGTTCTGGTGAGGGCTCTTTTCTTGGCTTGCAGACGGCTACCTTCGGCTACCTTCTTACTGCATCCTCAAATGGTGATGGGTGAGCTCTGGTCTCACTTCCCCTTCTTAAAAGTACGCTAATGCTGTCAGATTGGGCCCCACCCTTATAACTCCATTTAACCTTAATGACTTCCATCAGGGCCCTCTCCCCAGACACCATCATGGGGTGGGCTAGGTCTTCAGCACGTGCACTGGGGGGGGGGGCGTGGGATACAAACATTCAGTCTATGGTACCCTCTATACGTGTGTTGCACTGAGCCTGGCAGGTGTGCAAACCCACTGGCATGGGGATGAGTTCAAATCCACACAGTATAGCACATTTTGCACCTGGACACAGGTACAGATACAGAGCCAAACCATCCCTCTCAGTTCCAGGCCCACAAAATCCAACATCTGCTGCTGGTACAGAAAACTCGGCTTCTTTATTTGTCTGTGGAAACTGCCTCTCATAAATAAGAGATCAAACTGGAAATGCATATCAGACCTGCTGCAGCCTGAGCCGGGCCAGCCAAGGAAGGAATATGGTGAATTATAAAACCTCCAAGAGAAAAGTTCGCCTAACTCCCTTGAGCTCAGCCAGGACAACAAAGGAAGAAGCTGAACCAGGGATGTGCTGGTACCCGGAGGCTGTCCCACCACAGGAACGTCATCCATTAAGTTCAATGCCACTTGGAACAAAGAGATTCTTGAATGTGCCTGGACCACTGAACTGGCTCCCTTTCTAGTCAGCTAGACAAGGCAATGTAAGGTATAGACAAAGGAACACAGGCTTTGGGGTCACTGGAGAGCAGGTTTTGAATTCCATTTTCACAGTTGACAAATTACCTATAAAACACACCTTCACAATGAACGTGACCTGCGCAAATCTAGTTCCCAGATCTGTGAAACGTAGATAATAGTGTGTGTTTTTCCAAGGGTCCACGGGGAAGAATATGTGGTGTTTACTGCTTGCAAGGTGGTATGCTAAACTTACATGACTTTCTCAATAACCAGTGAGATTAGTACAATTTTTAGCCCATATTACAGTTAGGGAAAGTAAGTCAGGAAAAGGTTAAGTAACTTGCTTGCTCGGGGGTCACACTGGCCATGAGAGGACAAGAAGTGGTTAGCTGTCACCAGGCTCCAGCGAGGCTCTTGATAAATGTTTGTATTTGCACTAACAAGAATACACTCTGGGTTTTTAGGCAATTGAGGCCCCTTTAAAACGTAAATATTTAACTAGGACAAATAACACATCAAAACATATCGGCCATGAAATCCAATTAGCTCAGCATTTTGTTCTTCAAATTTCCCCAAAGATAAAAATCACTTGGGGCACTTGACGTCTCTCCCTGCCCTGGAGACTCCAAAGAAGTGGATCAGGATAGGACTGGGAATTCGTGTTGATAACAAGCATCTCTGGTGCTTCTGGGGCTCAGGGAAGCTAGGAAAAGAGACATATTCACCCAAGCAACAGGGAGAAGAGACCTGTGAGAATTACATGTCCATTAAACTATATAGTCAGCAAGAAAGGGTGGTAGGCTTAGTTGAACCCTATCCCTTCTTTTTACTCATGGGGAAACCATCAGCCAGTGAGGGGCAGTGATTTGCCCAAGGTCACACAGCTGGGTATGACAGGTTTGGGATTTGATTAAACATTTCCTCACTCCTGAGCCATTTTCCTCTATTCTTGGCATCTTCAGGACTAGCCGACATTGGTGGAAGGGTAGAGAGGAAGAAGCCACTGAAAACACTGGGGGATGCCCAGGTAGAATGAGTGTGGATGCTGCTGCAGGCTGACCCTAGTCCATAAGAATGTGCTGTGTTCTTGAAAGGTGCTAAGAGGGCCTACTTAGGTGTTCTCATTAGAAAATGACGGTAAGTATGTAAGGTAATGCACTTGTTAACTAGACTGACTTAGCCATCCCCCAGGGCTACTGTGCATCATAAATATGTATGATTTTATGTGTCCATTAAAAAATAAGTGTGGATAGGACACCTGTGTGCTTGTCCTTGAGTATCCTAGCAGCATTAAGAGGGACAGCCAAATTGGAAATAAAATGATTGTTCCCATACCTTCTCTAAGGCCTGGCTTTCTGGTCCTCCTTCATGTTTATGGCTGGGGAAGCAGCTCACAAGGTGTGATCAGAGAGCAGAGAAAGAGTTCTTTGGCCAGACACAAATATATACCCAAAGCCTCGGCCCGGTGCCCACCTCCTCCAGCCATACCCCACCATTCAGTGTCCACTCAGTTAAGCCCTACCAGGGGATTCATTCACTCATGGGGTTAAGGCTCTCACAACCCAATCATTTCTCCTCTGAACCTTCTTGCACTGTCTCACACGTGAGTTTTTGGGGGACACCATATCTAAACCCTCGCCTTTTTCTTTTTTTTTTTTTCCAGGAAGTGTAGATTTCTTATTTAGCTCCTGAAAAGCGTCAGATTTTGATAGACCCAACCTGATCTTTTCTTAAAATTGGGCATCTCGCCATAAAACCTTTAAAAGATTATTTCGGCTTTACTATAAATTACTGCAAATTCTGAACCTACTTGGAATGCCTGCCCGTGCCCTGAACTCACCCATGTCCGGTTTTCCCTGACCAGATAACAACCCTTTCCTAAACCTTAGTGACGCCTCATAAATTCTGGCCTTCCCTGGCCGGATAATGACCCTCTCTGAGTCTCTAAGATCTCCATAAATTCTGATGCCGGGGCCAGCAAAAATGTAAACTTGTGTTATGCTCCTCAGAGCGTTGTTATCTGTAACCCCCCTTTGTGTAACTTTTTGGGCTATAAAACTGGGCCACAAAGAAGCCTCGGGGCTGTCTTCTTCCCGCCGTGCTGCCGGTGGAAATAATAAGCTTGCTTTAATTTGATTTTAATTGGAGTCAGTGGTCTTTTCTTGCGTCCTGGTCTAACAATTTCTCTTTCCCTGGGTGACATCTCTCTGCAGGGGAAGATCACAGTCCGCCTGCTGCAGGGCTCCCTCTTCTTCACTAGCCCACATTCCTCTCCTGAGTCTTCCTCCAGCAGACATGCTGGGGCAGCCAGGCCTCCCGGGATCGAGTCAGAGCCACACAGGATCGGTTTGGCAGTGAGACTTAGAAGCCCCATTCCTCCGGTGTCCGGCAAGCCCTGCATCTCAGAGAGGGAGTTCTGTCGGGCTGCAGGAGCGTGGCACCTGTCCTGGTGTGGGAGAGGAAAGCAGCTTCCTACAGACAACGCTGACGTCCCGAGTTCCCTGTCCTTCCAGACCGCGTGCATCTGGACTTGGCAGCCCAGCCTCGCCTCCTTGTTCCTTAACTGGGCTAGGGCTTTGGGCGACAGAAAGGGGTCCCTCAGGGACATGGTGTTTTAGTGTCTCTGGTTTAGTTATGATACAGTGATCTAAATACTTACAATGCCATTTCAATATGACTTTGATCTTCATGATTTTTTATAATGTGTAGAGGCAGATCTACCCTCCTCATTATATTCAATGGTAGTTAATATTAAAATGACATTTTATTCCCAAGAATGCTTGAGTGGTTTATGTTCGTGGTAGGTTTCAGAGGGAAACCAACCTGGAGTAAACCCTGAATGTGATAAATAAAGTAATGGACACACGACATTCTTCTAACCAACCACCAATTATATAAGTAATGGAGTCAGATTAACCAGTATTAGAATTATGTTAATGTTTTTTTGCCACCTTGAAAACAAAATTGGGCAATTATCTAAACTTTCTGAATCCTTGTCTCTTTCCCTAAAATGGAAACAATAGTAATAATAATATTTTTCATACTTTTGTGGAGATCGACTAAGAAGAGGAGGCATTCAGAACAATACCCTCTTCCTTGGCCTTTCTTGCAGCTCTGCCCTGCCCCGATCACCCTCTGGATGTCTCCCTGTGGCTTGTCTGTGAGCATGTCTGCGTTTCTCACCACTTCATCCCTGTCCTGACCTGGCGTATGGAACACAGGGCTCTCAGCACATACTCACAGAATGGATGAATGACTAACGGCTTCCTGTAGAAATTAGGACTCTGTGTTTCTACCCATCCCTTCCCACCTGGTTCTGGACTCCATTTCCAGCCCTTCCTGAGGTTGTGGCCACCTAATTCGACAATAGTGTTTCTGAATGAAGGCGCTGGGTTTGGATCTCTCTCTCTCTCTCTCTCTCTCTCTCTCTCTCTCTCTCTCTCTCTTCCCCTCCCTCCCTCCCTCCCTCTGTCTTTATTCCTGTGCTACCAATAGCTTTGTAGAAATTTATTTCTCCATAAGGTGAATGGCAGTTCTTGGCTAAGAACATCTTCTGAAGTAACCCTGACGATGTGAAGCTATTTTAAATCTGAAGTACCTCATCTACTGAGCGGTCAAAGATGGACCCTCCCAGAAACATGAACAGACTAGCTGTCTGAGGAGGACTAGGTAACGGGCCCTGTCTTCCTTCCCCAAATGTGTCATATAGAGTCAAAAAGAAAAGACGACGTGTCCAGGTGGAATGGGAAAGGCCAGTTCATAGCTGGTGCTGGACCCTCATGTCTGTGGACCCAAAGATGGAGGCAAAATGAGAAAAAAAGCAATTTGCCTTTATCAGCCATCTTAGTCCACCCCACCTTACAGCCTCAGCCTTCTTTGATTTCCCCAAATGTCTAGGGGCTCTTCAACATTCAAATCTCATTCTATCAGGAGGCTGAGGCAGGAGGATTGCAAGTTCCAAACCAGCCTCAGCAAATGAGAGAGGCCCTGAGCAACTCAGTGAGACCCTAATCTCTAAATAAAATATAATAATGGGCCAGGGATATGGCTCATGGGTTAAGCACCTCTGAGTTCAATCCCAGGAACAAAAAAAAAAAAAAACTCATTTTATTACCCTTTATCTCATCTCTATAGTGCCCCTAGCTCCCATTTTGCCAATTTGACTTTTAAAATTGACTACTTTTAAAAACAAGTAAAGCTTTCTTTATTTCCACTGAATTTGTGTTTATTACTGCTCAGAAAGTAGGCACTATCTCCAGAAAGTAGGCACAGTGCTAAGTGTATAGCAGACTCTCAAGAAGTATTTGAGGAAATAATAAAATAATGGAATGTTCTATAGAAAAAAAAAAGCTTAACATTACTTTTGACTGTAATAGAAACCCAAGATATCAGTGGTTTAACCTAAATTGCATTCTTCTTCTCTTATATAAATGTCTAGAGGTTGGCATTTCAGGGCCAATGGGGTGGTTCTGCTACATAAAAAGGCAGAGCCAATAAAGAATAACCCTTTGAGGGGCCCAAACTTTCAGAAACTATATGTACATTTAGTCAATTTTTGTGTCACTGTAACCCAAGGACCTGACAAGAATAACTTAATGCAGGAAAAGTTTATTTTCAACTCACAGTTTCAGAGATTCATGGTTGGCTGACTCTATAGCTTGGGCCCAGGAGGAGACAGAACATCATGGCGGAAAGGAGTGATGGAGGAAAGCAGCTTACAGCACAAGAGCTAGGAAGTAGAGAGATAGTGCCACCCAGGGACAAAATATAAACCCCCAAGCATTGACCTACTTCTTCCAGCCACACCCTACCTGCCCACATTTAACTACCCAGTTAATCAGTGGATTAATCCACATCAGTG
Organism: Spermophilus citellus; assembly: GCF_964194105.1. Lineage (NCBI taxonomy): Eukaryota > Metazoa > Chordata > Mammalia > Rodentia > Sciuridae > Spermophilus > Spermophilus citellus. The sequence continues at coordinate 10,287,905 of NC_138187.1, forward strand.
GATTAATCCATCAATTACGTTACAACTGTCATAATGTAATCTTTTCACTTCTGAACATTCTTGAACTGTCTCACACATAAGCTTTTGGGGGACACTCAAATCTAAACCATAAGAAAAGACTACTCAATTACTACAGTAAGCAAAGTACACTCCTTTAATCAGACAGGATCAAATCCAGGCTTGTTACTACAGTGTGAACTTGACATCTCTAGGTCTGTTGTCTCAGCTCTCCAAAGGAAATGAAGGGGGGGCGGGAAAGAGGAGGAGGAGGACAGCATGAGAACACGGAGGACTACGAGAACATCAGAGGTGAAGGGAAAGACTTGCACCCGGCGACCTCCCAGGGAAATCATGATCTCCCTGTCACCTGCCTGACTTACTTCTCCCCCTTCTCTCCCACTGTCACCTCTCTCCCACCATCATTCAGAATTCCTAGCAAAAGCAAGTCAGTATCTCCAGAGGTGGGAAGACCAACCAAATAACAGCAGCACAGGGGTTTGCAGAAGGGTTCCCTGAACCTTTCCACTGTTTGTACAAACACACTCAAGGAGGATGTGTAAAGTTGACGTGCCCAGCACAAGACTCGGCACCTGTTAGATGATCAATACAGTGACGCTGTCTTCTTTTCCACTCCTCAAAATTAGTGGTGTTAGATGTAATTCTTAAAAAAAAAAAAAAAAATCCCGGTGAGAGTTATATCTTCAGGTTTAAATCCACTTTAATCCAAAATACACTCATTTTATCCTCAAGAGTATAACATCTTGATCTTCTATAATACCTTTAAATGAATATGGGATATTTCTAATTCCTGTGCATTTAACAGCGAAGAGTTATTTTAGTATCATGTTTTAATTATAGGCCCCCAGATTGGGCAGTTCAGCAGGAGTCCATGGATATGGATGCCCATAATAACAGACTCACTTCTAGTCCCTTGTGGCTTGGAGTCCTAATCTGTAAAGAAGGGGAGAAGATTCAGCCAGGCTCAGAATTCCTGGTCTACATTAATTTTGTCATTTCCCAGAGGAGGAAAGAGAACGGGCAAGGATGTAAGCCAGAAAGTTTTTTAAAAAATGTTATTACTTTTATTAAAGGCAATACTCCAGAAGTCATTCTATCTCCACCTACAATGAGAATTTTCAAGTTTTCCCCCACAGGACTTCAGCATGCTGGAAACCCCCTCCATTAACCCCAAAATTCCCTCTGCCTCTCTCTTAAGTTGGAGCTTCTGTTTTCCGAATCCCTTCCTTCTTTCATTTGTTTACTCTCTTTTATTTAGAACATATTCCCAAAGGAAAGATTCTTCAGAGACAAATTATATGTCTCAAGATTTTTTTTTTACTGCTATCAAATTTGAGGGATTATTTGGCTGAGTTTAAGACTTTAGATTAGAAATTATTTTCCTCTCAGAATTTCAAAGACACCCTGTATTGTGTTCTAGAGTCCAATGTTAAGATGGCAGTCTTGCTCTTCCACACTCCTTGGGGTATTTTTTTAAATTTTGGGATGCTTTCATGACCTTCTGCTAATCATTACTGCTCTAAAAACTCACAATGAGGTGGCTTGGTGTGTGGCATATTTTTTCACTATGTGGGCACTCAGTGGGCCCTAAAAAATTAAAAAAAAATACCTTATATTATGCAAGTCTGACAGTTTAGAAATTTTATGTATTCTCTTTTCCTGACCCTTTGATATTCTTCCTCTATTCCATCTTTTTATCACTTTTTAAAACATTTTTGAGGGATTTCCTCAACTATATCTTCAAATTCCTATACCAAAATTTGGTTTACATGCCCATATTTAATTTTTAAGAGCTCCATCTTGATCTTTTTCTGTGCCTGTTCTGAAGTGTCCTCTTCTTGTTTCGTAACCCTAATAGTGAAACGCTAGTGTCTCTCTCTGGGTATCAATTGTTGCTTTTGTGATCCAGCATGTTTCCTCTACATTCCTTTTCTCTATTTGTGTCATTGATTTTTACAAACAGGAATTACACAAATGTGTGGAGATCTGAGGATTTCATATTTAGCGGTGAGGCAATAAAATAATAAAGGGGGACTTTAAAATTATATGGATTAATACTATACAACAACATGAGGTTTTGATACATGTGTTCACTGTGGAAGGCCGGATCAAGCCAATTAATACATCCTTTAAGATGATGGTTGGTGTTAATGGAAATCCCTGTTTCTAGATGGGACTTGTCAGTTGATGGACTCCAGGTTTAAGGATCTAACTCTTCCTGTAAAGTACCCAGTAAGTCTGAAGTATTATCTATCCAGGCAACAAGTTTGTTAATGGAAATCCCTGTTTCTAGATGGGACTTGTCAGTTGATGGACTCCAGGTTTAAGGATCTAACTCTTCCTGTAAAGTACCCAGTAAGTCTGAAGTATTATCTATCCAGGCAACAAGTTTTTAGAGAGATGACGTCATTCTCCTACCCAAGTGGTGTATGTCTGGATGACAACCCTGTGAAAGCTGAGAGTCTCAGGATTTGGCATGGAGGTATTTTCTTAATTTCCTAATTTTAGTAGAGTATCTTCACTCAACTTCATCTGAAAATGATGCCCTCATCCAGGAACTCTCTGGCTATTTTTCCTCTGGAGAATAAAATCACTATATTCTTCAATAAAGGGGAGATATACACATCGAGGTATCTTTGAGATTTGTAATGGGGGAGGAGATCTCATGGCTTAACTTCTACCTCGCTTCTTATTGTTTGACTTCTTTTTATTTATTTTATTTTATTGGTTGTTTTAGAGAATTTGGGGTAGACAGATATAGTATCAATTCTGATATAATTATACAAGCAGGGAATATATCTTATTCTAATTCAGACTCCAGTATCTCTCCTTGCCCCTCCCTCTCCCCATTCCCTGCTCTCTTCCCTCTATTGATCTTTCTGAACTTTACTCATATTTATTTTTTTAATTAATTTCTTGTGAATGTACACAGTGGTAAAGTTCACTGTGGTGTATCCATATATTTACATAGTTTTGTCAGACTCATTCCACTCTCTCCTTTTCCTATGTCATCTCCCTCCTCTTCCTTCCTCTTTGTCTATCCACTAAACCTCTCTTCCCCCACCCTTACTGTGGGTTAACTTCCTTTTTAAAAACTTCTAATCGGTCCTTCCTGTTTTCGGTTCTTTCTCACATGCATTTTTTTTAGTCTTTCTGGGTTTTTGCCCTGCATATATGCTTGTCTCTTATTAACTTTCCTCCTTCTTTTCTAAGTATGCAGCTTTCTTAATATGCTAGATCAATGTCCCTTATTTATCTTTTTTCCGGAATTCAAAATTATGCTGGCATTTCTTGCTGCTATTAGTCTTCTTGGGTTCTCTACTCCTTCATTGTTTTCTTCTTTTGTTTTGATTCTTAATTGTTTTTTATCATTTCATTGTTGTTTTAGGGAATTGGGGTAGACAGATATAAAGGAATGTGGAATGTGTTCAATGTGGAATGTGTTCACCATACCGAGTTCAAGTGAATTATTTCAAAATAATAGACATCACTATTTTCTATTGGGGACCTAAAGTCAAATACAAAGATTAAGATGAGTCAATACTAGGTCCCGAGATGCCTATAACAAACCATACCAGATTATTTATGCATATATTATTTATATATATTACTTGTACATATATATATATTCTGGTATGGTTTGTTATGGGTATATATATATCAATCACACACACACTAATACAGACTATATAATGACTTTCTACTTAAAATATGCTTTTCAGCTATCTATGCTAAGCCTCAGGCTAGCATCATTCTAAATGGAGAAAAACTGAAGGCATTCCCTCTAAAATCTGGAACAAGACAGGGATGCCCTCTCTCACCACTTCTATTCAATTTATTCCTTGAAATACTAGCCAGAGCAACTAGACAGACAAAAGAAATTAAAGGCATAAAAAATAGGAAAAGAAGAACTTAAAATATCACTATTTGCAGACGACATGATCCTATACCTAGAAGACCCGAAAGGGTCTACAAAGAAACTACTAGAACTAATAAATGAATTCAGCAAAGTGGCAGGATATAAAATCAACACGCATAAATCAAAGGCATTCCTGTATATCAGCAACAAAACTTCTGAAATGGAAATGAGGAAAACCACCCCATTCACAATATCCTCAAAAAAAAAAAATACTTGGGAATTAACCTAACAAAAGAGGTGAAAGATTTATACAACGAAAACTACAGAACCCTAAAGAGGGAGATAGAAGAAGATCTTAGAAGATGGAAAAATGTACCCTGTTCATGGATAGGCAGAACCAACATCATCAAAATGGCGATATTACCCAAAGTTCTCTACAGGTTCAACGCAATGCCAATCAAAATCCCAACGGCATTTCTTGTAGAAATAGATAAAGCAATCATGAAATTCATATGGAAAAATAAAAGACCCAGAATAGCAAAAGCAATTCTAAGCAGGAAGTGTGAATCAGGCGGTATAGCGATACCAGATTTCAAACTATATTACAGAGCAATAGTGACAAAAACAGCATGGTACTGGTACCAAAACAGGCAGGTGGACCAGTGGTACAGAATAGAGGACACAGAAACCAATCCACAAAATTACAACTTTCTTATATTTGATAAAGGGGCTAAAAGCATGCAATGGAGGAAGGATAGCATCTTCAACAAATGGTGTTGGGAAAACTGGAAATCCATATGCAACAAAATGAAGCTGAACCCCTTTCTCTCGTCATGCACAAAAGTTAACTTAAAATGGATCAAAGAGCTTGATATCAAATCAGAGACTCTGCGCCTGATAGAAGAAAAAGTTGGCTCCGATCTACATATTGTGGGGTCGGGCTCCAAATTCCTTAATAGGACGCCCATAGCCCAAGAGTTAAATGCAAGAATCAACAAATGGGACTTACTTAAACTAAAAAGTTTTTTCTCAGCAAGAGAAACAATAAGAGAGGTAAATAGGGAACCTACATCCTGGGAACAAATTTTTACTCCTCACACTTCAGATACAGCCCTAATATCCAGAATATACAAAGAACTCAAAAAATTAAACAATAAGATAACAAATAACCCAATCAACAAATGGGCCAAGGACCTGAACAGACACTTCTCAGAGGAGGACATACAATCAATCAATAAGTACATGAAAAAATGCTCACCATCTCTAGCAGTAAGAGAAATGCAAATCAAAACCACCCTAAGATACCATCTCACTCCAGTAAGATTGGCAGCCATTATGAAGTCAAACAACAATAAGTGCTGGCGAGGATGTGGGGAAAAGGGTACACTTGCACATTGCTGGTGGGACTGCAAATTGGTGTGGCCAATATGGAAAGCAGTATGGAGATTCATGGGAAAGCTGGGAATGGAACCACCATTTGACCCAGCTATCGCCCTTCTTGGACTATTCCCTGAGGAGCTTAAAAGAGCATATTATAGGGATACTGCCACATCAATAATCATAGCAGCACAATTCACAATAGCTAGACTCTGGAATCAACCTAGATGCCCTCCAATAGATGAATGGATAAAAAAAAGTGGCATTTATACACAATGGAGTATTACACAGCACTAAAAAAACGACAAAATCATGGAATTTGCAGGGAAATGGATGGCATTAGAGCAGATTATGCTAAGTAAAGCTAGCCAATCCTTAAAAAACAAATGCCAAATGTCTTCTTTGATATAAGGAGAGCAACTAAGAACAGAGCAGGGAGGAAGAGCATGAGGAAAAGACTAACATTAAACAGAGACGAGTGGTGGGAGGGAAAGGGAGAGAGAAGGGAAACTGTATGGAAATGGAAGGAGACCCTCATTGTTACACAGAATTACATATAAGAGATGGTGAGGGGAAAGGGGAAAAAAAACAAGGGAGAGAATTGAACAACAGCTGATGGGGTAGAGAGGGAAGATGGGAGGGAAAGGGAGGGGGGATAGTAGGGGATAGGAAAGGTAGCAGAATACAACAGTCACTAATATGGCATTATGGAAAAATGTGGATGTGTAACCGATGTGATTCTGCAACTTGTATTTGGGGTAAAAATGGGAGTTCATAACCCATTTGGATCAAATGTATGAAAGATGATATGTCACGAGTTATGTAATGTTTTGAACAACCAATAAAAATATTCTCACATAAAAACATAAAATAAAATAAAATATGCTTTTCAATAAATTATCTCACTCAATAATTACAGAGTCCCTAAAAGATAAACATTTTAGTTTTCTTATCATTTTACACAGGAGGAAGTTGAGGTTCAGAAACTGTAAATGACTTCCTAGGATTTCATCAGCAGCAAAAGGTGGAGATGGACTTCTGACTTTTAAACCCCCGTATGTGCTGCTTCTACATCGCTATGCCTTGGTCTAAATGTTCGGGTTCCCCACATCTGCTTGTTGATTGCAACAGTCTCCCTCACCCATGGCTTCACTTTACATGGTTTTAGTTACCCACAGTCAACTTTAGTCCAAAAAGATTAAATGAAAAATTCCAGAAATAAGCAATTCATAAGTTTTTACTTGTATGCCATTCTGAGTAGTGTGTTGAAACTCCTTACTGCCCTGCTCATTTCTACCCAGGGCATGCATTATCCCTCCGTTAACTATACTGTACTGTGCACAAACCACCTATCAGTCACTTTGCAGCTGTCACAGTTACCAAATCAAATATCACAGTATCACCTGCTTGTGTTCAAGGGACTCTTATTCATTTCATAATGGCTCCAAGGCACAAGAGAAGTGGGGCTGGCAATTCAGATGTGCCAAAGAGAAGCCATAAAGTACTTCCTTTAAGTAAAAATAGAAAGTTTCTCAATTTAATAAGAAAAAATAATTCACTGAGGCTGCTGAGATTTATCTTTTGCCCATGAAATTATGAAGAAGGGCCAGGCGTGGTAGCACCCTTTTGTAATCTCAGAAACTCCGGAGGTGAATCCCATGTTTGAGGCCAACCTGGGCAACTTAGTGAGATCCCATCTCAAAATAAAAAAAAATAAATAAATAAAGGACTAGGAATACAGCTCAGTAGTAAAATGTCGCTAGGTTCACTGCCTGTCACAGGAGGGAGGGGTGGAAGAAGGAAGGGAGGAAGAAGGGAAGGAAGGAGGGAGGGAGGGAGGGAGAGAAGGAGGGAGGGAGGAGGGAGGGAGGCAATTTAAACATCTTGCAAATTTTGTGGTCAGACCCCAAGCTCATGACCCCAGTGCATGGTGAGTGCTTAATTAAAATGGAAAAGACTTTAAATTTGTGTATGAGGACAGACATGGTACATGTAGAGCTCAAACTATCCAGGAGCTCAGACATCCCCTGGGGGGATGAGGGGAGACTACTGGATTCAGAGGAGGGGACTTCCAGAAGGGATTAGTCATAAGAGTTCCATTCTCATGAATGCCTATCAAAAAGGGTGCCTGTTTCCCCTTCTGTCCCAGGAAGACACAGCTACAAAGAATAAGCCCTAAGCAGGCAGCAGACCTCTAGGCACTTCCCAGCCTCTAGAATTGCTGTTTGTAAGTCTGAGATACTTTGTTATAGCAACCTGCATGAACTAGGACAACCACCCTCTATGGAGTCAACTGAAGCAAGCAAACAAACCAAACCAAAAAGAAAAAAAAAAAAAAAAAACATACCAGAAATGCTTAGCTTAAGAAAGACATAATGTTATCTTGGGATTAAGAATAAAAATATTTTATTCCCTTTACTGATGCCCAAAACCCTCGGCAATCTTGATCTCACAGCCTGGATGCAGAGTCCACCCCAGGATGTGTTCTTTTCATTCAGAGGTCTTAAGCCTGAGCCTGATGAGTATCTATTTCTCATCTTCTGTGTGCTGCTCAAGGCTAGACAGCATTGTAGAAAGAGAAGAGGACCCCAATTTACCAATCTGCTATTAACTGACACTAGAGAGAGTGTAGGGTCTCAGTTCCCTGATCTCTAACCATTGGGTTACAACAGTTTCCAAACTGTCTTTCAAAGGTTTCTTAAATAATTGCACATCTAGACCCTTTAGAGGCTTTGCACAGAGAGGTCTGTCTCCATAATGTTCTCTTAGTGAATCAAGGACTGTACCAAATTGGGAACTTTCAGTTCACGTCAGTTTCCAAACTGCACTGCCAACGTTTCAGATAACTGCTCCTATGAGTTGTAACTAGTGAGTGGACTTAATTGGCCAACCAACATTGTTATTCATTAGTCATAAAAATGCAGTAACTCCCGAGAGGTATGAAAAGATGATTCTTTTTTTTTTTTTTTGCAAAAAAAAATGTTTTATGTCTTCTTCCAAGAAATCAAAATGCTGGTCTGGAAAGATGCAATGTAAAAATGACTAAGAAAATAATTATCTTTAGCAAAAACATAATTTCATGGGGGAAAAAAAAGGACATGGTAGAATTTTCCAGTCTGGGTCATTTTTAAGTGAAGATCTCGAGTCATGTATCCTGAATGAAACGAGGCTTTTAAAGACACAATGCAAACCCATAAGCTTAACTAGGCAGCTTTAAAAATGATCTCCTGTTGATTTTCAGACATTTCTTAACCTTTCTTTTTCCTCAGATTTCAATACACTTTTTTGTTGTTGTTTTGGTCGCAGTCAGGGATCGAACCCAAGGGCACTTAACCACTAAGCCACATCCCCGGCCCTTTTTTAATATTTTGTTTAGAGACAGGATCTCACTAAGTTGCTTAGGGCCTCCCTAAATTACTGAGGCTGGTATGAACTCCTGATCCTCCTGCCTCAGCCTCCTGAGCTGCTGGGATGACAGGTGTGCACCACTGCGCCAGATAACACTGTCTTTAACTGAAACAGAATTTCTGTTCTTCGAGACTGACATCTTCTTAAAAACATACATAGCTACAGTCCTTCCACGTCTGTTTGAGGAAGGCAAAACCCCTCTTTTCTGCCATAGACTTTGATCTTCCCATCAAGAATGCCAGTAACATTCAGAACTCTTCCTAACATACTAAATCTCTCCTGGGCTTCTAACTCAAGAAAGGTATATGCAAACTAGCGACCACAGAACAGTCATTCATCCCTTGAAGACACAGTCTCCTCATCGTGAAATAATGTGGGGGGAGGGGTTGGACTATCTTGACAGTGTCTAAGGTTCTGCATAAGGTAGTAATTCCACATTTGAAATGTGCATTTAAAAGTACCAAATTCAGAGCAAAATACATTTGGGTTAGAATACTAGCTCTGCCATTCACTATCTTTTAGCTCTTAGAAAAGTTTCTTAATCTCTCTAAGCCTCTATTTCACTTAAATGAGATAATACAACTATCTGCAAGACAAGATTATTGTATGAATTAAATGAGATAATTTATGTTCAACAGTTACCGTAATGCATAGCCTTTGGTTAGTCTTTCATAATTGTCAGCTCTTATATGTTATTATGACTATGAACTGTAGCTGCTATAGTGGATTTTCCTAGAACTGGTTGTTTGTCTACCCTTCCAGGAAACTGGAACACTTTGAAACACAACCTCAGTGACATAATTTTCTCATGGTGTTTTCCCAGCTAATGGTCAGAAAAGGTCAGTATTTGTCCTTAAGTACCACTCTTTAGAGACAGATTTCACTGTTTTCCATTGGAAAACTAAGAGGCTTTGAGATGATCCTGAGATTTTAATAAAAGAAAAAAAAAAAAAAACACCCTGTGGCCCAAGTAGTCATTTAAGCTTGTTGATTTAGCACCAATGTTTTAAGACATTTAATTCCTTAAGGCTCTGTCTGTGTTAATATCAATTATAACCATTTTTAAAAACAGAACTATTTTCTCTAGCCTGTCCATTAATAGGCATCCAAACATTCAGTCTGGTACTTATGCAAATGCACGTGTCCGCCTCTGGATGGGCTGTCAGCAGGGCAGGTGGTGAGGGAGAGCTTGTGTCTATGATAATTTGAACATCTCTGTGGGTCATCTCAGTCCTCAAAACTGATTGACAAACACAACAATCAAACTCATAAACTACCCCACGTGTAGCTTGCTAATCCACTCTTCTTCTTCCACTGCTCATTAGGCATGGTGTTCACCAGAAGACAATTACTGTGTAAGTCCTATCTGGAACCCCTTGACGGTTTCCTTTTGAAAACCTCAGGGCAAAGCTGGTCTTGAAGTCTTGTCACCATCTGATTGAAGAGGCTTTCCATTTCTAGCTCCACTCTGGCGGATGGTGGCTCCCAGCGCTGTCCTACTGTGGTCTGTGATAAAGATGTGGACGTGCTGGCTTGATGGAGCAACCCCACCACCTCCCCCTGTGCTTGCTAAGTGCAAATCATGTTGACTGGCAGGCTATTTTTAGCATTCACAATTAATGATGTCAACTGCCTAGTACACCTGGTTCTTTTGCATTAAAAAATTAGAGAGATCGAAAGGGAAAAGCAGATTTGGGGCTGGACTAACTCTCTGCACCCACAGTCTGCCTGCAGATGTTTATTAACTGCGCGACCTTCAGCAACACGATCAACCTCTCAGGATTGGAATGCCCCCACTAGGCACTGCTCCATCCACCAGCAGCTCCTGACCTCTCTTCTTTAAGACAGTTCCCCTCCATTCCATCCCCCACCATTCCAGTCCAGCTCTTCACTGGACTCTCCCAGTAGTTTCCAACCTGGAATCCCAGGTTCCTCTCCTGATCCTCTGCAATCCAAATTCTGCATAGAATCATCTTGAAAAATGAGACCATGCTTCTCCCCTGATTAAAACTGGCATCCCATTCCCAGAGCTCCTTACTATGGATCCTGAGTCCCTGTATAACATGACCCCCTGCCAACCTCTTGGACCCCAGTTCCTCCTTCACTCCACTCCCACCACCATGCCAGGCTCCTCACTGTGCTTCAATCTCTAAGTCTTCCTCACCTCCATGCTCTCCAACCCAGTGGACAGCCTGCAGGGAGCGCTCTTTCTCTAGGTTTTTTTTTTTTTTTTTTTTTTTTTTTTTTGTGATTGCTCTTCCTCTGCAAATTGCTCTGTGTGAATCTTTTCCCATCTAAATATCACACTGTGCATTAGTGTTTTCATATAAATCTTGGCTTTTTTCAACCACTTATCACAAATTAAAAATATGACCTAATATCTCCTGCCTGTCCCAGCAGATATAAACGTCATCAAGGCAAGGATCATGCTGTTGTACTACGTAACTTTAGTAGGCAGAATCCTAGGGTGACTGCCACCTCCCTGTGGCACAGGCCCTGTGAGTAAGGTTAACCCTTATACCTTGTAACCCTGTAGCCTTTAATAAGGTTACACTGCATGAGAAAGTTGAAGACGTTCTAAAGATGTAATTAAGGTCCCTAATCAGTGGAGTCCATCAAATGCCGTCATCCCAGGTGGACCGACTGAGTCAGGTGAGTCCTTAGAATCAGCAAAGCAAAGGCACCAGGTGTCTGCCAGAGTCGTGAAGAAGTTCATGGTCCTATTGTGAGAGGAGGGGGCATGTGGCAAAGGCCTGACAGGGCCTCTGAGAGCCCAGGGTGCTGCCTGGCAAACAGCCAGCCAACAAGGTGACCTCAGTTTTACAACCACAATGACATGAACCTGCCAGAACCTGTGTACTCAAGAGGACACACAAGCATCAGATGAGACTGCAGCTGGCAGACACCTAGATCCCAGCCTGATGAGACAAGAGCTGGGGATCCATCTAAGATGGGTCTAAACTCCTGACCCGCAGGAAGTATGGGGAACAAAAGTGTGCCACTTGCTTTCTGGTGTTGCACAGCAATAGTCCCCTGGGACAGATGTCAAAATTCCTGGCACGATCAAGCCCAGAGAAAATGCTATTGAATAGATGGGTCTCTAATTTTGGTTTTCTATGCATTCCTGAGGGTAGAGGGTCTACTTAGGTATAGAAAGAGAAGGGAACAAGAGAGAAGAGAGTGCTTCCATGAGAGGAGGAAAAAGGAAAGGAGGAGACCAAGTGCGTCCGTCAGTTTTCCATCACTGTGACAAAATACCTGAGAAAAGGAACTTAAAAGGATGAAAGATTTATTTTCACTCATGTTTTCAGAAGTTTCAGTCCTTAGTAACCTGGCTCCATTGCTTCTGGGCTTTGGTGAGGCAAAACATCATAGTAGGAAGCATGTGGTCAAGCAAAACTGCTCACCTCCTGGTGGTTGGGAGTAGAGAGAGGGAGGAAGGGGCTAGGGACAAGATACACCTCCCAGGGCCCCCACCCCAAGTGACCTACTTCCTCCAACCAGGCCCCCATCTCCTATGATCTCCACCACCTCCCAATAGTCCATATATTTAGGAACTCATCGATGGGTTAGTCTGTGGATGAGATCAGAGCTCTCATGATCCAATCACCCCAAAAGCCCCACCTCTGAATATTGACACCTTGGGGACCGAGCCTCCAGCACATGAGACTTTGGGGAATCCAAATCATAACACTAAGTACAGACCAATGCTTCCTGACTGTTCCACGGGTGGGCCACTGCATCTCAGAAAAATCAAAATAATCTCAGACTCACCTGTCCAAATGTTCAGAACTATCTGGAGAAGTAAATATTGGGGAGGAAGACAGGGAAGGAAGGATTTCATTCACAATAAATTTAAAAGGTTGTATTCAGAACAAAACATAAGAATTCAACAAAGATTCCAATCAAGAGTGATAAAATGAATATTTTATTCCTGGTGTTTCCAGAATCTCCAAGCAGAGACTTCTCCCTGGGTAAGCCTCAGTAGACTGTGAAACCCTCCAGTCAACGCACAAAGCAGAAGAGCCTCAGGGGTCTTTTCGTTTGTTTGTTTTGTTTTGTTCTTCTTTCCCAGAGGAGCAGAAACCTATTATGCACACCTTAATTACAGCAGCAAGCACTACCTCCTAAAATTTATCAACCTGCTTTCAGAGGCCTCGAAGGGCCCCAGCCTGTGTGAGAATAAAGAGAAGTGTCTCAAGGTGGAGGGACATTGATTTTCTTTGCAACTCCTGGGCTGTGAGACCAGTGACAAGTCTCTTCACTTCTGGATCCCAGCAGCTGTAAAAGGGGAATAATAATTCAAGCTATCCATCATCACTCTGGAATTAGTGAAAAGGTCACAGGAATGCAGAGTTAAGTATAGGGAGCTATGCAAATGGGAAACTTATTAAAAGCTGGTCACACTGAGGAGTCAGTAAAATGTTCACTGGTATAGATCTTGTCTTTCTCTGTCTTCTGTTCAACGATCAGCAAAAGGCTTTGGAACCAGCACATAATCAATCTTCCAAGGCTGTTACTGAAGGACTTATTCCCTCTGCAAGCCTGGGGATCCAGCACATGGGGAAGATGCCGAACAACCCTTGGCCTTTGCTTTACCAACAGTGCACTCAGACCACAGGCTAGAACAGGATATTGCTGAAGCAAACTTTGTCTTACTACTTATACATTTGAAATATCCAATATATTGAGCCCTTTCTCTATGTCTGGCTTAAAAATGAAGAATACAGTGGCCTTTTTTTTCATGAAGGTTGCAATGCTGCTTAAAGACACCCTTTCTTGACTTTAACACCTGCAACTCATACTTCCAAGTCTTCTAGTCATACCACGTTGTGGAGACATCTCCTCCATGAAGACTTCTCTCAGCCTCCCAGCTAAAGTTGGCTTCAGATTACCTAGATACCCATATTGGACGAGAACTCATCGTGAGCTACCTTGTCATATGCATCTCTCCTCCCTACACTGAGAAGCTTGAAGGCAAATGTGGCACTTGGCTCTTCTTGGTGTTACCTTCAACACTTTGCAAAACATCTCACCTGAACTCAGTGAATGCTCACCCATAGTAATGCTCTTGGCCTTCCTTGTTTTAACTCAGGGCATTTTATGTAATTTGATTTTGACAAAATGATATAAAGTTTACTGGTGCCTTTACTCTTCAAAAGTAAATTAGAGCATATTTAAGGTGAACTTTAAAATCACATTTCCTTCACTCAAATAATTGTAAGTATTCTCTTGTATAGGAAAGGAAAAGGCAGAGGTATCACCTAGGAATTAGTAGCTTTGTGTGTTCTGAGGACGTTGGTGGAGTTTGCCATGACATGATCCTTATCCATGATTTGGATTATATAGGCAAACAAATAAGCAAATATGTAGAGTTGGTTTGTCTAAGATATTTAAAAATATTTATAACGTGACTTATATAAATCTCTATCTATATTTCTATGTATATATCTATATATAAAATAGGTAGGAAAATTTTTCTTCCCATATATACATATGTCTATGTATATATCTATATGTAAAATAGATAGGAAAAATTTTCTCCCTCGATTGCAAATCCTAAACTCTCCATAGCTAACCATTGTTAACAGTTTGGTTCACATTACTCAGATTATTTTCTGTGTCCATATATACATCATTACATTCTAATATGGAGTTACACTTTAAAACTCTACCCTATTCTATGTAAGGAGGAAATAGTGTTCCACCAATTGAATGTACTATTGTACATTTAGCCAATCCTCTTTTGTTGGACACTTAGGTTATTTCCATCTTTTATTAAGTTTTGTTAGACAACGAAATGCCCCTTTCTAAAATAACATTATAATGAGCATCCCTATACACACACCTTTATGTACTAATGTAACCATTTTTTGGAAGACAAAATTCTTAAAATGTAATTTGGCAATATCACAACTCAAAACACACCTTCTCTTTGGCCATATGATACCATTTCTGGACACTTTTTAACAGATTGTCATCTCCTCAGTACTGTCTAATGGTCTTTCTATACAACCCTAAGTAAAGCTTTGGGGGAGGAAGAAAGAAATTGTTTTGTGATGCCCAAGAGATGTGGTCATTTATTTTCTACCAATTGACCAAGGGGGTGACTAGTCCCAGCATCTACCAAAGACAGAGAATACAAATTCAAGGGTCATATTTGTCACTCCATTTTAATGCAGCCATTCTGGGGACACTGATCCAGGGAAGCTTTAATGATTTAAAAGTTTTGGTATCTGCTTTCCTGAACATCAGAAATTAACCTAGAAATACTATGGGGCTGGACCTCCTCTCATTGCCCTCCCCTGCCATCCATCACCTTAGACTCAGCCAGTGATAATTTTGGATCTGTTTCATGGTGTTTCCAGGCCTTTTGGATTATATTCTCTATACAATCTCCTATTAGGCAGTAAAAGTGAAGTAAATGGGACTATTGAAACTTTCATCTCTTTTCATGCATTAGCCTCTAAGTTGGGCAGTGTTCAAGAGTTTTTTTGGGTTTTCTCATTCCTGCTGTGTTCATTAAAATACTGTCTGAAAATGAGCCTATAGATCCAGTGGAGACCTTTTGTGCATCTGGCCTTTCTTGGAATATCACTTGGTTAAACCTACAAAAAGGAATGGTCAGTCACAAAAAGATCATGAGCTTTCAGCACACAACAGCAGATAGAGCAGGCTTCCGTCACCCCACAGGCTGCCACCTGCAGGGAGAACCAAGCTAGGGATGTGTTCTTACATAAAGCCCCCAGTGCAGCCCAGCCTGGCCCCTGGCTGAATGTTCTCAAGTCTGCCCACATGATGCTGAATCATTCCAAGAAGGACTCTCTAGTTCCCAAGCATGGATGATCCAAATCAAAACAGAGAAGCAGGCAGATCTCACTTTCGTCTTCTGACTGCTCAGCAGAGTTGAATAAGAATAAAATAAGTAATAAAATGGGCAATCAAGGTAATGGGCTCCATTTAAGGAGTCTCGTTCAATGCAGAGACCACAAGGCTCACCTGTGAGAACACTGCAGCTAAATCCTTTGTCCCAGAGCTGAGCGAAAATGGAAGGTGGGTGACCCATGGCAGTTACAGGAAGGATTAAAGCAAAATCTGAAGGACACAGACAATGGCTTGGGCACTTTTCCAATACCAGGTTAACAGATTTTGACCAATGGATCTGGTACTTTTTCAGTGCCCATTGAACATAGATTTGGGTCAGTGCTCATACACAAAAGCCATGTAAACCCCTAAGCCAGCACACCAAAATAGATTCTCCTGCTCTCAGGTCCCCTGCCACATTACCAGAGTTCCATCTCTTCTCCTCTCACTTAAATAAACCCTCCTCTATTTACTCTTCCCTTCTGTTATTGTCTGTGGATTTTATTCTTCAAATTTGTAAGACAAGAAACCAGAATGAAATTGGCAAAGCTGGGAAACTAGTCCTATCTCAGAACTCTGGTTTCAGAGTGACTCTGAGTGGCAGATCAGGTGGGAAAATAACGTGACTCATCAACTACTGCAAAAGAAGTGGAAAAATATCCAGAAATCCTAAAATGTGAAATTAAACATCAACCCATAATACACATAATCACCTTCCCCACCACAGCCCCCAAGGTGGTAGTCTATTCTATTGTGAGTACGAAATGGATTTTAAAAAAAAATTAACCTTCATCTGCTGCAGCCAAGGGGGATGTGTAATAGTGTTACACAGGAAGTGACACAGTGGGGGATCCCTTTTAGCTTGGACATGTTGAAAAATTTCTTTCCTGCCTATAAGAAATAGAAATAAAATGTCCTCCTCCTTGCATCAAAGCTCAAACAGAATACAGAAGCAGCAGTAGGTGAGACACAGAAGATGCCATAGAAATAGAGAAGTTATTTCTGGATAATTGGCAGCAGACATGTTGCAGAACACATGGGAGGAAGAATCTCCATAGCAACCCAGTTGATGATGGCTTCATATTTAAATTAAATGTTGAGCTTTTATACTTTCTGAGACAGGATTTTGTGTAATTTTGGTATTAAGTTCTCTAACTCAGGGAAGCAAGCATTCCAGCAGAGGTCCACATAAGGCAAGAAGAACATGAGATATGCAGAAAATAATTCACAGACTATTGGAGGTTTTATAAAAGGAAGAGAAATCCAGATAAAATGAGAACAGAGTCATTGGCTACAACCTTCAGTACTTCTTCATAGGGACTGATTGCAAATCCTATCATACTGCATTTGTGGCTTCCTGTGTGTAACTATGCTGTCAAGTGTGTGATAAATTGTACGTAATATTCTATGACATCATTTATTTATTCTCAGTGGACATTCTTGTGACCTTTATAGATTTTTGTGTTACAGATGGATAGGGCCCCATTTCATTGAAGAATCTGTTGTCCACAGTAGGCTCAAACTGATACAGCACCCCTTGCAGAATTCTTTCTCCTTGTGTCACCAAGTCAGAAGGACAATGCCCTCCTTTCACTGCCAAGCACATCATGAATGTCCTTGTTCTTGGAATTTATTTTGATCTCCTATCACCTGTTTGAAAATGGTATAATGAGGAAGAGGCATAAAAGTGATCGAATGATCTCTATGTCCCATGCAGTTCACTCCCTATTTGCTCCTTTTTAAAGCTTGGACATACTGCACTGTTGGTACCTCTAGCAGCTGATTTCATTATTACCTGCCAGACCCAATAGTACTTCCTACCTCCTAGTGGCCAGTCATATCATCCCTAATCCATTGGCCATGCCACCCCTACTAATCAATTCTTGGTTAAATATCCAGCAAGATGAAATCCTGTTCTTAGTGTATAGGTTTAAACTTTTACTACTGCCAAGGGTACCAATGGTTTAACTGGAGAACAGAGTCATTAGCCAAAGAAATTCAGACATAAATGAGCTTCTAAGGGTATTTTTGTTAATATCAGTGGATCCAGCATCCAGACAATTAAGTATATAGTCATATTTTTAAAAAAATCTTAACTTTTTCTTACACTTAATTTTCTACCACCTGATACAGTGGTACAATTTATACCTGGCACAAGAAAGGGAAATTCTTAAAGCATTTATTATTTTTGTTTTTGCATTATTTGACTCAGAATTTCCATTTCTGGTAATTCTTCCTAAGTCATCCAAAGTATGAAAGCATTTTTAGCAATGTTAATCACAATGTCATTTTAATAGCTGAAAATTGAAAATAATCTAAATGTCCAGCAATAGGAGAGTGATTAAGTAAATTATGATACATTCATTTATGATGAGATAATATCTTAAAATATGAATTGTGTGCTTTTTTTCTGTATTCCATTATACATGACCCTTCTTCTAGTTAATCAAAGGCATTCAAAGAAAATTGGGATTGTTATGGTAAGAATGGAAAGAAATAATCGATATTCAATCTTTTTAACTCCAAAAATAACCCCTGATAATCACATCCCAAAAAAAACGACTTTGGGGAAAGTTGGCTGGTGACGTTTACACGATGATTATTGGCTGGAAAGAAAAGAGTAGGCATCACGGCTGCCATCTTTGTTGGAAATCAAGATTGGAAGAAGAAACAGGACATGATCTTAGGAGGCAGATACTTCCTAAGACTCAGAGGAATGAGCAGGGTTCTTAGGAGGACCACATGAAGAAACATCAGGGTCAAGAGAGAGGACAAACACCCTCCTTATAGAAAACCCGTCTTTGGAGAGCTACTGAGAACTCATTAGTCACTACTTCCATGAAGGCCTTCCAGCAATGGCTACCTGCATGTGTCCCAGTCATGGAGAAGGACAACCACATATGTCCTTCCTGAGTCCTTGAAGATCTCTGAACTGCTCCATATGGACCAGTGCCTGAGCCCCTCAGCCCAGAGTGTAGATGTACAGATGATGAATGATGAGATACAAAAGAAAGCCCAGAACTGGTACTTGAGTGTGACTGAAGGGTGGGGAAACCTATCCTTTCAAACACACAGCAAAAACAACAATTATCATGTACTACTTGCCAAGGACAATTCTAAGCATTTTATGAAGAACAAATTTCATCTTCACAACAGCCCTTCCAATGAGGTAGTACCTGTTATCAGTCCATCTTACAGGTGGGGAAATTGAGGGAAGAGGTGTTCAGTAATTTGCCCATAAGCCTTTAGCTAATAAGTAGTGAATTCAGGATTCAAATCTCAGCAGTGTGGCCCCAGAGCCTGTCACCCTCATCCTTATGGTATGCTTCATTCTGTGGGCTGCCATTAAAAATTATAGTTTCCCCAAATTTGTAACAACATATGGAGGAATTCTATGTATTATATTAAGTGAGTTGATCAGAATTTAATACTGTACCTATAATGCAACACACATGGGAAAATGATCATTAAATGCTAGTAATATTTGAGTGTGGATAATAAGAGGATTATGAGTGATTTATGTTTTCTTGTTTGCTTTCTCTTGTACTCCAAATTTTCTCTGTAATGAGCCTATATTACATTTAAACCCTGGAGTTCACTTTTAATATTCCTTAAGCTTCTTAACACACACACACACACACACACACACACACACACACACACACACACACCTTTGAGTAACAAACTCTTGCTCTTTGAAGAAATTGCATGTTCTGGTAACAGTGAGAGGTGCTATAAAGTGTGCTTCTAACTAGAGTAGTTCAAAAGTGTTTTAACCCTCTGCAGAACAGTCAGGGAGTAGCAACATGCTGAATCCATCCTCCGGGGCAATTGCATCAATAGGGGGAATGGGGCAGAGACGACAGAGATGAGACAGCACAAGTCCTCACATCTGGGCAGCCTGACATCTGTCCTCCCACGTTCTTATAGCTCTGGATGATCTGGACACACGAACATTCCCAAGGAGAAACAAAAAAGGATAGCACCAAATTTCTTCATTTTTTTACTCTTCATATGATGTCTTTTTATGAGTTATTCTACCTAATTTTCATAGGATTAAATCAATCACATTCTTTATGGATTGTACATTTTTGTACTTCATTTAAGAAAACCATCCATATCTTAACTTCAAGAAAATATCCGCCTACAATTATAATTTTCCCTTTTTCATTCAGCTATGTAACGTATTTGGAATTCCTTTTTCCGTGTGCAGTTAAGATAGGTGTGCAACTCTAGGCTTTTCCATGTGTATAAAGATATCTCAGTGTCGTTCCTTGAAATGTTCATCTTTTCTCCACTGACCTCGAGGACCACTTCTTTCCCATGGGCTTTTTTCTGCTCCTTTGGTCTCTTGGTTTAATATGTATGCCAACTCCACACCAGTTAGGGCATTGTAGAATTATAGCAAGAATTGAGAGCCCCCCACTCCATTTCAGTGTGAAACACACTGCCATGCTGAGAACCAGCTACAGAATTCACTTTCAACCTCCAGTGCTCAAAACAAGCAAAACCCCCAAATGACATCACGTGTGCCCCACTGTGAACCAGTCTGGCTTTGCGTGTGTTAATTTATGCCCTTTACCACCACCCTGCTCTGCCCCAAGAATGTGCAGCTATTATTGTGCACCACGTCTACAATAGAAGGAAGATGAGAGGGATCAAAACAAACAGCATGCATGAGCTTAACAACAGCACTGAGATACCGTCAGGCTTCTACACAACACACCCAAGGCACAAGGGAAGCATGTCCAGGCTTCCTGGTAGCATCAACATCTCCATGTTCAGAATTTTGGTGGGTATGATTAACCTAATCTAGGCATGTGGGAAAATTAGCTTGTCACCAGTATTATGGAGACTGCCAAGTCACCCCTAAGGCTGGCAAGCTCTGAAGTTGGCACTGGAGAAGATGAAAGTCACCTGGATCATCCTCTTGTTGCTATTTGTTGAGCAACACTAGGTGCCCCTGCTCCTATTTCACAGAGCCAGGGATAATACACCATTTAAAAAATGAACAGCCAAAGGAGTTATTTTTTAAGACATGCACAGGCACTCCAACTTGCGTTAAAATAAGACTTGAATGAAGAATGAAACAGTTTTGTGGACTCTGCTTCTGAGCTATCCTTTGGCATATTTGACTTCCATTTGCTAAAACCAAGGTCACTCCCAGTTCCATACTCTGTGAACTTTCAAAGCATTTCCTTTTATCAAAGTTCCTCCACACAGGCCAGCCCTGAGGGGCATTGCCTATCAATAGCAGCAGGCAAACTGGGCTCCTGGAGAGTCGCCCTACAATGACCTAAGCATCAGGAATCATGTACAAGCACACTGTGTCTTGCTTTACCCTTTTTCTTTGGAGTAAATAAGATTTCCTTAGGTTTATTGTGGAAGTATTTTCTGGAAAGAACTGGTTTGATCTCAAAAACAATTGTTTCAAAATTCTTTTTTAAAACAAAGTGGGCTAAGTCTTTGCACAACCACATGTACACATCACAACTTGTCTTATTCTTGACAATAGGTTCATATGTAAGGGGATTCGGGACAGATGGTCCAACTACGAGAGAGGAATGTGAAGCAGATTCACTCACTAACCTGCAACACACCGGCCTGGGCCTCTCTCCAAAAAAGTGGCACAGAGAGGCGATGTGCATAGCTGCACAGACCGTCCGTCACTCTCACCACCTCCCCAGGTGGCCCTCTGGTCTACAGAGAAGACAACTGGAATGCGCCAAATGTCTGCAAGAAGTGGTCATTTTGCCACTAACCATGCTCATTTCTGTCTTCCCTTTCTTCCAACTTAGCAAGTCTGTAACCTTGGTTAATGTTTTCATTTTGAGGAAGTAAGAAAGCTTGTTACATGGTAATAATCACCATAAAATAACAATGTCAATAACAAACTGCAGTAGTAACAGTCATCACTGTGACCTCTCTATCTGCCCTTCCTCCTGAAAACCATTCACCTGGATTCTTGCTGTTGATCTCTATGTCTGGCTTCTAATCATGACTTTTCCCTTAAGCTCCAAATATGATGTACAGCTACCTACGTGATGGTTCCATTTAGATGTCAAGCCTCTTAAACATGTTCAACAAGTCTGTAACCCCTCTTAGTCTTCTCCAACAAGAAAAAATTCAAAGTCTAACAGTCATTCTGAGTGTGTGTGCTTTTAAAAACTGACACATAAAAATCATACATATTTATGGGATACTGTGAGATGTTTTGATACATGTATACTTTGAGTAATGCTTAAATAAGGGTAAACATTTATATTTACCTCCTCAAACATATATATTTCTTTATGGAGAAATTTTTCAAAATCCTTTCTTCTAGCTTTTGGTGAAATTGTCCATTGCTGTTACCTAACATCTCCCTGTGGGTCAGTAGAGCAGCAGAACTTACTTCTCCTGGGTAAGTGTGACTTAGTGCACGTGACCAACCTTCTCCCCACCCACCCGACAGTTGCCAAACCTGATAACTGCCATTCTACTCTCAACTCCTATGAAAACAACAGTTTGGGGTTCCACCCAAGTGAGGCTGTGTTTCTTTTTCTGCACCTGACTTATTTCCCTGAATATGACATCCTCCAAGTTCATCTGTGTTGGCACAAATGATGGGGTTTCCTTTAATAAGTTGATGGACATGTGCATGACGAAGGATCCTGGCATCATCTCTGAAATGGATTCCACTTGATGGTGGTGAATCCACTTCTCCATGTGGTATCAAACTAGGTTTGCAAATGTCCTGTTGAGGATTTTTGCATTTGTGTGCATGGGAAATATTGATTGGTAATTTTCTTTCTTTTTCTTGATTTTTGTTTTGTCTGCTTTTGGAACCAGGGTAATGCTGGCCTTGTAGAATGAGTTTGAAAGATTTCCTCTTCAATTTTTTTGGAAGAGAAGAGATTGAAAGAATATGGTATTCTTAAATTGCTTGGTAGAATGAACATAGTGAAGGCATGGGTCCTGGAATTTTATTTTTTGAGAAATGAATTTTAAGTAAATATTACAAAATAATAATTGTATGATTCTTTTAATATCCTTAATCATTATTGATCTGTTCAGATTCTCTATTTCTTTATTTAATAATTCAAAATTTAATAATTTCCTAATTTAATCTTGATAGGTAGTATGTACCCAGGAATTTATCTACTTCTTCTAAGTTAATTCATAATAATCTCTCATGATAACTGGTATTTCTCTAGTATCAATTGTTATATCTCCCTTTTCATCTCTAATTTGTTTCTTTGAGTCTTCTCTCTTTTTTTCTTCATCTATCCAAAGGTTTGTCAATTTTATTAATGTTTTCAAAAACCCAACAGTTTGTTTCATTTATCTTTAAAAAACATTTTTTACCATTTATCTTTATTCTGATATTTATTTCCTATCTTCTACTAATTTGGGGCTAAATTGTTTTGCCCCAAATTAGTAGAAGATCCCTTTATTATCTAATGACCTTCTTGGTCTCTCTTTAGATGTTTGGTTTTTTGCTGTCCTCGGGATTAAACCAAGCACATCGTGAAAGCTAGGCCAGTATCTACCACTGAGCCACATCTACACCCCTTTTGATTTAATTAATTAATTAAGACAGGATGAAGTACTCTTTAGTCATTAAAAAAAAAAAAGGACAAAGTCCCATCATTTGGAACAAGGTGAGTGGAACTGGAAGGCATTATGTTAAGTAAACCCAGATGGAAAGAAAAATATGGACTGTTCTCACCACTTCCTGGACTCCACTGTTGATCTCATGGAAGTCTGAAGTAGACTGGGGCTACCAGACCAAGGTGGCTGTGGGGGAAACTGTTTGTCAATGGGTGCATAATTACAGTTAGGTAAGAGGAATACCTTCTATTGTTCAACCGGTGACTACAGTTAATGACAATACATTGTGTTCCTGACAAATTCTGAGAGAGTGGGTACTAACTGTTCTTCCCACAAAAAAAATTACTATGTGAGGAAATGCATCCTTAACGACACCCCACATTCCACAGCAACAAAGAGTCCAATTTTATCTTCCAGTAGTAGGGATGGAACCCAGGGCTCCAGACATGCTAGGCAAGTGCTCTACCACTGAGCCACATCCCCAGGCCCCACAAGGATGCACACACACACAAACACACACACACACACACACACACACACACACACACGTATTTCAAAACATTATTTGGTACATAACAAATATAATTTTATATGTAAATTTTAAAAGTAAATTTTGAAAAAGAACACATACTGAATGAGTGATTACTGTGTCCCAAGCATAATTTTAAAGGTTTTATGTGGACCATCTCACACAGCCCATGCAACAGTCTCCTGACTGTTTGAAACAGAGGAACTGGGGCCCTGGATGAGTCATTATTAGGCCTTGGACGGGTCCCAGCTCCCAGCAGGTTGTCAATGAAATAAGCTGAAATGAAGAAATGATCCATTTACATAAGTAATCCATCAATGCAACATTCCGCCCACTTGAAATTCAGCTTCACCAATAATGAGGCTCTCATTCAACATCTTCACTGAGCAGCATTGGAGAATGGAGTTGACATGCAGTTCTACCTGTTTTTTAAAGAGCAAATGAAAGGAAACCGATGGAGTCATTGTCAACTGCTACAGTGGTACCAAACACCTGATGATCCTCGGACAAGGATGGGCAGATTCTGGGAATTCCAAGTGCCTCCATTCTAAGTGGACACTGGGCCACAAAAATTGCATTGCCAAATGCAACACACATTTTAAAATACCCTAGGTATCAGCTGTTCCTGGGGAGATACTCTCACTAGAGTAAGAGCAGATATCCGAGCTCCATCTGCAAGGCTCCCTGAGGAACCCATCAGGAAGATTCACCCACAGAATCTGGCCATGAAGCATCTGTTCTTTGAAAAGAATAAAGAAAAGGAACCCAGGGAGGCTCGGTCTGGAAACCACCAACATCCCTACCCTAACTCAAGTCCCTGATAGTACCCACAGTGTGTGACTGGTGGCTACACAGGTGGCCTTGGGGGAGAAGCCAAGATTCTGTCTTTAGCCTTTGAAGCAGCTCTTCATCTTGTAAGAATGTCAGCTGTTCACTTTGCAACACAACCAAGCAGGAACAGCTTCAGATCTTTCAGCTCCACTGAATCATGGCTTAGAAAAGATAATTAAATCTCTAAAGATAAAGATGTAGATGTACAAAGGCACCATCAGTGTTGCCTTTGAGCTCAAATCTAGCTCAGCCTGGTTTATTTTAAAGCTGTAGAATATATTTAGACTTTACATTAAATCAATAAAGAGAGTCTGGACCAAAGTTTGGAGAGCTTTTGATGTAGTTATAATGGATCCCTTGATAACCTATGAAATGCTCTGAAATTGCTCTGAAATTGGCTTGGGAATTCTGCCATGTTCAGATGAAATTACCAGAGTTTCAGCCAGCTACAGTGAACTGATTGAGTATCTGTCACTGATTGGGATTCATAGGGTCATACACGAAAATATATGGTTCCCTCTCTGAGAGGGCTATTTTCTGGTCCAATAACTGGCCATCCAGGTGAACTCTCACAGGACATGAGATCCCACATGTGAGTTTTGTTATTTGCCTTTTACCTTATTCTAATTTCAGGTATTTGAGGTAATGTGTATGTATGCATTTTATGTATGCATATATATGCATAGGACAGTCATATAAAGAAAATTAAGTGGAAAAAAATTAAGGTAAATATATTATGGTCCATATATATAATGCAATCCTCCTAGAGCTATTAAAAATGCTACAGGCCTCTGTATTTTGATATAGAATGTTCTGTGAGTTACATTGCTAGGTGAAAAGAACAGGCACAGATAAGCAGATGTACTATGCCATTATGTGGTTTACTGAAAGGCAGAGATAAATACATACAGATCTTTGAAAGGCTATATAAGAAATTCTTAACAATGGTCTTCCCTGGGGAATAAAACAAGAGTCTCATTGCATCTTTCTAGTTTTTTTAAAAAAATGTTTTTATTACTAAAGCAATAAATATTTTTAAATAAAGTCTCTTCCAATTCAAGAAAAGGTAGATAAAGTGCTGTGGTGGCCACTGCTGGTGGTCTACCCAGATCTTGAATGGGCTAGTTGCGCACAGCTGGAGGGGTTTGGCTGCTAATGGACCACAGTGGTCCCTGAGGTTACCCTGCCTTGTGGTGGGGTCAGCTCTGTGATGCGGTACATGCTCCAGGGCTCTTCTTGGAATAGGCTGAAGCCCCCACCTGGGACACGGTGATGAACTTTCTTCCTCTGCCTTTCATGCCTCTTTGGAGCACACTTTCAATAAACCATCTGCACAGGAACCCATCTTGGGCTCTGTTTCTAAGGAATCTTGCCAAAGACAGTATCAGAAAGGTGAAGATTTGGAGTCCAAAATACTAAGGCTAGGTAAACAAGTGGATGCTGTCTCTATGATAAATCATGATGTTCTTCTTTGACATAAAAATTTGACCCGTTCCTTAAAATATTTTGATTTCTCATTGTTCTCTGGATAAATTCAAATTTTCTAGACAAATATTGCAAGAGGCCCTGTACAATCTAACTGCTGCTTACTCCTCCAGCCTCATCTCCCTCACATTCCTCCTTCTTCCTTCCATGCCATCCACACTGGCCTAATTTTGGTCTCATCTGCTCACCATACTTCTTACTGTTGAAATGCTGTCCCATGTGGTACTTTTCCCACCCTTCTTCAGATGCTCCTCAAATGTCATTTTGACCAGAACTAATCTTCCCATTCCAATTTCTCATAACAGATTTGTTTGTTTGTTTATTATCTGTTTATTTATTTATTTATTTTGATCTGAACCCAGGGTGCTTAACCACTGAGCAACATCCACAGCCCTTTTTATTTTCTTATTGAAAGACAGGGCCACACTATGTTGCTGAGCCTGGCTTTGAACTTGCAATCCTCCTGCCTCGACCTCCTGAGTCACTAGGATTATGGGTGTGCGCCTTCATGCCTGGCCCACAGACTTATTTTAATAACACATCTTGAAGTTGCAATTGCAAGACATGTTTGTGATTCTTGAATTGACCAAGAGACTACAAGCTCCTTTGGGAGATGATGTCTGGTTGGGTCTCTCTTGAACCTCTAGTGCATGGACAGTGTTTTCTACATTGAAAATGCTTAGTGTTTGCTGAATAGATGGATTTTTGTTAATCAACACAGCCAGCTGGAATTCAATGCTAAACTTCACTCTGGTCTGTTTAAAAATCAAACAAAATAGGGGGAAACAATCAGTTATTTAATTCTCAGTATCCATAGACAAAATAAAATAAGTTAATTAGTCATGAGGCAGATAATGTCTAGTGCTGAAATAAGAGAAAATGTTCGACATCATGTGCTCAAGGAAAAGAGATTTTTAATGAAATATTCCAAAACCCATATCCACAGCAAATGAAATGATGAATTTAAGCTGGTTGTCTTCATCATTCATCCAGAAAATATTTATTATGCCCCTGTTATGTTCCAGGAGCTATGCTGTCCTCTGGGGAGCAAAACCAATGATGCACAGGAATATATAAAATTTCCACTCTTGTCGATTTTACCTTCCAAAGAGTGAACAAATCACAGGGGAATATAGTGTAAGTGCCGGAAGCGGAGATGCACCTGGATGCACAAGATGACTGGATGCTTCTTCTGGAGCGGGATTGGGAAGTTGTGCCCCTGGAGAACATGGGTAAGCGGGACCTGAAGGTTGGCTGTAGACATTGCTAGGCAACGAAAGGAGAGGGTGTTGCAAACAGGAGGGGCGGGACATGAGAAGAGGGAAGAGGGCTGTCATGTCAGGTCAAAACACTATGGCCAAAGTGGAGGGGCAGGTGGAAGAAAAGACCGAGTCAGGCAAAGCAACCATTTGCCTTGAGACTGGTGGGAAGCTTCCAAAGGGCCTGCAGCAAGTGCACTATGCCCTCAGACTTCCATTTTGAAAGGATCACTTGGCCCCTGAGAGAGAACCACCTGTGTGGGATGCACAGAGGACATGGGAAGGTGAGTGGGCAGGGACAGGGGCTGTAGTAATCCAGATGAGAGATGGCAGCAGTTGTGCCTATGGTAACGAAGTGGAAATTCTGATGTAATTCAGTATCATAGGGCCAAAACGGTTCTCCCCAGAGGGCAAAAAAAGCTTGTGCCAGATACACAGTTCTCAGATAAGCTGGCTTCTCTGTAAATTCTAAAGCTTGGAGAATCTGAAGACAGGACCAGTAATAATTCACAAATGCATCTCATAATTGAGCCTTCCAGGGGAGTATCATAAGCTACCTACTAGGAACTGGAATACTGACTGACACCCAGCCAACAGGGACATGCATAAGTTCTCATGGAGCTTGTACTAGTTGGAAATTAATAAAAGTCAAAGGTCCTGCTACATAGAATTGCATACTTTTATATTGGTATAAATATTCAGGTTAGCAGGCATGAGTTTATTAGAAGGGATAGGAAAGGGGGGAAGGGACACTCTCAAGGGACAGAGTGGGTCCTCTCAAAAAGGAGAGGGGTGGTATGCCCTTTGTGCCCTCCAGTGTTATTTGGAATCCCAGGTATAAATATTTAAATGCATATGTTTAAGCTAATCATAAGTAATGATACATAGTTTTTTCAAAACATAAAACAGATCTTCCCAATTAATTTTACTTTTCGGTATCTTTCTAAAGTGCTTTGGTTAAAAGAACATTTTCAAGCTTTGTTATAGAGACATCTAAGTCAGGTAGAACCACTGACATTCAAAGTGATCTTTCCACCTAAACCTACCTCTTGCACAATACTATCCAAACAAGGATTATTCCCGTTCAGTTGTGCCTCGCTTTAGATGGGCAAGACAGAAGTCTTATAGCTAGGTGTTGTTTTTTTTTTTTAATCAGAAACACCCTATGTTGAATATTAGCCAAATTAATTGGTAATTTAACTTGTTTCAAAGAGCAAGTCTGGGAATTCAATTTCTAGATGGATCAGCTAATTCCAAATCCACTATTCAGCCATAGAGAAAAATGACTTTATGACATTTGCCAGTAAATGGATGGATCTGGATACTATCATGCTAAGTGAAATAAGCCTTGGGATTATTTCAAGACTCACAGGATCTTAAGCTTATGGAATTTCAGATGTAATCTTGTACAAACATAACCTGTTACACAAGAGACAGGAGATGATGATTTTCCAAGGTTACCATGCAGCCTAGTGACAGGGCCACTTTTAAAATCTAGTTAACAACAGGCCACCTGACTCCCCAGAACACTGCACAACTGTGCCCTTGCCTGAATGCAAGTTGCTCCTCTTATTCTGAGTAGTCATCTGACAGGTCTTTTATATTTATTTTTTGGGAGTTAAGAAACTCAGACCAGGTTGGGAAAGAGAGGAGTTTTTACAGGAAATATACTGGGTCTGGGTGAGTGATAGGTTCAAAGGGAGAAGTAATCCACCCCAAGGAAATTTGCTAAGTAGAGCATCATAAAATATCTCAGCAGTGAAGGTTCCAGAATTGGTTCTCTGGAAATTACCATTGATCTTTCCTTTCTGGGACTTAAGACCAAAATTAAATTTCCGGGAGAGAGTGCTATTCCTAGCTATCACAATCCAGCTTCTACTAGACCAATAATCCCAACAAGGATAGTAAGAAAACCAGGGAATTAAAAAAAAAAAAAAAATATATATATATATATATATATATATATATATATTTGAAGCCATTGGAAAGCTTCCACAACGGATAGGATGGGAGGAAAGGTCAATTTTCTGTACCTGTTTTCCACCTGAGGCATTGACCGATTTGGAAGCAACTGAAAGGTGAAAAACTGAGCTGAAAGTGATAACTAAAAAAAACTAAGTGGGAGGTCATTCCCTCCCAAGAGAGAGCAATGGAAGAATAAAGGAGTCGCTCTTTCAGATGGCTGAGGGTGTTAGGTGAAAGTAGAACTCAGGCTATTGAAACAGTCACCTGAGGACCAAGCTCATAGACAAGATGGGTGTGAGCTTCACATCTGGTTCCTTCATTTCCCCCCTGAGGTAGTTACAAATTTGTATCCAGTAACTGGAAGACTGAGAAGCTAAAATCCCAAGAAGCTGAGCACAGTTGATAGCAGTCTCACAAAAGTAGGGAGACAAAAATAGGTGTTACTAACCAGACTGAAATCAGAGGCTCTGATCAGTACCTCCATGTTTTCACCAAGGTTCTAAAGGGATCCACCCTAGAATTAAGGGAAACCTTCATAGGGACCAGTCCTTACAAACACAAACCCGGCTTCCATTCAGATCCATCTTGTATTCAACAGTGAGAATCTGCTTCTATTTTTACAGCTTCCCCAAATCAAAAGTATGTCCTGTCAAAAGATATACTTAGGCACATTAAAATTTTAAAGAGTTGATTTGAACAGAGGGTGATTTGTGACTGAGGCATTAACTGACTTCATGGGGTTTGGGGTCCTCTAAAGGGGCATGTGGGGAAGGCTTGTATAGGGTGAGGGAGGAGCAAAGCAAAAGAATATATTTGCTTGGTTTACAGTGAAGCCACAGCCTTATTTAGACCATTCCAGTGGCAAGTCCCCATGTAAAGATTCATTGATGGTTTCTAATTAATTATACTTAAGATTTGTTTTACTATTCACAGTGAGTTAGGTTTCAATCAGCTTATGTAGGAATCCAGGGTGGTAGAGCCAACCAAACCTAAGGGACTCACAATAATCTATTTAATAGATCTTTTTAGAGGAAGATAGCATCATCTGGAGCTTCTACACTTGTTGGGCACTTAATAAAAAGCTATCAGGCACTTAAAGAGACAGGAAAGTGGGAAAACAAAATAGATACTAGCTTATCAGAGAGAAACTTTTTTAAAACTTTCAATATTTTCAAGAATAAAAATAGAAAGATGAATAATTTAATTATAAATTAATGAGACTTCTTTTTTATATTACAGTTAATTTTTTATGTTTTCTTTTTATTTATTTATTTATTTATTTTTAATTTTAATTGATTTTTAAAAATAAATGACAGCAGAATGCATTATAATTCTTATTATACATATATAACACAATTTTTCATATCTCTGGTTGTATATAAAGTATATTCATACCAATTCATGTCCTCATACATGTACTTTGGATAATGATGTCCATCACATTCCACCATCCTTGCTAACCCCTGCCCCTTCCCTTCCCCTCCTACCCCTCAGCCCTATCTAGAGTTCTTCTGTTCCTCCCATGCTCCCCCTCCCTACCCTACTATGAATCAGCCTCCTTATATCAGAGAAAACATTTGGCATTTGGTTTTTTCGGATTGGCTAACTTCACTTAGCATTATCTTCTCCAATTCCATCCATTTACCTGCAAATGCCATGATTTTATTCTCTTTTATTGCTGAATGATATTCCATTTTGTATATATGTCACATTTTTTTATCCATTCATCTACTGAAGGGCACCTAGGTTGGTTCCACAGGTTAGCTATTGTGAATTGTGCTGCTAAACACATTGATGTGGCTATATCCCTGTATTATGCTGTTTTTAAGACCTTTGGGTATAGACCAAGGAGAGAGATAGCTGGGTCAAATGGTGATTCCATTCCTAGTTTTCCAAGGAATCTCCATACTGCTTTCCAGATTGGCTGCACCAATTTGCAGTCCCACCAGCAATGTATGAGTGTACCTTTTCCCCCACATCCTCACCAACACTTATTGTTGTTTGACTTCATAATAGCTGCCATTCTGACTGGAGTGAGATGATATCTTAGTGTAGTTTTAATTTGCATTTCTCTGACTGCTAGAGATGATGAACATTTTTTTTTCATATATTTGTTGATTGATTGTATATCCTCTTCTGAGAAGTGTCTGTTCAGGTCCTTGGCCCATTTATTGATTGGGTTATTTGTTTTTTGGTGCTTAGCTTTTTGAGTTCTTTCTATACCCTAGAGATTAGTGCTCTATCTGATGTGTGAGGGGTAAAAATTTGCTCCTAAGATATAGGCTTTCTATTCACCTCACAGATTGTTCCTTTTGCTGAGAAAAAAAACTTTTTAGTTTGAATCCATCCCATTTATTGATTCTTGGTTTTAATTCTTGCACTATAGGAGTCTTATTAAGGAAGCCGGGGCCTAATCCCACATGATGAAAAATATAGGGCCTACTTTTTCTTCTATTAGACACAGAGTCTCTGGTTTAATTCCTAGGCAATTATATGGCCAACAGGGGAAGGAAAAGAGACTGTTGGGGCATCAGAGAAGCCATTTTTGAAGAAAATTTTCCAAAACTGACCTAAGACATCACATCACCAATTCAAGAAATTCTGAGAACCCTGAGTAGGAATAATACAAAAAGCAAGCAAACAAACAACAAACCCTAGACACAAGATAGTTAAACTTCTAAAATCCAGCAGGCATGAGAAAGTTCTAAAAATAGTCACAACAAAAAGAAGTGTTACCTTAAAAAAAATAACAATTATTGATGACTTTTTAGCAGCAACAATGGAAG
Source organism: Spermophilus citellus (assembly GCF_964194105.1). Classification (NCBI taxonomy): domain Eukaryota; kingdom Metazoa; phylum Chordata; class Mammalia; order Rodentia; family Sciuridae; genus Spermophilus; species Spermophilus citellus. The sequence goes on from NC_138187.1 coordinate 10,319,879, forward strand.
CTGGACTGGAGTGATATGATATCTTAGAGTAGTTTTGATTTGAATTTCTCTAATTGTTAGAGATGGTGAACATTTTTTTCATCTAGGAATGGAACTCTCAAAAAGCTACCTTCTCCCCAGTTGTTCTAACATAAGCATTGCTCATGTTTGGCCATGGCCAACAGTCACTGTATAATAAAACAGTGGACTAGTACCTCTAGTTTATCAAGTTCCATTGATAAAATACTATTTGGAATTTCTTTGACCCAATGTCCACCCTTGTGGAGGGTTTGGGTACTACAGAATGAAAGTTTCCCTAGAAAACATGAGCTGTAGCCAGTAGAGGACCCCAGATAGGGAGGAAATACACAAGAGAAACAGAAACCAACATGTGTGCACTAATCTAATGCTAATAATTTTCTATGAAAGGCCGAGAAATAAATTTCCCAGAATAAAATACAGTGAGCTTTCAAAGTGAGACTCAAACTTAGGTCTAACTTCCAACCCCTTTACCTTATGCTCTGTTTCCCATAGAATGCTGTGGAGAGAAAGAAGGAGCTAGCAGTGAGATCAACTGAGTCAAACCTGGCAGTCCTGGGATGGCAGATGTTGTAGCCTGATCATCAGTATATCCAAGGGGGATCTGTATAGCATCCCATGGGGGTAAAAGCACTCTTTCTTTGAGATTAAAAAAGCAGCATTTCATGAAAGAGCTGGCATGGCTGCATTCACATATAAAATGCCTAGCTCATCTATTTATCAACTAATGTGCAAAATTATGCTTCCGATGAAAGACTTAACTTAAGGCAAGGGAATCATGACTGTCCCATTTATAAACAAAACAAAGACAACACACATCAGCCGAATAACCCAAGTAAATTAAATTCCCTCCCATGAGAGAATCATGATAATAAATAGGGTGGCTATAATGAACTCATTCATCCAATTTGGTTGATATTATGTCTTGACACACAACAGGATGGATGGAGCTGTGCGGCTGATGAAGCTGCTTAAACTCTTGCTATTTTGGTGAATTATACTCATGGTGAGATAAAATAAACACCCAGGTAAGGACTTTTGGAACTCTGCCAACTGTTCACTCCTCTTCTGTAATGATTAACAAGTCACAGAAGGGTTATTTTCTCAAACTTCCAAATCAGATTTAATGAACACACATTAAAAGAGGACAGCACTTCAGAAAGATGTACATGTCCTTCGAAATAGCTCCAATCCTACTTGTGTGGCAGAAATGATTCATTTAGTATCTGAGTGATGTTTTCTTATTTTGAGCATCCATCTCACCATCCAAAAACACCCTGTCAAATCAGTCTTAGACACTGCCTATTAAAATGTTAAACTTCACCTGATAAAATATAATTATAGCATTCCTGACATTTTCACATAGCACACACATGCTTCAAGCCAATTTTGTTGGAGTTAAGATTATTCCTTTAGATGTGTGAATGCAGGATGAAGTTGTAAGGAAACATCGATATGTCAAACTCTAATATAGTTGAGAAACTGGATCCAAAGTAAATAAGAAAACCAAACCAGAATATGTACAAAATGATTAAAAATGGATAAAATGGTGACAACGGCCACAAAAATACCTGGGGAGCTCACCAAATTATGCAACGGAATAAAGACTCAGATGGTATCCAATGGCCAATTGCTTTAATGGTTCAATCATTTTTCAGTTTATGGGGGTCAGTGATTGACCACCTGGGTCCATGCCAGACCACCTGAGTCAGAATTTCTGGAAGTAGGAGATACAAGTACTTTTTAAAAGCTACCTTCTCCCCAGTTATTCTAACATAAGCATTGCTCATGTTTGGCCATGGCCAACAATCAACTGTATAATAATCACTGTGGAAACAAGGCCTAAGAGTGGTGGGCTGGTTGGCTCGGCCTGATTATGTATCAGTAATAAGGTTGCATTTGAACCTATCCATCACCAGGCAGGTATAAAGTGGGGTGTGGTGGTCTAAAACCATGTCCACAAGTGCTTTGGTACTCCTCCAGGAGAAGGCTAGGGCCTAATGCTCCTTCCCTTGAGAATGGGCTGGACTTGGCGAATCACTTGAAAGGCATAGAATATGGCAGTGACGGGCACAGTAGGTGACTTCTAAGTTGAGGTCATTCTATAACTGCAGCTTCCCCTTGCCCTTTCTTGGATCACTCACTCTGGAAAAGGTCAGTTGTCACACTGTCTGGACAAACCACCCAACGGAGAGGCCTGCTCAGCAAGAACCTGAGGTCTCCTGCCTAGAGCCATAGGAGCGAGCCACCTAGGAATGGAACTCCCAAGCCTCACAAAGCCTTCTGATGACCATGTCCTCAACCAATGACTTGATTTCAGTCTTATGAAAGTCCCTAACCTGGAACACTGCAGCTAAAATGCTTTGTCATACCTGACGCACAGAATATGTGAGTTATAGTCAGTGGGTTAGTCTAAGTTTGGGGATTCTTTGGTACATAGAAATTAATAACCAATACAGGCATTCAGTCTCCATTGTCCATCACGAGGGGCTAGCACTATACCTAACAGGTAGTAGGCACTCGATAAATACTTGTAGAATTGTTGAATGATTGACTGATGAAATAATCACCTTCCACTTTGGAACAATGGAACAGCTTTTCATTTCTACTCCACAGAGTAGTAAAAGTTTATGTCTATCTTGTAAAAAAAAAAATCACCAAAATTTCTGTCTGCACAGAAGCCTAAAGTTAGAAAGAATTAAGTTTCCAAATCACCAAAAATGTGTCTCTATTACTAGGAGCTGCATATGTTACGCCCTGCCTTGGCTCACGGGAAAATACCTTCTTGTTTTCCTCACTCCTGTGGAAAATTATCAATGATCTGAATATTGTTTCCCTAGTTTTCAGCTGGGAATCAGTGTGATTTTCCTTGCCTCCAAATATTCTTAATTCAGCATCGAAGAATCTAATTTTCTTAAATAGCTCAATTCATTATCTGCATTTTGTTGTTAATGTAACTTTCCAGATTTCTCCTATTATAATCAGCTTCCCTCTTCCCACTGGGTCTTTGGGAATAACCTTTCCTGCTTTGCTCAATGTTTCTTCTTTTTTAACCCCTTCCTTGGATGGAGTGGTTTTTGTCTTTCCCACTTGGAAAGCAGATGAGTTCTCCAAAGCTGTGGTTCCTGAATCTAATAAGAATCACCCAGTGAACTTGATAAACATGTAGAAATCTGGGCCTGGTTTCCAGATGAAAGAAGGACCCCCAGTCCATATTTTTAAATAGACTCTCAAGTTGTTGAAGAAACATTTCATTTTAAAGCCCTTGTGCTGCTATCATTTTTAAAGAGTTACACTTGCCAAGGAGTTTATTTCCACTCTGGGCTAACATCAATACGGCACACAGGTCGTGTTCCTCTCTTTACCCTCTCTCCTGGGTCCTGGACATTCCAAAGATAATTTATCAAATGGAGAAGCTCCTTTGGTAATGTAATTCAAGGTGGGAAAAAAAAAAGAGAGAAAAATTCTTTTAGATGATAATGCCAAACGGAAGAGGCAAGAGGACCAAGATGGCGGCATAAATGGTTTAACTGTCCAGTGCCACAGATGCTCTACCCACAAGATCCAAAGCCACTGACTTCCTTCAACTCAGCCTTGGTGGCCTTACCACAGAAGAACCAAGTATGGCTGGGCATCTGACATCCCATTTTTAAATGCTGAGTTTAAGAGACAGAATGGGGAAGGTAGCCAAGGGAGGGGTGAAAGATCCCAGAGAAAAGCCAACAGCGAGGAGTTCCTCTCTGTGTAACCACAAAGAGAAGGCATTTGCACCAATACTGGGGGACTCGGCCCTGTTGAGATGCTGGTAACAATCTAAGAGGAAAAGAGAAGCAACCCCCGCCACCTGTGCAGGTCGTCAGTGGCTTTTGTAAGGTTTGAGATTCGAGACTTGAGCTGCAAAAGGTATGTTTTTTAAAGTACTCTTCTGGGCTCGATGCCTGTGATTTGTTACTATTGAGATTGCTAAGTGGTGGATGGTCACGTCACCCTCTTCTCCTCTGAAAGGGTTCATTGTGGAGCTTAGCACCCTCTATGTGACCATGAATTATCAACCACTATTAAAGTCAAGTTAACAGTTTCATGAATTCAAACATGAAGAAGGATGGGGAATCTTCATAACTTACCATTTTCAAACTGATAGCTGTTTCCAGGGGCAACCTTTTGCTTCTAAAGTGGCCAAAAGACATTAGAACAACTATGCCTCCCTAAGATCCACCAGCCCACACATGGTTCCCTACCATATCACACCTGGAGAAGTTCTATCCGTGGCAAATTAAATTAAGCCAACAGCTTATTCTTCTGAATTTACATTTTCCTGGGCAAGTGAGAGAGGGACTGCTTTCAAGGGAGGCCCAGGCTGTGTGTGATTCAGGCAGGGAGGGGGGGGGGACGGGGGAGGGGTGCAGCTGAGGCTGGGTGGGGAGGTTGGCAGGTAGGAGCCCCTCACACCCCACATAGGTTTCATTCCCCACCAACTGCTGGCAGGAAATTGACTGCCCCAATGTGACTGGCACATGGACATGCAGCCTCCCCTCCAGGAGGTAGATCAAGTTGACTTTTAAGAAATATGCTTGCTGTCTCTGGCTGCGTTTGTTTCGTCGGCAGGCTCACAGAATGCCCCGGCTCCTGGGGAGTTGCAGTCTGGCTGGCTGGCCGACAGGGTTCTGCCAGGAGGCCTGCCCGCCCAAACCCAGAAGAACACCTTCCCCCACAAGAAACTGCTGTCAAGTCTCTCTCTCTCTCCAGCCCCCTGTCTAGTCTCCATGGCGCTGCCCTGTTCAGGAGTCCACTTTGCCTCTCACGAGCAGTTGAGGATTTGGGAAATAAAGAGATTTCATTGTCCCGCAAAAATCTAGAGCATATGATACCTTTGATTCCAGAGGTTTCCAAACTTTTTTTTTTTAAGTAGCAAGAGCATGAGAACTTTCTAAGATGGTGGAAATATTCTATGCCTGGATCGGGGTGGTGTTCCAATGGGTGCATCCTGTGTGTCTGCATTCACAGGACATCCCAGAACAGGCTACCGGTAGCAATGGAGAATGGATGTGTGGTTGCCAAGGGTGTCTCTGCTGATAGAATCGTCTGTAACCTGATTAGGCTGGTGGCCACAAGGACTCATCTGCACACATGCCAAAACTTACAGAGCTGCACACCAACAGAGAGTCAATATGAGGAAAAATGAATCAGTCCTCACTCAAAGGAATACAATATAAAAAAAATACATGGCACAACAGGAAACATTTCCTGGAATATCTGATAAAATTAGGAAATTATTGCTAATTGGGGGGTGTGTTAATGGTATTGTGGTTATATTTTCTAAAATAGTTCTTTTTGTTTTATTTTTAAAACAATTTTATTGACCTACGAATTGTTCATATTAAGGGGTTCAGTGAGATATTTGCATGCATACATAAAGGGTACAGGGATCAAATCTTGCCTGCATCTTTTGGAGAGTCTTATAGAAATATCTTACTAATGAAATAGCTTTATATCCTGGATTAGTTTTAACTTATTCTCAAGGGGGGGGGGGGGGAGTGAGTACACGTGTTGATAAAACAAGACCAGCCATGGTTCAGTGTTTTTGAGGGTGGATGGAGATAGTGTGAGGATCATTATGATTTCTTGAAATTTTTATGTTTGAAGTTTCTCATAGTTTAAAGCTAAAGAAGGGAAAAGGGACACTTCACGTTAAAATAAAGCTGAAAGCCATATGTCTAGCCATTGACTCCCTTCTTTCCAACAGTCCCCATCTGGGAAAACTCTAACTAATCCTTAATTCTCTATATGGTCCAGCTTAATTTAAAGAGTTAAGGAAAATATCATCAAAATATACCTTGCTTGCGGGGCACGGTGGGGCACTCCTCTAATCCCAGCAGCTTGGGAGGTGAGACAGGAGGATCACGAGTTCAAAGCCAGCCTCAGCAAAAAGCGAGGTGCTTAGCAACCCAGTGAGACCCCGTCTCTAAATAAAATACAAAGTAGGGCTGGGGATGTGGTTCAGTGGTCGAGTGCCCCTGAGTTCAATCTCCGGGACCCCCTAAATAATAAAAATCTACCGTGCTCAAAATAGAACATCTGATTCTGACCGCAGGCTTGGTCCTGTTCTCCCATACCTCCTGCTATGGTTCGGAAGTGGGGTGTGTACCCAAAGGTGTATATGTTGGAATCTTGGTACTCAAAGTGGTGATGTTGGGAGGTAGTAAGACCTTTAAGAGTCCTTTAATCCCTGCTCTAGGAAGGGATTAATGTGGTTCTCATGGGACTTCAGTTCCCATGAGAGAAGGTCATTATAAAGGAGCAAGCCAGGCCCCTCAGCTCTCTGGCTTCCTATCTGAGTATGTGCTCTCTCCCTCTCACACGTCCTCCCACCTCAATGCTGTCTGCCATGTTGTGATGTAACCAGAGCCAAGCAGAAGCTGATTCCATGCTCCAGGGCCTCCAGAACTTTGAACTAAATAAACCTCTTTTCTTTGCAAATTTCCCAGCTTTTGGTATTTTGTTATAGCAAAGGAAAATGGACTCAGTGAGAACCTAGTAAGATTTTCCAAACACCCTCACACTGAAGACTTTGCATTTGGTCCTCTATCTGTACAAGGGACATGGGTCAAAGTCATACAGAGCCCATAATCAGCACGAGAGAGTTTGTTTTCAGGTCATTTTTGGAGGGGGTAGTGGTTTCCTTTGGCTTTGCTGCCCTTGGTGGAGGGGAAGAGCTTGTGTCATGATCTTTCATGACACACAAGTGAATAATCTGACCTCCCCAGAGGATCCCAGGACAAACCAGGGTGATGGCGAAAGTGTAGGTTCTGCAGACGAGGGACCAGGGCATCTTCCTGAGCCAAGTCAGTCCTTTGAACAACAGCAGAACCAGTTCAGGTCAGACCTCCTTGTTGGTTCTATGAGAACTCATCCAAGAAATGAGTCCTATCTGCCACCTGCCCCACTTCAACCAAGTCCCATGGCATTGAAATGTCTCAGAGTTGCACATCAGAAGTCATCAAGAACCTCTGGAGTCTCCTGATGCTCTTCTGTGCCCATTTCCAGCTCCTGTTCTATTAGCATCAGGCCCAGCGGCCCTTTATGGCTGCCCACACTGTCACTCCCAGAGGAACGCCAAAGTTTTTCCTTCATATTGTTCAATAATTCTCACTCTGGGGCTTGTGGCGGCTTTCTTCCTCAATTAGCAATGTAAATATGATTGCCTGGGCTTGCTAATGAGCTTTTCTTGGTAACTCCTGGGAGGCTGCCAGTCCCCTGGAGGCAGAGCCTTCTGTCTGAGGGGGTCCAGCTCAGGGGGATTCTATTGATTGGAAGAATGTCACCGGCTGATGGATTGATAGGGATTTCTAAAGAGGACTGTCATCCAAAGGATTTTGTAGAAGGGGTGCACCGCAGAGCTGGGATTCTGTTCACCCAGGAGAGGGGCCCAGCGTGGTCCTGACAGGAAGCAGACTTTTTTCCCCCAACTTTCCTTCTGGAGTCAGAAGAGCAAGGAACCAGTTTATTCTCGAAACCAGGAGGGAGACCTTTGGACATACATCAAGTTCTAAGTCAGAGAATGGATTTAAGGCCCATGCAAGCCTGGATCTTCTAGAGAAGTCATCTTGATGATCCAAGGGGAGCAGAACCTGCACTGTTAACAGAGCTGCACACCAACAGAGAGTCAATATGAGAAAAAATGAATCAGGTGTCCCCTCTGCTGGCTTTCTTCTGGTGAAGGAAGGCCACCCTGGCCCTTGGGTCTTATTTAGTCTATTACAGTTCAGGGTCCCAACACGTTCCCTCCCTAGAATGTGGGGGAGTGGCCGTCACACAGTTCTGCACGTGGTCTTTTCCCTCCTTGCCTCTCTCCCACTAGCTTGCAAGCTGCTTCAGGGCAGAAACCACATGGGCTAGGTTCCCAACTAGAAGACGCACATGGGAAGTGTTTACTAAGTGGATCTGTTGGAGAAGGAGCGAAAGACATGGAGGTAAGTCATCCTAGCATAATACTGCAAAATGAGAAGGATTTTGAACAAACTATGCAATGTTCTTGACAACTAAAATAATAAGTTGATTATTGGTTATTGATTTCACATACTGTAGTCCCTCTCACTTCAAGAAGTGATCCCTTGGTTCTCACAGTCCTCTTGAATGGTCGACCGGACTTTGCTCCCTCTTCATTTATTGGTAACTGAGGCTCAGCAAGTTTCCGTGAGCTGTTCAAGGTCATGCAACTAATCAGAGGCAGCTGCTGGATTTGAACCCAGAATATGTGGGGTGTCTACTGTCATGGCACCAATTTGCACCTCTCTTGGTCAGTCAGTCTCCCTCCATTTGATTCCCAGGAAGACATTCTGTAACCACTCTTTATCACTTCCCCACCTGTTCCTTTGAATAAGAGATTTTCTTTTTTTTTTTTTTTTTTTTTTTTTTTTTTTTTTTGCCACTGAAGAAACTGTTAAAATTAGGAGGAGCTGCTTGATTTGCAGGTCCTGTAAATAAAGATGAGACTGTTCTGGTCCCAAAGGCGACTTAACTTTAATTGCATCCAGAACAGATCATCAAGTGAGAGGTGACTCAGCTGTGACACTTGGGAGGAGGGGATGACGAAGTATAATAAAGTTTATTTCCTCCGTCTTCTCTTCGAAGAATGCTGTTAAAAGCTGGTTGGCACCCAGTGACATAAAATGGTAGTGTTTTGAAGTGCAAAGGGGTTTTCATACCGGGGCACTCAGAGTGGCCATTAAAGAAAAATGGAGACATTTGCAAATCTGCCAAAACACCCTTCAGCCTTCACTGAGTCACCTGCTTCCCCTGCGTTTCCAAGCATGCAGGAGACTGGGCAGGCAGAGCATCCTCACACACATTTTTATTGAGCACCACTTGGTGCGACACGCTGCCTGCGCACCAGGAATAGAGGACGAGCAGCACGACATCCCTGCCGCTTCTGACAGGGTCCCTGTATACAGCTGTTCGTGGCCAGCCCCTCAGGGTGCCATTCCCACCACATCCCTTCCCCTAGATGTGCCACGCCTGACCCACCCGTCTGCACACAGCAGCCCTGGGGTGCCTCCTCTGCTCCTCTGTGGGCTAAGGGACCAGATGCTGTAGGACCTCCCAGCTAGTCTTTCCGGTCCCCCTGGAGTCCTTCCTTGGCACAGCAGGCCCACCCTGTAGAAAACACATCCAGATCCTGCTGTGCTCCGCCCACACCCTTCACTGGCTCCCTCTCTCCTTCAGATAGAGGGCCAACCTCCTCGGCCACTCTGACTACACCTTCTGCCCTTCCCTGTCACTGTCCCTCCCTCAGCTGCTCAGGACTCCTCCTTCCCCCCTAAATGCTCCAGGCCTTGCCCCGACCTCCCTGAGCCTGGGGAGCTCCCTCCCTGGATACCAGCACACCATTCCTCTTCAGTTCTTCAAGTGTCCTGTGCTCAGGGGGGCTTCCCTGGGCGCCTATCGAGACGCACCCTGCCATATCCTCCCTCCGCTCTGCTTCTCCTGCACATATCACCTTCTTACCTCCCCTGTCCCTGTCATAGGCTCCATGGGGACAGGGATGTTTTGCTTCTTTTGTTCCTGGATGTGTCCCCAGGGACTAGAGAAGTGCCTGGAATACAACAGGTGCCAGCAAGATGGGTTGAATGAACAGAGGAGTCATAGGTGGCAGACGTCGGCGGCTGAGCAGGTGCACATGGATATGTGAACGTGCAAATGTGCAACCGCGTGTCATTATATATGCACACATAACACTCAGGTACTATTATGTGTGTTACCTGCCTGTGGTATTCATTTATGACCAGGGAGAGACCACAAGCAGGCACATATGTATACATGCATATTTACACATGTGTGTATACATATGTATGTGTGCATGTATATATGTATGTAAGTTTGCCTGTTTGTCTCTGGCTAAATATATTCATTCAATTACCGATCTTTGCTGAGCACTGACTACGCGCGCGCGTGCGTGCACACACACACACACACACACACACACATACAAACAGGCAAGTAGTCCCTGACTTATGATGTTTTGATATAACAATTTTTCAACTTTATGATGAATCAAAAGTGATATGCATTCAGGAGAAACTACTTTGAATTTGGTATTTTGATCTTTTCCTGAGCTAGAGATATGCAATGCTATATATACTCTCTTGAGATGCCTGACTATCGACCAATCTAAGTGTTCTGAACATGTTTAAGGTACGCTAGACTAAGCTGTCGTGTGTGGCAGATCAGGCCTGCTAAGTGCCTTGTTGACCTGTGATATTTTCAACCTATGTTGAGCCTATTGTAACCCACCGTAAGTAAAGGACCACCTTTATGTGCAGGTGTACATGTATATGCACCTGCGTGTGTGTGTGTGTGTGTGTGTGTATACACTGAGGGAGTGACATGCCTCCCGCAGCAACTCCAGGACAGGGAGGTCTTCAGCAAGCATGACCACTGCAAGGAGGAGGCCTCCCGGAGATTGCTCCCTGCCTGAAATTCTGCTCCAGTTTTATCTGGAACTCAACTCCCTTGACCCTCACAGTCACCCTGAGGGTTGAGACTATTGTCATTACTCACAATGTGTAGATGACGACACTGAGGCTCAGAGAGGCCTAGTTACTGCACTTGGGAACAGTGATTGAGTGCCAAAGGTGGGACTCAAACTCCAGTCTGACTCCCAAGGCGCTAACCCTTTCCTAGCAAACTTTACTCTGCAGGAATAGCATCAGAATCCCTTAGGAACCGTGGGAAATACAGAATCTCAGGCCCCTCTTCAGCCCCCCAGAATCCCACCTGCCTGTTAATAGGGTCCTCGGGTAATCCAGATGCACCCTACAATTTAGGAAGCACTAACCTAAACCAGTGCTTCACAACTTAGCTGAGCATTAGAGCCACGGCAGTGTGTGTGTGTGGGGGGGACTTTAAAGATTCAAATGTCCAGGCTGTACCTGAAAGGAAAGCAAGGAACCAGGAGGGGGCGGGCAAGAAATGAAAGACGGAGACCAGGCAGAGATACACGCGGAGTTTATTTGTCAGAGCTGACAAAGGCACATCTCTCCACAGACAGACAGAGGCAAAACAGGCTTGGGGTTCAGGACTTTTATGGGGCAGACTCAGGGATTAGAGCCGGGCGGGTCCTAATGCTGGTGGTTAAGGGTGGGGTTGGTATGAGGGAGTGGTGAGCCTCTCTTAGAAACCCCCTTGTGTGGGAAAGTGAAATTTTTCTTAAAAATGGCAGCTGTCACTTAAGATGGCCATCCGGATGCTAAGCAAGAACATTACATGCTGTAAACAATTTTTTTCAAAAACTTTTCTATCCAAAGAATCATATTAGTCTCTTACCTATGAAGTCCAAATCATCAGGGACCTGACAATAGGCATATTAAACAAAGCCCAGAGGTCGTTTTGAGTATTTTATAAAATGAACATACATGTAATCACCCCCCAGGGATAGAAATAGAATATGGCTAATATTCCTTAACCACAAAACCTTTCTCTCCCCCAGACATGATCACTATTTTAACTTCCATGTTATTTTCTGATCTTTATAGCTTTTCTTCCTCTGTGTGCAAACCCAAACAATATATTTCATCTTGTCTGGTTTTGGATTTCATATGAACAGGATTTTACCTAATGACCTTTTTATATATTATTCCTCAACAAGCTAATCCACACACAGAACCTTGTATCCTGCACGCGTCTCCAGGTACGTAACAGGCCTGTGATTCTCCGAGGCAGACTCTCAGGTTTCTCATGGCTGGGTTATTGAATATGTATCGACTCTGCTACCTCATGCCACACTCTCCCTCCAAAGGTGTTTAAAGTCTCCTGCAGTTCCACGCACCCGTCCACCTGATGGCAATCCCTCTTATCTACTCCGCACAGATGATAAAAAGAGCAATTAGTGGCAGCTCTCTCTGTCTTGAAGTCACAAAAACCCTGTTCTTTCTCAGCCCTGTGAGAAAAAGATGAATGCAGAGCCGTGGAAATCCCAGGAGTTGTTTAATGATGAACTCGCCCCAGGTTAAGGCTGGATAGCAATCATCTCCTCTAGGTTTCTGCCAACTACTCCATAAACGGAGAACATCCATCAAAGGCAGAGGCATGTGGAATGACAAGGCACTTGTGCCATAATGATTTTCCTTCCTGTTTATCACAAGGAAGATGATCAATCAAGGCAGGAGCGCTGGAGGGGGCCCTGTTGCAGAGTGTACGCCAATGAAGAGGGCACATCAGACCAGCCACCGACAGCTCCGGGCTGGAGGGGCATCTCCTCTATGTGGATCCTGTTACCTGCTCAGTACTGCTCCATTACACCGAAAAGCGAGACCTTATCTTCCTCCTCGGCTCATTCATTCATTCATTCATTCAACCATCCAAGCAGAAGTGATTCAACACTGAACCAGCAGATGCGGTTCTGCCTTTGGGTGCCTTACATTAAATTAAGAAAACCAGTGAAACTCCAAGGTTTTGTCTGACTGGTGCTTATTGGCCACCTAATTTTGTGCTGAGTGCTCCAGAATTAGAGGCAAACAACACATGGTGCCCATGTTCAAGGTGCTCACAATCTAGTTTAACTGACCTCATCAGGGCTGTGACCAGTGCAGAGCCGAGACAGACATCTGATCAGTTTACGGACTCAGGTGTGCTGTCATTCACAAGATTTAATCCATAACTCTCCGTAGTAGGAGAGCAGAGGCCTGAGGGAATGAGATGCAAGTTTGGCTGGTAAGTTTTGGAGGAAAACTTTAGTAGGATAGGGTGTAGGAGAAGATGCTCTCATGGTATCAAAGTCATCAGCCACAAAGAAGTGGTTGGGCTTGATTCTCAGATGAGAGAGGGAAAACAAGGATGCACTACTACCTGGAACTTCTGCCCCCATCTCCAAAATCACGGTGACGATTCACTGAGCTGCCTTGTGTACCTGAGAACCTCATTCCATCCCCAAAACTCCAACAAGTAAGCATGAGAACCCCCATTTTACAAATAAGGAATCTGAGGCTAGGAGGAGTCACCTCCCCAACGCTGCGCAGCTAATGATTCATAAAATCATGATTTGAACCTGATTCTGCTTGACTCTAAAATAACTGGCCCTGTCTTTATCATTGCTTAGTGAATAAGATGGATAGCATAAAAATTTAAGCTATCCCTTTACGCTTTCCAGAAAGTCAAAGCCTGCTGTGGTCTTGCTTGACTGCCCCAGGCTGCTTTAACAAAGCACCACCTCCTGACATTGTAACCCGCTGTGTTCTCTGTGTGACTCACACCTCTGCACACTCAATGCCTGTCTGCAGGGCTGGGGAGGGCAGCAGGAAGTAGACCCAGCTTAGGACAGGGCAGCTCTTGTTCTGACTACTCTCAGCACCTGAAGATGGACTGGGACATCACCTGTGGCGACAATGAGCCTGAAGTTAGCCCCCATATGCAGATCAATCAACCCTGGCTCCTAATCAGACCCTTGTGATTTTTGCTATCCCATGCACTTTGTAACTTATTCATCCCATATTCATTGATCTCTTTTATTGAGCAACTACTTCATTTAAATCACTGAAAAGGAGACAATGAAATCAACCCAAGCCATTAGGTATACACAGAAGAAAACAATAAAAATGCAAGGGAGAACCACTATAGGCAGCATTTTCATGCTTATTTAGTGGTTATTTGGTGTTTAAGGTATTCTTGCCAATAGACCAACCGATTTACTCTTTGCTGAATCCCTGAGGTAGTTGATTGTATTGCTCCCATTTCACAGGTGATGACATGGAAGTGAGCCACATAAGCGGTCAAAGTGGAACTGGAATTGGGCACAGGGGTCATAAGAGAAACAGATGCAAACCTTCACACATACATGATGTCCACGTCACCCTGGACAGCCAAGAAACAACCAAGCCCAACAACGGCCAACCGGTAAGCAATTAAACTTCCGCAGAACAATCTATGAAAATAAAAAGTGGACGATGTAGTTCTGCCTGCTGATAAGAAAGAAGTTTATGATTTACAAATTTCAAAAGTGGGTAATACAATGACATTGTTTTGTAGCAGCATTTTAAAAAATCTTCCCGTGTGTAGACGCTTACAAAAGGCAGCAGACGAGAAGCCTTGGGAGGTGTTTTTTCTGTTTCACGCCCCTCTGCATCTTCAGTGCCCACAGCAGTGCTGGCACGAACTCGATGGTGAACTCGCCTTCGTGGAGTGGATCGAGTGGATCCATGATCCCTCCGTGAGCACGTCAATGGTGAACCGTGATTAGGTGCAGGAACCAGTGACAGGGTCGGTGACCGCTGCAGGGAGGACCTGCCACACTGCGGGCAAGGGCAGCCTCTGGAGGGTGCACTCGGGGAGCCTCTTCCCTCTCTGTGTCCGCTGCGGGGCTTTACTTCTTCATCAACAGCTTCTGGTACCATCAGGGAGGGGAGGCCCCCAGCTGCCTCCAGGACTGATCACCTCCAGGAAAGAACAGGAGCCAAGAGGCTGACGCCCAGAGCGGCTCTGGTGCTGACCCAGGTCACACTGTGCCTCATTAATGTACAGCATGTCGGTGTCGGAACTTCACAGTGTTCACCACCGGTATCTTAGACCCTTCCTTTGTAAAGCAGTCTCGAAAATTGCTCCTGAGCCTCTGCTGAGAGGCAGAGTGTTCCAGACAACGGCCGCTAACAACCGTGTCCACCACTTCTGCCACATCCAGCTCCCTGAACCACTGTTTTCTTAATAATCTTTGTCTTTCAGATGTTCAAATAATTTACTCAAATAGGACATCACTACCATAAATACTGTCAGTATCACTTGCCACCGACTCTACTAACAATAAAAATTCTAAAACAATGTAGATAAAATACTAAATTATATCTAGATACTGTTGCCTGCTGAAGGTGAAGAGCCTGTAATCCTATTCTCTTTATATTTAAAAAAAAAAGAGATTTGTGTTACAGAGGTGATAAATACAGACCAACACCAAACTGAGACTCCTCATTTGATATCATTGGGATTAAAGAATGTTGGAATCAAATAAATTTTCACTATGTGATTCAGGATTTCGTAATTGAAGTGAACGTCAAGCACCACAACAGAGCACCTGGCACGTTCCATGTTGGAAAACATTGCCTTGAATCATCCATGGGTGGGTAAGATGAGACCATGTAGATAATTATCACAGCAGCTCCCACTATTGGAATCTTTACTAGAGCAATTGTATGTATACTGTCTCCAATTTTCACCGACATCGTCAAAGGTAGCTACTATCTCACCTCATTTTATAGATGAGAAAACTGAGACTCGTAGAAATAAATCATCTCAGATTACAAAGTCATTGAGTGGCAGATCCTGATTCTAAGTCAAGTCCTTCTGAGGTTGGAGAACCTTAGGAAGTCTAAGGAAGAGCAGCAGAGATGCTGATATACTGTTAATGTTGGCAGGAAACAGAGCAATCACTTTGAAAAAACATTTATTCATAAAGCTACACCAACAAATGCCCTATGACATATGAAATTGATAGCTCTTAGGTCCCGTCAAGAGAAGTGGGTGCACATCTCAACTCAGAGACTTGTACACAAATGTTCACAGCAGCTTCATTCAGATAGACAAAGACTGCCAACAACCTAAGTGTCCAGCAAAAGGCTGAGAGAGAACAAATGGAGAGCAAAAGAATACTACTCCGCAACAGGGGCATCAACTACTGCTGCAGGTGGATGAACTTGAACAGTGTTATACTGACTGAAAGGAGAAGAGTATGTACTGGGCTGGGGCTGGGGCTGGGGCTCAGGGTAGGGCGCTTGCCTAGCATGCATGAGGCACAGGGTTCCATCCACAGCATCACATAAAAATAAATAAAATCAAAAGTTATAAAAAAGAGTATGTACTCTTTCATACCATTTACATCAAGTTCAAGAACAGACACTCTTCTATCTAGAGCGATAGAAGCCAGAACAGGAGTTAACTCTGGAGGGGGGACTCCCCAGGATTAGGGCCCCACACACCTTTCTGAGGGGAAGGAATAAATTTGATCCAAAGATATACATCATGTCTACCTGGTGCTTGTACAGATATGGAGAGAGATAAAAATCAACCAAATTGGGCTGGGGATGTGGCTCAAGCGGTAGCGCGCTCGCCTAGCGTGCGTGCGGCCCGGGTTCGATCCTCAGCACCACATACAAACAAAGATGTTGTGTCCGCCGAGAACTAAGAAAAAATAAATAAATATTAAAATTCTCTCTCTTTCTCTCTGTCCCCCCCTCTCTCTCACTCTCTCTTTAAAAAAAAAAAATCAACCAAATTGTATCTGTAAGATTCATGCATTTTATTCTTTGTAAATTATACCTCAATCAAGTACTAGCAGGAAAGTCTACATGTCTCTATACAAAAGCAAATGCCTCCAATTAGAACTCTAAGGGAGTTTACAAATTTCCTTAGAATTCCACTGCATCCCAGAGTGGAAGAGTGTCTAAGTTCGCTTAATTAAGACGTCATTGCTTTGCTGGTCGTAGTGGTGCACACCTGAAATCCCAGCTCAGGAGGCTGAGGCAGGAGGATCTCAAGTACAAAGCCAGCTTCAGCAACTTAGTGAGGCCCTAAGCAACTTAGTGAGTCCCTCTGTCAAAATAAAAAATAAAAAGGGCTGGGGATGTAGCTCAGTGGTTAACCACCTCTGGATTCAATCCCCAGTATCCCCGCCCCACAAAAAAAAAAAAATGATTTCTTTGCTTTAAACTCTAGTTTTAGACAGGATTACCTCAAACTAAAAGGCAGCTTCTAAATAAGTAAAGAAAACTATCAATAGAGTAAGGAGACAATGTACAGAATGCAAGAAAATATTTATAAACTATTTATCCTCCAAGGGGCTAATACCCAAAAAACATAAGAAATACAAACAACTCACTAGCAAAAAAATTCAAATAACTAAATTTTAAAAGGAGTATTAGACTTTAACAAAAATTTCACAAAAGAAGACATACAGATGAATAAGAGTCTATGAAAAAAATAAGACTTAATATCTCTAATCATCAGGGAAATGAAAATTACAATAATACCTCACCCCAATAAGAATGGCTATTATAAATAGACCAAAGATAACAAGGTGTGGTGAGGATGCGGAGGAAAGGGAGTCTTTGCACACTGTTGTTGGGAACATAAATTAGTACAGAAATCCTGGAAAACACTATGGTGCTTCCTTGAAAATTTAAAATTAGAACTACCAGTGATCCAGCAATCCCAATACTGTGCAGATATCTAAAGGAAATGAAATCAATCTATCAGAGAGATATCTGCACACATATGTTCATTTCAGCATTATCCACAACAGCCAAGAAATGGAAACAACCCAAGTACCCACCAATTGATGAATGGAGAAAGAAAATGTGATACATATACCCAATGGAATACTATTCAGCCATAAAAAAGACAGTAGCCATATTGTTGACATTTGCAACAGTAAAGGATAGAGACCGTTATGTTACATGAAGTAAGTCAGGCACAGAAGGACAAATACTGAATGATCTCACCCATTTGTAGAATATAAAAATGTTGATATCACAGAAGATACGAGTAGAATGACAGTTCATCGAGACTGGGAAGATGAGGGGGAAGACAGGAATGGGGGGAGGAAGATTAAGAGTTACCTGGGAGCAGGAAGTTCTGCTGAGCTGTTGCACAGTAGAGTGTCTACAGATATCAGTAACGTACCGTGCATTTCAAAAAGCTAGAAGAAAGGATTTTGAATGCTTTTGACCATAAATAAATGATAAATGTTGGAGGAGATAAATGTTCCGCATGATTTAAACATTATACAAAGTGCTAACATATCATACGATATCCCCCATCAGATGTGCTATTTTCTGTTTTTATGCATCAGCTAAAAGTACATTTAATTTAAATTTTAAAAATCATCATAATAAGTGAGCAGAGACCCCAGCCTTGGGCCTCTTTCCTCATCCCACCTCCTCTTGGGAGCTTTTACTAGACTGGAGATAAGGCGTCCTGCCTGACTCATCTTTCCACTCTCAGTTCCATCTTCCATTCAGCCATGTGCACAGCAGTGCTCAATAAATATTTGTTAGATTGATTTTTTTTATTTCAAAGTCTATTTAAATAGTTTCGATAGTTCAATAAAGAGTTAAAACCAAACTGAAAATCCACAGGGGCAGCTTTATTCACAATTCCCTCCCCACGTCCACAGCCTCCAATCCAGCTACGGGGACAGCAGGGTTGAAAGGCAGAACTAGTCAGGTCTTCAGCTAGACTGTCCTCTAGCTTTGTGCAAACAGCCCCTAAAGAGGAGCTTTATTTGCAATCATTGAGCCACGGAAGATGGGGACAGAAGAACGACCGTCGAGCTAGATTGCTGATGGAAAGCCTATGGTAATAGGAGAAGAGGAAAAGGAATGGGGCTGTCCTGGGACCCTTCAGTCCCAGGCGCTAGTGGACTTCATTCCCTGGCAAGAAAGAACAGCTGAGCTGATAAAAACTAGACCTCGAGCTCACGGCAGTGAACTTAGGATGACCTCCCTTGTGCACATAGCCCCCGTGCTGTAGCTGTAGCAGTGCACCTGAGGCCATGGCATGTGGAAAAGAGGATCCTGGTGAAGGAGCCCAGGAGGGGCATTCCTGGCTGAGCCGTGGTCTTAGACTGGCCCACTGGGTGCTCATCTGAGTTTTCAGGAAACCACTGAAACATGACTTGATGGTTCTAGGGCCAGATCCCTACAGATGGGCGCCCAGCAGTATTCAAAGCCATGGTCCAATACTGGCTTCATCCATCTCAAAGAACATTCGGATCATTACAAGGCCCTGACCTGGGATTCAGGGTGAAGACTGAGGTCAGGGGAGAAAATAGGTGCTGCACTATCCTTTTTTTTTTTTACATTGAGTCTTCTTTAGCACCTATTCCCAACATAGATGTCTATTTTCCTTTATAAAGAGGCTGGTGTTGGAATCATTTAATAATATTTGACATCTGTCATGCACTACATGGTAGGTATTGTAACAAGAAATTTATATTATCTCATGTGATCTTGACAACATCCCTAGGAGTAGATATTAGTTATGTTTTATCGGCAGGGAAACTGAGGTGCAGATAAATTTGACAAAGGTGACTGGCCAGTGAGAGAGAGATGAGACCAGCTTCCCTGATTTCAGAGCCCAATTATGTTAGGAAAGATTGAAATAAATTACTTCTCCCCATCCTAAATTGCTCAGGTAACTGCAGGAGCCAATGGGGATTTCGTGTTACTTAGAAATAGAAAGATGGAAAGTCTATTAGAGACCAAACCATGACTTTCCCTTCACCATCAGAAATGAAAAATAACCCTAGCTCCTGGGATAAGTCAGTAGGATCATGAAAGTTACTGTTGGAGAATAAAATCGAGGGAGCCAT
Organism: Spermophilus citellus; assembly: GCF_964194105.1. Lineage (NCBI taxonomy): Eukaryota > Metazoa > Chordata > Mammalia > Rodentia > Sciuridae > Spermophilus > Spermophilus citellus. The sequence goes on from NC_138187.1 coordinate 10,339,245, forward strand.
CTCATTACCAAACCAACCTCACATGCTCAGCTTGTCAGAGGCCACTGGACTTCCAAGGGAAGACAAGGCTTCTCACATCTCCATAATGCATCATTCAATTTTCACTGAAGAATCTTCCCCTGGAATTACATAAGGAATAGAAATTGTTCAGATTTCCTGATTTGTATTCTGAGCACTTCCCTATGTAAATCCAGGGGGGAAAAAATTCACAAAGTGAACTTACATCATCTCCCCTTACACGGAAACAGATGAAAGTCCCTGTGCTCTCTCTGCTTTGCCTGGGGAATTCGGCAGCGTCTACAGCACTCATTTCATTACACACCTTGCAAGAGTCTCACAATGATAATCATTTAGAGCACCTCAGGTTAACACAGTTCTTTTTTTTTTTTTCCCAAGTGCTTCTGGCCACCTGAGCTAGAGTGGTTCAGCCCTCAGCATATGACTGCTTTGGCTCCAACCGAATCTCTCCACCTTCCATTTGACTAAGAACTGTCCTGCATCTAACGCTGCTGCCTGAAAAGTAAGGTAAAAATGCATGTCAAATCGCCCACTGCATAAAGATGGGAATTTGTACTTGTTCTATCACAAGGTGCAGAGAGAGAGAGAAATGAAGCACAGAACCAAGAAGCCATCACATAAGCAGAGTAGTGGCCACCACAGAGCATAAGACCTCAGGACACCTGGCCAACTCTTTTAACCACAGCTCTTTTTACCCACTCCCCTTCCTGGTACCCCAAATCCCACCACTAAGAATGCATGTGTTTCCATTAAGAATGAAAATGAATGCTAGCTGAACTTTTACTACATGGCAGATGTCTTCTGTTTCTCAAAACAGCTCAGCCAAGATCATGCTCTTCATCGTGTATATGAGGAAGCTCGGATGCTCTGGTTTGTCCAGATTACATAGCTGGCAAACAGCTAAACCAGAATTTGATTGAACCTTTGAACTCCAGACTTTGGTCCCAGAGAACATACAGTTTCCATTGAGTTGCACACTATTGAGGAGTTAGAAGTAATTTTACACTAGTGTAAATGAGTAAAAAAAATCCAATCTTTTCTAAAGAAATACAATGAGATCCAACATGGTGGCATGGGAGAATGTAGAATGGAAATAAAGACTGTTCCTATGAACAATTCCCAGAGACCCTGAACAGATGGCTTCCTAGAGGCATAGGGTGAGAAGTGGGCATGTAAAGATTGGTCTTGATTCCAACTGAAGAACTCTCAGTAGAAAATGGTACCAGGAGTGGGGTCTAAGTACAACTCAGGCTTTTTCACTAGAGCTGCACCTGATAAATAGAACATGAACATCACCTTTGGCTCACTCTCTTCCCCCACTCTCCAAGTCCAATTAGCCATCCCATCAGCAATTCTTCTTTTCCACCTATGCTTCAAATTTCTCCACCCTAAAATAGCCCTTCTACGAAGTTTAGATCCTCACTGATTCCTGTCAGGCTCTCATTTCCTCTAAACCATCTTATCAACTATAGACAGAATGACTAGTATCTATAGAATTAAACCCAGGTTTCTTTTCCTTGCATAAAAAGTACATTATTATTTCACCCTCCTCACCACCCCAGTTTTCAAATGCATTTCACACCAGCCTTTCCCTCCTTGGGTATAATCTAGAGTTATGAATATTCTTACTGTTCTGTCCAGTGTGACAGGCTGTTTCAGGCCTATGTCTTTCCAAACACACACTATTTTGCTTGTCTGAAATGCTCTTCACATCTACTTTTTTAAACTACTTTATTCAAATGTTATTGACATGCAAAAATCTGTATCTTTTTAACAAATGAATCTTGATGAGTTTGGTGATAAGTATATACCTATGAAACCATCTCCATAATCTAAGCCAAAACATAGTTATCACCTTCAAAAGATTCCTCCCACACTTGCGCTTGTGTGTGCACACATATGATGGGAACAATTAACATGATCCACCCTCTTAACAAATTATTAAGTATACCATATAGTATTGTTAACTATAGGCAGAAGGTCTCTAGGCCTCTTCATCTTGTATAACCAAGACTTTGTACCCCATCTTAATATCTCCCATTACTCTTCCCCTAATACAAGCCCTTGACAACTACCAGACTACTCTCTGCTTCTATGCATCCAGCTATTTTAGATTCCTCACATTAGTGGAATCATGTAGTTTTTGTCCTTCTGGTTGGTTTATTTCCCTTAGTATAATGTCCTCCAGGTTCACCCATGTTGTTTCAAAAAGCAGGATTTTCTTCCTTTTTGGAGCTGTATTCTATTCTATTATATATACCACCTTTTCTTTATCCATTCATGGACATTTAGCTTGCTTCCATGTCTTGGCTACTGGAAATAATGTGGCAATGAACATGAGAGCACAGATTATCTCTTCAAAATCTTTTGAAGAAATTCCTTTGGCTTTATGTCCAAAGGTGAAATTGGTAAATCATTTGTATGGTTGTTCTGTTTTTAATTTTTTGAGATACCGCCATACTTTTTTTTTTTTTTTTTTTTTTTTGCGTAGTGGCTGTACCAATTCCCACCAACAGTGTACAAAGCTTCCCCTTTCCCCAAATCAGTATCAACATTTGCTATTTTGGGTTTTTGTTAAACAAATCCTAACAGGGTGTGATAGTATCTCATTGTGATTTTGATTGGTATTTCCCTGATGATGTACACTATTTGACTTATCTGTTGCCTATCTGCATATCTTCTTTGGAGAAATATCTATTCAAGTGCTCATTTTGGCAGCACAACTACTGAAATTGGAACAATACACAGAGGATCAGCATGGCCCCTACACAATGATGGCATGCAAGTTTGTGAAGCGTTCCATGTTTTTATACACTCTACTGTCATGTATATCTAAAGAACAGATTTTAAAAGATATATATATTTTTTAAAAAAATAAATATCTCTTCAATTCCATTGCCTATTTTTAATAGGATTATTTGGGGGTTTGGTTTTTTGTTTGTTTGGTTAGTTTTGGGTTTGTTTGACTTGTTTTTGCTATTGAGTTGTAGAAACTCTTTACATATTTTAGGTATATAATTCTTTACATATTTATTAGACATATGTTTGTAAATATTTTCTCCCATTCCATTGTGTTTTCACTTAATTAATTGTTTCCTTTGTGGTACAGAAACTTACCATTTTAATACATACTTAACTATCTATTTTTGGCCTTTTGCTTGGTGTTGTTGGATATACATAGGGCATATTTTGACATATTCTACATATATGGGGTGCAACCTATTACAATTTTTATTCTAATCTTGTGATTGAACATAATGTAGAGTTTCACTGGTCATGTATTCACATATGAACATAGGAAAGTTATGTCTGACTCAGTCCACTGTCTTTCCTATTCCCATCCCCCTTCCCTTCCCTACATTCCCCTTTGTCTAATCCAGTGATTTTCTATACCTCTCCTCCCTACCCTCCTTTGTTATGGGTGAGCATCCAGATATCAGAGAGAGCATTTAACCTTTGGGTTTTTTTTGGACTGGCTTATTTCACTTAGCATGATATCCTCCAGATCCATCCATTTACCACCAAATGCCATAATTTCATTCTTCTTTATAACTGAGTAATATTCCATTGTGTTGCCTGTGCTTTTGAAATCAAATTCACGAAATTGTAGCCAAAACCAATATCAAAAAGTGTCTTCCCCATGTGTTTTCTTCTAGGAGTTTTGTGATTTCACATCTTATGAGTAGGTCTTCAATGCATTTTAGTTGGTTTTGTGTGTGGTATAAGATAAGGATCCAGCTTCATACTTTGCATGTGGATGTCCAGTTTTCCCAACACTGTTGAAGGGCCTGTCCTTTCCCCATTCCACTTTGTTGGCACTTTACTGAACGCCAGCTGACTGTACATGCAGGGGTTTATTTTTGAGCTCTCTATTCTGGCCACTGGTCTGAAGGCCGCTGTTTTTATGCCAGTACCATTACTGCCTTGATTACTATGGCTTCATAATCAGTTTTGAAATCAGGGAGTGTTCTGCCTCCAGCTTTGTTCTTCTTGATCAAAATAGCTTTGGCTATTAGACGTCTTTTGTGCCTCCACAAAAATTTTAGGATTGTCTTTTTCCATTTCTATTAACATGCCATTGGAATTTTGAATGAGATTACATTGAATCTGTAGATCACTTTGGGTAGTAAAGAAGTTAACAGTATTAATTATTTCAACTCTCAAACGAGGAATGTCTTCCCATTTGAATTTGCATTAATTTCTTTCATCAGCATTTTATATTTTTCAGTGATTGAACATAATGTAGAGTTATTTTTTGAGATACTGCCATACTTTTTTTGCATAGTTCACCTCCTTTCTAAGTGTTTTCTTCTTTTGATGATACGTGAATGGGATTGTTTTCTTAATTTCCTTATTGGATAGTTTGGTGCCAGTATAGAGATATGCAGTTGATATTTCTATGTTGTTTTGCATCTTGCATCTGAATTCGTTTTCCTTCCATCCTGTCTACCTAGAGAGCTCCTACTCCTTCTTTAAGCCACCTCCTGCAAGGAACCCGTGCTACCAAAGCTCCTTACTTCCTTCTCAGTGCTACCTCCAAAACTTGTAGAAACTTAGAAAGCGCTTCACACTGTGCCCCCCATAAGCACTCCATGAGTTGTTGTATGGCTATTATGATTTTGTGTCATTACTTATTTGTTTATAAGTTCACCTCCACTACTACCTTATAAGCAGTTTCCAAATGGGGACTGATTACTATTTATCTTTGTATGCTCACTGTCTATGTATAAAACCCTGCACAAAGTAGGTATAGCAAGAAGAGAAGGTTCAGAACAGCTGTTTATTCAATTCCCCTTCATCCGGCTCAAGAGAAGGGACAATAATCTTACAGGAACCCAGGTTCCAGGACCATGATTCAGTCATGGCTACCAGTGATGAGGGTCACTCTTCCTCTGCCTGGTCCATCCAAGAAGCCACATCAAGTCATCTTGGGTCCTTTCCTCATACACATCCTAGGTAATGCTCATCATTTATTCTGGTAGCATATGTTAAGATTTAGGGGTTCAAAGGCTAATGGAGATCCCTGGATTTTTACATGAGGCCACATATTTATTTCAGCCCACTTTGCCAGCAAATTCTAAAATTATATCTCTAGGCAGAATCTTAGCAAAACTATGAAACAGAACCTTTTTGTTTTGATTTTATGTGACTATTTCACTGTAGAAATCTTGTGAAAGAAACCACTATGGTGTGGGGAAGGGTTCCCAAAACTTCGTGTCCATGATGCCTTTTATTTTATGCCCTGTGACAGCACCTTGGTCCCATCATTGCTTGCTGAGATGAGGTGCCCGCCAAATGCTTGTTAATTTGGATTTTTCAGGAAGCAGGGTTTCTGTGGGCCCTGGGCAGTGCTGACACTCTCCCACAAGGACAGCACGTGCCTTCAACACGGAAAGAACAAGAACGCCCAACGTCTGCCCAAGCCAACTTCACCGCCTTGCTCCCAGCCTTCCATTCCTGTATCTAAAACAGATTTCAGAGGTTTAATTCTTAAGAAAGATTAATAATATATCAGAAACATGAAGGCAACAGGGGCATAAACTTAATGGCAAACATATAATCAATGTTTCATAATGTTTTTAGAATAGGAGGATATAAGGTCTGCTCTGTATAATCTCTCTCCCAGACCTCATAAATAAACAATGACTCTTTTTTCCCGTGTTCAACTGATTTATAGGGAGATCTTTAAGCAAAGTGCTTCCATTCATTACTAATGCATCGCATAATGCACTGTAATAAGTGAATATGGCCTGAGTAGGGTCGTTTAACATATTAATAAAGCATCAACGTAATTTAAAGCAACAACCCTTTCTCTTTACACAAACAATGGCTGGATGAAGAACAGGCAGAATTAAGAGCAAGAAACCAACGTTAGAAGTATGGAGACCCCAGAAGTCTCCATCCGTCACGGCCGAACCAGCAGGAAGCGACAAAGCATCAGTTACCACGGCACAGCCCGGGAACACTCATGCCCCCAATTCCTCCCAGTGGCAGCAGGAATCATCTTTGTTTTCCATTGCAAAGTACAGACTCATCAACACCGCCAGGGTACAAAGCCTTCCTGCTGAAGGCAGCGCCCGCTGCTATTTCAAGCTTGACACATTGACCCGTTGTGCACCCTTATGGGAAATTAGACAGGAGCTCTTCACCGAGAACAGAATTAACCCCCGTCATTTAATATTTCATGCCATCCGGTGGCTCCCTAACAAGAACAAATGGCTGCAGCTGAAATGAGGCTTATTTATCCTGTGTGGGACCCGAGGGTGAGCATGGCAGAGCCGAGTGTTTCGTGAAACACAGCTCACCTGAAGTCATGGTGTGCGACACGCACCGGGAAAAAAAAAGAATTAATGTCCCCATTTTCCTGGTTTGGAACCACAGGATAAACAGCTGTTCTCCAAGCTTAAAATGGAACAAAATTAAACAGGAAAAAAAAGACCTATTTTCCCCCTGGGGAGCAGGATGCAGGAAGAGAGAAAGTGAATTACTTTGGGGAGGATGGCCCCTTTCCTGGGCTTCCATTTCTGTAGTGTAGCCTCTCTTTTGCTCCTATCCACCAAAAGAACATCTGTTTTATGAGCTGGGCTTTGGCAGTCCTTCCTCCTCATTTTTCAGATGATGGACTGCCTCTGCATTGTGATTTATGGACCTCAGCGCTCCCCTGGTGAACCTGTCTGGCTGGAGAATGCAGCCATTTCTGACTCAGCTGGCCGGACTCCTGGGTGTGTAAGCCATGTTTTCCATGGGATAGAAAACAGAGAGAGGATGCTACTCCCTGAAAGATGGGAATCGCTACACCAATGACTAGTTGGCCATCCCAGATTGGTCCTCCCTTGGCAAAGTTATGAACTATTAATGGGAAATATCCTGCCAACCCAGGACTCCATGCTCAACATTCCTTGCAACTGGGGGGGGGGGGCGGCACATGACTTGAGTGTGAGTAAAAGTGACATGTAATATAAAGTGGGTAAGGAGCACTTGCACCATTTCCACTGCCTTTGCACCAGACCCCTCCATTGGACAGCAGAAAAGAGAGACTCTGAAGCTCCAGGAGAGGACAGAGCCATAAGATGGAGGGAGCCTGGGTCCCTGAGTGGCCCTGTGGAAGGTGGCTCATTTACAAAGGTCTTCTCATGAGAAAGATTTTTCTAGTGGGTAGTGTCAGTTAATGTTATCAGGGAGTATTAGTATAGCACCTAACACTGGTTCAAATACTACACACATCAAAGGAAGCACTTTGGGAGAAAGGAAGACAAGATCCTGAAACCAGTTTGGGTGTGGCCATTCACAACAAACCTGTGTGCTTTTCACACTTTGCAAATCCCACCTCCCTTGCCTTTCCGTCCTCATGACACCACTTTGCCATCTCTAAATGTCTTCCTATGGCTAACCACATGCCCTTGACCTCGTCTTCCACTGTCTTCCTCAGTGCCCTCAAGACTCCAGCTGAACTGCGCGGTCCTCCCTGCCCGTTATTATCCTAATTACCCTCTACATTCCAGTTCACTGCTTCAGAGAACCTAGATTCAGTTGTTCTAGAACTTCACAGAAATGGAATCATTCGGTATTCTGGTGATGCTGTGTGGATTACTTTTTTTGCTAAGTCATATTCCATTGGATAGACATATCATATTCACTCATCTATGCACCTGTTGACGGGCATTTGTGACGTTCCAAGTTTGGGGCCATTGTGAATGAATCTATGGAGATTCTTGCACATACTTTACAGTGGACTTGCATTTTCAGTTTTCTTGGGTAAAACCTGAAAGTGGAATTACCAGGTCATAGGCTAGGTCTGTTTAACTCTTTAATAAACTGCCAACCCATTTTTTAAAAGTGGACGTACCTTATTTCAATCACACCAGCAACACAAGAAAATTCCAGTGGCCCCCACATTGTCGATGACATTTGGGGCTGCTGATCATTCTAGTGGGTACAGTGATATCTCAGTGTGATTTTTATTTGCACATACCTATTAATGAATGATACTCAGAATTTTTTCCTATGCTTGTTGACCATTTGTGGATTTTCCTTTGTGCATTATCTGCTCAATTCTTGTCAGAAATTTTACAAAGGGTTTCTCTTAATAAATAGGAATAAAATAAGTATGGAGGGAAGAGGGGAGGGAGGGAAGAAAGAAGGAGGCTTCCATCAAGGAACTTCTCAAGAAACTCCAGTGGTTTCCAACTCAACTGGGATCTGGACCAGACTTAAACTTCCAATTCCAATATTATATGGCGGCTTTACCAAGATCTCCTATCAGGCTGGACAAAACTGGAAAACTCCCTTGGTGACTATGAATAGAAGAAATAATGAATTGGTCCACAAGGACACGGCAGATGGAGAAAGAGAATGCCCTGCCCTCTGCGAGGCAAGGGCATCCCTCAGAGCAAGAAATACAAGCCAGAGGGAAACTGATACCTGCCCCAGTCAGGCAAAGGTGACTCCCAAAGTAGGCAGAGACACCAGCATCTACCGACAAAAGTTCCTTGAAGGTCCAGTGGTGCATCCAAGAACAAGCAATTGTAACATCATCGATGACAGTAAAATAACCACAAGCCTCATGTGGGAATTCTAGATCTAACCGCTCCTTGCTTATTGTCACCATGCTCAGCCTGTGTTGAAATGACACCATCATCCATTTACCAAAGGATCCTTGGCTGTCAGATGCTTTTAATTCTAACGTGAAACTCAAAAGTGCCACCTTTCCTAAAAGGAAGCAAATTGTGGGTGCTTAGCCATTTGAGGACTCAATTATCATGTTTGCCCCCACGATTAGCAAATGACTCTCACTAATTGGGTAATTGTGTACCTAAGTGCCCAATTTGTGTGGGCAAATTGAAGGCATGATATATGCAAATGACCTGAATGTAAAATGTGTGTCCCATTAAACCTGTCACTGCATGTCAATCACAAGAACAGCCAATCATACTCACCTCTTTCTGAGTGAATCCTTTTAGCCAAAGTCATTTTTTATAATTTGAGTCTCACTGATATTAAATAATAATGCATACTCATATGACCCCTAATATTAAATATGAATCATGTTCATCTTTCTGGCAAAGATGTCTCCTGAACTGTGGATTCTTACAAATGGTTAGCATTGCCTTCCTTGGAAGAGATAAGTCAATTCCTATCCCTAAGGAAGGAGGTTTCATTTCCCAGGAAGAGGATGCTTAGTAAGGGCTGAAGGACATCTAATATGTTCTAAGGTTCCATTTATGAGTGTCAGTAGCTCCATGTGCTAGACCCCGTGCTAAGCAGTTGGCATGCATTATCTCATCTAATCGCATTACAGTGCTATGACGTAGATGGTCATTAGTCCCATTTTACAGAAGAGAAAACCCAAGCACAGAGACATTACAGGATTTGCTCAAGGCCACACAACTACCAAATGGCAAGGTCGAAATTAGAACCCACCTTCTCTCCCACATCTCACCTCCAGTCCATCTTCAAGTTCTCTGGACCCTTTCTCCTTAATTTTATTCAAATCAAGTTATCCTCTCCATCTTGACTGTCACTAGTCTGGCTCTGGCTACCATCACCCAACAAGTGTTCAAGTTGACGTCTTCTCAACCGTATCGCAGCCAGGATGATGTCTCTATAATGCAAATCTGAATGTGTCACTCCTCTTGCTAAAATGCTATTTCCCCAAATGATGAAATACAAACACCTTTGCACAGCAATCGGATCTCATCATGTTCTCTCCCACAGAAACTTGGAGAAGTTACTAGAACCCTAGTTTTTAGTCAGGCTGTCATCGTCTGCACACCAAGGGAACTGTTCTTGTTACACTGCTAAGCGACTCCACAAACAAGTCAAAGACCAATACTCAGTCCTCCTCGCACCCAGACACTGGAGATCCTTGGGATCACTGGATGCAGCTGATGAGGTCTTTCTTCCTGGGTTTTTTTCTACTTCAATTCCTGGACCCCAAGGTCTCTGATTTCCCCCTCATTGGCTGCTCCATCTTACCATCCCAGAATCCTGTCCCTGCACATCTTCTCTTCTCTAGTCACTCTTATTCCCTTGGTGAATTCCTGTGGCCACCATGGCTTCAAATACCTTCTGTACAGTAATTATGGGCTTTAAGATGTGATTCTCCAGCCCTGACTTCAAATCTGAACTTCAGGCTCAAATTTCCACTGAATGTAGTTGAATCTCTACTTAAGTGTCTTCTGGGCATCTCAAATTTAACATGATTTAAAGTTATTGATTCCCCCACTTGCCCCTAATCCTCGGGACAAATGGCAACACTATTCCAGTTGCTCAAGGGTCACCCTTGCCTCCTCTCTTCCTCTCAAGTACCACATACATCAACTAGTCCCATCTGTTCTTCCTGCAGAATACATCTTAAATCAGGCCGCCCTTCACTACTTCCACACGCACCGTGGTCCCAGCCACACTCACTCTCACCTGCATCCTGGCCGAGCCTCTTCCGTCTCTCCACTTTCACCCTTTCTCTTACTCTTCATTCTCAATACTACGGAGTCATCTTTTTGAAATATAAATACGAGCATGCCAACACTCTCCTCTCCTAGCTCCAATGCTTTCCTCTCACATTTAAGAAAGGAGTCCCAAATCCTCTCCCACCCTCACGATGAAGTTCAAACCCCTTGCACAGCAACCGAATCTCATCAAGTTCTCATCACCGTTCTTTCCTGCCACTTGCCCAACTTGCACACAAGATTAAGACTATACTTTAGTCTACCTCCTATCCAAGCGTATTTGATATCCTCCTTAGTTATCCACATGTAATTCCTTTCTTCAGTACATCAGTATTCCCTTCTGATCCATTTTCCCCATCAAACAATAATGACCACGGTTACCATTTCTTGAGTGCCTGCTGTGGGCTAACCACATCTCTCACTTGGTAAGCTGCACTCTAGACCCTAGAAAAATCCAGCTACGTCTAGAATTGTTCCATTTAGGCTCAGCGTGATGCTTGGGTTTATTTTTCTTCAGCCAAATATGATGTCTCCAGTAAGTACTGGCCTCACACGACATAAGCAGACATCATCACAGCTGCATTAATTTTGTCTCACTTGGAATCAATATCTCTGAGACTCCTGAGGACATGCTGGCTCCCACCATGAAACCTTTGGTAGAGACCAAAGCCCAGCTCCCAGGTGGTGACAAACAGATGTTATTTTACCAAAGCTTCATGCTGATCTGCATCCTGATTTCAAGCAAGTCAAACAAATTAGAATGAGGATCCCTCCTGACTCAAATGCACTATAAATGACCGGGCCAGTTAGTTTCCTGAGGTGGGCCCGGCTCCCTTCAACTCTGTAACTAGGGATGTGTGGCAGGCTCTGCTAGCTGCCTAAGCAACCCCCACCACCTCCACCATCATCCAGATCTTTCCCAGACTTCCTTGCAGTTAGAAATGAGCATGTGGCCCAGTTTTGACCAATGAGATGTAAGTGGAAGTCTACTGAGTGGGGCTTCTGGAAAAATCATGTTTCCCTAATAAAAATGAAATAGATCCAACGAAAATTCCCTTCTCCTTTCCTCTGCCCAGAAGGTAGCCACAATGCCTGGATATAGAGAAGCCATTTGTGCCCATTTTGACAAAAATATATGTAAAGAATCATTGGTGGAGAACAGAAAGACACAGGGAGCCCCAGGTCCCCGGTAGCATCTCTAGACTTCCTAAATGCCTTGAACATTTCATTACATGAGGAAAATAAACCTATCCCTTATTCAAGTCATGGTGTTTAGATATTCTGTTGCAGGAACTGAATAAAAATCTTATCTGATATTGACTACCCCATCCCTCTTCAACCATCTATTTCTCCCAATTCTCTTGTTCAGCAGAGGATAAGCATTTCTTCAATGAGCCACCCTTCCCTGCCCTTACAAAGCAAAGAAGCTTGTCTTTACATCAACTTCCTTGAGTCATTCATTCAACAGTTATTAACTACGATCCTACTATGTGCAGTCATTTGTAAAGGATTAAGTACACAAGGAGCAAAATTCCCTAGCACAACCTTACCTTAATTCTTGTGTAGATCTACATGCTAACAGAGTCTTTAAAATTTTTTTTGATTTAATTATTTCATTTTACTTTTTGCCTTACAAAACAGAAAATTATTTTCTTGCAGTTCTGGAGGCTAGAAGTCCAAAATGAGCACACCAGCATTATCAGTTTCTGGTGAGAGCTCTCTGTTCATAAACATCCACCTTCTCACTGTGTCCTCGTGTGGCAGGGAGAGAGAGTGAACAGGCTCTTGTGTCTCTTTTCTCTCTCACTTAAAGACATTTGTCTTAAATTTTGTTTTTTTATAAGCAACAAAATTGTCTAAAATGATCTTTAATCTTTTATCATCTGCCCTGGAGTTTTTCTTTTTTATTTCAGTCCTGGGATTGAACCCAGGAGCTCTCTATCACCAAGTACATCCCAGATCTTTATATTTCATGTTGAGACAGGGTCTTTCTAAGTTGCAGAGGCTGGCCTCAAACTCCCACTTCTCCTGCCTCAGACTCCTGAGTCATAGGGATTATGGGTGTGTAGTCCCACAACTGGCCCCTGGAACTTTTCTTATGCCATAGCACAGCACATTCTTCTTCCTCCTTTCTTAATAAACACTTTCCACTGGGCTCCTCCAGATCCAGCAAGTTCAGGCCAGTTTACTGCTTGTTATGATTTAGATAGGATATGTCCCCTAAAAGCTCATGTGTGAGACAATGCAGGAATATTCAGAAGTGAAATTATTAGATGATGATAACTATAACCTAACCAATGGATTAATGGGTAGTAGCCATAGACAAGTAGGTCACCGGGGACATACCCTTGGGAATCGCATTACTCCTGGGTGCCTGCACTCAAGCTCTCTGTTTCCTTTGTTGACATGAGGTGAGCCACCACAATGTTCTGCCTCATCTCAGGCCCAGAGCTATGGAGAAGGTTGTCCATGAACTGAATGACTGAAACCATGAGCTCAAAATGAACTTTTCCTCCTCTAAGTTGTTCTTGTCAGGTACTTTGGTCACAGCAACAAAAAGCTGACTAACATGAAATTAGTACCAGGAGAGGTGTCATTGCTGTAATGAACCTGACTGTGTGCTTCAGGGGCATTTAGAAACAGTTTGTAAGAGGAGTTTAGAAAAGTTTGGAGGTACAGGATGGCAAAAACTTAAACTGTTTTAAGCATAGCTTAACAGAAGATTCTGATGTGAGGTCAGAAGATCAGAACACCAATAGAAATGAACATGGTAAAGACTGGGTCCATAAGGTTTCAGAGAAGAATGGAGATCCCATTGGAAACTGGCCTAGACACCACTTGTGTTACCTTCTGGCAAAGCAATTGTCTAAATTTTGCCCATGTTCTGAGACTTTCTGTGGGTCTGAATTTAAAGCGATGGACTAATTAATATGATGGAGGAAATTTCCAGGCAGCACAGCATTCAGGCACCAGCCTGGATATTGCTGGTAACTTTTTAGCCAAGTTTACTGTAATAATCAGGAGAAGAAAACAGAGCAGAAAGATATGAAAATTTTGCTATTTGACCAGAAAAGTGCATGTAAAACTGCAGTCAAGAAAGGTGTGGTAGTTTAAGAGATCATAGCCACTAAAGAGATGCTCAATACGTTACACAGAAACATTAGGAAAGATATCTCAAGAGCATTTCAGGAATTGGCAAGACCACACCCATTGCAAGCTCAAGGATGTAAAAGTAAAATTCCTTTGAGAAGAAACCAATGGGGCACCCTGCTTGCACAGTGGGGCCTGGGAAGTTGTTTCACTATGCTCAGCTATGCAGGCACTCAGAGTCCACTACAGCAAAGGTCCCAGAATATTAGGTTACTGCCTGAGATGGCAGAAGACCTTTGTATCATCCACATGGTGCTGATTCTGCAGGAATGCAGGATGCTGGAGTTAAAGGGTCATGAAGACTTCCACCAAGATTTCAAAGGAAGGAATGGGAAGTCAGACAAAGTGTAAAAGGTTCAGAATCCCTGCAGGCAGCCCTTGAGAGGACAATGCACAAAGATGTGATAAAACAGACAAATATGCAGTGGACATATCCCTGTGATTAAGAGATGCCACTAATGTGGAAGGCCTGTCAATGAAAGCCGCAGAAATCAAGCAGAAACAAGCTGAGAGTCCATGTGGGCTGCAACCAGGTAGGCCATAGAGGCAAAGCTACACAAGCCCTTTGGAGAAAACATCATGATGCCATGAGCCCCAGATGCTTGGAGTGGAGCTGCAGGACTTGGTTGCCAAGCTAGCATTTGGTCTTGTTTGGTCCCATTCCTTCTTGCTCTATCCCTTGTGGAATGAGAAATTTCTTCCTCATGGAATGGAAATGTTTACTCTGTGCCTTTATATATTGGATATATGTAACTTGCTTTTGATCTTTACAAAGGCCTACAACAAACAGTTTGCCTTGAGTCTCAAAGAAGACTTTGGACTTGGATTTTTGGTCAATGGTAAAAGGGTTAAAATAATGGGGACTCTTGTACTTTACATTGTGAGATAGATAGGATCTTTGGGGGGCCAAGGGTAGAATATTATGGTTCAGAAATGAGGAGTCCCCCAAAAGCTCACAATTCAGGAATAGTCAGAGGTAAATTGATTAGATTATGATAGCTATAACCTAACCTAACCAGTGGATTAATCCATTTGATGGAATAATAATTTAAATGGGTTAATTGGTGGTAACTATAGGCAGGTAGGGTGTCTGGAGGAAACGGGTCTCTAGATACATGCCTTTGGTGATTATATTGTCCCAGCTCCCTGCACTCAGGCTCTGTGCTTCTTGGCTAACATGAAGTGGGCAGCTTTCCTCTGTCGTACTCTTCCACCACAACATTCTGTCACACCTTAGGCCCAGGGCCATAGAGTTATCTGTCCATGGACAAAAACTCTGAAACCATGAGCTCAAAATGAACTTTTCCTCATCTAAGTTGTTCTTGTCAGGTATTGGCCACAGAAACAAAAAGTTGACTAGTCAGGCGCAGTGGTGCACACCTGTAATCCCAGTGACTCTGAAGGCTGGAGCAGGAGGATCGCAAGTTCAAAGTCAGCCTCAGCAACTCAGCAAGGTCTTAAGCAACTCAGGGAAACCCCATCTCTAAATAAAATATAAAAAGGGCTGGGGATGTTGCTCAGTGGTTAAGTGCTCCTGGGTTTAATCATCAGTTTTAAAAAAATAAGAGTTGACTAACAAAGTGCTCACGTTCTTCATGCAATATCACCTGCTCTTCCAAAGTCAGGCAATGAGACTATCGGGCTAGTTGGATCCCCTCAGAGTCAAAAGTATCTAATTTCAAAAAGTTGGATTAGATTATTTCTAAAGTTCCCTGAGTATCTAATATTCTCTGCTCTACATGATTTTCTCTCCTCCCCAATTGCCCTTCTCTGTCCTCCCCTCATGCATTTATCATTAAGCAAAAATTGGGGGCAATGTAGAAATGCCACATTACCTTTGAATTCACTTGTGAGACCAAGAATAGTATGGTCACTTTCTTTTCATGCAGGCAACAAGCCCTTTTTAATACAAGTAAGGAAAAATTCAATCAATGCTCAAGAGAACAAAAGATGAATGCCACTTTTGAGAGCAAGAGAGGATAACAGCTCTGAGAATCCTGAATAATTGAAACTAAATAATTGAAACTAAGCCACATTGATGCTTTTGCCTTTAGAATACTCTTTCAAGACAAAGATTCCATCTCTCCCTTTCTCTCTCTCTCTCTCTCTCTCTCTCTCTCTCTCTCTCTCTCTCTCTCTCTCTCTCCCTTCTTCCCTCCCTCCTTCCCTCCCTGAAAAATAACTGTCTATGAGCCATAGAATTTATTCTGTGAGTTACATTTCATAGGTGCCTGGAGATGCCTATGTGTGAAACATCAGTCAAGGGAATCATTTCAATCAACTTCTGTGTCTGGGCATAGATGCTCCTAGGAGATGAGAACAGCTGAGCCTTTGGTTTGGCAGGTTTCTCTTTTCCCCCAAGGAGGTCTTCCAGCAAGGAATAATGAAATCTCAAGTAACTGAACTCCGTGCATTGCATTAGGACTTCTCAACCTTAACACGGCTGGTATTTGGGGCTGAACAATGTTTGATGTGGGGGTTGTCCTGTGCATTGTAGGATAATTAGTGTCATCCCTGGATTCTTCTAGATGTCAATAGCAACCTTGCCCTACCCATTGTAACTCAGTTGTGACAACCAAGTGCCCCCAGACACTTGTGCACATCAGGGACAAAACTGCCCCAGTGAGAACCACTGCTGAACAGGCAGACTTCAGCTGTATTGATTTTCTAGAGAGTTCCATCAGATTTCACATACCACACATTCCTAAATCACATACAGCTACCACCCACCTGTGCTTATAGGGACAATTGGTCACCCAATAGAGAGAATTGTGCTCAACCTTCACCAAACAAAGAAAACAACACTGATGCTATGTATCATCAGAGACAAAAGTGCATGTGCTTGCATGTATTATTCTAATTCAGAATTAGTTCTTAGGACAAAAGCCACCCACGTCCCTTCTTTGATGCTGCATTCTCTGATTTCCTCCTACTTCACCACAGCCCTTCCTCCATCTTCTTAGCCAGCCCCTCCTCTTCTTCTTGGCCCTACCTACCAAGTCCTGGAGCTACACACTCAGCACCTCACTGTTTTTCTCTCTACATCCAGGGTCTCAAACATCACCTTTACCCTGAAGACCAAATTTTGCATCTGGCCTACACTTGCACTCTGAATTCTAGACTTACATACAGCTCTCTGTTGACATCTTCCCTTGGACTATCTCCCAACATCTCACATTTAACAGATCTAAGAAAAACCTTCTGCTTTTCTCTTTCCCAAATTGTTTTATATACAGTCTTCCTTCATTTAAGGAGATGCCACTAACATCCCTGGAGTTACTCAGGTCAGTGGCCTAGAAGTCCTCTCTAAGGGTTCCTCCCTCCCTTCCCACTGCCCAGTTCAATCCAATGCCAGATCCTTAGTCCAACCACTTCCATCCCCCACTCTTCTCTTTTTCTATTACTACTCAATCAATGCTTCTTAAGTGAATACATGAACATATCTAGAAGATAACCATTGTTAGTACTTTGGTGTATGCTATTTCTGGACCTCAATCATGTTTAATTTAATATTCTTGTTAACAACTCTAGGACCTAAGATATCATTTTTTAAAATACAGTTACAGTTAAAGAGTACTTATGATTCAGGTCTCTGCTCAAACATCATCTCCCTTGAGAGGACTCCCCAGACACACGAATGAAAGAAGACCCTACTCTCAGCCAGTACCATGCCACCTTGATTTAGTTTCTTCAAAGCATTGCCATTAGCTGAATCATCTTTTTATCTGTGTATTTATTTATCTGCCTTCTCTGGCTAGAAGATAAGCTCCCTGGAGCCAGGGAATAGTTTATCTTGTTTGATGTCAAATGCTCAATGCCTAACAGACCCCACCTAGTAACAGGCACTCCATTAACGCTCGTAGAATGATGAATGTATGTTTGAATTCCTTTGCTCAAAAAGTGTTCTGAGCCAAATGCAAACTGTCGGGTGAACTTAAGGAGGCACACTCTAATTACACTTAGCATTTTAAGGCCATCACCAGCCACACAGAGATACTGACATGCTGAAGATGTGCTCTGCCCAAAGCTGTCACATGCATTTGGCTCTAGTCCTTGCAGAATGCACAGTGTCATTTGTATTGATGCTGGATGAAGGCTCGGCCTTTCGGGTCTTGAAAATGGGACCCCATGTCTCATTTGTCGAGGAGAGCAGCTCCTGGTGGCTCTGTCTGCTAATCAGACTGACAGAAAGCTTCAGCCAGAGTCAGTGTGTTTGATGCTACAGTGCTAAGGACATGACTTAAAAAAGAAGAATCTGCTGAGGGAAGTTGAAGAACAAGAAAAAGAAGCTAAGGCAATCTGTCCCAAGTCAGATAGGGCAGGGAGATGGGAGAGAGGCCAACAAATCCAAAGGTTCAGGATTTTTCTTTTTCCTGTTCAAATTTTTGGCAGTTCATGACTCATCTCACCAGTCTAAGCAGGGGTTAAAAAATAATTTGATGCTTCACTGTTTTAATCAATGATGCTGAAAGCCAGGCATCATACACTGGTGCCACCTGGACAAAGTCCAGCATGTAGGTATGTTCTCACATGTTAACATCAACTAAATCTTATCTGGCATGGACGGTTTGGGGCAGGGTCCATGATACTATTTACCTCTTGGTCCTTTGCTTATTTATAACACCTGCCTAGCCCCTGAGGGCATTTACATTTGTGATCCCTGCTTCATAAAGGGGGAAAATCCTTATTTCCTTGTCCTCAGATTTCTAAAGAAAAAGTGTTTTTCAAGATGTCCATCTTCCCTGGAAGAGGTCCCCAAAGAAACAGCCTCCACCTCTAATTCTACCTCTTCCCTTGAAACTCTCACAAAGGGAGAGTAGCACCAATCTACTGGTGAGATTCCTGAGGATCTGCTTTTTGGGGGACAGGCTCACTTTACCTGAAGGGGGCTCCACCCACTTTCTTTCAATGAGCCCCATGGATCTCTGAGATAGAAGGGCTAACCTCCTCCTCCTATTTCTTAGCAGTCAGCACCCCTGGATCTGCCCTGGAGTCTTCTCAGCTCCCACCTATGAAGATCTCAAGGGACTTCAGTGGACAGCCATCCTCCATTGATCTAACCAGGTGAGAATATTCAGGGGCAGCTTTTTCACCCAATGCTCCCAGCACATGGTTCAAGACCTAAATACATGGGTACATTAGAAGAGACATCAGATCCAAGCTTTGTTCTCCAATCAGGCTTCCCTAAGGAACCCAATTCTTTGGGACTCAATGGTCCTAATAATAAACATATTCCATTACCCCCACCCCCATCTCCTTGCAAGTATGCCCTTCTGAGAATACAAGAAAGGAGGAGGGACTTTACTCAGAGTCCCTATTCTCCAGTATGTCTCAAAATGGAGTCCATGGTGAAGTTTGGTGGTGGGAGTGGCTTTTAAAGTCTCAATAAATATGGTGTCACTTCCTACAACATTCATTTTACTCAAAGAATCAGGCAGTATGCTTTAGAATTTTTTAGCTTTTATGCATAACCAAGCACAATTAACAAGTGATCATTTTTCTAAATTGTCCAATCTCATGGGGGTTTTCATGTGTGAAATTATGAAGCATATAACTTTTATGTGCAGAGAAGAAATTGAATATTAGGTGTTTTGAGTTATTAGAGTATAATCTGAAGATGCATAAAGTGAATAGGGTCCACAGGGAGAGAAAAGATTATGATAATGTCACTGGGTTTTTAAATGCCTGGTGGTGGTCCAGAGAAGTTGATGAGCTTGATCAAGGGTTCCTCTGAGTGACTCTAAGGATTCCTGAACTTCTAGGTTTTTTAACGAGGCTTTCACTATGCACCAGTTTCCTACCATTTAATTTTATAGAAAATCCACAGCTTTTTCCTAATTCAGAGTCCTGCTATAATTTTGCTTGATATTTTATTTCCTCAAATTATATCCATTTCCCAAAATAATGGGATCTAAATAACACAAATATAAAAACTTATTTTTGTCAGTTTGATAGATTTTAGTGTCACTCTTTGTGTACCTTTTTACAGAACAGTAACTTATAAATTATATTGTCAGCTTGGAGTATGCCTTAGGGATTAAGAAACAAAAGTCTGAAGACTAAGCATGAAACCAGTGAAAACAAGCATGAGTGTAGGAATATTTTGAATAGCCTGGAATCATCTTTTTCTATAAGAGGCTGGCAGCAAGAACAAAGAGAACACTCCCAGTCAAAACTCCTAAATTGGTAGGAGGACACACAATATGGACTGTGGCTCAACGTGTTGTTAAAATGAGGGTGTCAGATAAACACCCGCAATGCCCAGATTTTGGTCTCTAAATACCATTCTCTGCTAAAAGAAACCTAGATCTTTGCAGCAATGGCTGACTTGAGGTCTGAGGCATAAAATACACAACATAAGCATGGAATGTTCTGTGCCCAAAAGAGTAATGAAGCTATCAGTATTTAATAAGGTCCAGTCAAGAACAACCAGACACCAGCCAGAAGGGTCTCCAACCAAAGATGCTTCATTTACACCCAAGGATATTACTCTGCCAAATGTTTATCCATTTCCTCCCATTCCCAAGTTGACTTTTCTGTACTTTGAATGTACAATAAGCCAAACTCCAGACACCCTTGCTAGCTGACCTCTTGCAGAGTTCTTCTATCAGGAGATGGGGAGTGGGCAGAGAGGGGGTTTCTCCTACTCTTCTCTGTATGTTCTCACACTACCATTTGACTCCCATCTCCAGCTTCTTTAAATGTTCCCAAGAACAGCCCTGCTGCCTTTCTTGTCAGCTCCCAGTTCCTGGCAACCTGGCCTCCTTTTTTTTCATCCCTCTTCTCAGAGTAAAACCATCTGTCTTACCCAAGGATTAAAGGGAAAAAAATATCTGCTTATGTTTTGGCTATTTAAATGGCCTTGGCTTTCTCTAATGATAATTATCTATGGCTATTAATTATAATAACTGTTAATTTGTATTGTTCTTGATGATAAAATAACTGCAAAGAATTTTCTGCAACATTAGTTTATATGATATTACATATTTTTCATCATGCAGGGTAACTCCTGGGAAAATGTTGTTTGCATTTAGACATACAAGGCTTCATTTTTATAATTGCATGCCTTGAGGACATCAGCAAGAACCAAATTTTCCACCCATAACACTTTGTCCTAAGTAGCTCACCTCTTAATTTTCTTACTGTTTAATGGGTGATTTTGTTAAAAAAAAGTAGAAAAATTACTTTAAGTGGTTTTTATAGTAACTTTTAAATAAAACTGAAAGACACCTTGAAAGCTCATTCTAATTACCAAGAGAAGGTGTTGGTTAGTTCTCAAACTCAGGACTAAATTGTTATGTTTTTTCTAGGGGATTAAAGAGACATTAAGATAAGGTACAAACTGGAAAAGGTGAATTAGTTGCTCAGTGTCAAGGGGGGACTCATGGAATTGGTTTGTTTAGCTGTTGCTTTTCAAGCTCAGGAACACTTACAGCAACAATTTCAAGGTCAAACTGGGATTCTCCAGTGTCTTTGATGAGCCACTGTAATGGAAATGGCGTTCAGAAGTTGGAGGAAAAGGATTTGTCATGGAAAAGAAGAGCTGTCTGTGACTCTTAATTCATTTATACATGATAAAAGTTACAGCCTTAGTATTTTTAAAAATCATTGCTCAATTTCTTCACTGCAAAAGTCCTATGGTGAGCTCATCCCGGGACCTTCCTGTGGATCAGACATCACCCAGGGACTTGTCACCCCATCAGTGTGACTTCTCTGCCAGAGGATACACTTGACAGAACCACACCTGGGTCCAGCCTGCTTGCCCCACTTCTTGGGCAGCCTCCATGGGCTTCTTGCTTGTGGTTCCCTGAGATAGCTCGTCAGTGAACAGAAGGTTCTGCTCCATCCATGCTTCCCCACTAGCTCATGCTCCTGTACAGTGCGGTAAGACAGAAAGGGAGCATCTGGGCTGAACATTTCCCCAGTGTCTGCACTCCTTTGGTCAGCTAATTAAATAAGACAGAATGTCTCTGAGCTCATAAAAGTGATCATAAAACTCTTCAGTGTCTTCACAGTGTTCTCCAAACAGAATCCAGATTCCTGACCCCAGCCAGGGAGGCCCTGGACAGCTGACATCTTGTGAGTGTCACTGTAATTTCCATGTGCCAGTCCCACTGGCCTCCTCTTGGTTCCTCAAAGGGACAAGCTCTCTCTCAACTAGGAGCCCTGATACATTCTCTTCCCATTGGATATCTCTTCCCCAGTTCTCTCAGGATTTCTTCTCACCCAGTGAGGTACTAAAATATCCATTCCTCAGAAAGCATCCCCTGACCATCCTATCAAGAGTGGCCTCAACAAGGCATAGTCCCAGCTATTCAGGAGGCTGAGGCAGGAGGACCACTTGAGCCCAGGGGTTAGAGACCAGCCTAGGCAACACTGTGAGATTCCATCTGAAAACCAGACTACCCCTGAACTGTGCTCTGTCCCAGAATTGTGTACTTTCCTACAATGCTGATCTGTTTGTAATTATATGTTTAGAAAATTGATCTGTGTCCCTTCTAGATGGTAACCTCCATGAGAGCAAGACCCTTGATGGTCTAGCCTAGAGGTCGGCAGGGGTAGATAAATATTTTAGGCTTTACAGGCTATAGAGGCTCTTAACAACTACTCAACTCTGCTGTCATGCTGTGAAACCAGTCACAGACAATTCATTAGTTAATGAATGTGTCTGTGTTCCAATAAAAATTTATTTAAAAGATCATGTGGAGGTCTGGGATTGTGGGTCAGTGGTAGAATGTTTGCCTAGCGTGTGTGAGGCACTGGGTTCAATTCTCAGCACCACATACAAGTAAATAAATTAAATTAAAAATTTCATCAACAACTAATAAAAATTTTTAAATAAAAATAAAAAGATCATGTGGAGGGCCAGATTTGATGCACTTATCATAGTTTTCTGACTCCTGGTATAGTTCACAGGTATACCCTCAGTGTCAACTAACACACAGCAATCACAGCTATCCCATAGTAAAAATGACAAATATTTCTTGGATGAATGAATAACCCTAAAGTCAGTTTAGGCTAATGCTTAGTTGAGCTTGGAATTCAGAGCTGGAAATTTTCTCCGTATTGTACTCAAAGTCTTTTCTCTAGTCAATTTTGTTCCATTCTCTTCTTTAACATTTCCCAGCCTGACGTTCATTTACTGTTTGACAAGTGGCTCTCTCCTTGAGCTTCACTAAATCTAATCTCAGAACCACTCTTTGCTGTTTGGTAATGTCTATGATTCATCTCTCATTGACTTGGACTGAACACGGACATTTTTACTTTTATCACTTCTATTCCATTGTATTCAGCACTTAGCTGCATAACATCTTTCCCAGCAAAAAGAAAGAAAATAAGGAAAAATCATGAATTCTGTACATGAAAATTGGTACACCCTCTTTGGACTGCAATTTGCCAGCACCTATTAAAATTTCAAATGTGTCTCTCCTTCAGTGAGGTCATTCCTGGGGCTCTCTCTTCCTTGGGGCTATCTCATGATCTCTAGGGTTTGATATAGTATCAAGTTAGACCCCTCTGTTACTGGCCAACTGTCCACACAGACTTCCAGTCTGATCCCCACTGTCCTGGACCCTAGATTAACTTCAGTTCCAAGGAAAGCTTACACAGAACTGTTTTGTAAGAATGGCGGTAGTCCTCTGTGGTAGACAGATGGCTTCCAGTGGTCCCCATTTCCTGGTATTCATGCCTAACGTACACTTCTTCCCACCAGGATGGATTGGACTTCATGACCTGCTCTCAATGAGTTAAAAAATGGAAAAAGTGACAGTGGACTGTCAATTCCAAGATTAGGTTACAAAGGCCCGTGACTTGTCTCGCTAGCACGCTCTCTGGTATGGCCTTGAGCTCTGATAAAGCCTGCTGCCATGCTGTGAGCTTCCCTAGGGATTGATCCATCCAGAAAGAAATCCAGGGAGGCTCCTGGCCAACATCCAGCAAAGAACTCAGCCCTCAGTCCTACCAACTACACGGATCTCAACCTGCTGGCACCCACACGAGTGAGCTAGCAGCAAATCCCTCCCCGCTCAACCCTTGAGATGATGTCAGCCCTGGCTGACACCCCCACTGTAGCCTGTGAGACACCCAGAGCCAGGGAAACTGGCTAAGTCATGTGCAGATTCCCAGCCCATAGAAGCTGTTTATTCATTCTGTGCTGCTCATTTGTAGTCTAATTTTGCACCAAATGTAATAAACTTAATCATTCATTTATTCTTCCATTCACTCAAATATTTACTGGACACATTAAAAACAAAGCCCAGTAGCCATCATATCTCACTCAATTTATGCAATTTATCCTCTGGTGCTACTCTTTCTGTGTCTGAGACCTCCTGGTATACTCACAAGATGTGCTAAAGGTTTGCTATCTACAGTTGATAAGTTTGCAGTAATTTGTTATGCAGCGAGAGATAGCAGGGATATCTATCTAGATAGGATCACTGAGATGCTAGCTAGACATATTTGCAGAGGGTCGTGGCACCTGCCAGCAGCATAGCAGGATGCAGACTTGCCTCTTCTTCCCATCAGCATCCAGAGGATTCCCTGGTGTGCAAATCCTTTGTCTTTGCATAGCTAAGACACTTTCTCTATATCTATGAACTTCCTCTCTGCTTTAGACCTCTAAATTCCACTGAGGGTTAAACTCTCTCAAAAACAAAAGTCAGGAACACTTGTTGGTGACTTCTGTTGGGTTCCCTGCCACATCCATCTCATGAGGCAGTGAAATGCAGGGCTGCTTACATTCCTTAAACTGAGAGGAATAATTTAATATGGGTAATGCTACTCAAAGGTGGTGACACTTTTTGTCTTAGATTTCTGTTGTTTTATAATATTGCTTTTCAGGTAAACAAATAATCCACCCACAGTCATCTCAATTACATTCCTCACTCTTGAGATCAGCATTTCATAAACTTTTAAAACTTATTTCTCATTATTTCGGGGATAGGGTTGGGGGAAGAATACTGGACCTGCAAGATCATCCCCAAAAGGAGTCTGTGCTCCAGTAGCCTGGCAAGTACTCTATCTGACATTGTCCCTCTTGGAGATTCACTGTACCTATAAGCAGATATAAAACTCTTATAAGTCCTCCAATCACAAAACTATATTTTTGTTAAACCTACAATTGCTAAAGCTCATTTAAACCAGAGTCCTCTTTTTCCTAAGGACTCATCTTCTGTGAAAAGGATTTTTAAAAACCAAGGTGGATTATCAAGCTTTCTATACTATTTCACTCTTGCATTCCTTTCCCTAGAATGTGTCCTGGCCTGAAGGGTCCAGCTCCTTAACAGTGAAGCTTCTCTGCGACCTTGACCACACCCAGATACAGTCAAGCACAGACCATCTCCTCCAGCCTATTTCCAGGCCTCAGTCGGAGTCCACAGATAGTCTTCATACTCTCCACCACCATCCCCCACCCCCGTGGTCCTGGGTATTGAACCAGGAGACTCTACCACTGAACTACATACTGAGCCCTTCTATGTTTTCTTCTGAAACAGGCTCTCACTAAGTTGCCCAGGTTGACCTCAAACTTGGGATTCTCCAGCCTCAACCTCCCAAGTCACCAGGATTATAAGTGTGTACCACTGCACCCAGCACTCCATACTTTATTAAAGCCAGTGTTAGCATAGCTGCCCCTCCGCAGCCCCTAAACTCATGGAGCTGCACTGTCTTGTCCCATATCCCAGCATCTAGCAGTCTTGCACCATCTGAGGATGTTACTCAGCTCATCTCCTTTGGCCCCCAAAGCCACCTCCGACCATCTCCACCCACTGTGAGGAGGCTGAATTTCAGGAAGTGCTGGAGCTGAGATTGTTAACCCAGCCATTGGTATCCAAGACCTGCGTCTTTCCACCAACCTACCAAGCTCTTTTCTTTTGTTAGGTGACAATTTGGGGCAAAACTGAAAAAAATCAACCTAAAACCAAATGAAAGACCCATGGAAGTAAAGCATCGTGGACTTGATGCTCGCATCGAGAGACTTCCCTGTGGGGGTTGCCAGGCTGGAAATGCCTGACTTCTGAGAGTTTACAGCCACTTTCTGCAGTTTCCACCCCAGAGCTAATCCCAAACAGAAGAGGAACCAACAGCACGGGTTCTGAATGGACCTCGGATGCACCCCAGGACGGCTGTGGTCATGGACCACAGCGCAGATCCCTCTAATGCTATGTGACTGGGGCTGGGGGATTTGTCCATCAGCCTCGGCCCCCATTGTCCATCGCCCCCTCCCTTGTCAGAGCCATTTGACAGCCATAGCAACCGAGACCTTTTCTTTCTCTTTTGATTTGTGTCCTTCGTGCCTCAGATTCCCCTCTGCGCTTCCGCAGGCTGTCGATTCCGTTCGGCCCATCAGTCTCGCTCTAAAATTGCTTTTATTCCTTGTGTTTGTCTTATCTGAGGCTCTAGTTACTCAAATCTCTCTCGCTTGCACTTAAGAGTTTATCATATTTCCCACCCGGCCGCCTGCACCGCCCGTCATCCATCTCCCCTGCATCCACCGCTGGTCTCTCTCTTCAAGTTTACCCTTCATGGTTGTCTTGTTCCTAATACGTGTCATTTACTTTGAATCTTTTTAGCAAGGCACAGTTTCTCTTCTTTTTTCACTTGGGATTTTCCCCGCCCCCTCCCAACAATTCACTTCATGTTTTTTTCCTTCTCGCCGTTTTCTCAGAGATCTCACCCCCAGGGCTCACAGAGACAGGTTTGCTTAATGCCTTTTCCACTCCCTCTGGTTGCCCTGAATCACAACATGTGGGGACGGTGAGGCTGACCCTGCCCATTAAGCTTTAGGAGAAGACGTCACAGAGAGGCAGCTGCCCCCAGTTCTTATCCCCAATCCTAAGGGTTTGTTGCAAAAGTGAGGTGCAGCATCCTGGGACACAATGGGGTCATACGCCCCCATACTGAGTGAGGATTGCGTTCCCAAGACGGGAAAAGCATCCAAGATCTTCTCTGCCCAAAGCCTCCAGTCTCAGATCCTTTTGCCTGGCCAGGTTCCTTTACAGCTTTGGCAGAGCTGTGTGTGACTAAAGTCCTGAAGAATTCAGACGTGGAGCCTTAAGGGAGTAACCAGAGCCTGCAGAAGAAACAGTTCCCGCCCACATCTAGAGCAGAGCTCGGCACCCGGGGCAGAGCAGGGTCTGGGGTAGAAAGTAATGTCCTCTCTTCTCCCTGGCACTGATCTCTTGCTCTAGGGCTTGTCACCTCTCCTTGGGAGAACAACGTGCAGTAGTAGAGTAAGCATCTGTGTGAGGGTCTCCAATTCAGGGCTGCACTGCTGCCCACCTGTCACTGCCTGCTAGTCTTGCTGAGCTCCAGGGTTCTCACAGGCAGAAGAGGAATAAGGGTAAATCATGGGAGGAAACAAGATCATTTAAAGCAAAGTGCCTGAGTCATCTAAGAGAGGTAACATGAAAAACGGGTTTTCTTTACTAGGAATGCAGGGAGGAAACGCTGTCCATCACCAACAGAATAACAGCATGGTAATAACAACATCTACCGTGTACAAAGTGTTCTAAGTACTGCGTATGTGCTGACTCCATTTGTCTTCCCAGGAACACAAGGCAGAGAGTTTCAGTATCTCCACTTTGCAGACAAGGAAATTGAGGCACAGAGCGAGGGAAATAACCTGCCCAAGGTTACAAGCTGGTTGGTGGCCGTATCAGGAAGTCAGAAAGCTGCCCGGGGGGAAAGGCATCCCTCTCAGTCACTCTGCTGTCATCCATCACCTTCTCTCCAGCCAGAGGTGGCCCTAGACTTGGCAAGGCCCCAGAGGAGCCTTGGCAAGCTGCCACTTTTGTTCTTTTGCATTGCGTCGTTCAAATATTCTGCCGTTGTCGGAGCATTTCCCCCCCTCAGAGGCACATTGGCAACAATCATAAGCTTATTATTAAATTCTTATTAATTCATTATGGAATTTTTCTTAAAACCACACTGCTTAAATTAATCACATCAACCATTATTCCTTTTCAGTCTCTGAATCCCATTTACTAGCTGAAAGGACAAGTCAGGTCATCAGAAGAGTCATAACAGTACTTACCGATGGCCATTTCTCCCAGTGCGAGGGGTGACTGTCATTCAGCCATACCTGGTCCTGAGCTTATGGAATTAAATCATGTGCCTGGTTTAAGTTTTGGCACAGATTGTCCTGGATGTTGTTTGTTCTAAGTGAGCGTTTTTCAATATACACGTTCACAAGTCCTCCAGATAAAGTTCTCCAAAACAGAGTATATTAGTCAGGGTTCTTTGGTGGTAAGTGACAGAAACTCGACTAGAACTAACCTGGATCAAAAGCTGAGGATGAAAAGGGGGCTCATATCATGTTGGCAAGGACATGGAGCAACTAGAGCCCTCATTAGTGACACAGCCAGTGCCGAGGGAAGGAAGGAAGCTGGGAGTCCCTTGAACAGCTCAGCACACACCTGCACACAGCTGGCTTTTCCACCTCTAGGTGTTTACCTGGGAGAAATGAAAGCCTCCGTTCTGCAAAGACTCGTGCCCAGATAGTCATGACCTCATTGTTCATAGTAGTCAAGAACAAGAAAAAAATGATGCAGGAATTTAAGAGGCTCACACAGAAGGGCAAAGGAAACATTCATGGAACCCAGAGAAGAGACTTAAAAACTCTCTATATCCTGTCTGGAGTTACAGTTGAAAAAAAAACTGGAAAAAATAAATATCCAACAACAGATGAGTGGATAAAGAATGGAATACTTTCTCAGCAAGAAAAAAATAATAAACTATTGATGCAAGGTACGACATGAATGAATCTCAGATTTATTACAGTGACTGAAAGAAGTCAGACCCCCCCCAAAAAAAAGAGTAATATTGTGTGATTTTATTTATATACAATAAAAACTACTTGACAATGACAGAAAGCAAATCAGTGGTGGCCCTGGGTTGAGGGACAAGAAAAGGTGACAAAGGTGCATGAGGAAACTTTGGTGTGTCTCAAACACATTTGTTATCTTGGTTGTGATTCAATGAATATAAATTTCTCAAATTGTACATGCAAAATATGCATTAGTTATGTATCAGTTATACCATATGAAAGCTGGAAAAGAGGGCAGAAGATACTAGGTCACAGAACACAGATGCTCTGTATATCAAACAGCAGATGAAACCAAGGATAAGCAGAAACAGGGATTCTGAAGACATCTGACACACCATTTCTCAACTCTCCTAGAGCTCCTGGATGTCCCTATGATGTGGCCCCCTGCTGCACACAATGCGGGACTTGGTGACTGGCAGCTCTGAATGACCTCTTCCAGACTCAGAAATCAAACAAGAGTCTTCCCTCTCCCAGCTCCAGTTTGAAAACACCCCAAAGGTGGACTCTGGGTGGCCAACTCCCCTCGTGTGCTCTTCCTCCCAGGGATGACTGGGGAGAGGGGAAGGAGAGTTATGCTTGGCCCGGGTGGGATGTTGTTCACCCCCGAGGTTTCTGGTAGGGTCTATTTCCAAAACAGAGGCTCAAATATAGTCACCAAAGAGAATCACTGCAAGCCAAGAAGATATTCCAATTTTTGTCTATTCTACCCTCTTTAAAATGGCTACAATATATGCATTTAAATACATGCAATTTTATTGATTCATTTGCACCAACTTATATGAATAAAAAAAGAGAAAATGTGTTCACCTGTGACTACTTAATGGTCTGAATTTTTGTGTCAGACTGGGAGGATGCTTTTATGCTATCCCTTAAGAATGATCTAGGGAGGCTCTTTCCCATGTAAGGCCCTAAGTCAAAGATGACAAATCAGGGCTGGGTCTGTAGCTCAGTGGCAGAGCGCTTGCCTAGCATGCGTGAGGCTCTGGGTTCAATCCTCAGCACCACATAAAAATAAACAAATAAAATAAAGGCATTCTGTCCATCTACAACTGCAAAAAAAAATTTAAACTTTTTTTTTAAAAAGATGACAAATCAAAGAGCATGTGTGTCTTCACTCCCTCTCTCCTGAACCCATGGTGAACATCTAATAAATCAAAGCAGTCTCTCCCACTGACCCTGGACACAGTCTCAGAGTCACCTACAACCAAGTCCTTCCTATATGTCTTACCAATAAGCCCAGTCACCATCTTTATCATAAGCAGCCTCTAATTTGCTTTTGTGTGGAGCTGCCTGGGATCTCACTCTTCTGTGGAAAATCTTCTTTCTTCAAGACCCTCGCTCATTTCTGACTTACCCATGGTCATTAGTCAATCTCCTGTCTATTCAAAGATCCCTAGGTATGGTTCCTCCCAGACATCACCATCTACCAGCAGTGTGACTTTGAGCTACATAAAGTCTCTTTATCACTGTCTCTTTATTTGCAAATTGGGAATAGTCAAAGTATCTACCCACCCCCCCCCCCGGTTGATGTGATGTTCAAATAAGACTTACAGTCATGTGTTGCTTAACAATGGTGACACATTCTGAGAAATGTAAAATAATAAATGTATTATTCAGCAATTTCATCACTGTGTGAGCATCATAGGGTGTTCACAAACCTATATGTCATAACCCCCTATGCACCTAGACTGTATGGCATACACAGTTGTGGGTGGAATCCAACATAGACTGAAACATTATGTGATGCCCTTGAACTAATCTAGGTTTAAAACTAATAGTCATCCATGTTTTGCATATCCTTGGGGCAATATTTTTTATTTTAAATAGATCTTCAACAACATCAATTATAGTCACTAAGATGGGCATTGTAGATACTTTACATAGCAAGAAGTTTTTATGAAAGTAACATACTTGATGTGCCCAAAACCCCACTCTCAGTTGGTCACCTACTCCACCTACTTCTAGATATATTTAATTGGCCATGATTATATTCATTTTATACTGTTGTGTAGCACATTACCATACACTTAGCAGCTCAAAAGGACACGCACTTATTATCTCCCAGTGTCGATGGGTCAGACACAGCTTAACTGGGTCCTTAGCTCAGGGTCTCACAGGCTGCAATCTGGTGTCATAAGAGCTGTTGTTGTATAGGAGGTTGACTGGAGAAGGGTCTGATCCCTAGCTCATTTGGTTTGTAGAAGGAATTTATGTTCTAATGGCTGCATGACTACAGGCCATGGTTTCTCGCTGGCTATAAGCTGGAAGCCACCCTCAGTCCTGAGATACCTTAAAATTCCATACCCCATGGCCTTCTCCACAGATGGCTCACGACATGACTATTTGCTTCTTTGGGGCTGGCAAGAATGTCTTTCTAGGATGCCAAGACTGAGTCTTCTAAAATCCAGTGTCATCATGAGTGTGATGTACCATCACCCTTGACATCTTCCATTGGGTTGTTAGTCAACTTTCTGTCACTGTGACAAAATACCTGAGAAAAACAATGTAGAGGAAGAAAGATTTATTTTGGCTGATAGTTTCAGAGGTTTCATGCCATGCCACTTGGCCCCATCACTTTGAGCCTTTGGTGAGACAGAACATCATGGTGGGGAGGACATGGTTGTACAGAGCTGCTCATGGTGGCCAGGAAGCAGAGAGAGAGAGAAAAAAAGGGGCTGGGGATCAGATAAACCCTTCAAGGTCAATATCCCAGTAACCTAAGTTTCCAGCAGCTCCCTATAGTGCTCTCCACAGGGGACCAAGCCTTCAACATGTGAGTCTCTCCAGATCTTAACCATAGCAGAACACAAGCAAGTCCCAGGTCACATCTGCAAGAGGAGGGGATTACAATCAGGGACCCTGACACATGGGGGACATCTGAGAATTTTTCCTGCTTCAGTGAAGAGTAGACATGAAAAGTCAGGAAGAAACCTTTCAAAGCAAGTTCTAAAACAGCAACTTCCTGTCCCTAAAAACCTGTTGAAGCTTTTTTTTTTTCCAGGTTGCAGTAAAGAACCCTAGGACCTGATCTAAAATCACCTTAGAGCCTGGTGAAACCAGAGTCCCTGATGAGCAGAACCTGAGAAGCAAAAGCAGAGCCTCACAGAAATATTTTACAAGAAAGAGTGCTGTCAGCAGCTGCAAGAAGGACGGGATCGTCACACTCTCCACGGGACCAAGGTACCCTGCCCAGACTATTCCCCCAGGACTCCAGGTACGAAGCCCTCTGCTTCCCCGAGCCCCCTGCCTTGGCCATTCCTTCGCTGCTGCCGGTGGAGAGGCAGGTCTTAGCATGCCTCCTGAGCCCTTGCTCGTCAGCCTTCCATGAAGCTTGGCATTTCTTCTGTTGGTGACTATGCATGAGGGACAGCAAGTCCCCAAGTGGCAACATCTTCCATATTCTCTTTCACCAACTCCCTCTCCTTTTCCCCTCCCTCTCTGTACTCCATACCCATCTCTACACATGGCTGACAGTGCAACACGTTTTATTAATTTTCTCTGTGCTAGGAGACTTATTTTACAAGCATGCCGCTAATTCTCTTTGGGATTCCTGGGTTATTTATCAACGTAAAAGGGGCATATTAGTTTCCTGTGGCTGCTGTAACAGATTATCAGAAACGTGGTAGCTTAAAACCATACACATTTACCTTCTTACAGGTCTGGAAGTCAGAAGACTGAAATAAGTTTCCCCAGGAGCCAAATCAGGTATCGGCAGGACCGTGATCCCTCCAGAAGCCCCACAGACAGAGAATCCTTTGGGTTGTCTTTTCTAGCTTCTGTAGCTACATGCTTTAGTTAGCTTTGTGTCACTGTGACCTAAAGACCTGACAAGAACAATGAGAGGAGGAAAAATTGGTTTCGGCCCATGGTTTCAGAGGTTTAGTCCATGGTCAGTCAATTCCATAGCTCTGGGCCCAGGTGGGGCAGAACACCATGGCGGAAAGGTGTGGCAGAGCAAAGGAGCTCAAGGCATGACACCAGAAAGCACCATTCCACAGGGACAAAATGTGAACCCCAGGTGACCTACTTCCTCTACCTGCCTCCAGTTACCACTCAGTTAATCCACATCAGAGCATCAATCCACTGATTAGGTTACAACTCTCATCATCGCATCATGTCCCCTGTGAAGGTTCTTGATTGTCTCACACATGAGCTTTCGGGGTCACCTCACCTCTAACCCATAACTGTATTTTTGCATTTCTTGGCTCCTGGCTCCTTCTATCTTCAAAGCCAGCACTTCAACATCTTCAAATCTCTATCAGGTGAAGTCACCATATCACTTTCTCTCTTCTCTATGGCAAAATCTCTGTTTTCTGCCTCCATCTTATAAGGACCTTGGCGATTGCATTTGGGTACATCCAGATAATCCAAGATAATCTCCCCATCTCAGATCCTTAACAAAATCTTATCTACCAAGTCCCTTTTGTTGTACAAGGGAACAGTCATAGGTTCCAGGAACTAGTACCTGTATATCTTTGGCAATCATATTCAGCCTACCGCAGAGGGATTTATAAACCATTCTCTGAACCCCTGGAGAAGGAAGAGTGGTTGAGAACAGAATTGCATTGATTTGTTATAAAACAACTGTAACACAGAGAAAAGAATCTGCCCAGTGTTTCCCCAGATCAGATTTAAAAGACCTCCTGGCCCCAAATCCAGGGAATAGATAGACCCGTCCTAGGAGAGCTCCACAGAATGCCAGGAGTGGAATCAGAAAATTCTAGAGATTAAAGAACCCTTAGATATCATCTAGCCTCACCTTTCTACTTTAGAAATAAGGAATCTGAGGCCCAGAAGGAGAAGCAGGTTCGTAAGGTCACATGTATGGTTTGGGAAGATCTGAGGAAAGAAACCAGCTCCAGCTCTGCCCATAACACCACACTGTGTCTCTACTGGGGCTGTCAGGAGTTATTTGAGGTTTCTTCCCTGCTAGACTGAGCTCCATGAAGGCATAAATGAGGGATCAGACAACTTTTTCTGCTAAAGTTCAGAGTAAATATTTTAGACTTTTTATTTGGCCACATGGTCTCTGTCTCAACTACTCAGCTCTTGCTGTAACATAAAAGCAGCCATTAATGATTTGTAAATAAATAGCTATACTTGTGTTCCAATAAAGCTTTATTGACAAGAATAGGCAGTGGGCTGATTTGGTCTGTGAGACATGGTTACTGACCCCTGGAAGAGACAGCAACATCTAACATTAACAAATAATTGTTCTGTGCTAAGAATTTGCTTTGTATTATCTCATTTACTCTTTACAATCTTCATGGCATGTATTGTTATCCCATTCTACGGATTAGAAAACTGAGCCTCAGAAAGGTGGTAACCTGTCTAAAGACACACTGTAAGTAGAGAGCTGGAATAGGAATCCAGAGGCCCCTCAGTCCAGAGACTATGTTTTTTACTTCTAGGTTGGCGGATCTCAACCTGGCTAAAATTAGAATCACTTGGGAAGTTTTTAGACAATATCTTTGCCTATGTCCACCTCAGACCCATTGAGACAGATGCTCAGGATGTTCCCTGAGCATCCACATTTTTTAATTACCCCTGAAATTTTCTTACTCTGTAGCCAGAGTCAAGGAGACCTGTTGAGCTGTAATGTTTCACTGGGTCTAGGGAAAAGATGAGGAAGAGGAAAACGAGGAGAGGAGAGTTTCAAAAAAAGGAAGGAAAAGAGAGAGGAGAGGGGTAGTGGGGGAAGGGAAGGAGGGGAACTGAGATCAAGACATCAGTGGCATACGAGACCAGGCCGTTTATGTTTTTAAAAATCAATCACTAAAATCCTCAAACTTCACAAAACCAATAAAATGGGGACGATGGGTGATCTGCAATACAAAAGGGATTTTCACTTGTGTGTGAATATGTTCTGCAGGCAGGGCTCTTTAAACAGACACCTCCTTGGGTTGATCAGGCACACATCTAGAGACCATTAATTGCTTGAGAGAGAATCTGGGAGGTGGGGGCAGAGGTTGGAAACATGGAAATGTTTGGTGCCACTGCCAGTTGATGATTAGCAGGACTGAAAATCAAGAACATCTCAAATTATAGTGTGGAAATGAGGAAGCGTGACTTAATCACCCAGATTGGGGATGTGTCTCTCCTCAGCGTTGCTAGCTGCACCTGTCTGCTCATGACTATCAAAGAGTACAAGGAGAGTGGAATTCACACCTGCTCCAACAGCCTCAATATCTACCTTCGAGCCTTAAGTCCTTACCCTCTACATAAGAAGAAAATTTCCCATAAACATCCTGAGAATTAAAGCAATTACTTTTTGGTCAACTCTGGTTCTCGATGGGGAAAATAGAAAAAATGCTGCTGTTACAGAAAACTGAAACTAAAGAGACTGGCTATGTCTCCTGTCAAGGATGAATTAATGCCTTCAGCCATTAAAATTCTTGTCATTTTTTCATGCCTTTGATGACTTCTGATTTCACATTTGAGCAGGTTGGGGAAGATAGAAGTAGCCAGAGACAAAACAATATTCAGATCATTTTTAGGGTTGCAAGATTTTGCAAATAAAAACAGAGGGTGCCCAGTTAAGCTTGAATTTTAGATAACCAAAGAAGAATCTGTAGTATCAGAAAGTTCCAAATATTGCATGGGACATGGTTTTTGTTGTTGTTTTGTTTTGTTTTTTAATGATTCATTGTTTGTTAAAACTCAAATGTAATTGGGTACCTTAAATCTTCTCTAGCAACCCTAGTCCTTCTCCAACCCACATCTTGTTCCCTGGTCCCAGAATAAAGGCATATTTTGGGTTTATGTTCAATTAATTGCAGTGAACATTGCTGCTGCAGAGAAAGTCGATGGTGGACCCATCAGCCCACATCCTAAGGAAAATACATCGCACTTCCCAACATGCTATGTGTTGCACACAATCACGGCTGACATTTGCAGTATTACTTTTGTGCAGCAAACAAGGGTGAAAGCAAGGTATGAACTTCAATTGCCTTACCCCAAAGCCCATAAGCAAATGCAGTGAAAAATTCTCTATAAGGAAGTCATAGGCATTTCTAGAATCTTCTAACACTTGCTTCTCACAAACCGGCTCTCGTCTATAAATCTTATTAATGAATGCCTCTGTGCCATCAAATACGACTGCCCTGTGAGCCAAATCTGTCAACATGTCTTAGGGTTTTTGGACTGGTATAACAAAATCCATAAACAGAGTGGCTTATAAACAACAGAAATTCATTTCTCACAGTTCTGGAGAATGGGAAGCCCAAGATCAAAGCCCTAGAAGATTTGGTGTCTGGAGAAGGTGCATTTCCTGGTTCACGGATGGTACCATTTGGCTGTGTCCTCATACAGTAGCAGGATACAAGGGTGTTCTCTGGGACCCCTTTTACAAGGGCACTGATCTCACTCACAAGAGCTACTCTGTTATGACCTAATCACCTCTAAATTTGATTACATAGGCGTTGGGATTTGACTGTGAACTCTGAGTGGACGTACATTCAGTCTGTAGAGCAACCTGACCTCCTCAGGGCAAATGGATGGGGAGTAAAGTGAGGATCCTTGGGCAGCCCCTTTCCTCTTTTGTCCTCAGAAGAGGCTAGCTGGGCTTAGTGTAGTGGGAGGTCCTCCTCCATGACTCTGGAAGGAGGAAGGTCCTCAAGCAACTGGGTTCACTCACATAAATCTTGAGCCCAGCCCAGTAACTCAGCAGTAGCAGGATAACAGCAACACCTACTCCTGGGTTTGCTCAGTGGCCTGGGCAGACCATGTGGAGTGCTTAGAGGGGCACCTGGTACATAGCACATGCTCAGGAAATGCTGGCCCTGCAGCACGTGGTCCAACAAGAACATCTGCACTTCCTCTCCCACAGAGCTGCCTGGGTGGTGTCATTCCTCCAAAGAACTGCAAAGGAAGCAGACTCACCCATTAGTCCCTGCCCAAGGATGGAAGAGACAAATCTGTCCGTACTTCTGACAGAATCCAGTCTCCTTACTGAAACCCCAGTGGCTCCCTTCAGAGACAAACAGGGAGCATAGACACTGACCAAAAACATCAACTTTGTCTAGAGGAAAATCTGAGCAGGGAGAAAAAAGGCCACAGTGCCACATTTTCCTCTTGCTAAAAACGCTTGGTGAGAGATATTTCCTGGGATATTTCCTTTTCTCTAATTGATTCACTCTACTGACATTTACTAAGTAAGTACTTGCTATCCAAACACAGAAACTCGGACCAGCATACCTCTGCTAAATTCTGGGAACTGTGAACTTAGCAACAAACCAAACAGACCCAAACCCTGCTCTGATGGAGCTCAGATTCTAATGGGGAAACCCAGGCAGGAAGCAGCATAGGTAAATAAATTATGTGTGAAAAGCACTTGAGTTATGGGAGAAAGTTAAAGGGGCAAAGAAGATAGGGAGTGCCAGGAGGGAGAGGGAGGGTGGATGGCAGGACAGGCTGCCCTTTCAAAGGCTTGCCCTACACGGGTGGAAGGCACAGAGCCCCTGTCCCTCTAGGTAGCTGGCCATGATAGAATCTCAACCAGCCAGTTCCTCTCTCCAGGACTTGGAATCTCAACACAGTGGATAGAGGATGTAAAAACAGCCACCTTCAGAGATACTCAGGGAGCTGAGACCAATTTGGTGCTTTAGCAGAGTGGCAAGCATCCAGGGGACCACCCCATCACCGCTGCCCTTAGGCCGGGGGTAACCAGGCCAAGTCCTAGCCTCGCCTCCTCCATTTCCTGCTTGTTTTTTAAACCAGAGATCCTGCTTCAGCTTAATCTCGCCAGTGTCCCTTCTGTTGTTTTATGTGCAACCAGAAACAGAGCAGCATACTTCTGCTGGAGGAGGAAAAACATCAATGAAATTGTAAGCTTCATAGTTTTAGAGGATTCTCTATTCCGGCAAGTGCAGCTTTATTAAAACTGACCAGAGAGACACTATCAACCCACATTAAGTTCCCTCCCCCAGGACACTTCCTCGGGGAGATGACACAGATAATGAAACAAGTACCTTTGATTATTATTTGTTCTGGGTGAGGGGTAACAGGCTGCATTAGTTTGGACGAAAGTAAACAGGAGCCGGCTGACAACCAGGAGATCTGCTAAGCTTCTCATCTCTCAGTTATGCATTAGCTTATTCAGACCAAGGATGTAATAATTCCACAGACCACCCCCAACCCCAAAGAGCCAAGCTTATGCATTTTCCCCTCTGCCAAATACACAAAGAAAGCAGGACACCAAAACAGGATCTGTGTGATGGAGAAGAGAGTCGATTTCCTTCCCATCATGAAACCTCTCAGCAGGTAAATATTTATTACATTTTCCTGGGGCCTCAAGCCATTATTTCTGATACGACTGCAAGCTTCTAGATATGAATTTTCCCCCTCATCTCCATGGGGATATCGGACAGAATGAGGAGGAAATTTTCCCTAAAGGAATGTGGCCGAAAGGTGCCTTCTAATTGTGAGCCTTTAGTTCACACCCCTAGTACTGGTGTCCTTAGGAAATGACAGCAAACGTCTCCCCTAAAGATAACTCTTCAGTTGATGCCACCTGCAGTTTTGGAAGGCAGAGCAGCAGGCCTGACCCAGAAGGTAGAGAAGGGGTGAAATCTGGACCATTGAAGAGCACCATGCTACAAGCCTGGTGCTGTTGGTTCTCAAGTGAATTATGGATAGAGCCTTGGGGATGCGGAAGTGTCAGGGGTGAGAGAGTGGCATGTGATCCTAGGGTTGGCAGGGGCTGGTGATTAAGCTTTCAGACACCTATATGGTGTCAACACTGCTGCCAGGAGCCGGCAGGTACCCACTGTCTGATCCTGCCTTAAGCAGAAAGGCACCCAAGGCAAGATTCATGCACGGTGTCCACGTACATCTTCCCCTGACTCCAGCTCTGTGGTCATGAGTGGGAGGGAGGAATGGATGCCGAGAGTGCCTGCTGCATACTCATCAGAACAGCCTCCAGCTGCAGCGCCTACGTGCCTGCCGGGCTCCGAGTACTCATAGTAACATCGCACAGAAACAAGAATCCAGAGGCAGGAATACCCCTGCCTTAGGCTGGGATCCACTCAGCACAGGGAAGCACACACCTCAGAATCAGTCCACGACTCGGGACTGCGTTACTGCTGTGTGTGCCCACCAGCCCCCCCTGCCACTGGCTGACTTCTGGGGACACTGACTTCTTGGGTCTCCCAGCTTTCCCTTTGCACTGAGCATCTGCTCCTGTGGCCAGAAAAGCAAAACCCTCAAGAAGATGGCTGCAAATGTTTTAGGAACGCAACCTTGGTCAAGCCAAGGAGAGTGCCTGGGAGCCAGGGGTGGAGTCCAGAGAGCATCTACTCCAGACCCCTCAGTGTATGCAGGGAGTCTTGTGCTGACCTTCAAGCAGTGGTGCAGTGTGACCCAAAGAACCCTAATGTGTGCTGCAGAAAGACAGAGGGCCTGGGCAGGTGACAGTCTTTTCACCTGACTCATAGAAAGTGAGGCCTTCTCTTCCTGCTGCACTGGATTTTGATGGATGCTATCATGTCACCCCATTTCCCACCTTGCCCAAACTATTCAATGACTTAGGATTAAAGCCAAAATCCTTTGTGTGGTTACAAGGCCCTGCATGGCCTCTCTCTCCCTCCACCCACATCACCTCCTTCACCGCCCCTTCTTGAATCTTCGCTCCTATTCTCCACCCCTCCATTCTACACACTCAATCTTCAGGGGTCATTTCTTCCAGCCAAGTGATCTTGGCACACGTGGGTTTCTCTGTCTGGGATGCTCGTCATCACCACCAACACCCTGTCCCCATCCCCGTGGCTTGCCTTGTTGACCCGACACCTGTCCCAGAGGTCTCAGTGCAAACATCACACCCTCAAGGAAGTCCACCTGGATAGAGTAGTTCTGGTATTAAAATTTCCAACCACCTTGTATGCATCAGTACAATATCATCAGAGTAAAATGTAGCAAATCTATCAGATGCTTAAAAAGTGGCATACCCAGTGATCTCTTGTAAGACTTTTTTCTAAGCAAATGCTCCATATTTATATAAAAATATCAAGAGTATTCATTTCAGAATGAGCAAAGGGGAGAGGGTTGAAAAGAGAGGGAAAGCAAAAAGAACCCCAAAGAAAGGAAACAAACTAAATGTCTAACACTAGGTGATTGGTTAACTGTCATGTGCATCCATGCAATGGAATACTATTCATCAAGGAAAAGGATAGTGCATATGTATAATTGTTGACATGATCCAACACTAATTTTGAAAAATGGATCACATTATAGCACATTCTGAACTATAATTTTCTGTAGGTCTGTTCAGTGGGATCTCAAATATATTGGGGCACAATATTGCTTATCTTCTTCATCATCTAAAGTTTGCTACATCAAATTGTTTGTTGTTGGGCTGGGGTTGTATCTCAGTGGTAGAGTGCTTGCCTAGTATGTGTGAGGCACTGGGTTTGATTCTCAGCACTGCATATAAGTAAATAGATAGATGATTGATAGATAGATGATTGATAGATAGATGATAGCTAGTCCATCAACAACTAAAAAATAAATGTTGTTGTGGTTTCTCTTGTTTACTTATTTTTTATTTTTTGTCCTGATTTGTAGTACTGGAGGTTGAACCCAGAGCCGTGTGTGTGCGAGGGCAAATGCTCTTCCACTGAGCTACTCCCCAGTCTCTACATCAAATTTTTTAAAAAGGGCTGGTTTTTCAGAGGAAAAACCACCAATAACTTTGACATTCCCATGCACCCAAATTGCCCTCTCAGCACTCTGCATTTTTTTCTCTTGATTGAGGGAAAGAAAATCTTATAACCGGGATTGATGACAGGGTGGCCGACCTACCCAAGTCAAGGGGAAATTGGAAACTGGCTCTTTTACTCTTCTTACTTTTCTCCTCTCTGACCTCCCTCTCTCTCTCTCTCTGCCTGGATGATTCCTTCCCCACCACCCTTCCTTCCCACACACAGTGCCATGGAATTCCAAGTTCCAGTTAAATCACAGCAGCAAGGAAACAGAATCAGACCTCAAACTAAGAGGTCCTCCATCCTTCACCCTCACGGGTCATCCTCCGAGGGTACCGATCATTTCAGGCACCTAGTGCCCTTTCATCTGGTCCCCTCTCAGAACTGTCCTGAGGAGTGAGCCCAGAATGGTCAGAGCCAAAAGGAGATAAGCATATGTTTGTGAAAGCTGGAAATTTGTCCTATATGGAACAGAGTCAAAATAAATCAATAAAAGCAGTTTCAGACATGCACCACAGAGAAAAACTGTTAATTACTGGTATTACCATTGATATCTATTCATTTAAGGCTTTTGTTCAGAAAAGGCAATTACTTGGTCCTGTTATATAACCAAAATCAAGAGAATTTACAAAAAAAAGGGAGGGGAAAAAACATACCCAGCTGAAACTCAGACAAAAGGAATGAGGGAAAATGAGACAAGCGCTATTTTCTGGGGATTTACTGAGACAAATCAGCTCAGAAAGGATTCGAACCTGCTCAGTTTCATTCAAATATCATCCGTCCTCACATGGTTATATTCTCTGCATATAAATTTCTAGTTTGAAAGAACCCAGGTAGAAAAACCTTCAAACAGACTTATCCATAATCAGAAGGATTCCTCCCTACCAAATGGGATTTTTTTTCTTAGTTGAGTCCTTAGAAAATATATATATTAAATCACAGAACTTAATGCCTGACATTGAGAACTCTATAGTCCCAAAGAGCTGGGTTCAAGATCCATTTCTGTCCCAACATAGCTCAGAGATGCATGGCAGGTTTCTGAACATCTGCCCTCATATGTAAAATGAGCATAATGGTACCTCACAGAGTGCAAGTCTAAACCTGAATGAGGTATTCCATCAGCTGGCATCTGACCAGGCCCAGGAACCCACATGAGGATTTCAAACAGCAGGAGCATAATGCAGGGAATTCACTGCATGAACCACAAATGACCAGGATGGTAAACAGGACAATGAGGCCATCCTATTTTAATGCAAGACCTTTGAAAGTACAGATCGATGCAGAAAGAGCTCCCATGGTGAAGAAAACACCAACATTCTACATAAAGATGGGATCCAAACCTGCATTTGCAGGACCCAGCCTTGCTTGCCTCGTTCTGGCCCTGCCAGGGATGGTAAACCAGAGGGACTCCACCATAAACTCTGAGGCAAGGGCATCTGGTCCATTCACAGTGTTGTCCAACTACCACCCCTTTCTGGTTTCGAAGCATTTTTGTGACCCCAAAAGGGAAACTCCACATCCATTAAGCAGCTGTTCCCTGTAACTTCTTCCCCCAGCCTCTATGAATTTTCCTATTCTACATGTTTAATATAAATGGAATCACCCAAAAGGTAACCTGTTTCCAGCTGAGTTCACTTACCACCCTGTTTCCAAGGTTCATCTGTGTCGTTGCATGCAGCAGTATGCCATTCCTTCTTATGGTTAAATAATATTCCGTTGGGTGGATAGGACATATCTTGTTCATCTATACTTCATTGGAGGGACATCTGAGTTGTTTTCCATTTAGGTTATTGTGACTAATGCTGCTATGAATATCCATACACAAGCTTTTATTTGAACACCTAGTCTCAGCTCTTTAATTATACACCTACCTAGAAGTGGAATTAGGTAGGTTATCTGATAATTCTGCTTGACTTTTAGAGGGATTGTTTAGTTTGATACTTTTAACAACCTCAAGGGAAATACAGTTTTCTCCTTCCAGAAAGATTTGGAAAAGTACCATGGAGTTTCAGTTGCTCATTTTTGTTCACATGTCCATCCCTGAACCAGTCGTCACAGGCGGGAAGATGAAATACCTTGGCGGATGGAAATGTGTCCATCTCTGCAGTGAGAAGAGCTCTACCACACCACGTGGGCTCAGAAAGGAAACAGGTGGTATTTTTCCAAAAAAAAAAATCAAATTGATGATCACAGAAGAGGAAGGAAAAGATATGGAAATATAAAAATAAGAGATGTCCATCTCACTAAGGAAGCAATGAAATCACTGCTTTTGATCATATATGGGGATACATAGGGGACATTTACTGAGTATTCAATAGAGGACAGGCAGTATCAGGATCCCCACTGCACAGATGAGAAAAATGAGGCTCGGAGAGTTTAAATAATTTTCCCAAGAGAGCACTTGAGCTGGGATTTGAACCCACATGTGTCCAGGGCCAAAGCTCCCATCTTTTCCCCTGCGCCCTGCTGGGGGTTTTACTAATTAACAGGCACAAAGTCACCTAGATACCACTTGGTGAAGGGGGAGCATCTTATTGCTCACTGTGTCAGGTGCCGTGTCTGCATATTCACACGTACAGACAACTCCTTCCTAGTGGCATGGACCGAATGCACATAACTCTCTCTCTCTCCTCACACTGCACAAAGTGAAAGCAAAAGGCACCCCTCTTTTTCCTCCTTACAACCAAAGACTATGTCCCTTACAAGCTGAGGGGACCTGCAAAAGTGGAAGAACTCCAGAGTGCACTTGAACACCTGCCCCACCACCCAGTGCAGCTAGTGGTCTCCTCCAAGAGTATGGAAATTAAATGTCATCGACAGAGCTTCGTAAGTCCATCTGGAGTGGAACTTCTGTTGTTGGTCCACATTACTCCTCGTGAATATCAAAATAATAAAAAAAAATGTTTCCTGAAGCATTTAATTTGATTCCACTCCCCAAGGATGGTTTTTCAGAAATGGCAGGGATCTCATCCTCCCGGGTGTCTGGGTGAGCGCAGTCCTGTTCTTAACACGGTGCCTTGTCTCCCTCCTCTGTCTGAGCTTGGAACAGGAGGAAACCTTTACAATGCAACCTCTTAATAGGATTGTATTTTTTTTCTGCACATTACATCTCATGGGATCATTGTCATTTGTCTCCTGAAAATGACAATCCAGCTTCTCTGGGCTCAGCTAGCTGCTTGGGGAGAAATGTTACTGCACAGCTTGTCTCCAATGATGTTTTATAATTGTAGCAGAAATCCAATGTTAATAGAGCTGTCTGGCTAAAGAGGTGGGTGAGCTTTTGTGTATCCATATCAATACTCCATTTCCTCGAAAATATGCCTGATATTTCTTCACTCTGATAATATTTGGGGTACATACATAAAAGTAAAAATTAAATTGGATCAAACATATATATGTGACTATCATATTTTCCAGAAGAAAAAAAATGAGCCTATTTATTCTCCAGGAGACATTTTATAGCTCCAAACCTTCATAATTTTTATGTGCTCTTTACTTTGTTCTGAAATATCCTTCCCCTTATCTCTTCTGATCCAAATGCACCCTGCAATTGTCTTCTAGACCACTTCAGCTAACAGTGACTTCACCCTTCAATGGCATCGGACTGTGTCTTCCATTTGGCAATTAATCATGAGTTTCTCTGTGACATTGTCTGCGTTCTTCATCTAAACTGTTCTCTCTCTCTGTCTGTGTCTCTCTCTGGTCGGTTTTAACCTTACCCTAACTTGGAGGAAAATGACTTATAGAGAACAAGCCACATGATTAGAAAGGATGACAATTCTCCCTTGCTTCCCTGCCACTCTCTCCAACCACCACACATGCCCTACCACCCAGCAGGATTTCTGCACCTTCCATGGAAGCTCCAACACTACAGATATTGAAAATGGAGTTTCTCTCTTCTGCTGGCAGGTGGGGTCTGTGTAAGCTGCAGATCTCTGCATCTGAGAAAGCCTGCTGTAGTGTCAGCAGCTAATCAAGGCCAGGGCTGCCTGCCGGAGTTAGTTGGGAGGGTCACAGCCAGAAAAGCCCAATTCGTCTCCACTGCCATCAGTGGAGTGTTGCCTCTTTGATGACAGGCTCTGCCCTCCAGTGTAGGGCAGACCCCATAAGCTCACTGCCAATTTCTTCTTTCTGAGTTCTTGTCTTGTGAATTCAAAGAACGAAACCCACAGATGAAGGATCATGAGTGCAAAAGAGTAGGATTTATTCAAGCCTGAAGTAAAGACAGAGCTCTCACGGGGCAAGAGGGGCAAGAGGGGACCCAAGAGGGGTTGCCGGACAGTGTACTAGTCCAGGGATTTATATAGTACTTGGGTCAATGCTACTGGTCCAAATTTATGCTAATCATGGCTTGGGAAAGTACTGACACTATCAGTTAGCCGTGCAATCCCACTCAGGTCTGCCCTCCTACAGCTGGTAGGGAAGCTCGAAGTTGAGGTGGGCATCATGGATACTCAGGTGTGGGGCCACAGTGCCACAGGTCAGCGCAGCCTGGCTTCCCTCAGCGCATACTGGCATGGCAGCTCCACACGGCCCAGGCTCCAGCCCACCCAGGCTGCTGCTCCACAGCTCTGGGACAAGGCTTAGCTTCAACATAAAGAGCTCCTGAAGGTACTGGAAATTACTCCAGATATTCTGAAGAGTTGAGCCAAGCAAGAAATGGATGATGATCAATTAATAACAAAGACAGTGAGTAGAAGACATTGACCTTATTTCAGGAGAAGAGCTTTACCTGACTTAGACAAACCATAAAAACAAGCCTCCAGGAAGCTGTCTGTAGTTATGAAAGTTGTGTTGCACGGACACCTCACCTCCTATCACTGCCTCGACCCTTAGTT
Organism: Spermophilus citellus; assembly: GCF_964194105.1. NCBI lineage: Eukaryota > Metazoa > Chordata > Mammalia > Rodentia > Sciuridae > Spermophilus > Spermophilus citellus. The sequence goes on from NC_138187.1 coordinate 10,384,219, forward strand.
CCTCAGCTGAAGCGGCCATTGATTCTCCTCACGTGGTCTGACCCCTTATTTAGCCTAACGTTAACTAACTGTCCTCTGGACAATCTCTCTCCCAGATCAGCAGTCTTGGGAAGCAGTGGTGAATAACATTATACACTCTGAACTCAAACTACCTGGGCTTAAAGCCCAGCTTCACCATGTAAAGAAGCCTCCTTGATGCCATCTGTCCACTAGATATAGAAATACTATGTACTAAAGCTTAACAAAGCCCCTGACACCCTAAGCTCCTGATAAACTTAGCTTTTTATCATGATGGTTATGTCTTGGCTCCTTAACTATACACCAAGTACTTAAAGAAATGGGCTGAATATCATCCTTAATTACACTCTCTAAAGGCTGTACTATAATAGGATGGATGAAAGCTTTGAAGTAATTTATATGGCATCCAAATCCTGGATGCACAATATACTAGTTGCATGTTATTAAACAATTTACCTAACCCTACTGAGTCTCCTTCTCCTAAATTACAAAGTGGATCACATGAAATGTATTTGTCAGAGTTTTAAATATTCTACAGGATATAGAGAGAGTGAGACATCTGGATTAAAATAGACATATAGTGAACAGTGAATATTGTGACTATGGCTATGAATTTGAGAGGAACACATGATGTTATTATTTTTGTTCACATTTCACCAACCATCTGTGAGCCAGGAGTGCATATGAAGGACCAGCAGCTTCATCCTCGGAGGCCCATTTCTCTGGAAGGGCTTGGTGACATTCCATTGAACAATCACTTAGGTGACCTGGGCCTTATTCATCAACTCAATTTCTTTACCAAGAAATGAATTTCACATGAAGAAATTCTTATTTTACCCCTGCACACATTAATCTGGCTATGTAACGTGAGTAACATGAGTCAAAATGGGACTCAAAATAGACTAAATTATTCTGTCTGAAAAAAACAACATTATCTTTCTTTCTTTTTTTTTTAATTCTAACCAGTATTTATTTACTAGCTATGAATTAGGATTTTCTATTAAATGGCCAAATTAATAAGTTAATATGAATAAATACAATATTACTTTCATTGTCTGCTACATTTTAGCACATGAAAAAAGATAAAATTCTCAATTATAGCTAATTTTCCCTTTTTTGATTAATTTATTTATTTTTATTCTAATTTGTTATATATGACAGCAGAATGCATTATAATTCATATTCACATACAGAGCACAATTTTTCATATCTCTGGTTGTATATTAAGTATATTCACATCATTCGTGTCTTCATACATGTACTTAGGGTAATGCTATCCATCTCATTCCACCATCTTTTTCATCCCGATGCTCCATCCCTTCCCCTCCCTCATCTTTGCCCTATCTAGAGTTCATTTAGTCCTCCCATGCTCCCCCACCCAAACCCACTATGAATCAGCTTCCTTGTATCAGAGAAAACATTCAGTATTTGGTTTTGGGGGGATTGGCTAACTTCACTTAGCATTATCTTCTCCAACTCTATCCATTTACCTGCAAATGCCATGATTTTATTCTCTTTTATTGCTGAGTAATATTCCATTGTGTATACATAGCACATTTCTTTATCCATTCATCTACTCAAGGGCATCTAGGTTGGTTCCACAGTTTAGCTATTGTGAATTGTGCTGCTATAAACATTGATGTTGCTGTGTCCCTGTACTATGCTGTTTTTAAGTCCTTTGGGTATAGACTGAGGAGTGGAATAGCTGGGTCAAATGGTGGTTCCATTCCCAGCTTTCCAAGGAATCTCCATACTACTTTCCCCAATGGCTGCACCAATTTGCAGTCCCACCGGCAATGTATGAGTGTGCCTTTTCCCCCACATCTCACCAATATTTATTGTTGTTTGTGTTCTTAATAGCTGCCATTCTGACTGAAGTGAGATGAAAACTTAGAATAGTTTTGATTTACATCTCTCTGATTGCTAGAGATGTTGAACATTTTTTCATATATCTGTTGATTGATTGTATATCATCGTCTGTTCAGCTCCTTGACCCATTTATTAATTGGGCTACCAGAATAGCTAAAGCAATCCTTAGCAAAAAGAGTATACCTAGGTATCATCACTATACCAGACCTTAAACTAGACTACAGAGCAATAGTAACAAAAACAGCATGATATTGGCACCAAAATAGACTGGTAGACCAATGGTACAGAATAGAGGACACAGAAACTAGCCCACATAATTACAGTTATTTTGTATTAGACAAAGGTGCCAAAAACATACATTGGAGAAAAGATAGTCTCTTCAACAAATGGTGCTGGGAAAACTGGAAATCCATATACAATAAAGTGAAATTAAACCCTATCTCACAATGCACAAAACTCAAAGTGGATCAAGAACCTAGGAATTAAAGCAGAGACACTGCTCCAATTAGAAGAAAAGGTAGGCCCAAATCTCCATCATGTCAGATTAGGCCCCAACTTCCTTAATAAGACTCCTATAGCACAAGAATTAAAATCAAGAATTAATAAATGGGGTGGATTCAAAATAAAAGGCTTCTTCTCAGCAAAAGAAACAATCAATGAGTGAATTGAGAGCCTATATCTTGGGAGCAAATTTTTACCATTCGCACATCAGATAAAAAAACATCTTTCGATCTTTAAGAGGAATGCCCTTGAGTACTTCCCTTCCTTTCCTTGCCCTCTTTTGCTCTCTGGACATGAGGGGAGTGGTTTTGCTTTATCACCCACTCTTTTGTGTTTTTTTGTTTTTGTTTTCCAGTTTTTCTCTTTTTAAAAAAATTTGTTCTTTCTAGATATACATGACAGTGAGTGTATTTTGACATATTATACATACACAGAATAAATATAACTTGTTCCAATTAGGATCCCATTATTGTGGTTGTATATATTGTGGAATTACATTGGTTGTGTGTTTATATATAAGGATAGGAAAGATATGTCCAATACATTATAGTATCTTTTCCATTCCCACCCCCATCCCATCCTTTCATTCTCTTTCGTCTAGTCCACTGAACTTCTAATCTTGCCTCTCTTGTTGGGATGGGCATCCACATATCAGAGAGAACATTCTGCCTTTGGTGTTTGGGGATTGGCTTATTTCACTTACATGATAATCTCCAGCTCCATCCATTTACTGGTAAATGCCATAATAACTCCACAACATGCACAATCACAAAAATGGGAAGTTGCACTCCATGCATGTATGATATGTCAAAATACATTCTACTGCCATATATAATTAAAAAGAACAAAAAATTTTAAAAAGGGTTCCCTTACCACCCAACATTGTCTCTTTGAGAACCAAGCCACAAACATTTAGGCTTTGGAGGGACATTTGCTATCCCAAGTATAGCAAGTCTGAAGCACTGACATACAATTCTCTATAGGTTAAATTACAGCAGAATTGAGCCCAAATTCCTGAGAAATTAAATTTTGGGGAATTGTACTATTATTAATGATACAGTTTTAATTCGGGTGTGCAGTTGCTCTGTGGTGTTTGAAACAAGAGAAAAAAAAAAGAAAACATTTTGTACCTCAACTCTGAAGGCAGCAAATTATCTCTTGGACACAGCATTAAAGAGAGCAAAAAGTAGCTTAACTAATTATGTTGTATTAAATCATTACTTTTATCACAATAAAAGCTTGAAACTGTTAAGCCACATTATATGTATTCCTCCCAGATAACAATATAGGTTAAATATTATAAATATTTATTAACTTCATGCAATGGAGCCATCAATAAACAAGAACATGAATAGAAAAAAAAAACATCTTTCTAATTGTGGGTCTGGTGCTATCATTGCATTCAATATCCAAAATTAAGAACTTGAGTCAGATTCCTGTTCACCAACATAATTCTGGAAAAATCTGGAAACTGTTCAAATACATTTGTAGATTATAACTCTTGGCATGATTCCCTTGCAAATAACTCTTTCTGAGATACCTTCTCTAGCACACAGTCCTTTGGAAGTTGAAGGAGGAATTATCCATTGCACTTTATAATTTCTTAATTGGGACCAGATGGGAAATGGTAAGAAAAATGAGGACAAGAAATCATCCCTTCTTGGCAGACTACACCCCAAGTGCCAGGATTCTATGAAGGGCCTGTTTCAGCCTGCAGCATTGTCTGTCCATCTAGGTCACACCCTTCTTTTTATTGAGTAGACCTAAAGAATGAACCTCACCCACGTTTTAAGCAGGGAGCCTCAGACAGAGCTCCTATTAATGTTATGATTTGAATCTAAAAATATTCCCCAAAGAGCTCCTGTGCTAGACAATGTACCAATGTTCAGAGGTGAAAATATTGAATCACAGAGCTATAGCCTCATCCGTGGACTATCTGAATAAACTACTGGGTGGTAATTGTAGGTAGGTAGGGTGTGGCTGGAGGAAGTAGGGGACATGCCCTTGGGGAATGTATCTTCTCTCTCTCTCTCTCTCTCTCTCTCTCTCTCTCTCTCTCTCTCTCTCTCTCTCTCTCTCCCCCCCACTCCCCATGCCATGAGCTGAGCTTTCCTCCACCATACCTTCCAGCATGATGTTCTGCTTCACCTCAGACCCAGACCAACTGAGTAAGCTGACCATGAACTGAGACCTCCAAAACCATGAGCCCCAAATAAACCTTTCCTCCCCCCAAGTTGTTCTCTTCAGGTCTTTAGGGTCACGGGGATAACAAGTTGATTTACACAGCTAGTCACTGTGCCCCTCACAAAAATGAGTCTTTAAGAAACATGCACCTCTCTTGGGAGGGACAGGGAAATTGCATGGAAATGGAAGGAGACGCTCAGGGTTATACAAAATTACATACAAGAGGAAGTGAGGGGAAAGGGAAAAAGAATACAAGGGGGAGAAATGAATTACAGTAGAGGGGGTAGAGAGAGAAGAGGGGAGGGGAGGGGAGGGGAGGGGGATAGTAGAGGATAGGAAAGGCAGCAGAATACAACCGACACTAGTAAGGCAATATGTAAATCAGTGGATGTGTAACCCATATGATTCTGCAATCTGTATACAGGGTAAAAATGGGAGTTCATAACCCACTTGAATCAAAGTGTGAAATATGATATGTCAAGAACTATGTAATGTTTTGAACAACCAACAATAAAAATTTTTTTAAAATAAATAAAAAAATTTTTTAAAAAGAAACATGCACCTCTCTATCTGCAGTCTGCTCTTTTCTCAGAATCCTTGTCAAAGCATCAGTAGAACGTATACATGTAAGGCTTCAAATACCCAAGATACCAGTGAGTTGAGTGACTCGTCTGAGATGTTTCCCCCAAAAATATCTTCTGCTGCAATCGCCACCCTGAGAATAGCTGGAGAGCTCCAAAATATGTTCTCAGAAGGCAATATTGGGCATGAAATCTAAAAATATGATAACAAAATAAAACTCTGTAAATCCCAAGGTGATGTGGGGAGATGCAGCAGCTAAAGATGTGGAAAGGGTCATAGCTCTGTAGGCTCAGCCTCCTCCCCTGTAAAGTGGGCATCACAATAGACAGCCTACAGAGCTGTCATGGGCATTAGACAATCTAATCCACACTAATTGTTTATCTGAGAACCAGTAAAATGGTATATATTTAATAATTTGTTAATATAAACATTTTAAGTGCATGATATGCATGATATTGCTTAATATCACAGTAGAATGATGTAGGTATTATCTTCCTTATCCATTGAAGTATAAGCTTCAATCTATTCAACAAAAATACCTCCTGGTTCCTAAAACTACAAGTGTAAAATCACATGTGTTCATACAGTCAGGATTCTAAGGGATAAGGTTTGTAGACTCTCAACTTTGTATCCCTTTCCATAACAGCTCTGAAGAAAGGAGGAGGAAGTGAACCCACATGAACTGAGCACCCACTGTCAGGTGTGGTGCAGGGTTTATAGATACCACTTCGCCCCCCAGATAACACTAAGAGAGAAGGGTCATTAGCCTTGCTTCACTGGGAGGAAACTGAGAGTCAGGGAGGTTAAGTAGCTTGCCTAAGGTCACTCAACGGGAAAACAAGCATTGAATCCAGGTGTGTCTAAGCCAGCACTCCCAGGGGTACCATGCACAGAGTCTCTGATGGGATTTGCACCCATGGAGATGTCCCAAAAGCCTCTTCCAGTATACCAATTAGGACTTGCTGGAGATAGCATTCCTGAAGAAAAATTAAAACCTATGGCATTGGTGCCAACACAGAGACCTGGGTGGACAGTAAGTCTCAGAAACAGAAGTCGTTTCTTCTCTCCATGTCTCCTGATTCTGGTTAACAATCTGGATAAAGTAGAAACCTCTTTTTTTTATCCTTATTAAGCACTATATTCTTCTCTGTAACTCCTATGTCTTCACCCCTCCTGGGTCTTGTCTAAGCATAAAATTCTCTTTCCCTGTGATTTTTATGGCCTTAGAAATTACGACATGCTGAACGTGAGGTTGAATTATTGAAAGGGATGTGCTATGTAAAGTTATACCTTTGGATTTGCTAACGTCAAGGACAGGCAGATCCAACTTAATAGGACAATACTTTTTGCTAGCATGATAGGATTATGGCAAAATTACAATTAAACATATTTTACTGTGCCAAGGGAAGATAAATCACCATTTTTTTCAATAAACCTGCTTTCTTGTGACAAGTTAGCTCTAAAAAATTGTTCTGGGATAAAACCTTTCTTGCAAAGTACTGTTTTTACATTGTATGATTAGAACACTAATCAGCCTTTTTTTAACATTTACTAAGATAAAACACTTCCCTTTTTAATTAAAATAACTTTATTTTTATATAATACTAAGGTGACCCCTTCTCTATTGGGAATTTACAAGAAAACTTTTATAAGGAAAAGATATTGAATAGCTAATCATGTAGAATTTCACTTTACCATGCTGGAAGGAGCTTTACTCCCACACTAATAAGAAAAGACAAGTAAACTTCAAAATCATAACTTTTCTTGAACACATCCAAAGGTTGAAGTCACAGGGAAACCAAAGAGTACTATTCAATATAGTGGAAATACCTGCATTATCCAATATGGGTGCCACCAGTGATACTTGACTATTGAGTCTTTAAAATGTGGCTGGTATGGCTATGGAAGCATCTGCCTATAATCCCAGTGACTCAGGAGAATTGCAAGTTCAAGGGCAACATTAGCAATCTAGCAAGACCCTGTCTCAAAAAATAAAAAATAAAATAAATAAAAAGGCTGGCATTATAGCTCAGTGGTAGAGTGGTAGAATATCTCAGTGGTAGCATATGCGTTCAACTCCCAGTACTGAAAAAAAATTGCAATGAAATCCATCAATATGTAGGAAGGAGAAAACATCATGACTGAATCTGGGAAGGCAAAGTTGGTTCAACGTTCAAAATTCAATCAATGCATCTCACAAAATCAGCAGACTACGGAGGGAAATCTGTATGATCTTATCAACAGATCAGAAAAAAACAGCTTAAGAACTCAATACCTATTCATAATAAAAATCTCTCAGCAAGCTATAAATTAAAGGAGACTTCTTTGGCCTGATAAAGAACATCTCAAAATAAACAAGCAAACAAAAACCTACAGGTAAGATCACACTTCATGGGAAAAATCTGAACACTTTCCCCTTTAAGATCAAGAAAAAAGCAAGGTATCCATTTCCATTCATCCTGTTGGACATTTTACAGGTGGTCCTTGCCAAAGCAATACAGCAAGAAAAAGAAATAAAGAGCATACAGATTCTGCCACATAGCAAATGAAGTCCAAGTGGCTCTTCCTCTAGTAGTTCTTTCTTAGAATGCCACAAACCTTTGACACAAAACCCCAACTAAGGCTTCTGGCTTAAGTTCTACGGCTCAAATAGAATCTTAATCTCTTCTCTCCCCAAGAATTGTTTGCTTTTATATCTCCTTTGTTTTCTACTTGCAGATTGGAGCTATCATGTATCTGTCCTTATATTTTATACATAAAAATACTTTGGGTGGGTGTCAGTCATGGTGGCACATTCCTGTAATTCCAGCTGAGGCAGGAGGATCACATGTTTGAGGCCAACCTTGGCAAATTAGCAAGGCCCTAAGCAACTCAGCAAGACTCTGTCTCAAAAAATAAAAAGAATTGGGCTGGGATGTAGCTTAATGGCTAAGCAACCATGAGTTCAATCCCTGGTATGTTTGTAGGTATTTGGGTGTGTGGGGGTGTGCATGGGTGTGTGTGTGGGGTGTAGGAGTGGGTGTGTGTATGGTGGTTTTCTCGTTTGTTTATTTATGTTCACAGACCCCAAACTCAAATTAAAATACAACATTATAAGGGTTGAGATTCTCAGGTTGAGTTTCAAGACACAAGGGTTCATGTGCCAGTGATCTGTTGAGGTGTTCCCAGATGAACCTAAAAGAAGGAGGAGGGAGGAAGCTAACGAAGGGTGCAGTTTGAGGCAGAACCCCACAAAGGGGAGCTTGAGCCTCTGATTATGATGCAACTCAAAATCAAAGTTGACCCAGGCACAGGCAACGGAGCTGAGCCTCCAATAGCCAGTATTTGGATTGTGGCCACCCAGGGGGAAATGTTTCCATGCTACAATAACTCAAGAGCAGTTCTCAAAAAGAAAAAAAAAAAAAAAGGACCTACAGGTATGAGCTGATAGAAGCAAAAGAAAGCCAAAACCAGTGATCACACAAAAAAACAGGATCCAAGATCTGGACAGAGCACAAGCTTCCTGCATCACACCCAATTATTGGGCACTGAATTTGAGCCAAATCTCCTGCAAGGCTCTTTATACATATCTCATTTAATCTTCATGACAACCCTAGAAGATCTGCATTGTTATTTGCATATTCTTATTTAATCCTGACAACAACTCAGTAAGCTATCTATTACTGGCTCTCTTGTAAAGAGTAGACCACCGAGGCTCAGAGAGGTTAAGTAACTTCAAGATGACAGCGGCAGGAGTGGGATTTATACTAAGGTTGTTTAGGGCTCTGTCAGGTTTGTTGCTATTTTCCCTTAATATGCCTCTGTTCCTCCTCTCAGACACACACCTTCCATTATGTGCTGCCAGTATTGATGGTCTTAATTCCACAGCTTCTCCTGTTTAGACTGCTGTTACTGCCCACACTCCAGATCCCTATCCAAACTCACCTTCTCATGTCCCAGGCCTGGTGCTGCCAATGCTCTACTGTCTACTGAATGTCCAGGAGGAAAGGAACACTGTCAAAATTCCAGCCAGGAATTAATGTTGAGAGATATAAGCACAAATCTTTGCCTTAATACAAATTAATGCATTTTTACTTATTCTCAACAATCCAAATTGAAAGCTCAATAGGAACTGCAGTATCGAGGATTCTAATTTGACCACAAACAATAGACAATTATGTGTCAGAGATCAATCTTTGAAAAGGCATTTATGGAACACTAAGAGTTTTCTCTGTAACTGTGACATGCCCTTACCCAGTTGGTTAGTCTTCTTGCTCCTCTAGACACAACTAAAGGAAGATTTCAAGTTCTCTGAGCATCCCAGTTCTCTCCTCGCATTCTCTCTGGATGACAAATCCTAACTAGTGAGAAGTGGATCAACTTAGCAAGTGTTTTTCATTGTGTCTTAAGTGTGAGCAGTAGAGAAGCTTCTTCCACTAGACATGACCCCAGGGGTGTCATTAAAAAAGAAAGACAAGCCTGGCATGGTGGCACATGCCTGTAATTCCAGCGGCTCCAGAGGCTAAGGCAGGAGGATCACAAGTTCAAAGCCAGCCTCAGCAAAAGCAAAGTACTAAGTAACTCAGTGAGACCCTGTCTCTAAATAAAATACAAAATATGGCTGGGGATGTGGCTCAGTGGTCGAGTGTCCCTGAGTTCAAGCCCCAGTACTCTCCCTCACAATAAAAAAAAAAAAAAAATACAAACAGAGAACAGGAAGCCCTCCATACTGTGCTGGGGACAAGATGGCCAGGTAGAAGAGAGAATCACAGATGTTCCTACACAATAATTTAAAAAAAAAAAGACAAACAGAGAACAGCAAGCCCTCCATACTGTGCTGGGGACAAGATGGCCAGGTAGAAGGGAGAATCACAGATGTTCCTAAGAGCCTACTTAGGGAGTGACTGTAAAATAAATGAGAACAAAATGACATCTTTTGAGACTGGAAAAGATTAAATAAAATAGAGGATATTTCAGCAAATAAAAAAATAGCCATTGAGCACCTACTATGTGCCATGTGCTTTAATTTTTCAATATCTTTTATTTAAATATGTTATCTTAACCCTCACATATCATCATAAAGTAGGCATCTTGTATTCTCACTTTACAAATGAGAAAAGCAAATTTCAGAAGATCAAGTAACTTGCCTAAGTTCACACAGTACATAGAAGTCATAGTAGGAATGGGACCTGGTTCTGTCAGCCTCTAGAGCCAGTTTTTTTATTGTACAATGGTGAAATACCCAGTCTATGAAGTCAAATTGTCTTCAAATCCTAAATATGCCACTGTATTAGTTTACTACAGCTGCTATAACAAAGTACCAGAAGCTGTGGGCAACTTAACAACAGAGGTCTGCATTCTCACAGTTCTAGAAGCCAAGAATCTAAAACTGAGGTCCGATAGCAGAGTTGGTTCTTTTAAAATCCATGAGTGAGATGTGCTTCTATGTGTCTTGGTTTCTAGCAATGTTTGATATTCTTTGTCTTACTGAAGAATTACTCATTTTCTGACTTCACCTTCACATGGGAGTTCTCTCAGCTCTGGCTCTAAATTTTCCCTTTTCAAAAGGATTCCAAATCTATCGGAGTAGGGCCTAGTCTAATGACATCATCTTAAATAATTATATCTGTAATGACCTTATTTTCAAATTAATTCACATTCTGAGGTATTGGGCATCAGGACTTAATACACAAATTTCAGGGGGACACAATTCAATCCATAACTGACAGTTACTTTTCTCTTTGTGCCTCTACTTATTCATCTGCCAAATGGTCTATTACAGGGTCATGAGGATTTAAAGAATTAATATAAACAAAGCACCTAGAACAAGGGTCAGCAAAATATCATCTGAAGGCCAAATACAGATTGATGCATTTTTTTTACAGACAGCAAGCAATAATCATTTGAAAAGGAATTGAAAAAAAACATCAAGAGAAGAATTTTCCATGAAGAATGAAAAAATGCAACATTTCAGTGTCCAGCAATGAAGTTTTGTTAGAATTCAGACACACCCATTTGCTGACACACTGTCAATGGCAGAGTTGAGTAGTTCCAGTTGCTACAGAGAGCACATGAGCCAAGGAGTCTAAAATATCTATGGTCTAGCCCTTTGTAGAAAATATGTGTCAACCACTGACCTAGAAGGGGACCTGGTATGTAGTGGAAACTATCTTAATATTGCTTATGACTATCACTTTTCCTTTTCTGTCACTGGAGGGGTCCTGCCCCTCTGCCTATGGTGGATGGAGGTGGTCCCCCACCACAGGCAGCTCCATGTGTCCTGAGGGTGCCAGTCCACCTCAGATCCTCCCCTGGCTTGGCTGGTTTCCCCCACTGTCCTCGACAGCTGCTCCCCTGGCTCAATCAAGTCCAGGCCAGTGAGCCTGCTTCTCTCCCACTTGTCTCAGCAATTTTGTCTTCCCCATTGCACAAGTTCCCAGCAGCTCAGCGGGTCCAAAGGTGAGCACTCGCAGACCTTAAATTATTTACATCCGAGAAACTCCGAAGGCTTTTTCTCCCTTTCAATCATGTCAACAATCGGCATCCCAAACACAACACTCCCCCTTCCTGTCAGAAGCTTCTGCATCCTTCTGACAAATTGTGGGAAATTTGCATCTTGGAAAAAGAACTGTGTGCACTTTTTTTCTCCCATTTTTTACTGGTCAAAAAAAAAAAAAACAGAAGAAGAAGAAAAAGAATTGAAGCCCCATTTGACTTGGATGGTTCATCTGGAATACCCAGGAGGAAGGAGGGAGAGGAAGATAGAGGTGGACATGATAGCAGTGTTCAGGGGTGTTTGTGATGAGGGAAAAAGAATATATTCTGTGCTGAGTCAGCAAAACTGGCAAAAAAAAATGAAGAAAAATTCACAGTTCAGATGGGGAGAAATACGATTTTTCTTGCAACGTTTTGAAGAGTGGAGAGTTTCGTTTGCCAAAGAGACCACAATTGTTTTGGCTCAACATATTCATGGCTTTGTATTGGTTGGCATTCTGTGTCCTCTTATTTTTCTTTTCCTTTTAAAATTGTAGGATTTAGGAATAAAACCAAGTTATAGGCAGATTAAAGTCTTTAACTCTTAATTAAAGGTTTTTATTCAACCATATGCATTCAGCCACAGAATTTTTCATCCAGACCTCCCCGTTGCCATTGAGAACTTCTAAAAATAAGCCAGTGGCAGGCACAGTCCCTCTGAGGTCAGACCATTGTCCTCAAGGAGGACACAGCTGTTGTTATTACTGCTATTGTGCCAATGTGGCTCGAGTCAGAGTGGGATGGGGACAGCTCCCTGATGGAAACCCAAGGGAGAAACCCAAAGTTTTCCTGCATGACCCCATGTTCTATAAAACTCTCTTTCTCTGATAATCCCTCTTTCCCCGAGTCCTGATGGTCCTCTGTTCTCCTTGTCTCACTCAATGGCAGCTCCAGCTTCAAGTGCTGAGGTCCAGCACTTTGGACCTGAACCTACCTGTCCTCCTGTCTGTGGATCCTGAAGCTCTCTCCAGGACCGGGCTCACCATTTGTGGGGTCCAAAGCAAAAGTTGGTCCACAGGTCATTCAGAACTTCAAAGTGATTATAGAGCAACAAACCAAACGCGGACCCTTCTGAGTGAAGAGCCTGGTGTGACAGCACAGGTCACATGCCCAGGAAGCTACACCTGGTTCTACCTGAAAAAACATATTTAAGTCTTGACCATTCATTACCATCTTCACTGCTACCTCCACCTCATCTGAGCTCCCATCGGGGTGTCTGCCAAGTCCCCCACTGGCATCCTCACTCCCACCGTCACCCCTCAGTCTATCTGCAGCACTGCAATCAGAGAAGGACAGAGGACATTCTTTCTCTGCTCAAGGCCCTCCACTGGCTCTCTGTGTCGCGCAGAGTAAAAGCCAAAGTCCTCACAGCGGCCCACACGTCTGGTCACATCCCCGTTCTCCCTGTGCTCACCTCTGGCCCAGCCCCTCACGGTTTGGCTTTGTCACATCCTCACTGTCCTCAGGCCAGCCAGGTGTGCTTCCATCTGCTGGGAGCTTAAAGTCAGAATGCATGTTCTGCAAGTCCTGCCTCACATAGCCTAAGTCTTACCCACTCAACAGATACTTATTGAGAACTGACAATGCGCCAGATACCATCCCAGACACAGCCAGTTGGACCCAGCACCTCTGATAATTACTGAGGCAGAGCATCTTTTCATAAACGTGTTAGTCATTAAAGAGCTCTTTTTCTGGAAATTGACTCTTTGTCTTATGTAACAAACACTTACTTAGAACATACTCTGTGTCAGTGATCACTCTAACAACTCTGTAATAGAAATACTGTTGTTGTCCCAACATTATAAATGAGGAAACTAAGTGGCTTACTCAAGGTCACACACCTATTGGATTGTTTAACTTTGTCATATTGATTCCCAGGAACTCTTTATATATAATGGTTATTACCCTACTGTATGCATAAGGGAAAGACCATGTTACCTCCAATTATCTTAGCAGCAGAACTTCTATCCTTATCTCACTCAATGGAAGCTCCAGTTTTAACTGTAGAAGCCAAACACCTTGGCTACCTAGCAAGAATATTCTATTTAACCATGTATTGCCATGTAAAAAATTATCCCTCCTCCCAAAAATTAGAAACTTAAAACCACAAATATTTATTATTCACACGTATTCTGAGACAGCTTTAGGAAGAGCTTGGCTGAATCAAGGTCTTTCCTGAGGTTGCACTCAAGGGGTCAGCAGAATTGCCATTATCTCAAAACTCAGTTGGGTGGGAAAATCTACTTCTAAGCTCATTAATGTGTGTGTGTGTGTGTGTGTGTGTGTGTGTGTGTGTGTGTTTGAAAGGCCTCAGTTTTTTGCTGGCTTTTGACCAAAGACCACGATTCCTCACTGTGTAAGCTGCTCCATAGAACTGCTCACAATACAGCAACTGGCTTTCTCTTGAGTGAGTGATCCAAGACAAAGGGAGAGAAAGAGATCACTCAGGATGAGAGTCACAGTCTTGTATAACCTACTATCAGAAGTGACATCCCACCACTTTTGTCATTTGCTATTTGTCACACCGACCTTGGTACAATAGATGGGTAAGGGGATGCTCCTTGAGTGTAAATACCAGGAGACTAGAATCATCGGGAACCATCCTGGAGAAGGGCTCCCACACTGTGGATCCATTTTTATTCTCCACTAGTCTCTTGCTATGGAGATGCCTTCCCGCACTGCATAACTACCTTTCAACAAACAATGGGTCACAAGAAGCCAGTGGTCCTATGGGCGTCTAACATAGCCTATATGTGCAGTAGGCTTTTTCTATTCCATCTAGGTTTGTGGGAGTACACTCTGATGTTTGCACAATGACAAAATCTCCTAGGGATACATCTCTCAGAACTCTCTCTGACATTAAACAACATATGACTATATTGAGTGGCACTTTCAAAGAGGAGAGACTCTGAGTCGTGAATCTGAGAAACAGATTTCCAAACCTAAAGAGTTTATACCTTCCAATATTCCCTAAGCCCAGATTTTATATTGTAAGCAACAGAAACTCTCTGGTTATTATAAGCAGGAAGGTGTACTTAAAGGATGTTGGATAACTTAAAGAATCTCCAGCAGGGCTAGAGGACTTCAAGTTTTAAGCCTACACTGCCAGGCACAAGGAAAAAAAATCATCCTTGGAGTAGATCCTGTGAAGGCGTCACAGCTTGAGCACCCAACACCACCAAGGCTGGACAGCAACACTACTGCTAGAATCAAGAACTGCAACCACAAAGACAGAGTGGCTGCTTCTGCTTGCCAGAACAGGGTCCTCCTTTGTGCCAGTTTCTGATTAAAGTCTAGGACAGAAACATTTGACTGGCAGAGTTATTCAATGAGTCACTGGGTGGATCTGTGTCCTAGCTGCCAGGGATACTGAGAAAGCAGGTGCCCAACACTCCTAGCTTATAGGCAAGGAGGCAGACTGAGCTTCACCATTTGGAAAATCCCCTCAAACATAAGGATTTCAGAGACTGAGCATCCAGAAGGAAAGGTGAAGATGTACTACACCTACAGAAGTTGGTCAGTTAGAAAACCCTGCATGTCTCTCTAATCTGGAAAAGATCTGAGACATAGTACATCTAAGAAGTTTAAGCCCTCTTTTTACCAATGAGAAAAATGAGGCCCTGGAAAGCAAAAGGGATTGTCTGATGCAACATAGGAATGAATGGCAAGAGGCACAACTTTTCTTCTTAGCTCCAGACTTCCCTTTACTTCCAAGGGCATTCTCAGTCTCTTCAGCAGTAAGGACCCTTTGGTGCCTGGTAGACTGTGGACTCTTTCTCAGAAACATAATTTTTTTTAAATGAATCAAGTATAAGACATTGCATTACATACATTGCATGAATTATATGGAAATATTAAAACAAACTTGTGATATAGTAATACACATGCAATAGACACTATTTTTTATTAACCAATTAAGAACAAAATCCAGCAGTGGATCTCACTAGCACTGTGATTTCAAAGAAGTGATGAGAATATAAGATATTTGAAGATTCTGTAATGATCCTTATGAGATACGAAAGGAGCTATGATACCAATGAGGACAGTCACGGAATGTTAATCACTCTGTGGTTTGTTGCCTACATTCATAATTGAAGAAGTGCTAAGAATCAGATGGATGTCAATGAAAAATAATGTTTCCTTGTCCAAGTCAGTGAATCCTCTATATTCGAACCACAGACCTGCAGGCACTGAGGTGGTTGTGAGGTTGTCCCAGGTTAGAAACTCCTGAGCTCTATAGAGAATATCCCCACTTGCCTTGCCCTTTGGTTACAGGATAGAAAAACAGGGCACCCAAAGTGGCCAATAAAATAGATGGAAGTTGATTGTGAAGGGGGAGTAAGCAAACTATCCTTCTCACATAGGCACTGTATGTTGAGAGGGGTTGCAGGTAAGTGTGCAGGTCTGTGAAAGTCCGCGTATATGCATTTGTTTGTGTGTGTATGTTCCCATCACAGGATAGTCCTATATTTTCAGGCACCAAAAGATAGCACGCTAAATTATTAAATGGAAAAAGCACATTACAGGACAACACGGAACAGTAAAAGCTAACATTTATCGAGCACTTGCTAAAGCACTTGCAGAGACCATTTCATCAAATCCTTGAACCAACACTCTGTCAAAGCCATTTTTATTATCTCACATTATAGGTGAGTACAGCGAAATGTGGAGATGAAGTAACTTGCCAAGGTTGCAGAGCTACTGGGGCTGGCCTGGGAGTCAGACTGTCTGACTCTAGAGTGAGGCTCATGTCTGCTCTGCTGATCCAACTTTTATAATTAAATGTTTAAATTTTCTGCATGTACAGATGTGCACGTAGATATGTGGGTATATAGAGGATGCTAGAGGATTATACATGCCAAGCCACTAACGTGCCTTTATCTCTGCTGAGAGTGATTGGGGAAAGGACCAAAAAGGGAGAAACTACCTCCCTTTTTAAAAACCCATGGAGACTGAATTTATTCTAAAATGGATGAGCAAGAGCTTCATGTATCAGCCTGGGTGAATCTCACAAGCAATACTGGACAAAAAGTAATACATTCAGTAGGAAATGGTGTTACAATCTGTCAAAGGAAATGAACTGCTGTTGAGGCACACAGCCACCAATAATGAAAGTATAACAATGTCATGGAATTTAAAAATGCCAAATTTGGGGAGGGGGAATGGATGCAGAAAAGGAACCCAGGAGCCTTTTCATTCTCAAGCAGCCTGTTGGGCACCAGCTGCCCCTTATATCATCAAGTACACCTTTATGTTTGATCTGTCTCACAATCATTTTAATAGAGGAATTGTGTAGGCTCTTGCCCACACGGGATCACTTTTAGTTCTGCTATGGCTTGAATTTTTACAATGTTACTTTTGAAATTTAAAAAAGAAAAAAAGAGGGTGTAAGAGGGCAGGAGGGTTGGGAAGGAGGGAGAAGGCAGTTCTTAGGAAGGGATGTGAGGAGGCTTCTGGGGACCTGTGATGTTCAACTTCACCGGCTGGCATGATGGTTTCACACGTTTGTTTTGTGATATGTGATGAACTGCACATATATGAATCTTTCCACTTTCATGAATATTTGTCATACTTCAAAATTTAAATGTATTTACACTTCATCTTATGAATATACAAAATGAGAAGGCATCTAAAGCACTGTTAAGAGAATTTCAGCTTCTTATTTTTCAGCTGGTTCCATGCCATCCTGAGACCCACGGGCCCCTCAGCAGGTTGCACTCCCCTCCCAGGGCTGCAGGCACCAGGCAAAACCACCAATGCTAAGTTTAAGGCCTTTTAACCCAGATCTCTGGGCACACCTCCATTTCCAACATCCTCAGTGGGGTGGCTTTTGTCAATTGGCTGTCTGCTTCACAGGGACCCAGAAAAACACTGCCATGTGGCAAGGCTCTTAAGTGGGGGAGCCTGGGGCTCAGAGAAAGAAAGATGACATTCCAAGTGTCACTGACAATCACATCCATTTTAACGAACCACAAGATTGCTTCCTGGTTCCTTGAATGCCCTGTCCACCAGCCTCCCTTTAGGAATGGGGAGGATTTCTAGAGACTGAGACATTGTTCTTATAAGTAGAAAAGAGGGAGAAAACTGAACCATGATCTGGAAATCAGGTGACCTGGTGAATCAGCTAGCTAGTGCTGCATAACAAAGCATTCCAAAGCTCTCTTGCTTAAAACGATAAGCATTTATTGTTTCCTTGAAGTCTACCAGGTAGTTGTGCCGATCTGCACAAGGCTCAGCTGATCTTGGCCATGCTTGCCTCTGTGGCTGTCATTACCTGGTAGGTTGACTGGGGGCTGACAGGGACCTCACTTGTGTATCTGGTGGCTGACTCCCTGTGAGCTGAGGCCCAGGGATGACTGGGCCACTAGCCAGGCCTGTTCTTAGAATGCCTGGGCAGGGCTCCAACAGAGAAAAGAAGTGTGCCTTGACTTAGAACTGTCACACTGTCACTCCTGCCAGACTGTATTGGCCACAGTGATTCACAAGGTGAGTCCAGATCCAAGGACTAGGAAAGCAGATTCCACCTCTTGGAAGAGGCCACCGCAAAGTCACATTGTGAGATAACTGGATGCAGGGAGTCAAGAACTTGGGACGTTTTTATACTCAGTCCACCATACCTGGGATCCAATCCAACCTTTGCTAATAACTCACTATATGATCTGGAGAAAGTCACTTCTTGTCTTTGAATTCCATTTTTCATATCTAAAATGAGAGCATTTAACTTGATGAAATGTCAGTACGAGGGCTTGAATGATAGTCCCCCACGAGTCTACCTGTTGGGAGGTGCTATGAAACTTTAAGAGGTTGGGGTCTTGTGGGGAGATCCTTAGGTCATTAGCGGTGTGCCCTCAAAAGGAACTGTGGGACCCCATCGTCCCCCTTTCCCCAGGCCACCCTCACCAGAGGCCCAAACCAATGGGGTTTCCCAATCTTGAACTTGAACCTCCAGACCATGAGCCAAAATGAACTTCTCTTCACTTCATTAGGAGCCTGTGTCAGATATTTTATTTTGTTACTGTGACATAAAGCTGACTGATACTAATACGACCACAGCCACCTGTTTTCACCAATAAAGTTTTACTGGAGCACAGCCTGTTTGTTTATGTGTATATCTGTTCTTGTGCTACAACAGCAGAATAAGTAGCTACAACTGAGACCCCATGGCTGGCAAAGCTCAAATGACTTATTATCTGGCCCTTTACAAGGAAAGTCTTCTGGCCATGGAAGTAAGTGAGGGATTCATTTGATTCTTACTATCATCTGCTTCCCAGCCTACCCCAGGGAGTGCAGTGTCACAATAGCACTACCAGGTCCATTTCACACCTACTGAAGGCAGTAGGCACAGTGATAAGACAGGCAGCATGGCCAGGTGGTCCAAAGAGCAGATCCTAGAGCCAGGATGCCTGGTTGGAAGGCCAGTTCTATCATTAGGGCAAGTTTGGGCAAATTGTGCTTCATTTCTTCATCTGCAAAATAGTAGGTTTGATATCCCACCTTGTAGGGTTGTCATAAGTGGCACAAGATGGCTGGTTTGAGGGGCACTGGGGCCACCTCCTTCTTTTCACTGCTGAGGAAACAGAGGCCCAGAGAGGAGAGGCAGCTTTCTCAACCTCACCAAGTTGGTTTCCTGAGCCCTGTCTCCTGAAGCCTATCCAATGTCCACCACTCAGTGTGCAAAGGTACCCAAGGAATAACAGGAGGGAACACAGGCCATACATTGCTGAAGGGATGAGAGAAGAGCCAGGAACAGCAGGAGGGCAGACACTTTCCTCTCTGGCCAGGCTGCTGAGCACTGGACCTTGGAGAGAAGGCTGAAGAATGTGAGGGGAGCAGAAGGAAAAGTGAAGCAGTCAAAGCCCAGCCGTCAGGGAAGATTGCGCAGTTCTGGTGGGAGCCACTGCCAGAAGGAACAGTCTGGGTTTGCAGAGGGAGGAGAAGGAAAGTCAGTGCCAGGAGTCAGCTGGAGGGGGCTGGGGGCTGGGTGCAGGACAGCTCCCACCCATGTCAGTGCATTTGAGAAGGAGGGCCCCCGCCATGACCTTGGGAGCCTCAGACCCCTGGAAATCACTGCCTTGCACCCCTTACCCTCCCAGACCTCCAGAAAGCCAGCCCCAGCTCCAGCCCTCCTCCAGCCAGGCCTGCCTCCTGGCAGACACACAGATGGCTCCGACTGAACTTCAGCCAAAATGACCTTTCCAGGAAACTGCTTCCACCTCCTGCAAAGGACACAGAAAATATTGTACACAGCAGAGGATTTCAAACCTTTCTGCAGCAGATGAACCTTCTGCCAATGAACCAACAAGCTCATGATCTAATGATCGGGCAGTCAGGACTCCTTAAGAGGCTTTTGAAGGGAACATGATGGGTGTCCAGAGATGTCTTTTAAGTGGAGGTATATTTTTAAAAACAAGTAAAAGTGAAGCTGCTCTGATGAAAGTCTTGGGGAGGGCAGTTTCCAGAGCTCCAGCTGCTTGCTCCAACCCCGTCGCTTCTTGTGAGCAGCTAATGAGAGGCTGAGAGGCACTGAGTCAAACCTTCCTCTCTGCGTTCTCTCTTGCTACGCTGGAAGAGGCTTGGGTCTGAGTTTTCCTTGGATCTAAAGGCCCCATGTTTGAGGACTCATAACAAGAGATGACACAAGTCTAAAATAAAATAACTCTTATTTAAAAATACAAAACAAAAAAAAAAGTCAGTTCTGAAAAAACAAAAATTTTACAAGTAAGCCTTGGATTCTCCTGTCTAGTTTGGATGGTGGGATTTTACCAAACTTCCTTACATAGTCAGTTATCCATTATATATTGCTGTGTAACAACCTCCAAACATGTGATTGGTTCAAAATAGTAATTATTTATTTCACTCACCATTCTGTGTGTCAGCAATTTGGATGGGGCTCAGCGGGGAGGTTCTTCTGCATGTGCCTGGGGTCGGATGATGGTTGGCTGGAGCTACTAGGGAATGGTTTCATTCGTGTGGCTGGTGGTTTGGTTGGCTTAGCAGAGGCAATGGGGGTCTCAGACCACATCCTCGATTTTGCTAGCCTGGGTTTGTTCATATGATAGTGGAGGGTTCCAAAAAACATCAAGAGGAAAAAGCAAGGACTCTTGAGGTCCAGGCTCAGAACTATTACTGGTACTTTTACTGCTTTCTGGTGGTTGATTCACAGGGGCAGCCCTAACTGAAAAGCTATACATAGCCTTTATTTCTTGGTGAGACACACATGAAAGTCACTTTTGCAATCTACTACAAAGATGTTGAGGCAGCTGGGAGTGGCGGCACACACCTGCAATCCCAGAGGCTCAAGAGGCTAAGGTAGGATAATCTCAAGTTCAAAGCCGGCCTCAGCAACTTGGCAAAACCCTATCTCAAAATTTAAAATGGGCTGGGGATGTGGCTCCTGGGTTCAATCTCTGGTACCAAAAATAAGAAAGAAAGAAAGAAAAAAGATGCAGAGGCATTTGCCTGAAGTGATGGAAGGAGAACAGGTTTTGGGTTTTTTGTTTTGTTTTGTTTCTTTTGGAAGTCTCAGTTGCCTGGCACTTAAATGATTCACCTATTATCCATTGACTTGTACCTGCAAGACTGGGAGATGAGGGAATTGATTACCCAAGTCCTTCACCTTCCATATTTGGTACTTCCAGCCCCCTTAGTCTGATCCACAGTAACATTAAGAAGATGAGCATGTTTCCAAACACAGTCCAGTGGTTTTCAGAAGGCAGCACCATGCAGTGCCCCTAATATTTTCTGGTCACAAGGAACAAATGCTTAGAGGCCACAGGGAAAGGATTTTGAGACAAGCAAGAAATTTCTCTGACTTCTTAAATTTCATCTTCAAAATCTATGTGACTTTAGTATCTGGTTTCACATGATATTTACATTTGCTGTTAATATAAGTTAATTTATTACTTTTCAGCAGGAATAAATGATGCTCCAGGTAGATGGATCTCATCTGCTTCAAGACTTGACATACTGCCTGTGAGCTAGCCTCATTCCTCAACCTGCCAATCACAGTGTAATAAAAACAGGAAATCCTAAGATTTCTGAGCCATTCAGACCCAGGCTCAAATCCTCACTGTCTGTTCACTAGCTGGATGATCTCGGATAAATTCCCTTATCCTTTTGAGGTTCGGCTTCCTCTTCTGCAAAATGGGCAGAAGAATGAAGCACCACTGCAATGCTCCTAAGACATACAGAGTATTGAGAGCTGCTGCTCTCTTTCCCCTCCTTTCACACCATCCAGAATATTTCAAGCTTTCTCAACAAGCATTGGTATCTATCATCGGAAAACGCCTCACTCCTGAATTAATGTGCCAAAAGGATCAGAAGCTTCTCCTAGCCCCTCCTCATGGACCCTCCTCCTCTCCATTTCACTTCAGCTCAAAATAACTGAACTTGGATTGAACCAGCTGGGGTCTCACTTTGAATCTGGCAGCTCTGAAAGAAGATTAAATCCTTAAACCTTACAGCTGCAGTTGAGTAAAACCCAGATTCTGCCTGGTTAATTAACTTTAACCTTCAACCCCAGGCACTGCGTGTCTCTGTGGCTGGCTTCCTTTTCTATCTTAAAAACATGTGCTTTACCAGACTCAAAAAATCAAGGGTCTAACATTTTCTCTTATGTGTGGTAATGAGAGCAAAATAAGGGGAAAGAAGGTGAGAGGGAGTGGATATCATAAATATAGAGAGAAGATGAGAGGAATAGAAGAAGAGGATTCAGAAGGGGGAGGAACAACAGGAAAGGGGAGGAAATATGGAATGCATTTAACAAAACCACACTCCATGCATATATAAGTGTATCACAGGAAATTTCACCTTTATATATAGGTAGAAAGTACCAATCAAAAAATAAATAAATGCATTGGGCAGAATCACAGCCTCTGGGACAGAAGTCTCTGTGTTTCTCCTTTTCTAGCAAGATATTAGGTCCATGGATCCAACTTGGTGGTGGGCACGGAGAGATCAAGTCTCTGACCCCTTCAGCTGCGCGGGCATAGGGAGTCGTAAACTGTCTAAATGCTGTTTGCTCAGGATCACTAGGCAATGCTGAGCTGACGTGGATCTGGAGCGAACAGTCTGGGCCTCTCGGAACACACACCGAGCCCGGATCGGCTGCATTCAAGCTCCCATTCGCCTGCTTCTCGTGACTCAGCACTAACGATCCCGCTGAAATAACTGGTCGGCCCTTCTGAACTTACAGAGGTAAAAGCCAACCAAGCCTTCATACGCAGTGACCACAGGATTGAAACAGGGCTTGGGAGACACAGTCAGGACCCACCCGTTGCATTGGTCACCCGGCAAAGGGAACGAACGGACACCATTTGCATGGGATACCACCATGGCAGAGAACTGATGACACAGGCGGAGGAGATAACTTCATTGAAACCAGCGGGGACAGGTGTGTAATCCCCTAGTCATCCCTCTCCACACAGCGGGGAAACCTTAAGGGCCCCTCCCAGCTCTCCCATGAGCGCGATAGCCACACCGAGGGAATCAGGAGTGGCGCGGAACTCGCAGCGAGGAATTCCTGGCTACCGCTCCCACCAATGCTGACAACTGAGGTCCCTTGCACCAGCTACCGGGGACGTGGCTACCGGAGGGCAAGCAAATTCGCTGGGAATTCTCAGCCCCAAGCTCTACAAACTTAGGGTCTGAGGGAGGCAAACAGGGAGAGTGTGCCCAGGCATTCATGAAAACAGGGTTCCCGGGAGCAGCAGACCTGGCGTGTAGCCAGTATTGTGGTGAGCATCAGAGGTGAGCGGGGCCTGGCTAGAGGAAACACAAGAGAAGGCCCTAGGCACTCAGGATTGGAGACCCGCCCAGTCTGGGAGGAAGAGCTGCTGCACAGTGAGTGGATCCCACCTATTGAGAGGAGAAGCTTGGCCCAGTGGGCACAGCTCCACCTACTGGAAGAGAAATTAATCTAACTCTATGACTGCATTTATTATTTTTTTTTCTTAATTTGGAGTTTTTTTCTTTCATTTTCATTTTTTTGTTGTTGTTGTTCTTTAACTCTTTTTTTAATGTTTTTAATTTTTTTAATTTTTTATTTTATTATTATTATTTTTTTAATTTTAATTTTCATTTTTTATTATATATATTATTTTTTAAAAAAATTTTTTTTCTTTCTTTCTTTATTTTCTATTTTTTTTCTTTTGTCTTCTAATTTCTTTTCAATTTTCTTATTCCCCCTTCCTTGAATTCTACCTGCCTACTCTCATTCTCTTTAGTGACTTCTTCCCTTCCCTTCTAATATCTTTCCTCCCAAGCATCAAATAAATGTATAAGAGTAAACAGTAACTCAGCAGTCAAACAGAACAAGAAATAACATGAGCAGCATAAAAAAGCAAGGAAGAAAAGGAGTACAAACAATGCAGGACAGCCTAAATATTCAGGAGGACCTAGAGTCATCAGAAAAATGGTCATATAAAGAACTCAAGAAATACCTTAGACAGATGGAATGGAACCTTAAAGAGGATATGAGACAGCAAATCCAAACAGTGAAAGAACACATTGAGAATGAATTACATAAACAGATAAAAGAAGAAGTTAAGCATCTTTATCAGGAGATAGAGATTATTAAAAAAAATCAAACAATAATTCTAGAAATGAAGGAAATGATAAACCAAATTAAAAACTCAATTGAGAGTATCACTAACAGAGTGGAGCAAGTAGAAGCCAGAACGTCAGATAATGAAGACAAAATATATCATCTTGAAAAGAGTCTAGCCAACTCAGAAAGGCTGGTAAAAAATCACGAGAAAAACATCCAAGAGATATGGGATAACATAAAAAAACCAAACTTACGAGTCATCGGGATAGAGGAAGGTACAGAGATTCAAACCAAGGGAATGAGTAACCTGCTGAATGAAATAATTACAGAAAACTTTCCAGAAATAAAAAAAGGAAACGGATATACAAATTGAAGATGCATACAGGACACCGAGCATACAAAATCACAGTAGACCAACGCCAAGACACATTGTTATGAAGATATCCAATATACAGAACAAAGAGAAAATATTAAAAGCTACAAAAGAAAGGAGGCAGATTACATTCAGGGGTAAACCAATAAGGTTAACAACGGATTTTTCATCACAGACACTGAAAGCGAGAAGATCCTGGAACAACGTATTTCAAACACTGAAAGACAATGGATGCCAACCAAGAGTTCTGTATCCAGCAAAATTAAGCTTCAGGTACAACAACGAAATAAAAATCTTTCATGATAAACAAAAGCTAAAAGAATTTGCAGCCAGAAAATCAGCATTGCAAAGCGTCTTGAGCAAAACACTACACGAGGAAGAAATGAAAAACAACAACCAAAACCGTCAGTGGGAAGTGCCTCCGTAATGACAGAGGGCGGGGGGAAAGCTAATCATGGAGAAACAAACTAAATTTAAAAAACAAGAAAGAAATAATCAAACATGGCTGGCAGTACAAACCATATATCAATAGTAACTCTAAACGTTAATGGCTTAAACTCTCCAATAAAGCGACATAGGCTGGTATCATGGATTAAAAAAACAAATCCAACAATATGTTGCCTCCAGGAGACACATCTAATTGGAAAAGACATACACAGGATGAAGGTGAAAGGTTGGGAAAAATATACCACGCACACGGTCCTCATAAGCAAGCAGGGGTGGCCATCCTCATATTAAATAAAATAGACTTCAAGACTAAGTTAATCAAAAGGGATAAGGAAGGACATTATATACTGTTAAAAGGAACCATTCACCAACAAGACATAACAATTATCAACATTTATGCACCAAATAATGGTGCTGCAACATTCATAAAACAAATTCTCCTCAAGTTCAAGAATCAAATAGACCACAGCACAATAATTATGGGTGACTTCAACACACCTCTCTCACCATTGGACAGATCTTCCAAACAAAAGTTGAATAAAGAAACTATAGAACTCAATATCACAATCAATAACCTAGACTTAACTGACATATATAGAATATATCAACCATCATCAAGTGGATATACTTTTTTTCTCAGCAGCACATGGACTCTTCTCAAAAATAGACCATATATTATGCCATAGGGCAACCCTCAGTAAATATAAAGGGGTGGAGATAATACCATGCATTTTATCTGATCATAATGGAATGAAACTGGAAATCAATGATAAAAGAAGGAAGGAAAAATCCTACATCACATGGAAAATGAACAATATGTTACTGAATGATCAATGGGTTACAGAAGACATAAAGGAAGAAATCAAAAAATTCTTAGAGATAAATGAAAATACAGACACAACATATCGGAATCTATGGGACACAATGAAAGCAGTTTTAAGAGGGGAAATTCATCGCCTGGAGGTCATTCCTCAAAAAAAGGAAAAACCAACAAATAAATGAGCTCACACTTCATCTCAAAGCCCTAGAAAAGGAAGAGCAAAACAACAGCAAATGTAGCAGAAGGCAAGAAATAATTAAAATCAGAGCGGAAATCAACGAAATTGAAACAAAAGAAACTATTGAAAAAATTAACAAAACTAAATGTTGGTTCTTCGAAAAAATAAATAAGATCAACAGACCCTTAGCCATGCTAACGAAGAGAAGAAGAGAGAGAACTCAAATTACTAACATACGGGATGAAAAAGGCAATATCACAACAGATGCTACAGAAATACAGAAGACAATTAGAAATTATTTTGAAAACCTATATTCCAATAAAATAGAAGATAGTGAAGACATCGATGAATTTCTTAAGTCATATGATTTGCCCAGACTGAGTCAGGAGGATACACACAATTTAAACAGACCAATATCAATGGATGAAATAGAAGAAGCAATCAAAAGACTCCCAACCAAGAAAAGCCCAGGACCGGATGGGTATACAGCGGAGTTTTACAAAACCTTTAAAGAAGAATTAATACCAATACTTTTCAAGTTATTTCAGGAAATAGAAAAAGAGGGAGCTCTGCCAAATTCATTCTATGAGGCCAACATCACCCTGATTCCGAAACCAGACAAAGACACCTCAAAGAAAGAAAACTACAGACCAATATCTCTGATGAACCTAGATGCAAAAATCCTTAATAAAATTCTGGCAAATCGGATACAAAGGCACATCAAAAAAATTGTGCACCATGATCAAGTATGATTCATCCCTGGGATGCAAGGATGGTTCAATAAATGACGGAAATCAATAAATGTTATTCACCACATCAATAGACTTAAAGATAAGAACCATATGATCATCTTGATAGATGCAGAAAAAGCATTCAACAAAGTACAGCATCCCTTTATGTTCAAAACATTAAAAAAACTAGGGATAACAGGAACTTACCTCGACATTGTAAAAGGTATCTATGCTAAGCCTCAGGCTAGCATCATTCTGAATGGAGAAAAATTGAAGGCATTCCCTCTAAAATCTGGAACAAGACAGGGATGCCCTCTATCACCACTTCAATTCAATATAGTTCTCGAAACACTGGCCAGAGCAATTAGACAGACGAAAGAAATTAAAGGCATAAAAATAGGAAAAGAAGAACTTAAATTATCACTATTTGCGGAAGACATGATTCTATACCTAGAAGACCCAAAAGGGTCTACAAAAAAACTACTAGAACTAATAAATGAATTCAGCAAAGTGGCAGGATATAAAATCAACACACATAAATCAAAGGCATTTCTGTATATCAGCGACAAAACTTCTGAAACAGAAATGAGGAAAAACACTCCATTCACAATATCCTCAAAAAAAATAAAATACTTGGGAATCAACCTAACAAAAGAGTGAAAGATTTATACAATGAAAACTACAGAACCCTAAAGAGAGAAGTAGAAGAAGATCTTATAATATGGAAAAATATACCCTGTTCATGGATAGGCAGAACTAACATCATCAAAATGGAGATATTACCAAAAGTTCTCTATAGGTTTAATGCAATGCCAATCAAAATCCCAATGGCATTTCTTGTAGAAATAGATAAAGCAATCATGAAATTCATATGGAAAAATAAAAGACCCAGAATAGCAAAAGCAATTCTAAGCAGGAGGTATGAATCAGGCGGAATAGTGATACCAGATTTCAAACTATATTACAGAGCAATAGTAACAAAAACAGCATGGTACTGGTACCAAAACAGGCCGGTGGACCAATGGTACAGAATAGAGGACACAGAGACTAATCCACAAAGCTACAACTATCTTATATTTGATAAAGGAGCTAAAAGCATGCAATGGAGGAAGGATAGCATCTTCAACAAATGGTGTTGGGAAAACTGGAAATCCATATGCAACAAAATGAAACTGAATCCCCTCCTCTCGCCATGCACAAAAGTTAACTCAAAGTGGATCAAGGAGCTTGATATCAAATCAGAGACTCTGCGTCTGATAGAAGAAAAAGTTGGCTCCGATCTACAGATTGTGGGGTCGGGCTCCAAATTCCTTAATAGGACACCCATAGCACAAGAGTTAATAACAAGAATCAACAAATGGGACTTACTTAAACTGAAAAGTTTTTTCTCAGCAAGAGAAACAATAAGAGAGGTAAATAGGGAGCCTACATCATGGGAACAAATTTTTACTCCTCACACTTCAGATAGAGCCCTAATATCCAGAATATACAAAGAACTCAAAAAATTAGACAATAAGATAACAAATAACCCAATCAACAAATGGGCCAAGGACCTGAACAGACACTTCTCAGAGAGGACATACAATCAATCAACAAGTACATGAAAAAATGCTCACCATCTCTAGCAGTCAGAGAAATGCAAATCAAAACCACCCTAAGGTACCATCTCACTCCAGTAAGATTGGCAGCCATTAGGAAGTCAAACAACAACAAGTGCTGGCGAGGATGTGGAGAAAAGGGTACTCTTGTACATTTCTGGTGGGACTGAAAACTGGTGCGGCCAATTTGGAAAGCAGTATGGAGATTCCTGGGAAAGCTGGGAATGGAACCACCATTTGACCCAGCTATTGCCCTTCTCGGACTATTCCCTGAAGACCTTAAAAGAGCGTACTACAGGGATACTGCCACATTGATGTTCATAGCAGCACAATTCACAATTGCTAGACTGTAGAACCAACCCAGATGCCCTTCAATAGATGAATGGATAAAAAAAAATGTGGCATTTATACACCATGGAGTATTATGCAGCACTAAAAAATGACAAAATCATGGAATTTGCAGGGAAATGGATGGCACTAGAACAGATTATGCTTAGTGAAGCTAGCCAATCCCTAAAAACCAAATACCAAATGTCTTCTTTGATATAATGAGAGCAACTAAGAACAGAGCAGGGAGGAAGAGCAGGAAGAAAAGATTAACATTGAACAGAGACATGAGGTGGGAGGGAAAGGGAGAGAAAAGAGAAATTGCATGGAAATGGAGGGAGACCCTCATTGTTATACAAAATTACATATAAGAGGTTGTGAGGGGAATGGGAAAATAAACAAGGAGAGAAATGAATTACAGTAGATGGGGTAGAGAGAGAAGATGGGAGGGGAGGGGAGGGAGATAGTAGAGCATAGGAAAGGTAGCAGAATACAACAGTTACTAATATGGCATTATGTAAAAATGTGGATGTGTAACCGATGTGATTCTGCAATCTGTATTTGGGGTAAAAATGGGAGTTCATAACCCACTTGAATCTAATGTATGAAATATGATATGTCAAGAGCTTTGTAATGTTTTGAACAACCAATAAAAAAAATAAATGAGCAAAAGGAAGATCAGTAGAAGAAGGTGATGGGGGAGGGAGGAGGGAAGAGAAGAGGGAATGGGGACTGAAATCAAATTCCATGAATGTATGATTTTGTCAAAATCAACCCAATTACCACATATAACTGAATATAATGCTCTAACAAACAATTAAAATGTGTGCTTTAATCCAATGACTTCTGGTTTTAAAATTATTTTAAGTGATACATGCAAATAGTTTTAATCAAATAGAAATGAAAGAATTAAAAATTTAAGTAATTCTTCTCTTGTTTCTCATGCCCTACCTAGCTCTTCTCTATAAAGGTAATAAGTATACTAGATTCCTATAAATCTTGCCCTAAATATCATATTTATTAAAAGCAAACAGAATAACTATCAATGTGGCTTTACTAAGTACATAGGTGTACGTGTAAATATGTGTACAGTTGCAGGTATAGATGTAAATATATAGAGAACTCATCCATCTATATCTATTTATAGAAACTGATAGAAGGATACTATGCATGGAATTCTTCATAATATATTCCAAAGACTGTTTTACTTTTGAGGTACAGCTCTGTTTATCTTTTTAATATATGTATTTCCATTATTTGGATATGCCAAACGTTTTGTCAGTAGTTTTTGGACTAATGAGTTACATTTCCTATCTCCCCAGTACAAACAACATGGTATCAGTGTGCCTGCATATGGGTCTTTGTGTAAAGATGCTTTTACAGTTTATATTTAGGATGTAGAATGATTTGTCTTGCCCATGCATTCACAGATTCACTACACATTTAACAGAGCAAGACACCCTCACACCACCCGGTGTTTATGACTCCCATGGCCAGTCTGTGATCCTGTCTCCAACACCACAAAGGTTTGGTTAATCCCAGAATTTTGGTGAGGTGGGCTGGTACCTAAAGAAATATCTGTGTCAAATGATAGGTTAAAATATATTTAATTCCATTCTTCTACCAGCTACCCCTCAATGGAGACAAACTTGGTTCCCGTAGCTTCAAACAGGCAGACTGCTGTGTATGACAAGCCAAAAATCTTACTTTCTGGGATAATGAAGGTTATTAACCATGTGAGGCCCTATAGCAGTCACATAGAAGAGTCAGTGATTCTCTCTGCTCCACAATCCCCTCCCGCAAGATGAACTTACAAATGATTAGTGTATTTACACATATTACTCCTTAGACATGCAGAAAAAAATGGAGTTTACTATTGATCTATTTTCCTCATGAGTCTCTACCTACTAGGTATCAGGAAAGGCAAACACACAATTGAAATTAAATTTAGTCCACTCAGATACAACGATTCACTAGTCAAGAGCTCAGGTAATGCTCAGACTCTCAGATTATTATCCTCCACCCAGAAGCTCCTTGGGAACTCTGCCTGACAGTCAATCTCCTGCTTCCATTTAGGCATCTCAGCCCTAACCATGGTATTGGGATCATGTAGAAATATCCCTGGATACATGGCACTGGTCCTGAGTTATGGGTAACCATCAGATGCGGCTCAACAGACATTTCCAACCAAAGCCTTGTGCTGAAAGAGCTTTGAGCAGGCAGCAAAGACTAATTCATTCTTGATAAGAAAAGAGGCAGCTGTAAAACAGTGAAATAAGCTTCCATACCAAACCTAGTTCATGCTTCTCCCAAGTTCTGCTAGTTTCCTCCTGGCTTCTGGTCCTGGGCTGCTTGCTAAATGGTAGATTTTTTTGTTTGTTTTATTTATTTATTTATTTATATTCAGTTTTAATTTTTTATTTATTTTTTATTGATCAAAACATTACAGAGCTCATGAGTAAATGGTAGATTGAGAAATATTACAAAGTTAGCCTTTACTCTTCCCTATATCCTAGACATGATCTCTATAACTATAAACGTCCCACTATTGTAGGTGAAGTGTTTGCCCTGCACTCATTTGGGCGACTTGCTTTGTCCAAAAAGATGTTAGGAAATGTGATATAAATATCTTGAAAAACACTGGCACAACTGAGCTTACTCTTTTTCATTTTTCTCTGCCAATTGGCAAAAAACATGATGCTATCCTATTGAAGGATAAGAAATATATGGAGAGGAGCAAAGAGGCCTCAGTTGGCCAAATCAAGAGAAGCTTAAAGCTTCCAAGAGTGAGCTGACCCCAGACACATGAGCAAGGCTAGCTAAGATCAAGAGCCTCCTGCTAGGAGCCACAAACAAAATATAAATGGCACCTTTGGTTGTAAAGTGACGCCAACTAGCCACTGAGGTATTATTATGCTAAGATTTACATTCATATGCAAATTGGGCTCCAAAAGGGGTATATATCCCCCAAAGATAAACTTAAAATAACCCTTTTTACTCTAAACTTTTTAAATTTAGATTCATCGGGACTTAGTGCTGCGGAAAGACACTTGTACCCCAAAAATGTACATAAGCCTAAGGTACTTTGGAAAGATATTCTAACAGGACAATGGAAAGGCCCCAATCCAGTCATAGTATGGAATCGGGGTGCTATCTGTGTTTTCCCACAGGATGAACAGCAACCGATTTGGATTCCAGAGAGATTAACTAAAACAATTTCTACAGAAAAAGAAGATGATTTGACTCAAATTCATAACAGCTGACATCCAGAGCTCCAGCTTGGCTATTCTTACATCTGCGGCAATGATTAACCAAGGTGTTTTTTTTTTTTTTTCAATATCTATTTTATTATTGCATTTTTCCCACACCATAAAGTTCTATTTTATTTTATTTTATTTATTTATTTATTTTTTGAGCTCATACAAACCTAGGTTAATGTTTTTCTGATCAGTTTTATTTTTTGACTGTGTTTTATTTTTTGACTGTGGAGTTTTTAAACATTGCAATGGAGATTTCACCTAGGTATAGTTACAAGGCCTTTATTTACTATTGTCTTATGTGTTGTATGTTGTGTGCACACTTCTGTTTTGTGTTGTATGTCTGTATGTATGTATGTCCATATTTCTTATATGAGGAGCGCTCATGAAAAAATGGATCCAAATTTTTTCTTTATTCACGTGATTTATATGGTTTAATTTAAATTAGGTGAACAGCTGTTAATGATTGTTTTTAAAGATGGTTAACAGATCTGTTTGTTTGCTAATTTAAATTTGGTAAACAGCTGTTAAGGATTGTTTTTAAAGGAGTTTAACAGATCTGTTTGTTTACTTTCACCTTTCCTTTTTATTATATTTAATAATTCTGTTCAGGATAATGTCTCTTTAGCATCATTCCCAGAATTCCCATCTCCATCCCAGTGCCGGTGAAGACTAAGATAAAACCAAACTACAGCTTCTATGATAGCAATCACAGTAAACTGTATAAACTGATGCATCAATGAATATAACTCAACAAGTAATGCTATCAAGGACTTGATTTACTTTGGGAGGAAATTAACACATTGATAGACTCCTCCAATTTGAACTGCTTCCAGAACTTGCCTGGACTATATATCAGTTGCATACATTGTGAAATATCATCTGGTGCACCGAATTGTGGTACTGCTGGCATATCTTTGCTGATGGTGTCACCAGTGATGCAATTTCCTTGCCAGCTCACCCCATGTTTATTGTGGTAATACTGGCATATCTTTGCTGATGGTGTCACCAGTGACGCAATTTTTCCAAGGAGCCATCAATTGGCTTAATGTCGTGGCATTTCTGTATCCTCCTCCCTTCTACTAGTGATGGTCTAAAATTTGGGGGCCAACAGAGGTGAGGCAAAGAACCTCACCCCCCCACTGGCACCAAGGCAAAATTTGGGGGCCAACAGAGGTGAGGCAAGAACCTCACCCCCCCCACTGGTGCATAGGCCTATCCACAAGCATGGCTGAATGCTGGACCGGTAGTCAGTGACGGGTTGATCTGATTACAATGGATTCAACCTAAGACAGGAAGCTGACGCCTAAAGGTCAGTTCTCCCATGACGGGTAAGAACCATATGTTAAATTGGACAACCTACCAGGCACGGTCCATAGCCACATTGCTTGTTGCTTAATTAAACAGAAGGGGGCAGATGCTAGGAGCCACAAACAAAATATAAATGGCACCTTTGGTTGTAAAGTGACGCCAACTAGCCATTGAGGTATTATTATGCTAAGATTTACATTCATATGCAAATTGGGCTCCTGCTGTTCACCTTGGCTTGCTACAGGACTCAAGTTACCGGACTGCTGGAGAGTTCCCATTGGTTGGGGAAAGATAGTAGGAGGAAATTCCGGGGAAGGTCCGGGACCCTGGCTCCGGGAGGCGCACGGTTCCGGCAGACGCCCGCGTGGGAGGACCGGGTTTGGCTTGCCTGCGGCGGCTTTTTCAAAATAAAGTTTTGTTCCTGCTTGACTGGCTCGTGATTCTGTGCCCAGCCAAGACTGCGGCAGCCTCCTAATCATGTTGCTTGGGATATAGGCTACACATGAACCCAACAACATGGGTTCCTCTCCCCAAGGCTGAATAGCCCCTGCCACTGCTCAATGCCCAAACTTGCAGCAGTAGAGACTGATCCTGAAGCCTCAGGATGACCCAACTTTTTAAGCAGATCAGAGAGCCAACTGGTAGCAAGTTTATTGCATCAAACCCCTTATTCTCTGAAGAAGACATAAATTCATTCCTAACAAAATTAACACACACTCACCATATGCATATGCTTGCCTATTCTAGGCAGGAAGACCATATAAATCTCAATAGTTGGAGAATCCCAGCTACTGAAATATAACCCCCTAAAGAAGATATTAAGATGTTCCAATGTTTGTAACATTTGTTGTTTAGTCTCCATGGGAACCCGCACTATTATTAATTAATCCCTGGCCCTTAAAGCTCTGGTTAATCAGATCAAGATGGAAGATCAACATGGACTTGCATGTGTGCACAAACATAGTCATTGTAACAAGTATTTGAAATACTAACAGATGGGAAACAACCTTGATATCCATCAATACAATGGTTAAACTAATTATGCTCCATCCAATTAGTGGAATTCTCTGAATCTTTTAGAAAGAATCAGGATCTCAATATCATTGCATTAACAAAAAGTTGTATGTTTCAGTACAAAAGGTAATGACAGAAGAACATGGATAATATGTTATTATTTGGATTTTTAAAGGAGGATCTAAATCCATGGTTAGATAGGAACACTAATTCCTCACTTCCTCTATTTACGTTCATGCTGAGGGACATCATTTAATGTAACACTTTAGCCCATCCTCACCCCGATGCCATGTTCTGCAACAGCAATATCAGTAATAAATCTGATGCCTTGATTTCCTGCAGCCAAATCTCCTATCTCAATTGGTTCAAAACCTGGGGGTTGATGGAGGCTGCCAATGTCTTTATTCTCAACAAACCCCAATAACCATGTATGCTTGTGAATTGAGTTCTCTAGAGAAACCCTCAAACACAGTACCTGTGGTTATCTCAGAAAAATGTTCTAGAGCTAAGAGGTGGAAGGACACTTGTTGATTGAAAACCTTGAGTGTGTAGATACTGCTTGCTCATAAAATGAATATTTTAGTGGATTATCTCTCAGCCAAAATTATGATGAATCTATTTCATGAACTTGTGCAAGAAATCCTGACCTGCAGTAGCCCACCCACGTCTACCCTTAATGATAAATGTTGAATAGATAGACATTAAGAAAATTTAATAAGACTCTGGTCTGCATGATAAAAATCAAAATCAGAGAATTTTAATTCCCAAGGAAGAAATTTCAAACTGGAGGGAGGAAGTTTTTCTCAAACATTTCTGGGGCTCTGAAATTCACGACCAGTAGCAAGATAATACATCTTATTATTGAAACCAAGTCTTATACCATGTATCACACCTACTGGTTGCAGGTCTTCCCTCTAAGTTTGCACTAGAAGAGACTGCACCCTTCCCTTCCAACATCTGAAAATGTAATCGAGGTCCCCAAAACTTCCTTTCTGCTTGTCAAATACTCCTAGTCCCGTTAGCCCTTCCTCATGGCTCGTGGCTTTGAGGGTTGCCTCACCATCCTTGCCACCATCCTAAAACACTTTACTATCCTATTTGTCAATGTTTTCATGCACAAATAATAGTTACAATAATAGCTCAAGCTGGGTATGAGAGTGTGCACCTGTAGTCCCAGCTAGTCAGAGGCCAAAGCAAGAGGGTCATTTGAACACAGGAGTTGAAGGCCAGCCTGAGCAACACAGAGAGACCCCGTCTCAAAGAAAGAAATGTAGCTCTTAGGCCCAAACACAGTTCCATGTGTGTTCTTATTTCCAAAGAAATGACTGGGTGGCATGAATCCCTTTAGCAGCACAGTCAAGGAATGGTTATACAAAAATTGCTCTGAAACCATGAGCCCTTGTCTTTCTGTCTCCCCCACCATGACATCTCAAAAGGCATGTGCAAGGCTGTCTATGGTGTTTCCCCAGTCTGGTAACCTTTTGAGAGTGGAAAATAAGTTAGTTTAACATGACTCCTTCTTCCCAAACTTCAGCTCCAATCATTGCCCTGGTTGATCACTCCGCTCCAATTACACCAGCCAACATTTTGTTTCTCAAACACGCCAGGCAATTCTGTATTCAGAGACTTTGCACTTGCTGGTAGGGCTGAAAATTGGTGCAGCCAATCTGGAAAGCAGTATGGAGATTCCTTGGAAAACTAGGAATAGAACCACCATTTGACCCAGCTATCTCTTTCCTTGGTCTATACCCAACAGACTTAAAAACAGCATACTTCAGGAACACAGCCACATCAATGTTTATAGCAGCACAATTCACAATAACTAACCTGTGGAACCAACCTAGATGCCCTTTAGTAGCTGAAAGGATAAAAAAATGTGGCATATACACACAATGGAATATTACTCAGCAATAAAAGAGAATAAAATCATGGCATTTGCAGGTAAATGGATGGAGTTGGAGAAGATAATGTTAAGTGAAGTTAGCCAATCCCCCCCAAAAAAAAACAAATGCAGAATGTTTTCTCTGATATAAGGAGGGTGATTCATAGTAGGATTGGGAAGGGGAGCATGGGAGGAACAGATGAACTCTAGATAGGGCAGAGGGGTAGGATGGGAAGGGAGAGGACATGAGGTTAGAATTGATGGTGGAATGTAATGGACATTATTATCCAAAGTACATGTATGAAGACATGAATTGGTGTGAATATACTTTGAATACAACCAGAGATATGAAAAAAATGTGCTCTATATGTGTAGTATGAATGGTAATGCATTCCACTATTATATATAAAAAATTAACAAAAAAAAGAAATACCACACACAGAAGATGTTAAACTCTAGGGTTTGCAAATGAATGAATCTCATTAGAAGAGTAGCTAAACAAATGAGAATTATGACTTAATTAAACATTAGAAAGAAATCAAAATGGCAGGAAGTAACAAATATTTCTCCATAACAACACTGAATGTGAACAGTCTCAACTGTCCAATTAAAAGACATAGAATGTCAGAGTAGATTAAAAAGCAAGACTCAAGCCAGGCAGTGGTGAATGCCTGTAGTCCCAGCTACTCAGGAGGCTAGAGTAGGAGAACTGCAAAATTTGAGGCCAGTCTCAGCAACTTAGTGAAGCCCTGTCTCAAAATAAAAAACATAAAGGGCTGAGGATGTAGCTTAGCGATAAAGTACCCCTGGGTTCAATCCCCAGTACCACAAAAAAAAAAAAAAGCAAGACTCAGCTATCCATTCTTTGCAAGAGACTTGTCTCACTGACAAGGACATCCACAGGCTGAAAGAGAAAAGATGGAAATTATATTCCATGAAAATGGATCCAAAAGAACAATAAGAGTAGCTATTCTCTTATACATCAAAGGAGACTTTAAGCCAAAATTAATCAGAAGAGACAAAGGTCACTTCATACTGGTAAAAGGAACAATTCAACAAGATATAATGATAGTAAATATTTCCTTTTCTGATTTATTTTTCTCCATATGAATTATTATCATATCATATACTATATAGTTTTGCTTATTTTATTTATTGTCTCTGCTTCTTCCCCTACCCCTTATAGAGAAGATAAATACTACCACAGAATAAAAATAGTTAACTGTTTTATATACTGTTATGTCCCTCGTGCCTAAAGTGGTGCCTGGCACATACATGTAAATATGCTAAAATAATAGTTTTTGAGCTAATTTACGACTGGCCTGTGCTTAGTGAATCTATGTTGGTTTCTAATGATCACACTTTTCTTTTCATTTACTTAAAAGTTGTATGTTTCCAAATTTGACCTGAAATTTGACTGGAAACTTACCAATAAGTTCTGTAGTCACCAGTTCTAAAAATATTTATTTATTCATTTATTTATTTATTTAAATATACTCCATGAACATTTTTTTTATTTTATTTATTTTTATTTTTATTTTTTTTTATTGGTTGTTCACAACATTACAAAGCTCTTGACATTTAAAGGAAAATTCGTTGACCAGATGTTTCCCACAGTTGGCAGAATTAGCTGGCAAACACCTTCAGTGAGGTGAAGGTGTTTATCTCAGCCCAGGATCTCACAGAAAGAACTACCAGTTGTTAATACTTCTGTGCCAAGCTCATTCACCATGACTCCATGATTGCTCCTATTTCTCAGGTGAGGAAACTGAGAATAAGATTATAATATGCCTAAGAGAGCTCAGCTTGCAAGAGGCAAAGCTAAGATTCAAACACAGGTCTGTACCAGGCCAAAATGAATACTCTCAAGTACTCTGCTGCTCCTGTAGCCCAGCTGAGCAGAACAGCAACAGCAACTAGAATAACTACAGCCAACATTTATATAGTGTTTACTTTGTACCAGGCAGTGCATTAAGTCCTTTAAGGGGAGCAGATACAGAAGGAGAATGATGTCATTGTCAATGAAAAGGGTCCACCCCAGTTCATAAAACAAGAATACTCCACCCGTGTGCAGCGTTGTTGGGTAGAACGAGTGGGAGCATGAATGGAGAGCACCGCACCCATCACGGCACTTCACCCACTTCCCTTTCTTTCTCCTTGCTCTTCCTTCCCAGTATGAAAGAGAGGCTTCTAGATCATTCATCAGCCCAAAGGGGACATGGCAGTGTATAGTTGATAAAAAGCCACATCACCTTTAGGGAGAACAGAGGAGGTGTTAAGGGTAGAGGGTGGAATTCCACAGTCATCACCAAGAATAGCAAGGGCCCAGATGGACACGTATCAAATGTGCCTCATGCACATGATTCGGCCACTTTCCTTCCCACCAAGCCAAATATCCATAATTTAAAAACAGTAAAATATAAATATTCCCTGCTGGCTTTCTATTCCTCAGCTGGGGAGGTTAGGCCATCACTTGCCTGGCAACTTTAGAGGCCATCTGAGCACTGATGGGCTTCTCAACCTCCTGGGAATTGCTTTAGATCACCATGTGCTCTCTGGTTTCTAAAAATGAATCGTGCAGGACTGAGTCTATGAGATGGGGTGAGGAGGAGTAGAAGGGCTGGGATAGGAAGAGCAAGTAGCAGTGTAAGTGAACAGAGGCTGTGTGATCCTGTGTGTCAGGCCAGGGCAAGTACACATACTCAAGGATGTACGCAGGAATGCTGAGGGCATGGATCGGGTGAAGGGCTGGAATATTACTGTTCTCCATGCTGAATAAAACACTCCCCATCACCTTTCCTTACACCAAGTTAATGACTCTTTCTGGCTCAACAATTCGCCATAGCCCTCAGGGGCCTGTTTTAGGACAATACATCTTCAAAATGTCCTGGCCTCTGTAAACAGCATTCCAGGAATTCCACAGCACCCACAACCACGGAGGAAATGCCATCCTTTGGTTAGATGTGTTGCCCACACATCAGCAACACAGCACTCAGTGCTGAGATTCTACTGAGCTTTCTAATTAAACCTTCCTTTGGGATCCAAAAAAGCATTTCAGGATTTTTCAGAACCTGGATCATGGACAGAAATCTAATTTTGGACGTCAAGGGGTAGAGGTAATTGGGTTAATTTGAAGCAGATCCTTTTAACTATCTCAGAGGGAAGAATTGCTCTTTTTGATAGAATCCCAAGAGAATCTCGGTTCATCAGTCATTTTTACAAAAAAAAAAAAAAAAAAAAGAACAGATGCATATTATAGTTTTTTAAGTTCTAGATTTTTACCATTAATTTTTAAAAAGCCATGCAGAGGAAAATGACCAAAAGGAAATAAATATACCTGTTTAACTAAGGTTACCTTTTACTCATGGTTTTTATTTTCTTTTTAATGTTCCTCTTTAATTTTTCTTAAATTTATACAATAAGCAAGTATCACTGTTACCATTTTTTATGAAAACTGATTTTGTTTGAAAATCCAGTTATTTGAACTTTTTACTTTATTTAGTCAACAAATGCTTATTAAGTACCTACTATGAGCTGAATCTAGAGCCCCAGGGCCGTGGCCCCTTTTTTATAAAGTTTGATTGGGACATGTATTTGCCTATGTATTATCTGTAGCTGGTCTTTCTCTACAAGAGGAGAGAATTCAATAGTTGCAACAGAGACCAAATGGACCACAGTGACCAAAACACTTGCTGTCTGGCCCTCACTAGATGAATTTTGCTGGCCTCTGTGCTATGTGAGAGTCAGTAAGTTAGGTAATAGAAATCAACAGTGAGCAAAACCAAGAAGATGCATCCCCAGGGTCATGGAGTTAGTATTTTTTTGCCTAAACATTATAGGTTCCCATACTCCTAAAAACAACTGCTCTGTGGTTGCATGAAACATAAGCTGGCCGGTGGTGTTCACAGCTTTATTCTCTGTTGTTAGAATAGGTCCTTGATGCTCCTGGGATAAAGAGACCCAACTCTTATTTTCCCTGTTTACACTGGAAGCAATATTCATATGCATCCCCAACACAGTGTACATCACATGATCAAGCACTCACCAAACAATAGCTATTATTATCAGCATCATCCAGGGATCTTCAGATGGATTCACCATTCTTTGCATGGGGCTCAAGCTCAACCCAGCTTTATGTAGCCAGCATCTCTTATGTCAAGCTAACAGAACACATGGGTCTGGAGAATTTAATGAATATCTCTTTATCTGAAATAGTTTATTTTAGGCCCTTGAAACTGGGAGTTTTAGGCATGTACCACTGAAGGCATACAATTCCTTCCTAAATGTAAGCATCACCTGGTTTGGGAAGGGGAGATGAGTAATAAAGAAATGAGGGGCTAGGGTTGTGGCTCTGTGGTAGAGCACTCGCCTAGCATGTGCGAGGCCCTGGGTTGGATCCTCAACACCACATAAAAAAATAAATAAAATAAAGGTATTGTGTCCGACTACAACTAAAAAAATAAATATTTTTTAAAAAAGAAATAAATAAATGAGTCTCCAGACCCAGTTCAGTAAACAGGACTCCCCATTTCCCTTTCCCTCTGTTGAATCCCATCTCCTTGGAAACATCATCACAGGTTTATCAAAAGCCCAGACGATCTCAGAAGATCTGCAGTTCACCCCGCAATAGGAACGTGCTTACGTATTCTCTTAAGGAAATGTGCCTTGAGTTGGCCTCCACATTACCTGCAAGGCATGCAAACATACCAGAAACAGGTGGGAGAGACGTAGCTCAGTCTCCGAGGCATATAGACTCCGTGGGTAAATGCTCTAATTAGGAGCTTGGAGTCTCTTCAGCATTCAACAGGATCCTTCCACATCTGTCTCCTTGATTCAATTAAGGAAATGATAGGAACCTTCAATTTTCTCTATGATTTAAAATAATGATAAATGATCAGATAGAGTTTGGAGTTTTGTTTTTTTTTAAAGCACATTTCTAAAAGAAACGTCTGCTAAATTTAATCACGCCTGATGCTGGGAAACAGTCATCCAACAGGTGATTGACAATTCAGATCCTCTCCCCCACACAAACACATCCTTTGTCAGTGGCAATATCCATCGCAGAATGAGTCACTCAAAATTGGGAGGGATGCTCTGCATTTCAAAGGTAAACAAAACAGTAATAATAATAACAAACCTAATTAAATCTAGAAAGACAGAGTAGAAATGAGTCAGGCAAATTCTCCAACTGGAAGGAGTAACAAGAGAAGGGAAAAATGAAAAAAGAAAAAGACACACCAGACACACTGTGAGAAGGTGGGTTTGGTGAGAGCGACTCCACCTGCACAGGACCTGCTGTCCTCTGAGGACAATCTTTTTCATTTTGTTTCATCATCTTCTGAATTCAGTGTGTCTACCAAGCTTGAATTGTTTTTCATCTCATAAGAAGCAATCTCCATGGTTCAGGACCCAGTACCCCAAGATTTTTACTTCACCTTTTTAATTTGGGGGTCATTTATGGCATGCGGAACAAGAAAAAGGAAGTGAAAAATCTTATGATCTGTAGGAGCTAAAGTGGAATAGGGTTACACTAAGGCCGAAAAGCACAGCCCTGGGTTCACACAGCCTGAGTTTGAATCTGGCTCATTGGATGACTAAGCTTCAGAGACAGATCTGACTTGGGGAGGCTCAGCCTCCCCATTTTCCATGTGTTCATGGTAGCAGCATGTCCTCCCGGGGTGATATTGTGTGGATTAAATGACATAGTACATGTTAAACACTTATCATGATGCCCATGAAACAGTGCACAAAACTGGTGGCTATTATTATTTTTATCATCATCCTCATCGAGAACCAGACCAATCCTGGAGTTTTATGATTAAATCCTCTTGATGATATCATATCTAAGTGGTTGACCAGGCTTTGTTTGAAATCTTCTAAGGATAGGAAGCTTACCACCTATGTCTATGTATATCTCTGGCTCTTAGAAAATTCTATCACATTAGTCGGCTGAAATTTCTCCCACTGTGGCTTTTGCTTCTTGATCTTAATTCTAGTTCTTGGGAGCCTTCAAGGACAGGGAAGATCCCTCTTATGCTTTGTAGTAGTAAAGGTTTGGTTTTATTGCCAGATAATGAAAACTAACCCTAGTAAATTTTAGTATTAATGGGAATTAATCAGAAAGTTCCTGGGGCATCTGATTAAATCAAGAGAAAAGAGAAGGAGGAGGAGGAGTAAGCCTCAGAGAATGCAGATGTATCTCATGAGGAGAAATCATTAAACCTGCTGTTGCTGGTGGTAACACAACCATTAACAAACTTTACCTAGAGCTCCACGATTCTGACTTGGTGTGCATTAGGTTTCTGAGACTGGATCAATTTACTCTGGCCAGGGGGCAGAGACATCTACTACAGATCATGATGCTGGGAGCCCCACTGAGAATTGGGGAGTCACAGATAATCCACAGAAGGGCAAATTGTGTGGACTGAGCAGTCTCCCAGCCATGCTATGAGGAAGCCCAAGCCATGGCAAATGAATCATGAC
Source organism: Spermophilus citellus (assembly GCF_964194105.1). NCBI lineage: Eukaryota > Metazoa > Chordata > Mammalia > Rodentia > Sciuridae > Spermophilus > Spermophilus citellus. Next base: position 10,426,854 of record NC_138187.1, read on the forward strand.
ATGATCCTTCTAATAGCTGACAAAAGAACTAATCTCCAGGGTAAATATCCTCAGTTATTCAGCCACTAAAATTGGATTAATTAAAAGTAATTGTGTGATTATTTGGTTTTCTCACTAGAAAGTTGAACTTCATGAAGACAGAGGACCGTGTTTGTCTCATTCATCAACATTCCAGCATTTAGCCAGGGGCGTGAACCACAACAGGTAGTCAGATAATTGCTGAACTGTCAACTGATTAATTAACATTAATTTAATTAATTAATCCAATTAATTAATTAATTTAGGACCTTGTGTTGTTTACTCACTTTGAAATGCTTCTCTCTCTCTCTCTCTCTCTCTCTCTCTCTCTATATATATATATATATATATATATATATATATATATATTATATATATATATATATATATATCCCCCTCTCTCTCAGTCAATTATCATTCATGGTGACAAATTCCAGAGTCATCATCTTATCTTATTTGCATGAAATATGAAGGATATGAAGGGAGGTAAAATTACTTACAAGTCTTATTTTCAATCACCTGAAAGGGTTTTATTTGTCCATCTGTTCTGGTTATCTATTCCTGCATAACACACTCCAAAATGCAGTGGTTTAAAACAACAATAGGCATTGGCTTGGCTCATGAATCTGCAAATTGGGCAGGGCACGGTGGGACGACTTCTCTCTGTTCCACATAGCATCTGCTGTAATAGCTTGGCTGGGGACAGCAAGATCCACATCCAAATGACTGGCAAGCTGATGCTGGCTGTCAGCTGGAAGCTAGCTGAGGATGTGGACCAGGAGCTCAGCTCCTCTCCATGGGAGCCTCCCTAGAGCCTGCTTAGGCATGCTCACAATATGGTGGCTGGATTCCAGAAATGAGAATCCCAAGAGAACAAGGCAGAGAAGTCCATGACATTTATGACGCACCCTCAGAAGTCATGGAGCATCGCTTCTCCCACAGCTGTTGGTCCATGCAGTCACAAAGACCCACCCACCTCAAGGGCATCGTGCCCTGAAAGGAGAGGCAAGGTCGCATTGAAAAAGGAGCCTGTGGGATGGAGATACTGTTGTGGCCCTGTTTGGAGAATACAATCTGTCACACTGTCTCCTGGGTTGTGTCCCAGACAATCAGGTAGAACTGCAGCACTGTTTAAACTCTATTCACTGGTCTTCTATTCAGTCACCACTTTTTGAGTCATTTATGCTGAGCACAGAATGAAAACCTGGAAGTACACAGATAAATGAGAAAGCTCCTTTCCACTGGAGAGTTTTCAGATGTGTAGAGAAGAGGAAGAATGAAAATCCAAGGTGAAGAGTGATTCCACCGACATATATACAAGGCCGGGAAAGAGACGATCAATTATGTCTGGAATGGAAGCTACATCCTACTTTATCTAAGTGCTTTTCTGTAGTGGATATGGGTTCTGTCGTGCCGCAAGGTTACATTTTCAGAGTTAATGTGTGTTCCTTTAGAGGAGCACGTGGCACCTGGGTTGTACCACATGGGAGCCACAATGGCCAGAACCAGAAAGAATGGGACTTCTCAGCTAACCAAGGGAGTCACCGCTGGGCCTGACGTCTTGGACTTCATAGATGCTCCTGGGAGTCTTGAATTTTTCCAGGAAAGAGAACTCCAGAAAGCAAATTTAGTAGTAATAGTAGTACCAGTAATACTAGTAGTAGTAATAATTTTTGATAAACATAAAAACATTTTCAGAACATTTTTAGATTTACAGAAAATTTGAGATGACAAAACCAGGATTCCCATATTCCCTCCTCCCACTTTCTCCTATAATTAACATCAGATTATTTTATTACATTTATTAAAATTAATGAGCTCATATTGGTATACTATTATGAACCACAGACCATTGTTTATTCAGAATTCTTGAATTTTTACCTTAAGTGTCCTTTTTAGGTCCCAGGTACCCCTCATATTGAGTTGACGTCTCTTAGGCTCTTCTTGGCTATGACAGTTTCTCAGACTTTCCTTGTTTTCAGTGACCTTGATAGTTTTGAGGAGTACTGGTCACATATTTTGTGGGATTCTTTCTATTGACAGTTGTCTGATATTTTCTCATGATTAAACTGAGGTTATATGTCTTGAGGAAGAAGATCGCAGAGATAAACAGCCAAGTTATCATATCTTAACAAGGGCACACAATTCCACGATTTACCATTGTTGACTGTAACCTTGATCTGTGGCTGGCCTAGTGTTGGTCAGGTTTTTGGAATGGAGAGTCACTCTTATTTTCTCCCCATTTCATATTGTGCTCTTTGGAAGAAGATCAGTACGTTCAACTCACACTTATAGAGAAAGTAGTTTCACGTCTATAACAAACTACCTGGAATTGTACATGGGAAATTTGCCTCTTCTCCATTTATTTGTTTCATTATCTATATCAGTGTGAACTCAAGGATATTCATTTAATACTTATGTTATAATCCAATCCTATTTCATTTTATTGCTCAAAATGGTCCCTATTTGGCCATTGAGAGTTCTTTCGGTTGGTTTCTCCCTCTCCCTTTAATATATCCCCCTCATTTGGGGGCAATGATGACTTTTTTGCATGTATTTAGCAAGCACTAGAATAGAAAGGTTGTTATTACATGTATTTCTAATTTATTTATTCAAATAAGCCTATAGCAGGAGTGTTCCCATTCATAGCTAAGGAAGCTGAGGTGCAGAAGGGTTCAGTGAACTCTCCAAGGTCACAGGCCTAGTCAAAGGTAGAGCAGCATGTGGATTCAGGCTGTCTGGCTCAAGGTCCCCCCCCCTTTTTTAACAATCTGAATATTGAGAGAAATTCAGCCTCAGAGGACCCATCAACCTACTAAAGTATAGACATTGGTTTTATGCATATTGGTATGTAAAAGGGACACAGGAACCAACTTTCCAATGGCCCAAACTGGTCGCAGCTACTTTTCTGTATCTTTTAGTTTCTGTCCTTCACTCCACCAGTATTAACAATCAAGAGGAAAAGCTGGCCAGAGAAACCCACCCGCATGATAGTGAAGCTGACCTACATGCTGCCCCTTCTCAGGAAGTTGTGGAAAGATGGATGGACAGGTAGGGATGGGTGGTGATGCTGACATTTCTGAAATCTGAAGGGGGTCTATTTTGGGTCTTGAGTGGGTCTTCCCAGAGCTCCTTAAATTAGATTGCATGAGCTCACTCCACCCACTGAAGAGCAAGCCCTCTGCACAACACACTCCCCTCCAAACCCTGCCACTCAACTCCCTCCACATCCCTTCCACCCCCTGCAAATGCCAAGAGAGCGTCACAGGAGCCTGCTGAGAATCACTAATCATTTTTACATCTGTCTGGGTAAAGCCCAGAGCAGAAAAGAAAGCAAACACCCAAATCCCCTTTGAAAGCCCCACAGTCACCAGAGATATGGTCCACAGACTGCATCCAGTGTGCCTGTGCAGCCATATGCCCAGGGCACAGAAAGCTCAGAGAGCCTACTTTTCTGCCTCCCCATGAAGCACAGCCTGAAATTGGAATGTAGATCATTGACTCCTCTCCCCGCCAGTTGGGAATCAAAGGTCTTGCCTCCCCCAAATCATTCCCCATTCTTCCAATGCAATCAGCTTGCTTTCTGTTGGTTAGAAGACTGTAGCATCTTGCACAATAAAATTCAGTTTTAGCAGTTTCTCCACTGCCTCCGAGAAGGGGGAAGATGCTCAGTATGAGGGCAGCTTTGCTTTATCAGCTTCTGTTTTGGAGGATGACAGCACCATCCTTTAGATTTCTTAAGGAAATAGAACCGAGCCAAAGTAGGCTGTGGCGCCCAGCTGGGGTCTAAGACCTTGTTCATAATGCCTCGAGAACTTCAAAACTCACAAGGACAATACCTAGTGTAACATGTGCGTTGACATCTAAAAGCCCAAGAAAACTGGGCCATGGGTATAATGAGAGGCAAAAATACTGATAAATGGAAGGGGAGATGCACCTGAGTGTCCCTTGGAGCTTTTTCTTCCTACTTTAAGAACAAAATTGGATGGGAGCCGTGCCTTTCAGAAGACGTCAAAATTGCCTCACAACTCCAGCAGAAGCGAACTTTGTTTTCTAAATTTAAAGACATTGCCGCTTCTATAATTTGTCTCCAATGAAGCTGTGGCATTTTTTTAGCCCTGGCTTTGTTGCTCACTCACTCAGCCTGTTTAGAAATTCAATCTACTCATCTGTAAAATGGGGACACCATGTATGCTTCTGAGGCCATTTCTCCTGAATGGTTTCCTCACTAGGCACTTGGACAAGGTATCTGTAAGATGTTCAGGGCCCTCTGAGACAAAGCAGATGTTGTTCCTGTCCTCCCGAAGTCTAGCAGATACCAGGGAAAGTGAAACACATCTGTATGTGAAAAATAATCTAGAACTCACACAAATACACACACACACACGAGCCCCAGATTTACTGGTAACTCACAAAGTTCCCGTCTCATCCTGACTGCCATATTTCCAGAAAATAGCAGATAAGCCATTTTAAAGAAAAAAAGTGGTTATTTTCATGCAAGGACACTTCCTCCTAAATTATGTCAAGGCCACTGGTTAAGGTTAAAGAGTATCTGGACCTTGCTGTGCTCTTCTTTGTGGCCTCTTCCTTTTGCACTGTGGCTCAGCAGCATGACTGTGGCAGAGTTACCCAAGGAAGGAGAAGGGAAGCAAATCAACACAAGTTATTTTCTACTGGGCAATGAGATTAGGAAATTATGTTATGTGGATATATGAATGTGGCCTAATGAATCCTTGCTACTTAGTATAATTATAACACACCAATAAAAATAATGTGAAAAAAGAATGAGTTGTTTTCTAATGGAAGCAGCTATGTTTGAAGATCTCTTTGGCCATTCATTTATTCATTCAAGGAACATTCGCTGAATTGTAAATGTTCAAACATTCACCTTTAGTCAAGTACTATTCTTGTGGGCACAGACAATATGCCAGTGAGCAAGAAACTCATGGCTTAGAGAATTAGGTGAAAAAATTGAAAAGGCAATTATGAAACATTAATACAAGCTCTGGGGTGTAGGATCAGCACTCTGAGAGCATAGATGATAGGTTCCTTCTCTCCCCTGAGACAGTCAGGGAAGACTTCCTAGAGGAGGTAGAAGCTGAGACCCTCGGGATATGTAGGAGTTGACTGGGTGAAACAGCATGATGAGTAGGTTCAGGAAAGTGGAAAAGCAGATGCAAACGCAAAGAGGTGGGGTGGGTGCTTTACATTTGTGGGGGTGGAGGGGGGGGCGGGTGATGGTTAACAGGAGAGACTGGCAGGGTGGAAATTTGAGACTATAAAAACCAGCTTGGGCGTACTACTTTAAGTCAACAGACAACCAGAAACAGGAGTTAAGGAGAAACATGGCAGGTTCAGGTTTGCATTTTAGGAAGAGCCCTGCAGTTAGGGTGCAGAAAAGCAGATGGAGAAATGAAATTCAGGGAGGCCCCACAGAACTCTAGGATCAGTGAAGATGTCCACCATTTGTAGAGCATCCTCCCACACAGTGTCACCCTTAGTACCTGGAACAAACAGATGAAAGAGAAATGGCAGCCCCCCATGCATCACAGGCGAAGCTGTAAAAGAGGGCTTCTCAACTTTGGCCATACCGCCATCTTGGTCAGGTCATTCTGTGTGGCATGTGGGTATCCTGAACATCATTGGGTATTAACATCACCCTTTGCCTCTTCCCACTTGATGCCAGTAGATTCCTCCCACCAAACGTGACAATCAAAAACATCTCTAGATGTTGTCAAATGTCCCCTGGGAGGGCACAAACACCCCTGGTTGAGAACCTTTATTCTGCCTCAGTTCACACAAGTGAGGATGCCTCCTGGGACTTGTGTCTCCGTGGCCTCCATCAACACCTCCCCCGGTCCCTTAGCTTCATTGCTATGGCCTGGGCCAAGACATCACAATGTTAATTTGCTTCTCAAAACCTGAAGTTTTCACTGGGAAAAATCTTCAGAACAGATGTCTCTTTCCTCAGTCTTTTCAGTTTTCTCATACATTAAAGTAAGGATGACTCTTTCTTGTCTGCTAAAAATCCTTGGTGTCCTGGAAGCAAAAGAGACTTCCCTCATCTCATGTGCCATTCTGCACGTTTCCTCTCAAACCAGCAGAGCACTGGCACCAAAAATGAGTACACTTTGCTTGGCCTTGGAGTCTATTTCTGCCCTTCTAAGGGTATGTGCTACTGTCTTGGGCATTGCCATCCATACAATGATTTAAAGTTTAAAATATGCATTTAAAAAATGCTAATAATAGTGGGCTGGGGTAGTGGCTCAGCAGTAGAGCGCTCGCCTAGCACGTGCAAGACGCTGGGTTTGATCCTCAGCGCCACATAAAAATAAATAAATAAAATAAAAGTATTGTGTCCAACTAGAACTAAAAGAGAAAAGTATTTTTTTAAATAATAATCATAGTAATTCCTCTCATGGATCTGCATACCCGAGTTTGCTCTGTGATTAAATCTGTAGATGTATTAAAAAAAAAAAAACAACCAAGGGGCATTTTACAGGGTAGGTAGAGCAGCCAGAGCCCAGTGAGGCCCATTTCCTCCATTCCCTCTGGATGTTTAAGGCAGCAGTCATGGAGGGTCTCTTTCCTCACTCAAATTACCTGCCAGACAAAGGCAGGTTTTTAGAAGAGTCCTGAGCATGTAATTTTATTACCTTAGTGCCAATTTTAATGTAATTTATGTAATTTCTTCTGCAGAAGAAAAGTTATTTTCCTAAATACCTGGTAAAATGAGAGCTGATGGAAGTTTTTACTCCCACCAACTCTCTGTAAAATTTTCTACTAAAAGAAGGAACATGGAGAGGTGCTCAGCTCAAATGGCCTCATCTAGAAGCAAAAAGAACAAAAAAAAAAAAAAAGGCTTGCAGTGCCTTTCAGGTTTGGCAATATCAAATGCCTATATCTTGGCAGACCAAACATATCTCAGAGCCGGCCACCTGAGAAAGATCACTCTAAGCTCAAACTTGGTCAGGATTCTTAGCACATGATTGACATTCCAGGTTGGACCACTCCTGTTTGGGAACAGTCCTGGACATGTCAGGTGTTTAGCAGCATCCTTGGTCTCTACCCATTTGAGGCCAGTTGTGACAACTGAAAATGTCTCCATTTATTTTTCTCAAATATGGGAAACAATGAATTTTACCTTTTCATTCCAGGGTCTCCTTCATCTAGTCCTGGAACCATCAAGTAGTGGAGAGCAGGAAGCTGCATTTAGTGTTCAAGGTGAATTCATGGACAATAAAGAGTTGCCACTCAAGAGAATAGAAAAGATCAATCGACTGGGAGTCTCACACAGCCACATCCTGCAATTTTCCTCTAGCACCTAAAGGTCTATTTGCATAGCAGGAAGCTAGACCTGAACATCCCTTTATATGATTTATTCAGCAAGAGCTTATGTGGTCTATCTGGGCCAGGCACTGTCATAAGCACATCAGAGAACAGCGTATTTGCTCCACATAACCATGCTGTGGGGTAGGTGATCATTACCATTGCATTCCACAAAGACATTATACAAGAGACAGTGAACAGCAAACCAGAATTCAGACTAAAGCATTTGATTCCACAGCTGGGGCTTTTCATTAGAAGGCTATGTGTGTGGGTCACATGTTGGGGAAAGGGAAATGAATTTGAACCCAGATCCACCTGGTCTTATCTCTTGGCTCTGTCACTTCCCAGCTGGTGAACTCAGGAAGGTTGCCCGATGTCTCTGAGATTCAGCCTAGTTATGAATAGAATAGGGACAATGATACCTCCATCAAAGGACTGCAATGGGGACTAAATCCCACAAGTGTGGTCCCCAAGAAATGTTCAATAGGTACTGGTTAACTCTCCTTCTACCGTTTCAGAAGTGAGTCACCATGAACAGAGACAGAAGAGATGGAAGCAATGGTTATCACCAAAGGACTGGATTCTGAGTCCAAGTCACCATATTCTCTCAGCAGAACAACTTCAGTAGCCTCTGGAAGGGTCTCTCTGCTTCTCTTGCCCCTATAGAAGGTTTTTCACAATAATGCCTTTAACTACTCCCTTCCCTTAATGTACACCCGCTGCCATATGACTTGGAAGCTTTTCCTCCTTGAAAGTAGAGTCTGTTTATCCACCCCTAGAATCTGGTCTGGCTTCATGGGTTGTATGGCCAAAGGAATATGGTAGAAGTGACACTGTGGTAGTCCTGAGCTGAGGCCTCAAGAGATTCCCTGCATCTCCATACTCTTAGGGTCCTGTCCAGCCACGATGTGACTTGCCCAGGCGAGCCTAGTGGATGACATGAGACCACATAGACCAAAGCTCAATCGTCCCAGCCATGGTCCCTGATATGTGAGAGAGCCGAGCCAAGCTCAGTGGAGTGGATCCACCACCAGTGGATGAGTGAGCCCAGCCAGAAGCAGAGCAAGGTACCCAGCTGGGCCCAGCCCAAACCCCTGAGTAAAAAACACAAGCAAAACAAAATATGTTCACTGCTGAGTTCTGAAGTGGTTTGCTGCTTAGCAATGGCTAATACAACCTTCCCCCAACTTCTTATCCAAACAGCAATCAGCAGGATCATTGAAAACCCTAAGTTGGGCTGGTGGGTATAGCTCAGAGGTAGAGCATTTGCTTAACGTGTGAGAGGGTTCCATCCCCAGCACCAAAATACATAAATAGAAATAAAAAACAAATTCATTGTATATACTTCCCTGATTATAACTCTCTAAGAGATTAAAACTCAGGAATGGGGTTGAAACCCACACCGTGATCTACTTAGGTTTGCCTGATCTAGCCCAGGCCTACCTTTCTGACCCATCACCCACCACTGTCCCCATTGCTTCCCATGCTCTGGCCACACTGGCATTAATCCCATCCCTGGCAGACACCAACTTCCTTCCTCCTCAGGATTTTGCACCTATTGTGCCCTTTGTCTGGAAGACTCCTTTCCCCTTCATATTCAGATGTCCAGCTCCCGCCTACCATTGAACTCTCAACACTGACGTCCACTCTTCAGAGGAGTCCTACAGGCCACCCTAACGGCCCCCTTGCTTACAGGCGCTCTCTGTGTCTTATCAGTATCTGACATGATGGCTGCTCCCCACCAAGAGCAGAAGCTCCCTCGTGGCTAGAACTGTGCCTACTGCATCCACCATCGCACCACAGAACCTGCCCCTGAGCCCAGCACATCATGGGTGCTCATTAAATAACTGTTGAATGGATGAGGAAGGCAAGAAGGCCTCTGTTCATCCACTCAATGCTCCAGTTCCCCACCATCTTTCTCCCATTCTCCCCCAAGGACTAGGAGCTCGTGAAAAACATAAAGGGAATCATGTCCTCCAATTACCACATGTGTAGCCCAAGAGCAAAGCAGAACTGGACTGTGGGATTACATCACAAGCAAACCCATGCTGTGAGGCCCTATTAAAACCAAAGAGGGTTGATCCTGATTGCTGTTGCTGCCCAGCCCCACCACCAGCTCATGAAAGTGAGAAGAAAAATTGAACCATGCCTCTCTTTGTGCATCATACTGGGGGGAAGTAAGGAAGATTGACTCTCTCCATCTCCAGGAACCTTCTCAATGTTTCAGTCCTACTTATTATTTCCCTACTCAGCAAGAAGAAATACTCAAAAAATGAGAACCCCAAATCATGCCTGCCCTGAGAGGCTAAAACACCTGCTTTGATGAACCCCTTTATGATCAGGTTGCCCCAGCAGTTGTTCTGCTGAGCCCCTCCCCAACCGAGAAGGAAATGAATTTCCTTCCCTCACATCCAACTGCAGCTCATCCCAGCAGCCCTGAGCCAGCCTTGCAAATAAGAGTATGGGGGGCTGCCCCTATTCCCATTACGCGCATCAGAGATCACCAACGGCCAGCTCCCAGGACCACATGAAGCTCCCAGACATGTCTTGTTTGACCTGAACTATTATTTTTATCTGCATTAGGTGCCAACATTTAACAATAAGGTGACTTAACATAAAAATCTGTATGTCCAATTTCTCTTGGAAAATCATACACTCTGACCTGGAACCCACATCCCCCCAGTGCAAAACTGCCACCACTGGGGAACAGCTGCCCAGCAATGACAGGACAGGAGCTTCTCATTTCATCACAGTGTCACTCTGCCTGCCTCACACTGATGTAACTTACCCAGACCTCGTGGGTATTAAGATTGCAACCCTGTAACACACACACACACACACACACACACACAATAGTGAAATGAATAGGCCCCAAACCCAGTGCAATAACACCGCAGGCCCTGCATGGAGACCTTTACTAGACAGCTGTCTGAATCAAATGGGAAAGTCCAGAACTCTCAATTCCCCTTTGCCATATCTCTCTGCACCCTCTTCCCTGCAGAAGCAGCTCCTGCCATGACTGAAAATCATCCTCAGGAGAATAGGGACACATGGAGGGAAAGTGAACACAATTTTAAGACACTTACCGTAGTGCAGATTGCTAACTGCTCACCAGAATCCATTTCTTCTTCCTAGCACACAGCTCACTCACAATGACTAATAAAAACAGAGGTGTCCCGCCTGTGTCTCACTGGTGAATCTGAAGAGTTCAGAATCTCCAGGAATTTATTAGGAAAAGAAAAACAGGAGAATCACTGGCAGGGGAAAAGGTGTCAGATGACTCCCACTCACATGAGTCTTAAGGAGTAGACAGAATCCTGAAACCAGACATAAGTGGCTCCAGGGCTGACCTCAGTCCACCTTCAGCAAATCCCTGGCCTTAATCTCTTCTTCTGTAAAATGGGTATCATAATGTACTGACCCAAAATATTTGGTGGGAGGCATGAATAAGTGAACCTGTGTAACATGTCTAGCACACACATGTGTCAGTGCACAGTAGGACCAATTGGTGTTACCATTCTCAACTTTTAGATTTCTACTTCATGGAGAGCCCCAGGGTTTCTGCTCTAGACAGACCTAAACAGAGTTCCTTGAATAGATGTCAAAGCAACAGCCAGAACTGGTGCAAGTCAGAAATGAAGTTAAAGGACAAAAAAAAAATGAGACCAGAATGGTCCCTAAGGGAGAGTCAAAGAGGGATTTTCAAACACACAGAGGTTGGCATTACCTAATTTCTCCCTATCATACCATCCCCTACCATCACCAGCTGCTGAGACCAGCCACCTGCTAGGAATCGTCAAGAGGGAAATGCCACATCACAGTTCCAGAATTTGAACATAAAATACTACAGACTCACAGGAAAAACATATGGTATGATAGGAAGAAAAAAAAGTGGTTTTGAATGTCTCCAAGAAGCAGGGCTAATCAGATGAAGGGGAGGCAGCCACCACCATGAAGCAATTTGCAAAAGAGCAATCTCCCCTAAATGAAGACACACTAAATAAACAGCTCCCAGGATACACAGAGAAAGCGCATCTCCGTGCCAAGCATCCTGGGCAGGGGCTGCCTGGGACACTGCGCCAGCTTGCACCAGGGACTAGAGGTGTACCTCTAGCAGAGCCACTGCTCCTCGTGTTAATCCCCCGCTTCCAGCCAAACTCCATTGGGGGAACTTGACCTTCCTTAGAGGAAGCAGGGCAGGAAAGCAATCAAGACACTGTGTGGCCCTAAGAGAAGACCTGTAGTAATGTGGTTTTTTGTTTTCTGTGCCTTGATGTTTTGGCATCTGGAGCCTGGCTGCCCTCGGATGAGCATGATGATGAGTAACAGAGAGCAAACAAGTCACCCCTGGGCACAGCAGCTTCATATGCAAACAACCAATCCAGAGCCCTCAACCTCCTTCTTCCTGGGGCCACCATCCTTCTGTGCTAATCACCCTAGGGTCAGGTACTACAACACCTTACACACCAGAGCCTGCTGCAGATATGCCAACCAGCCAGTCCTGCCCCGCTCACCTGCCTCACCCTTCCTTCCCCGTGGAGGCTACAATAACAGTTCTTGCCCCATTCCCGACCCCCCAGCTCTGACCAACCCTGGTGTCTCCCCGCGGGGCCTCCTGTGATGTGGAACGCCCCCTTCTCTTGGGATCTGAGTACAACACGCTGTCTTTCCAGTGGCAGTTATCTGTCTGTTGGCCTTGCCATACCTAAATAATAATTAAACCTTATTTTAAAATATAGTCTAAGCCATCTCCCAAAGCCACCCAGTCCCTGAGATCTTTAGTCTGCTGGTCTTGGAGTTTCCTTCCATGCCAGAGTGGCCGCTAGGTAAAAATCAGCCGAGACAAGGTAAATTCACAAAACATTAGTTGGCTTACATTAACAATGACCCTGGGGAATTCCCTTCTCCTTAGAACTCAAGTGTATTCTCCTGAGGTCATTGTCCTCTCAGCTCATCCCTGAACCCTCCAGTGAAGAGTCCCATGAGGAGGTGACTCTTAGATGGAGATGTCAAATGAAGTGAGGAAGTCCTAACCTAGTGAGCCATGTGTGTATCTAAGGATAAAGTTCCAGGCAAAGAGAACAGCACGTACAAACGCCCCGCTATTAGAACAAGACATACCTGCCTCCTGGTAAAACAAGTTGTCTGGCGTCACTCTTTCAAGATTCATTAGGCTGAATGAAAGAAGCCAGACACCAACAGCTTACATTGGGCTGGGGGGTAGCACAGTGGTATAGCACTTGCTTAGCATGTGTGAGGCCCTGGGTTCATATCTGGTATGATTTCAATTGCATGAAACATTCAGAATGGATAGATGCATAGAAACCTAATGCTTAATAACAGTTTCCAGGGAATGGGGGAAGAGATGAATGGAAGTACCTGTTTAATTGGCACAGGGTTCCCTTTTGGGGTGATGAAAGTGTCTTGGGACTTGTTATGGTTTAGATATGAGGTGTCTCCCAAAAGCTGTGTTGAGAAAACGCAAGAAAGTTTAGAGGTAAAATGATTAGATTATGGGAGACTTAACCTGATCAGTGCAATAATCCAGTGCATTGACCAGGAATTAATTGGTTGGTGACTGTAGGCATGTAGGATGTGGCTGGAGGAGGAGGATCTTTGGGGCATGTCTTTGGGGTGTATATTTTGTACTTGGTGATGGGAGCGCTCTCTCTCTCTCTCTCTCTCTCTCTCTCTCTCTCTCTCCCTCCCTCCCTCCCTCCCTCCCTCCCTTCCTCCCTCCCTCCCTCTTCCTATCCTTCCTGGTACAGTGAGCTGAGTAGCTTTCCTCTGCCACACTCTTCCGCCATGATGTTCTGCCTCACCTTGAGCCCTAAAGAATGGAGTCCACCACTTACGGACTGAGACCTCTAAATAAACTTTTCCTCCTCTCATTGTCCTTGCCAGGTCTTTTGGTCACAGCAGTGAAAAAGCTGACTAAGACAGGACTAGACAGAGGTGGGGGTTGCCCAAGATTTAGATGTACCAAATGCCATGGAGTGGCTCACTTTTAAGTGGATGATGGTCAATTTTCTGTTTCATGAATTTTGCTTCACTTTTAATGTTTTTTAAAAAGGAGCCACCTTTGTATTACCCTCACACGCTTCTCTCTAGTCAGATCCTACCCCCTGGGGAATCTGTCTTTTTCTCTCCTTGTTACTATTTTTCTCTCTTTTCTCCTTCCATTCTCCCTCTTGGTTATCTGTGTGAGCATGACTAACTTTCACAGGCACCAATTCACCCAGAAGATGGGACCAAAAGACTTATCTGCCAGACCTTCCTCAAAGAAAACCCAGTATTTGAGCAAAAATATATGCTGCAATAGAGAGAGAGGAAGGGACAATCAGCAACCCTGACTAAAAATGCAGCAACGAATACACCCCTTCATCCATGCCTCTGCCCCCACCGTCTGCCTGCTGAGGAGAAGACATTATTAATCAACAGGCCACCTCATACCTGCTTTGTGTCTCCCATTACCTAACCTCAGCCTCTTGCCTGAACTTTTGGTTGGAACTGCCTCCTTCCTGCTTCCCTCTCTTCTTCACTTAGATCCTGCATGCTCAGGCCAGAAGAATTTTTAACAGAATATCTATTATGTTAATACCTTGCTCTCAAACGTCAGATGGCGCCACCATAACATAATGGAGTTCTGATTCCAACAGCAGACGCCATTGCAACAGGAGGCCAACTCCATCCTTGGGCTCCAGCCCCATTCCTCATGGACTGAGCGCTGTCTGCTACATCGTTTCAAGTTTTATGTCATTGCTTATCCTCTCACTGTCAGAAATACCTGTCCATCCATCTCTTTCCTGAGTATCCAAATCTGCCTCATCTGTCCAGATCCACTCCCGCCACTCATGTGGGGACAACTTCACTGAGTCTCCTGCTCAGAGTCCACCTCCCCCTTCTCTTGCCATCAGCACTGGTGGGGCTGATGTGCTCTTGGTAAGAAGGAAGAACATCTCATGCAGTCAAGAATGTCTTGAAGTTGGAGACCTCGCCTCGGTGAGCTCTGTGGGCCCAGCTAACACAGTGATTGGCACTTGTGCACAGAGACATTGCTTGTTGAAATAAACTGTATTGAAAGTTCTCAAGGACACCTAAAGGATTTTTAGCAACGTGTCCTAGACTTTGTGAGCCTTGTTTCTTCCATAAAAATGAGATTTGCAGCAAAGACCTTGGAAACTAATTAAGTATTAGGACATTTCTATGCTCAGACACAGGCATCCATGCTCTTCGGTAACACTCCCACAGAATGGCACCATCAACCCATGTTCTCCTCTTTTACTTCATTAATATTTGACTTCTCTGGCTTTCAGTTGTCTTGAATATTTTAATTACAGAATCTTATTACATGCTCAGGGATTTTAAGAGAAACAGACACAATTTTCATAAAAGTTTTATGAATCTGACTCAATATGTGAATATATTTCAATCCAATAATATTAATAATAATTAAAATTTATGGCAGACTTACTTGGTGCCAAGCATTATCTCATTTAATCCTGACTACAGTCTTAAGGGGGTTCAGAGAAGTTAAGTATTTGCCCAAGGTCACACTGAGCCTGACCCAACCAACACGTTTTGCCAATTTCCAAAGTTGCAGCTTTATTATCTTTTTTATTAATGTCTAAGACTCATGGAACCCTTGCTACCTACAGGGCAGTACGCTTGTTTCTAGAAATGCTAGGAAATCAATGCTGCTCTCTTTTCCCAAGAGCAGCCTCCACCCAATGGCTGAGAAGCTGGTGGATTGAGGGAACTGCTCCCTCAGCTCCTCTGAGCAGCACCCTGAAGGCTGCGTCCTCCACTGACCGCCAGAGCTGCCTGATGTGATCCCCCTGGACAGCACACCTGCACTCACTGACTTCCTTTCCCCAGATTACACTGCTATCTCCAATGGTCACTCTCACAGGATCACCTCCCAAAGGGAACTGACCGGTAAAGTTTGACATTAAGATTGGCAAGCTTTCCAGGTGTTGTGGTGCAAGCCTGTAATCCCAGCAGCTCAGGAGGCTGAGGCAGGAGGATCACAAGTTCAAAGCCAGCCTCAGCAACTCTGCAAGGCCCTAAGAAACTTAGTGAGACGCTGTCTCTAAATAAAATATATTTTTTTAAAGGGCTGGGGATGTGACTTAAGTAGTTATGTGCCTCTAGGTTCAATTTCCCCATACACACACACACACACACACACACACACACACACACATGCGCAAATTTCTTCGTAATAAATATTTTCAGCTTTAAAGGCCAGTCCCCCTCTGTCTCACCACTCTAGCCTGCCATTGTAGCAACAAGGCCAAGAGAGACAATATGTAAATGGGTAAACACGGCTGTGTTCCTATAAAATCTTATTTATGGACATTGACATTTGGATTTCAAATAATTTTTATGAGTCTTGAAATATTATCTTTCTTTTGATTTTTTTTGCAGCCATTTAAAAATCTGCAAATTCTTCCCAGTGGTAGTTTGCCAACCTCCACTTTACAGTGTTCTGTTGTAACCCTCGTGTTAACCATACAAAACGAGGTCCATCATTGTTTCCATCTTCCAGGTGACAGAAATGTAAGTTCAGGAAGGTTCGTGGCTTTAACATAACACACGTGCAACTTCCATTCAGAAACAGTGGTCAGCCAAATCCAGAGGTGGTCCTGCAGAACGTCTGCTCCAAAGCTCCTGATACCCCACCATTTTGGAGAATAGAGTGATTATTTTTGTTCCTGAGTTGGTACCTTCCTCTTTGCACCTCTCAGCTCAGCCTGCTGACAGCAGCCTGGTGACTCAATATTCAGTATGGCAGGCAGCAGCTGCACCCAGATGCCAGCCGAACATGACGTGCTGATACACACCTTGGTAACAGCTGCTGCCTCTGCCTTCGCTAAGAAACCGTGCACCATCCCAGCAGGAAAGAGGAGCTTGAGAAGATCCCAGGGAGAGTGGAGTGGCACCTTGCAGCCAGGAAAGCTGGAGCAAGCTCTTCACCTACCGTTCTGTTGGCATGACATCGACCTGCACTTCTCTGTAGTGTTTTTGTATATAGGACCCACCTGTTTGTGTGATTAAGAGCATAGTACATTGCACCCTTGGGGCCAAGTAGAACTTGGTTAGACAACTCCAAGCTTGGAGTGGGCATGCCAAGCCCCATATCAAGTCAAAACAGCACAACAGAAGCTCTCCCAGTTGGCCCAATGGCCAGGTGGAGAAATAACACTCTCATAGGACTTGCATGGTGCTTGCCATGGGCCAGGCTCTGGCCTAAGACTTTATATACATGAGCTTATTTTATTTTCACAGTAATCCTACAAGTCAAGGGCTATTAAAAACCCCATTTTACAGACAAGGTCTCTGAGTGGCCAAGTTAAGTTTCCCAGAGTCACAGTTAAGAGTATGGCAAAGCTGGATTTGAACCCAAGAAGACTGACTCAGCCCATACTCTAAACCAGGGTTGGCAAACATTTTCTGCAAAGAGACAGATAGCAATATTTGGGGCTTTGCAGGCCACAGATGGTCTCCTACACAGACTCCTTTTTTTTTTTAAACAACCCTTTAAAAATGTGGAAACCATTTTTAGCTCAAGGGCTATTCAAAACCATCCCTCTCTAAACCATTGTCCTATGGAATGAAGGTGCTATGTTTGTATGCCCCCAAAATTCATGCTAAACCTTAATGTATTGGGTGATGATATCAAGAGGTGGGGCCCTCAAGAGGTGATCAGGTCATGAGGGTGGAAGCCCCCACGGATAAGACTAATATCCTGAAAAAGAGTCCCCAGAGAGCTTGGTGTCCCCTTTCACCATGTGAGGACACAGCTAGATGGTGCCATCCATGAAACAGGAAGCCCACACCTCACTAGAACACAACTCTACCGGCACGCTGGACTTCCCAGTCTCTAAAACTATAAGAAACAAATTTCTCTTGTTGTTTATAAGCTATTTCATTGCCGGCATTTTGCTAGAGCAGCCCCATGGTTTAAGACAACAGTTTTGAAAAACTAGCCCCAAGTCCCCACCCCTACCTGTGCCTGCTGCACCCTTCGCTCTGTGACCTGCAGTGCCCACCCACTCTGATCTTGGGCCTGGCCATGTGACTTGCTTTGGCCAATAGGATTTAGGCAAGTATGGCCCACACTGAGGCTTTAAGCACATCTGCACAACTCTTGCTCTTTTACCTTCTCTGCCATCAGCATGAGGACAGGCTGACCTTGGTCTGCCACAGATGGTCTCCTTCACACACTCTTTTTTTTTTTAACATCACATGGAGAAAAACTCAGCTACCCAGTCACCCAGACTCCCCTGCAGAGGCCAGCCTAAATGCACCAACCCCCAGCCAACCCCTGGAAAGGTGAGAGAGCCCAGCCACTCTGGGCAGAGCTGGCTACCCTAGCCATAGCCACAGGCAACTGCAGAGCCTGAGCAAACCCAGCTGGGATCAGGCGAACCAAGGCCAGGGGCTGAACAGGTGCATCATTCATCACCAAATCCGGTGGCTGGGATGCCTCATGACAGTGGAAATAAATACCTACAACAAAAGGAAAGACTTTGGGCTGCAGCTAGTAGAATTCCAAATGTGTTCATCAGCTTCCTATCACTGTGACTAAAACACCCGACAAGAACATTTAGAGGAGGAAAATTCGAGTTCCCAGTTTCAGAGGTCTCAGTCCACGCTCAGACAACTGTATAGTTCTGGGCCCAGGCGAGGCAGAACATGATGGCAGAGGCAAGTGGAAGAAAGCTTTTCACCCCATGGTACCCAGGAAACAGAAAGCAAGAGGAGCCAGGGACAAAACATAGTCCCTAAAGACACAACCCCAGTGACTCAATTTATCCAGCCACAGCCCACCTGCCTACAGTTACTACCCAGTGATCCACTCAAAATATTAATCCATCTAATAGATGAATCCACTGATTAGGCTACAGCTATCATAATCTAATCATTTCTCCTCCTGTGTTAACACAGGACCTCCTGAGGGACACAGCTATCCAAACCCTAATACCAAGTAAAGAAGAAAAAAGTAGTGTCATTGCAGGTTCCTAGAATGATCTACTGAGGTCAAGGACTAGCACATCCTCTCTTCCCTCCTTCTTTCGATCAGCAAACCACCAGCAGTTCTTGGGTTCTGTATTTTGAGAGGAGAGACTGAAAGACACCCTTCCTTTTAGTTCCAAGTAAACCTTCTGGAGGCATAGTCACTGGTTTTAGAAAGTGGGGTACCAGGATTTGCTTGGTTGGAATCAGGGGACCCCACAGGGTCCTGATGAAACATGGAAGCACTTGCTACAACCCATCTGTATAAGACAAAAAGATGCTTCCCATGAAGCATCTGAGTGCTGAGTGACTCCCTGTGGGAGCCGTTCCCATGGAGCAAGGTTAAGGGGGTAGACTCTGGAGCCACACTCTTTGGTTCAAATCTGACTCTGTCATTTTCTGACCTACACATTTCTTAACCTCCCTCTGCTTCAGTTCCCACATCTGAAAAGTAGCACTAATAATAGTGCCTATCTCGCAGGGTACTATTAGCATCCTTATGGAGATGATAAGAGTTAACATTTGTAAAATGCTTGAACGGTGTCTACCAGAGAGCAGGCTCTCCTCTCTGTAGGGAGCAAATGCTCAAGGATATAGGTATCAGAGCCTACTAACCAACACGTGTATACGCATGGAGCCTACGTGATGCTGTAAGGAGAACATACTGAAAGAGTAACTAGCATCAGGAAATAATGATGGAATCATTCAGACCCAGGACAAGAAGAATGGGAGTTAAAGTATTAATCAGAAATAAAAATGACCGGCTGCCTTAAATGTTTATATTCTGCCAGGTGCCATAATTCTTACACATCATATATTTGCTCTGAGAGAGAAACTAGAGTAATCAAGGATAACCAACTGAGAGGAAAGCTGCTGGCTGATTAATGGCTGGATATTTCTCTGAGCTGCAGGAAGCTTTCCAGAGACTCATAAATGTCCACCCAACTTCAGAATTTCCTGTAGATGTGGCAGACTACGCTAGTTGACTACCCATTACCTGCTCCTCTACATTTTTCTGTGACAACACTGCCTAGATTTGGACCAGCCTGTGTGTCCAGGCTCACGATTAGTTCAAGCTCATCTCAACAATTCTATTCCTCAATTATGCAGCCTCCCTAGCAGTTGATAATCCCATGAGACACAGTTTTGGCCATTGAGATATAAAGGAACAGTGCTGTGAGGATCAATGGAATCTGCATAAGCTCCAAATTAGTTGATAAAAGGTTATGGACAACCAGAAAGATCCATTCTTCGTAAACTAGCTCTGAATTCAGAAAGAATGACTGGCAAAGCAGCAGCAGCTTTGTGACCATGGGGAAAAGACCAAAAGTTATTAGCCAAAACAATGTTGAAATCAATGAAACAATGCCAGCAATTGCCTACATTCAGAATTGTCACTTCATGAGAAAAAAAATTTTGAATGCAAATATGCTCCAAATGAACTAAAATTCTCTGCATTAAAAGGTAGTTCAAATGAGTTTGGGGAATGCAGCATCCTTGATTCCTATCTTCTAACATGCTAAGTATGCACCAAGAGCTCCTAAATTTTGCATATGGTGAAGAGAAACTGACTCTTCTTGCTCTGGGGTCCAAGTACTGATTTCAGGAAAAGGAACTCATGAGTTCATCATGAAATAGGTGAAGCATGATTGTCCCAGTTTCTTTCAATCAATCACTCTCCAGTGCCTCCAGAACAGGGTGACTTTTTGATATGGCTGTTTCTGCTACCAGAATATATGGAAGGATCCTGGGAACCCTCAAGGTAGTGAACATCCCAAAGCAAGTTCCCCATACTGCAGAATCTCACTATGACATTTAAAGGTTTTGAGAAGTCCTGCAATAAAGACACCCACACAACTTTGCTTAAGTCAACGGTTTCAAACCTCTTTCTTTTCTTTACAGTTTCCCTTTCCTTAAAAAATAAATAGCTTAACATCAATTCATAGAATGAGCATTTCTCAAAATTCACTTTGGGAAACTGATGGAGAACAGATCTATCCTCTTCACCACCCTGACAGAGGCATTTTTTCACGCTGGCATTGATGCTAATTTAAGTGCAGACTTATCCAGAGAACAGAATAGAGATGAAAATAGTCAAAGATGGCCTGAGATGAAAGAGACCTTAGAAGTGAGAGGGTTCAAAGTTTTCTTTGTACTCATGAGGAAACAGAAGGTCCAGGGAGTGGCTTGCTGGAGAGGCCAACAGCCCCAGCTCCTGGGGGAACATGGGCTCTCCAGACACAAAGCCATCTCCCCACCACAGTGGGGGCCCCAGTCCCTGAAGGGTTCCCCCCCATTGGAGAGGAGAATTCTGAGGCACCAGCTTCCACACAAGGGGGTAGCACCACCATGCAGGAGCACCCCAAAGGGGCGGAATCTGGGAAACAACTGCAGATCATTCAAGTTTTGACATTTCTTCAGTAGCAGTGAGCACAGGCTATAAATATGGCTGACCCCCTGGCAACAAATTCACTTCCACCACTCCCTGGCCAGGTGACCTTAGAGAAGCCACTCTGCCTCTCGGTGCCTCTGTTATCTCATCTGGTATAGGATGGGTCTCCACTTAAGAGGATTGTCATCACCATAAATGAGATAATATTCTCCAGATGCTTTGGGCTGTACCTGGATGGAGAATATGTGTTCAGAAAAAATAAATTGCTTCTATTGTATGATCCCATTTATCTGAAATGTCCAAAATAGGCAAATCAATCTTTTTAGAGACAGATCTTAGATGAATAGTTGACAGAGGTTGGGGAGAGGGAGGATAAGGAGTAACTGCTAATGGGTGTGGGGTTTCTCATTGAGGCAATAAAAATGTCATAAAACGGAAGCACAATCC
This sequence comes from Spermophilus citellus, assembly GCF_964194105.1. Taxonomy (NCBI): domain Eukaryota; kingdom Metazoa; phylum Chordata; class Mammalia; order Rodentia; family Sciuridae; genus Spermophilus; species Spermophilus citellus. The sequence goes on from NC_138187.1 coordinate 10,448,062, forward strand.
TGTGAGTACACTGAACTAAAAACCTTTAATTGTGTAGATGGGTAAATTATATGCTGTGTGAATTATTTTTCAATAAAGATTTGATTAAAAGTAAAGAATGTGTGCTTTGACTATGTTTAGAGGAGGAACCACATCACAGTCTACACTTGAGCCTGGCACTTAGTAGGCACTCAATAGTACGAAACTGAATTATACTGTATTTTCTGATTTCTAAGACGCTTTGTCCTTAAAAGAAGTTGGCACATCTCTTGAAATTGATATGTTATCAATGTCATTTTCCCCCAAAAGAGAGCTGCTCTTAAGTCAATGGTTTATCTTGCAATCAGCAGCATCCTGGAATCAAGAACTATGGCAACAAATGCATTCATCCAAAACTGTGATTGATGATTTTCACGTACCAGACTTCAGAGAGCATTATCGCTTCTGTCTTCCTCACATGAGGAATCTAGTGTAGAATGTTCATCTATGGGCTTTTTATAGAACATTGTGGCAATCGACTTGGCTTAATGGCTGTTAAAATCTTCTTGGAGCATCAGGACTAAGCTGAACTCCGCTGCTTAGGATGACGTAGCCAGTGCTACCTCGGTTCCAACCCCACACACCTGTGGCCCAGCAGAGTCCACCATAGCTGCAGGTCATGTTCCTCATGCCCTGCATGGCTTCATGCTTCAGGTACACACAGCTCTGTACTTTTCTGCTTACAGGGTTCCTCCAGGCTGGGAGCTTGCTTGGAACACATGGGAGCCAGCACTGAGGAGATCGTCACTCCACCAAGCTCAGGCTCTCTCCGGCTCCCTTCTCTGGACAATTCTGGAAACATGTCCCACAGGTTTCTCCAGAGGTCCCCACTCAGCTCCAAAGGAACCTGCCAAACACTTTCTGACTCCCTTTCCCTGTGTCACTTACTCCCACCTCTCTAAGGTGATGATCTGCTCACATCCTTGTCTTGGGGTTTGCTTTTAAGGAAACCCACGCTGAGAATAATGTTTTGAAAACAGATGAAACTTTAAATGGCTTATTATCTGTATTTATTTTTACTTCATCTCACCTTACAGAGGATCTGTGGTGGCCTATAACTGAATTACATTCAATAAAATGATAATGGATTCATAAATAACAAGGAACCTAGATCAGAAAATGAAGGAATGGGTAGAAATTGAATACACTGTCTTTTAATGATAGGCGTATATATCAGAAATGGGTCTACTTGATTGGGCCATTGTTCTGGCTTTAGCAGTGGCCTTGACCAGGATGGCACAGGGACTCAGTCTTATTCCAAATGTCTCTCGTCCGTCCCCTGGGACCAGTGGGCTAGCCTGGGAATATCTTTCTCCTGGCAATGGCAGAGGTCAAGAGGACGCAGGCCCAAGAATGAGGCACTTTCAAACTTCAACTCAAGTCACATTTGCCAAATGGAGCCATGTGACCCTTGAGTCATAGTGGGAGAGCACTGCAGAGTCATATGACAAAGGCGTGATCTCAAGAGAAATGATAAATGGGAGCCAAGTTGCCACAGGAGACAGACATGAAGAGGTTTAAGTCTGGTTGGGTCTAAATAGCTGGCATTTGGACAATACAAAGTGGCTGGATTTATTTCTCCAACATAGTTACATTTTGTGATAATTCCCTTAAGTGCTACAAGACGAATGGAAATAGTTTCCTGTGGACTTGGAGGTCAAGTAAGAAAAATCCAAATACCCAAGGAAACAAGAGAAGACTTGAATCCCAAGCAGAGAAATGACAGCATCTGTTGTTGGCCCATGTGAGGAGGGCTCCTGAGAGGGGTCTTCTACCTAGGGAACTGGTAATAAGGGGCTGCTCCAGACAGGCTTTTACACTGCCTTTTTGCTGAGAAATCTTCAAGGTGACCCCATGCAGAACTTGAGGCTCTAGGGAAGCAGAGCAGCATCCCACAGAGGCCTGCGAAAGGGGGGGGGGGGTACGTTCTCCTTTGCAAATGGTTAAAAAGCCCAGATCCAAACCTAAAATTAGGAAATTAAAACTAAATAAGGGAATTCAAGCAGAACCATTTCCATCAAAAGCAGCAACCATATGGGCCACGCTGTCAAGTAAAGACCATCAAACTGAAAAGTGCAAATGAATCTGGGAGATTAGACAGATAACTCAAAAGAGGAGGAAACGTGCCTTTTGAAAGCCCAGATCACGGAGCCGATTTGTCACCCGCAGGAAGGCTGCCCTCCACTTCCGTCCAGTCCTTTGAGACAACCGCCTGCCTTAGAACATTTGGTGTTGCCCCTGGAAAACTTTCTACAAAGAAGAAAGAAGGAAAAAAAAGTCCCCCAGGATATTACCCAGTAGAAAGCTCTTTTTAAAAGTGTCTATACCAGCCTGTTGTGTGTTTTAATGAGTTGAAATGTGCACCTCCATTGGCTGGGATTTTAAAGACAGCCTTTCTGCCTGCTCCCTCTGGCTCCTACTAGTTCCTGTTTGATTCTGCATATTCATAAAATGCTCGGCAGGACACATCACAGTTCAAACAAGCTTTCAGCTTTGACGACTTCAATAAGCCTGTTCCTCTGCACTCGGCAGTTAATTCACTGAGCTCATAAGACACTCCTACTGGGCATTTTGAGCTGTGAGTTGGCAGAGCAAGGTGCTGATTTCAAAGGCAGATAACGGCCTTTGTGGGGGACAGGAGGAAAGGGTCTGCCAGACAGGTTCTGCCCACTTCTGATTAGCATGGGGAAGAGAAGCCCTCCGCCATCTCAGTTTGCAAAAGAGTTTATGTTTTACTTTTCTTCTTCTTCTTCTTCCCCTTTGGGAAATCCTATTAAGCAAAAAAGGCAACTGTAAAATGCAAAGAGAGAAAGAGAAGAAGGGAGAACACCCCTGCCAGTAATTTGTGAATGTCCTCTGAGCCCTGACATCTGTTCCATCACGTGAGGTTCAAGGTCACCTTGACTTTTTAGTTGGTTTGTAGGGTTGGCACCCTCATTGCTTTCCCCACCTTCACTGTGGCCCAGGGTCTTCTCTGTCATGTGACCACAGCAACACTCCTAGGACATAATTTGGATCCACATTCCTTCGTTTATTCAGCAAATAATGTTTGGGGTATCCACTAGGTGCCAGGCAGGGAGCTGGGCTCAGGGACACACAATGAGGAAAGCAGACAGAGCCCTGGCCACGTGGCGCTTAGTCTAGCAGAGGAGGGCACGTTGGTCATATGACAGCAAAAATAGATGGGAAGTGACTAGTGTGGAGCTGTGAGGTGGAGGGGCCAGGAGCCCCAGAGGCTCAGGACAGAGGAATGGAGATCCAGGAAGGTTCCCTGAGGAGGAGACGGTTGACAGCAGTGGCAAGATCCTCGGGACTAAACAGAGGATGTGAACAGGATGGGATTGTACAGGAGACAGGAAACGAGCCTCCCAGAGAATGGGAATAGGCTTGAACAGAAGCACTGCGGTGGGAGAAGTACGGCAAGCTTCAAGGATCCGGGTCTGTGCACGTCCTGCTCCCCTCACTCTTAGGAGAAGGTTCGAACCCCTGACCAGAGCCTACCGGATCTAGCCCCTGACAGCTCACCTCCTTCCAATCCCATCCCTCCCCTTCATGCTTCCACCGTCCAGGCCACCTCAAGCCCACCCCGTACACCATCTTGGGGCCCCTTGAAGGGAAGAGAAAGGACCTTGCTGGGGAAGTCGTCTTTGCACACACAGGCCACCATCACACCACAACCCTAAAAACTCATTGCTGAGTGCTCCCATTTCACTGGAGAGGAAAGCAAGGCTTGGGGTGGATCAGCAACAAGACAACCATCCCACAGAGTAGGGGAGAACCAGGGCTCAAACCCTGGTGTTCTGACACCAAAGCTTGACTAACATGTTATACTGCTCCCCCTCAGTGCAGCAGAAGTTGGGAAGAGAAAATGGGGAAGGTCTTTGGGAGAATATTGAGCAGGCCCATGTGGCTCCTCTCCCAGGCCAAGTCCACCTCTTAGTAGAGGCCGTGCCAACCAGGCCCAGAGGAGAGTTCAATATGTTGGTCAGCCACGTTTGCCTTGAGCACAGCCCAGGAAGGGAGAGCACACGTGCCAGGTACTTTGCATCCCTGGACCAGCTGAATGTATCCTCTAGGTACCTCCCCCAGCCACATTTGGGAAGCAGAAGCATGGAAGAAAGTTCCTTCTGCTGAAGACCTCCCTGGGCTTCCTCTGAACCCTCCAGGGCTTCTGCATGTGCAGTTCCAAAGCCCCCCAGTTCCTTGCAGATCAAGTCGGAGATGCAGCTGGCACCCAGGTCAGCAGACTCTCCTGCCACCAGGCTTCTCTTCTCAGGATTACACAGGCCTCACCTCTGAGGAGCTACACGCATCTCTCCCCACCAGGCATGAAAACCATTAACCAGTTAGCTTCCTCCTCATTTCCCCCAATAAGACTCCAGCACAAAAAGCAGAAACTTGATGACCTCAGACCCCATGGCCAGCCTTCAGCCACACACAGGGCTGCCATTTTCAGAGACTCTCCCTGACTTCATGCTGCCCCGGAAGAAACTTGGGAAATCCAGGGCCGTCTCCTCTAGTAGTCTATTACAGTGACGCTTATGAACCTGGCAGTGTCCAGAGTTGTGCCCAAATCCATTGGTGGGGTTTCGACGGTTTTGACCATGCCATCTGTGTCCACAAAAGAGCAAATAAAGGTAGCTGCTCCTCTTCACCACACGGAGCTCCCCAAGCTTGGAGCTTTCTGGAGGAAACGTAAATACACACGTTCCTCTCGTCTTCCTGTCCCGTCCTTGGCTTTGGCACTCATATTACAAAGAACATTTATGAAATGCAATCAGCTGCAAAGGCTTTTTTAAAGGCAGACTTTAAAATCATCTCTCTAGGTCTAATTATTTTTCGTAGGGAGACCAATACTTCATTTCACTGTGTTTTGGGGGGGCTCAACAGCCATCTTCCCTCCCACAATAATCAGGCTACAATTCAGAACACATGAGGACAAGGGACTTCACAGGACCCAGGGGCAATTTCCATAATGGATACAGAGAGGGTTAGGTCCTCACCAGACGCTTGCTTCCGGAAGCTTTATGATCAGAATTAGCTGGGTTGGGCTCCTCTGCATCCTCTTTCCTCCACCCCTCTGTTTTGAGGACGACTCTAAGTTAAACAGAAAGTAAACATTTTCTGCTCGGTTTTCCAAGACAGTAGAAGCAGAGGGTTAGAGCACAGACCCTGGAGCCAGACCTCCTGGGTTTGAATTCTGGCTGCATCTCCTCTTAACTGCACCACCCTGGGCAAGAGGTGCAACCTCTCCGGTCTCAATTCACTCATGGAAGATTAATAATAGTACCTCCCCATGGGGCTGTTATGGGGGGTGAAAGGAGCTGATACTCGTACTTAGAATGGAACTGGCAAGTAGGAAGTAGCACATATGTATTTGTTAAATAAGATAAATGTCTGCCCTGCATCCCCCCACACCTCCCTTCCATCCTGACTAACAGCTGGCTGTGTCTCAGAATGGCAGAATGTGAGGACAGAGACTGGAGTGGCAGCTGCCAAGGACCCAATGAGCTGGAAGTTCTTGCCATCCATGTCACAGCAAATGGACAAGTCCTGATGTTGTTCTTTTTCTTTTAGATTCTTTTCATGCAATGCCTAAAAATGTTTTAATTAACTGTCGTCGTTTTAAAAGGGGATTGTCTCAAATAAAAATGTGGTCCCGTGGCTACTCTCAGAAATAACACATGCGCTCTACCTTGCTGGGCTCGCCTCCCTACAGCAGGTGGGTAGGGGAGGCTCTCTGCAGTTCTCTGGTCCTCTCTGCCTGCAGGCTTTGCTCATTTACCTCACCCACCCGGCCCTGAGAGGCATTTGAAGTCATCACCCTCACTCTATGTTATGCTGTGGCTAAGCCTCACAAAGGCCCACACGTTAAACCCAGCCTGAGGCACCACTGGGAGGTGGTGGAACCTTTAAGAGGTGGCGCCTAGCGGGAGGTCTTTGGTCATTGGGGGTGTGACTTAAAGGAGGTTTTGAGAATCTGGACCCTTCCTCTTCCTGTTCTTTGCATCTCAACCATTAAGTGAGCAGTTTTAATCCAGCATGTACTCCCTTTCCCACCATGATGTTCTGCCTCACCATGGGCCCAAAATCAATGGGACAAATTAACCATTAACTGAAGCCTCCAAAACTATAAGCCAAAATAAACCTGTTTTCATTACAAGTTTTTTATCTCAGGTATTTGTTATAGTAACAGGAAGTTGACACCCATGATGTCCTGGATATGATTCTTCAAAAATGAAGCACCCAAAGTTCAGACCCTGTGGATGGTTCTGGGCACCCCACTTTCTGTTTCCAGTCTGGTATTTCCTTTGGTTTAATGAAGATTGAGCTAGACTTCAGCCCAAGAATGTCCATATTATTCACTAAGGTTTCACATAAAATTTTACTTGGAAAAAAATTTTGTTTTAAAACAAGTCTGGTGTTTTGTTTTGTTCATTGATTTTTACTCTAAAATCATGTGCTTCAAAAGATTCTCACCCTGAGAAAAACAAATGCTTGGAAACTATTAATTTCTTAGGGTTGCTATAATGAAGTTCAATGCATTGGGTGGCTAAAGACAAGAGGAATTTATTCTCTCACATTCTAAAGGCTAAAACTCCAAAGCCAAAGTGGCGGCAGGTGGTTTACTTCTTGGAACTAAGAGAACCTGCCCAGGCCTCTCCCCCAGTGCCAGTGGCTGCCGGTACTCCTCCCTACTCGGCCTGAGGAAGCAGCACTCCAATTTCCCTTCTCCATTGCCACATGCCTGTCCTCCCTCTGTTTGTCCCTGTGCCTCTTCTTGTAAGGATACTGAAAATAGATCTTGGCCCACCCTAATCAAGAATGAACTCAATTTCATTACATCAGCAAAGACTCCATTGCCGAATAAAATCTCTTGTTGAGATTCTGAGTAGACACAAATTTTATGGGGATTCTATGCAAAACAGAGGCTAATGCTGGGTGGTCCAGATGAAATAGACTTTTCATCCATTACCAGCTGATAACAGATAGGAGTCATGCAACTGTTTAATAATCATTTGCTGATCACTTGCTATCCATGGGGGCTCAACTTTCAGCCCAATAAATAAGGCACAAAGCTCCAAGACATCTCATAGCCTTTGAGGTGAATGGTGTATTCCCAGGACTGTCTTCAAATGAAGCCCACCATAGTTCTGTCTTATACCATGGCATTTGGGGACAATTGGTAAGAATTAGTCAGCTGCCCCTGCTGTAGATGTGCCTTTTGTAGAGCAAATAAATGAGCCTTAAAAGATTTTGACATTTGGAAGATAAAGGAGCAATTGATCCATCCGCTAAGATAAAATAAGAATTGGCAAGGACCAGTGGGCATGACCTGCCTTCCCTCTTGTTTTCTGTACAAAATCCAGGGGAATGAGGCATTCAGCTGCATCTCTGTGTTCTGCTGGTTCCCCTGATCACCTGAGAAAGCAGCAGTATCCATGGTTTTTGCACATTCAGGGACAAAACATGGATTTGTCTAGCAAAATAAACAACTCAGAATAATAGAGTCATCTTGAGACCTGTGAGACACCCAGGATGTAGTTTCTGCTTTCACAGGAGGATCAGTCTACAAATCAGTTGAATAGATAGCAACGGCCCTAATTAGCTGATGGAATCACAATGCATTAATACAAGGTTCAATTTTTTTTCCCTAGGAAACGAAGTCCTTGGAGTATCCCACATAAGACATGAAAATGTCCTTTGTACCCTATGAGATGGCAAAGCTTGACAAGAAGAGAGAAGGCCTGGAGGGCAAGTAGACCTCCAGGAAGTCATCCAGGGTGCCCTCCTGCCACCACAAAAGACGGCTCCAACCTGGACAGGTGGCGAACCAGCCTGGTCAACAGAGATCACTGAGAAGCCCGTGTTGAGGGGCCTGTTCCTTGCAATATTTTCAATCCTGGGTCAGGAAGTCTTTTCTACAATTTGACTTCAGATCCCATCACTCAAGGGCTACTGGTTAATCCTTCATAATATTAAACACAGACTCTGCCCAGAAACTCCTGATCCAGATACTTGCAAACAGTAATGATAATTGTTACTCAATGCTAGGAACTTTCTGCTCCTTAGGATAAACCTATGAGGTGGGTTCTCCTATTCGCCCCATTTATAGATGCAGACACTAAAGCATGGAGAGGGTACTGGTAAGAATCATTTCAATGATGAGGGGGAGAAAACGGAGTCTTGATGAAAGAAAGGAGAAAAAAGTGAGTGCACTGGCCCATGAAAGAAGGGAATGTGCTGGAGTTGAGCATAAGAAGCAAAGAAGGGCTGGAGGAAGCAGGGGTGCGGCGCTGGGCTGGCCTCTCTCTTCCTCATTTCTCTCTCTTCCCTTCCCTTCTCCTCACTGCCACTCATCTCTTCTCTGTCTTATTCTCTCCTCCTGCACAGGAGTAATGCCACCCCATGTGGCATAGGGGCTTGTCATTGGTCACTCCCATTTTCATAAGCATTGGCAGTGACCACAGAGGCAAATTTGCAGCTTTGAACAGACACATCCCAGGGAAGAGCTCTATTTAGTCCCTCTGCAGCATACTGTCCACCCGAAACCAGTCAATGTAGCTAGGGAAATGAAGGGGACAATGATTGGCCAAACTCAGGATAGATGCTCATGACTGTGCCCTAGGAGCAAGGGGAATCATGAGGAGCACACTTCTGAATTAAAGAGGAGGGGAGCCTGCTGAGCAAACAGGAGCAACAGCTTCCATGGGTCATCCCAGAGCTGTCCGTGGGCACCGTGCCCTCTGCCACACTGCCTCCCTTCTAAACCATGCATTAATTTCTCATTGGAATAAAACAGGAAAAAAGTTCAAGTGAATTTCTTGAAATTTAAAAGAAATTTGGGTGGAAAAGAATTTTCAAGAATACCCTGTGACACAGACAAAAGCCTCGTATGCATGAAATGAGTTACCAGCTCTGCCCACACCTGCCCAAAGCACTGGACCTAGCCCCTGAGTCCCCTTCCTACATCTCCAGGGCTGGGTGAAACACACTTAGTAGCCACTGACCTTGTCCAGTCCCTTCACTGTACAAGCAGGAAGCCTAAGTCCCCTTCCTAAGTCAGCCTCCTCAGCTACCACTGAGCACCTGCCTCAGGACAGCACCCCAATGTGATTGTGGAAGGAGACAGACCCTCAAAGTGCTACCTCCTACCTCTTGGAGTTCACACAATGGTATGATCCCCTCCCCTGGACCGAGGGTGGGGTCCATGACTCACTGTTGCATACATGGACCAGAAGAGGCCCCTGAACATTAGTCCCCATGTTACTCACCTCCTCCCAGCCAACTGGGATCACTAGCTCAAAGCCCACCAGGGCCAAACTCAAATTTTTATACATCCAACTCTCCCTCAGGATATCCCTTGCCCTGATTCCCTTGTAATCTGTGGCTTATGCCACAGATTATGTGTGGCTTATGTGTCTCCTGCCGTGAGATGTCCCCCGGACCCGTGAAACTCATCAAAGCGCCACCTACAGGAAGCTACTGTCTTCTTATAGTTACATCCTTTTCCTTGATGAGCTTCCAAATCCTCAAACTCACCACAAGTGAGTTCCAGCCAAGCAGAATACAGCAAAGCGATGGGGTGTTTGTGACAATATGTGCAAGATCACATGTGCCAAATTATGTTTCTTATGATGCTTATGCAAGGAGATCTGCTCTGCTCTCTTGGCTTGATGAAGTAAAAAATCATGTTGGCCAGAAACTGGGAACTGTGGAAAGTTTCTAGGGACTGACAGTACCCTCTAGTCTATGGCCAGAAAAGAAAAAAAGAAAAAAAAATTAAGTTCTGATGTCCTGTAACTGGAAGGAAATGAATTCTACCACTAGCCTGAGTGAGTTTGGAAGCAGATCCACCCCAGTTGAGCTCAGGTAAGACTGCAGACCTGGCCGACACTTTGATTTTGGTCCTGTGAGACCCTAAACAGAGGACCCAATGAAGCCCTGCCACACTCCAATAAATATGTGTTGTTCTAGCTCCACGAAGTCATGGGAATTTGTTAGGTACAGTAGATAACACAGCCAGTGAGAAGTCCTTTCTCAAGGGTCTCCCCATTGCAACCAGACAGATTTTGGCAGTCAGAACCACACACCCAAACCCAGCAGTAATTTGTATTTCACCAGTAAAGAAAAAGTTATCATGGAGTCTATTTAAGCAAGTTTACTAAGCAATGGGGACTATTGGTACCCTTTAGCAATGACAAAAAAAATCCCTGAGATTTATTTGACCTTCTTTTCCTGCCAATTGCTCAATGAGAGCCCTTGATAGTTAATGTGTTGGAAGACAATACACAGAGACATAGAGTCCTTATTCTAAGCCTCTGGAATAATCCAGTACCAGAAAATGTGCCATGATAAAAGTCATTGACTCATCCCAAAGCACTCTCCTATAAAAGTAGGGCAACATTGTAAAAGTAATGGTCTACCCCAAGAGTTGGCACAAGAATCAACTACAAGAATCAACCTTTTTTTCCCCTTCAAAATATAAATGCAAATAGCAGACATTAAAAAGTTCAATTGAAATAAATTTAAAATGTTATGCATGTGTAAACCAGATGCAAAATAATTTACAAAAATCAACTGCTGACGAGCATGTGAGAAAACAAGCACTCATTCATTGGCTCGGCATGATATATATGAAGGGAAATGATTTAGAATAAAAATATATCATCATCCATCAAAAAAAAAGTGCATTTGCATTGATATTCCTGGGAGTTTGGCCATTACAAATATCAATATTTGTAAATGTGTAAAGATGTTTCCTATAATGTCCTTTAGTGAAGGACAAAACAGCACTTCAGAAAATTACAAGAGGAAGAAGATAAGAAAGAGGAGAAGCTGCCATGGGGAAATGGTACATTAAGAAGACACAAAAAGATCAGGAGCCTTCCACCTGAGGCAAGATGAGAGGATGATCCAGGAGCAGAATCCCAGGCGAGTGCATGAGGAAGGCTGGCAACATCTTATAAAGTCCAGATTCCCCTGCCCAGAGTGCCACTCTACCCAGGGTTCAGTTTCACCCTCCAAAGCTGACAAGATTTGGGCCTAGAACTAGGATTCCAAATATTACATTTGAGAACTACGGTTTTTCAAATATTAAATTTGAGTCTTCTCACTGGTATCTTCCTTGAATCTCATTCTGAATTTCCTCTCTTTTTATTCACCACCCATTAGCTCTTTCCCATCCATCACCTTAGTAGATACAATGAACCGTGTTCCCAGGACAAAGAGCCTTCCAGTAAGAGTGGACCCTGATGAAGATTGAAAGTTGTCGGTTTTTTTCCTGGCTCTCCATCTACTCCAAAGCTCAGAAAGCTACTTTGGTTATCCTTTTGAAGGTAAGTCACAGCTGAAGCATAATGTCACATGAAAGGTTCTAGAGAAGGGATCCTGGGTGCCAGCACGATTGAGCCTTTGCTGAGCCGCGGTCTTGTGTGTTACAGGATGCTTCACGCTGTCTCTGGCCTCTTCCTGCTATGGATCAGTAGTAGCCCTCCCCTGCCCATGTTATGCCAACCACAGCACCTCCAGACATGGCCCAATGTCCCCTGGTGTGGATGTGGCCTACTGAGGACTACAGCTATAGAAGGTCCAATGTTGGAGAAAACAGGATGTTGATTAAGAGAGGAGAATGCTAGAGAAAGAATGGTCAACAGTCGGAGAAGGAAGGGTATTGATGTCCTTTGATTCTCGGAATTTTAAAAAGAAAAACTGCTTTATCCCCAGTGCATGGATCCTTAGGAAAAAGATGAGGGGTCAGTGGTCACACATCTCTAAGGACAAATGCCCATTTCACTATGCTATTCATCCCCCACTGCAGCTGTGTTTGGGACCAAATGCTCTGAACACCAATTTGTGATGTCTTTAGCCAAGTACGGCCCCAAGAGATCATCAGCAGAAGATGACCATGCCCACCCCAGGATGCCCTGCATGGGCCAGGTTCGGGCACTGAACTGTTGGCAACACTTAGTGGCAGGGAGAAGTAATGGCAGTAGCAGGCATCCCTGGCTCCAGGGTTTCCTTGCCTAACCCTCCCCTAAGCTGCATAAGCCCCCAATTTTTTTAGCTAATTCACAAGATGGTAAGAACATTCACCTTTTCTAAATTAAAAAATAATACAGTCATATTTTTACCTGACATTTTTGACAAAATCCATCCTGTTTTCTAGATGTTTGGGAGTGAACTGGAAGGTGATACAGGTTTAATTGGAAAGAGCTTGCTGCCCTTGAGTCAGGAGCCCCAGCCCTGCTCTTTACTAGCTAGGCGGTCTTGCAGGAAATATTCCACCTCCCAAGATCTCAATGTCCTTTTGAGACAATCTGTGACCTCTGAGGTCCTCCCTTGCTTCTGTATCCACACTCTGTTCAAGGGAAGCTTTAATCTCATTCTAAGCATCATTCAGAGCTTCCTGGTCTGGTCTCTCAGGTTTTACTTCACTTCTGTTCTTCTCCAGTTCCCAGGTACCTACAAGCTCACAAAATATCTCTGCGGTTATCAAGTATCTCACGGTAAGGAAAAGAGTGAAGCCAGTATGTCTGATGTCAAGCAGTCAAATGTCAAAAGATAGCTATATAATACAAGAATACAGATGACAAACTTCAGGTGTCAAAGATAATCTACTGTTTTCTGATCCAAATTATGATGGCCAAGTTAAGACCTGTGTTTGTTGTAGGATTAAATTAGTAAGCAACACGTTGGAGACAGTTTAACAGGGTGCTTAAGTGGTTCCTTTTTTTTTTTTGGTAGGAATAGAAGCATAAATTTTCATGTGCTGGAAGAACAGATTAAAGGTCATATAAAAAGGAAGGGAAATTCCGGGCATCTGTGCTGCTATCTCCCATCCTGCAGACATGGCAGACATCACTAACTGACCACAGCTCAGCCTCAGAGTTCTCAACACAGAACTTCAGACGGCCATTAGCAATAGACTTGAGCTGAACCTATTTAATGATTTTCATATAGAATCATCCCCCCTTTTTAATGGATCAGAAAATCTGGTCCTTTGAGATTAAATGTGTGGTCCAAGGTCATGTAATATACCAAAATGAAAACCAGAATCCTGAACCTTTGATTTTTCTATTACTCTTTCTTATATCCCGCTATCCTAAGCCTTAATAAAACATGATTTAAAGGTTGCCATATTAGAATTTAAAATAGAGCTTATCTTTTTGTTTCACTTCTAACAGTCAAAGAAAACTGTTAGAAGTGAAACACAGGACTAGCTGACACACTGGAAATCTAATTTCCTTTACCCTTCATCAGAAAGAGTTTCTTAAATGTCTTTTTCCATTTAGCTACAGCAGCACAGAGCCAGATCCTGAGTATTATTACCAAAGAAAATGGCAAAAATGAGGTGGTTTCAGGCACCCTGGTTGGATATTTTCAAGAATTAGAGAATCCCAGATGTGTTTTACCAATTCAGAAGGCAGAATTAGCTCCTGCAGAACAGGCATTATCAAGTACTTCAAGTCTCTCTGAGAAAGAGCTACCTAACCCAGCTCTCTGCAGAAATTGTTCTAGAACCCTATGTAGACAAGATGCTTGAGGGAAAAAAAAAAAGAAAGTCTCAAATGGAAAGCAGCATCCTGGTTCACATTCATGAGAATTAATACTGAGTTATAAAAAAAAAAATTAAAATTTGCCGGAAGGTCACCCTGGAATCTAGTGGAGGCTGATCTTTAAAAGCTCTTATCTCATGAAGGTAAAATTTGTAAGAGGAAAGAGAATGATGGGAACGAACTGATAGGAGAGCTTATAAATTTTAGTTACAGCCAAAAGTTCTCTTTATGACACTAGAGCTGAGAGAATCTCCTAGAGGCAATTAAAGAATTATAATGGCTAAAGAACGCAGAGGGCCAGAGGTGTAGCTCAAAGGCGGAGCACTTGTCTAACATGCATGAGGCTCTGAGTTCCATCCCCGGCACCACACACACACACACACACACACACACACACACACACACACACACTACAGAATGCAGAGAATTTAGGAACAAGGGGCTGGGAGCCCAGTCAAGGGCTAAGTTAATATCCTGACAGAGACAATTAGGCCTGAACTCAAGCCAGGCAGGGAGAAGGGCTGTCCATGTGGAGGGGAGGCTGGTAGCAAAGCCATAGCTTGGGTAGCACTTACAGGATGTGGCAACAGGAATGGGAGGAGATGAGCAGTCAAGTAGGACGATGGGACAGTGGCCTCATTTGCACAAGTATTTGGCCTCCAGAGGTACAGCCTTCTGTGGGCTTGTTGGTGTGTGGCTGCCCCCATGTGTGTACTGCCTTCTGGGAACAGTGTCTTCACTACTGGTCCACAAGGTTATTTATAGATCCTGGGGAGGGCCAGGGAGGACTGTGCAGGGCCTCTCCAGTCTCCCCACCAGGGTAAAGTACTCTATCTGATAAAGCTGGCCACGGTCCCCAGAAGTGTACACTGATGTCATAAAACTCTTTACAGCCTCTAGGCTCCTCATTCTCCTGAAAACATCAGGCAGGATGTTTTCAAAAAGAGACTTCAAAAAGAGACTAGTTATATTAGCAGCTGCATTGTTTGCTAAAGATCCTTACCTCTTTAATATCCCTAAACAAAACTGCTTAGTGTGTAGTTCTGCAGGGAAAGACTTGGAAGCTGCCCCCCTTATTCTAACAAGTTAAAAGCTGAGCAGAATGAAAAATCAAACAACTCTTCTTGATCCATGAGAAAGTGAGGCCTGAGGGCAACTACTGCCCCCAAGACGGGGAGACAGACTGGCCAATAGAAGGAGGCCTGGCTTCCTGGAGCAGAGACTCACAAGCAGAAGCCATCCCAGAACCCAACCAAGGCTAGAAATCTGAACTGTAATCAACAAATTGCTAGAGGCTCCGTATGGACAAGTCTGAGAGTTAAAACTTCCAGGGGACCCAGTTACAGGGGAACCCACTATTCACACACCACACTGTTATGAATTTTATTTCCAGGAGTTTGACCACACTCTCACTGTAAATATTAGAGAAAAATCCCTCATGCTTCCAGCAGGGGAGGGAGAAAGGAACCATTCTGAAATATGCCAGGGTATTCAGTCCTTCTTAACAAGATCTGCCTTAAGGAAGAACGTTAACCAGAGACTAACCTTGGGTTTTATCAGGAACTAACCGACGTAAGGGAAATACCCAATCCAGCAAGCTCTGGCCATCCTGCCCCACCTAAGGAGGAAAGAGAAATTGAGAAGCACTTATGAGGTTCTCAGTCCAGAGGCACAGGCCCACTAAAAGACCGAGACCTAATCATAGGGCTGTGGAATGTTACCCCTGCCCCCATACCTTACCGCCACATCACTAAAGGCCTGCTAGTTACCTTCGTTCCTTGTACCTGGTACATCATGTCCTACTAGCAAGAATAATTTTAAGGTAAAAACTGATCTGAGCTTGAAGTATCACCCCTTCCTTGTAGAATGCTGGGCGAGCAAGCTGCAGTCTATTGGTGCAAAAGGAAGAGCACCCAATCAGGAAATTGCTATGAGGGCATCATGAAGCTTTGAGAAACTTAATGGACCTAATGAGTAACAACTTCACTAAGTCCTTGAAAGGATGTCACGGTCTAACGTGCCTCTGACACACTGAGAAGTGTGCACATTGGAATGCAGACTCCTGGGTGCTCCCCCGGACCCAGGATGGTGCTGGACCCTGGGCTAGCCTATCTCTATGGTACTCATGGAGCATGGCTCAACGCCTCGCTTGTTCTGAGGCTTCGCGGTAGTAAGGACTAAATTTACCTGTTCTTCTTGCGTGTTTTCTCTGCTTCGGTGGAGTTGGTCAACTCCTCTCTGAAAATCTCTTCAGGGGGTGTCTACCATCTTTCAGCTCATCTTCAGATTACACTGAATTCATCCTCAGTTCTTTCATTATTTCCCCAAAGCACCCAAACACAAGGACAGGAAATGAGTTGCAGATTTCCCCAGAAGGTTTGGAGTGATGAAGGGGACTCCACACAGCACAAAACTCAGACAAATCAGAGTTGGACCTAACATGTCACTGTCTGTGCGTTAGGCCACCACCACCTTTCCTGGGAGATTCCTTTCTGTGCACATCCTCCTGAGGCCCTGGTTCATCCCCATACACCTTGTTAGGCCTCTCCCACCCTAGGTTTTCTTCACACCTCCTACCATATCTCTTATCCCAAACCCCTCACCCTCTTTTCTATAGACTGCTAGAAAAGCAAGATTCTGTGCCCCTTACTACACAGTACAAAGAAGCCCAGACCTCCCCCTTACTCTGCCATCACTCAACCAGCCTCTGAAGGGCAACGGAGGGTGGGCCCCAGACTGGAATCAAAATGCCCATCGAGGTATTTTTCTAAGCAATAGAACCTTTGAATCCCTGAAATTAATTATGCTATTCCTCTAGAAAGCAGAAAAGACTACAGCCAGCTTTTGTTTAAAATAGAAATAACCGCTCTTCAATACCGAGGTCTAAGCATTTGGTAAGATCTTTTCCTCTGGGCTCTTCTACCACAGTTCCACCAACCCACTCAGAACCACATAATCTACAAAGGTAGAGAATCTCCCGTTTCAGTGGCAGAGCTAGTACCAGAGCCGGGAGCTGGGAGAGCCAGCTCAGTGTCCCACCATCTTTCCAGTGGCTTCCACATTGGAGGGTTCTTCCGAGTCACATGAGGTGGGTTCATCAGCAGAGATCCTCCTTCTGTGGGTGCATATTGGTTCAGGTGCTTGATCAGTAAGTCATGGAAACTCAAACAGCAGTAAGAGTTTATTACCACACATAACAGGAGTCCAAGGAGAAGAAAGGACCGCGCAGATTGGTTCAGCCACTCGGTGAAGTCATTAAGAACTCAGGTTCTTTCAGTCTCTGCTCTCTTCAGGGTTGGCTTCCTCTTCAGGGGGTTATGAGAAGCTGCAGCAGCACTTCTAGGTAAAGCCCTCTGACTCAGCAACATCCAGGGGAGAAGGGGGAGAAGGAGAAGGGAGAAGAGGAGTTGCCTTTTCCCATGCTATTTTGTAAGGAAAGAGGAATCTTCTTCTGGAGCCTTCAACAGGCTTCTGTTTACCCCTCACTGGACTAAATTGAGTCAAACACCTACTCTTGAAGTAATCATTGTCAGGAAAATAGAATTCCTTGAAGACAGGCCATGACCTAAGATTAGGTTTCCTGGAGTTCTATGATATTATGTAGACTAGAGGTACACCTGAACCACAAAACACAACTCTGCTAGAAAAGAGAAGAGGGCAGCCAGGCTCGTGGCACACACCCATAATCCCAGCTACTCAGGAGACGGAGGCAGGAGGTTTACCTGAGTCCATGAGCTCAAGACCAGCCTGAATGACATAGCGAGACTCCATCTCAAAGAGGAAAGAGAAGAGAAAATAGGAAAGGAGGGAGGAAAGGAAGGAGGGAGGGAAGAATGGGGAATGAGAGTGGGAACTGAGAGGATGCTAGACAAACAGGCAAGAATGTCCCCTCCATGGATCTAAGGTGAGACTTAAAGATGCTCCAGCTAGAAACCTTCAGATGGTCCTAAAAAGCCTGGTTTATAAAACACACTCCAAAAATCATGGCACAGGCTGTGATTCGTGTATAAGCACTCATTCCATCCAAGCCTCTGCCTCAAGGCTGGAGGTGGAAACTGCAGAAACTATTACAGGCTACATCAGGAACTTCTGAACTTTCAGATCATAGATTTCATGTGAACCAACTCTTAAGGCACCGTTGAGTTTCTGAAAATGACCTCTTCTCTCAGTTTCCTTCTCAAAGCCTCAGCTGTTCTCAGTTTCCTATTCTCATTTAAGTCCAGAAATCATCCTAAAGCAATCCTAACTTCATTTATGAGCCTGAGTCCTGGCTCCTGACCTTTAAATTACTTCAATCACTACCTTGAATACACAAAAAAATATAATAATATTTGTTTGCTCATACACTTGATGGTGTCCCATAAATCATTTATGCTTCCTTCACTCATTTTCATTCTTCTTTCTTTCTTCCCCCCACCCCTCCATCTGGCTGGATAGTTTCAAATGAACCATCTTCAAGTTCACTAGTTCTTCTGCATGACGAAGTCCGCTGCTAAAACTCTCCATGGAATTTTTCAGTTCTGTTATGGTCTTCTTCAACTCCAGGACTCTGTCAGGTTCTGTTTTTTTGGTTTTTATTTCCATGCATTGTTTTCCTAGTTTCATTTTGTAGTCTATCTGTGTCTCTTTGCATCTCAAGGAGCTTTCTTAAGATGGCTATTTTAGATTCTTTTTCAGGCAATTCATAGATCTCCATTTCTTTGGGATTAAAGAAACTGGAGCTTTATCAGTTTCATTTGATGGCAAATAAGGTAGTGATAATATATTAATTTGTGTTGATCATTAAATAATGTATGAATATAGGAAATAATCAAGTTTTACACTTTGAATATTTATAATTTTTATTTGAAAATTCAGATTTTTAATTTTTTAAAAGGCCATAATATTGAGCATTGAAGCAAATATTAGTTTATTGTTTTCAGATTTACAAGAAAACATACTCTTGGTCCCCAAAGATGAGAGGAAAGAGATACCTTCAAGAGAAGCTCAGTTTTCATGTTTTATCAGACCTCAGCATGTCCCCAGGCTGGGACGTGTCCTGATTGCCATCACATTTACACTGTGTTTTGAAGTTACCCCTTTGTTTGTCTACATTTGAAGCCCAGTTAGTGAGGGCAAAAGCCATTATCTTTCTCTCCAGCTTTGCTATCTTCCCAGGACACGCCCCTGAACCCCTCCTGATATGTCCATCGCCTGGCCATTTCCAAAACACCCAAAAGCATTTACGAGGAGCTGACTTCCTCCAGGAGGCCTTCCTAGGCCTCCAGACGTGAATGGGCTTGTTAATGCTTCCAACACATCCTGTGCTGGTACCTAAGACTTATCTCACCATATTATAATTTCTAGGATCCCTGAGCTCCTTTGAAACAATTCATTCAGATCAAACCTGAATCACGTCAATCAGCCAGTGATTTCTTTGGGTGCCCACAGCTTCCTCCTGCTTCCCTCTGCCTCTGTGTCCCCATCTCTGCCAGGTACCGCTGTCTCTGCCCCTGAGAACACTAACACAATAGGCCACAGAGATCCCGGTAACAAGAATTTGCAGCATGTGCCCTTCATAATCCTCATGATCCGAAAGTCTGGGCAGCCCTGGTTTCAGCCTGGCTCTGGGTTTCATTTCCTGAGAAGTCTCCCTGGGGATTCATAAGTCTCCAGAAATGCCATATTATTTCCTCATCTCAGATCCCAAAAAAGAGCATTATGTACAGCATTTTTAAAACAAAAGACGTGTTTTAAAAAGGCATGTTTAAATGAGCGATAAATTATACACGTGGATCAAGATGTAACCACGAGGATTTTCCTGGCAACATTCTCTACACTAAACATCCACATCAACCTAGATGTCCACCAATCGGGAACTGGTTAAATCTTACACATTTTAACCACACAGTGGAATTTTAAGCAGCCATTAAAATTGATGAGATATTTCTAAATTTGTTGACCCAGAAAGAGGTCCATGGCATAATGTGAAGTAAAAAAGCAGGTTACAGAACAGTCACAATGCAATCTCATTTACATAGAGGCATGTGAGGGTATCCATGGGTGTGGGCATGAGCATGCATGTGAGACAGTATGTGTGTGTGTGTGTGTGTGTGTGTGTGCATGTGAGTGTAAGAGTATGTGCACAAGTGTGTGCACACATGTGTGTGTGAGAGAGAGAAAGAGAGAGGATGTATGCTTAGAAATATCCAGAAGAATATTTATCAAAATGTTAAAGTGATCATCTCTGGATAGTGGGAGTCTGGAAGGTTTTTCTCTTTCATATATATTTATATATCTCAGTACTGTGTGAATTTTGATTTTATAATGAGCACGTATAATTTATAATTTTTGCAGTGAGGGGGCTCTTTCCTGTTTCAAGGAAAGCCTTGAACAGGGCGGAAGCCACAGGGAAACCACCCCCCTCCTTCTGGCTTTGTGCTGGGAAAGAGACAGGTCATGAGCTGACTGACTATAAATGAGCTTGGCTTCTTTTTTTAAACTTTTTGTGCCTGCAGCCTATAGTCACTCTCTCTGCTCAAAAGACTCTGAAACTAAGGACCCCCTTCTGCGCCCCAGTGGGGACATTTGCCCCAATTTTCTACTCCCTGGATGCCTCTTTGCCCACACAAAGCAGAGATTTTCAAACACATCCAGAAACTTCCAGGAGGATCTGTGTTCAGCTAAGCCATCGCCCCATGAATCATCCGCTAGAGGGTGTGGTCCTCTCCTGTCAGTGCTGTGGCTGCCCCTCAACATGCCAGACCCTGTGAAGAGGCCCCGGGCTCCACCTGTTGTCCTGCACACATGTGGAAATTCTGATTAAAAACCATCCTTCTCTCCCTCTGTCTCCTCCAGCCTGGCATCCTCAGAAGGACACTACTCCCATCCCTGATCCTTTAACCACAAGAAGACAATGAACCACAGGAAATCACTATTCAAAGGTATTTGGGGGTTGGAACCTTTGGCACTGACAATGCTCATGTGCACTTCATGAAGTTCTGCCCACAGTTCCCACAGAGTTGCCCTGAAATGCTGCTAATTTAGCAAGGCCAGGGAAATGTGCAAGGGCTTTAAGAAATGATCTATAAACGGGGTCTGAAGAGGCGAGCCCTGTTCCGGAGGACAGTGTCAAAAGTACAGGGTGAAATCATTGAGAAAGGTCCAAGGTGATGCATCCAACCTTGACTTTGGCAAAACCTCCACTCTTCCCTGAGTAAAGGCATGTGTGGAGGGCAATTGTGTGAGCCAAAGGAGCTCAAAGATGATCCTTGATCTCCTGCTTTCCCTCACTCCTGCAACCAGAGCCCTGACAAACTCCTTGGCCTTGCCTTTGAAATATATTCCAAATTCACTCTATCAACCAACACAGAAGCAGGGCCAGTAGCAAACAGATACTGAAATTGATTGCAAGGAATTGGTGAACATGATTCCAGGAGCTGGCAGATATGTCCCAAATCTTTAGGGGCAGGATGTCATAAAGGCCGGTATGAACCCTGGGACCGAAGCTGTGGCCCTCAGGCGACTCTCCTCATCAGCTGAGGCTCTGCTCTTAAAGCCTTTCCGGATTGAACCACCCCCACCTGGATGACCAACCATCCTCTTCCTTACATAAAGCCAACCAATCATGGACTTTAATCATAGCCACAAAATACCTTCATAGCAGCCCCTACAATAATGTTTGATGGAATCACCTGGAGCTGTAACATAGACAAGCCTTCACATCAAAAGATGATCACACATCTATACCACCAGTTCTCCCAGATCTCCAGCTTGCAGACAGCAGATTGTGGGAACTCCCTCACACACACACACACACACACACACACACACACACACACACAAACACACACACCTGGTTTTATGTCTCTGGATCACCTGCCTAATATAATAATACAATGATGTGGATCATGTTTGGGACAGAGGGGCACAGTTGCGAGTTCATTCCCCCTAATTTGTGTATGCATGATAAGAAAACATAAAGCCAGCCATGATTAATGACAATCTAAAGCAAAGCCAAGAAGCTTTAAACAGAGCCTAATCTTAAATATACTATTCATACCAGTTTAGAGGAGGAGAGATTTCAAATGCTCCTGTCTGAAGACTCTCAGATCAAAGACTTGAATGACATCTAGGAGATTAAAGGCCATCTGATCCACAGAAAAAAACATTCAATCTCCTAGGAGAGAGATTTACATTCAAACAATTATGCCTCTATTTTTTAATGGCTATGTTCCTGTAAGGGCCATCCGTTCCTTTTATTTTTTCATGTATTTAATAACTATTTAATATTATTGAAGATATTTTGCGGAGGTTGGATGCACAGAGTTCAATAAAGGAAATATTCTAGTCCTCTCAAAGAATTTATAGGTTTGGGATTTGGGTGGATAAATAAATTACCAAAAAAAAAAAGTTAGAAGTATTATTATTGGGTGATTTTAAAACACATAGGAAGGACATCCACCTAGGCTTGGGTGGATAATGGAGACTTAATTCTCACCAATTACCCCACTTTCTCCCCTATCTTTCCCAGCTTCTTCTGAAGTTAAGATGGGACCATGTGACTAGTTTGGGTCAATACACTGTGAGAAGAAGTAACAGCTGTCACTTCTAGGCTGAAGTCATTAAAAGCTATTGTCCCTCATTTCCCTTCTCTCTTCAGAGAGCTTGGAGGCCACATGTTTCAGATGCCTTAGCAGCAAGGCTATGCAACATGCATGGCATTTTATCCAAGTGGGAGACAAATTGTGTACCTTTTGTTTATCTTGGTCTGCCATGCAACATATATAATTATCCTAATACAAGAGGTCAGAAAATGCTTTATGAACAGAAGGGCCAAAGAAACAGAACCAGAAGACTGAACAGGATTAGGCAGGCAGAGATGTGGCTACACAGTGTCTGCCAGGCTTTGGAGATGGTTGCTTGTATGTAGAATTTGGGTTAAAGGTGTTTTTATTTTTATTTTTTCACATTAATTTGCCTTAGAGAGTTACAAACTTCCTTATGTCTATTTCTTCATATTCAGTGACAGGAATTTCTAACTTTTAATTGAAGTTTCGTGTGTTATTGTTCCCCATCTTCTCTTTCAAGTAGCTAATGACCAGTAAATAAAACCACAAGGGCCCAGCCTAGCTGCTGTTTAAACAAACATTTTATGGGAACACTCTGCAGAGAGCCGCAGCTCAGAGCCCTTCTGAAAGTCTGCAGTGTTGTGTGTTTTCCTGACTGAGCTCTGCCTCCCGCTTTTGCAGCATAAGCCCTTTTCCTTTCCTTTCAACTGTGCTGGAAATGGTCTGCTTTACAGTGCTCCGTGGTACAGACGGCTTCAACTCCTCCAATCCAACCCCCCAGAGCTCGCTGCAGGTAATGCATCAGCAAAGCTCTCTCAGGGCACCCCTGCTTTCACCAGGGGAGCAGTCCCTGATTCCCAGGCCGCAAATAACCAGCTTAAGCAGCCAGTTGGGTGGAGCTTTAGCCCAGGGCCAGGGCTAATTAGATTTCCAGCCCTCGTTGTTTTGTTTTCCTTCAAAGGCCTTTTCCAAAGCAATTCCTGGAGTGATAAATGGAAGGAGAGGGAAGATCAATTTGCAGCACATACAATGGTAGAAATTCAAGTCCCAGTTCTCAATAAAAATACTTCCAACCCTGATTAGCAGAGCAAGGGGATCCATCTTGTTGTCTACTACACAGATAAAAAGGGGAAACAACGCTGAGGCTCTAGACTACCATTTGGAAGCCAAAGAACACAGAGGACCAGTCAGGGAAAAAGCTGGAATATCCAGAAGATCTAAAAGAGGCTATAAATGGAAAGAACTACTTTGCAGTTTGATTTAATAGAAAGAATACAGGCATTCAAGTGAGCTGGATCCGAGGTCATATCCTGGACCCATGTCTTACCTTAGTTTTCTCTTCTATAAAATGGGCTAACATCCTGAATGGTCAAATTGTAAGGTTGAGAGATAGTAACATGGTGGAATGTTGATGCTGCTGTCAAGTACAGTTCAAAAAACTGTACATATGTTCATTTGATCCTAACAAGACCATGAAGTAGATACAATTAATGTCTCCATTTTTCAGCTGAGAAAATTGAACAGAGAAGTCAAACCCACACGGGAAATGCAGATGTAATTCAATGCATGCGATCTGATTTCTAAGCTTATGCTTTTAGTTACCTAGTTATGCAGTGAGTGTTCACATTCATGGAAGCAATTTTTGCTGTTAGGTCACAGGAAAGTCAATAGTTAATTGAATCTAAAGCACTGTGCAAAACAACCCATTCCCTGTCCTGGTAGGAACCTGCCCAGGAGGTGGTCATTATTCTACTTTACAGATAAAGAAATGGAGGACAAAGACTGAGCACTAACCACCATACATACTGCTCTCCAGGGTAAGGGTTAAAAGCCAAACCAAAACCTCACTGAGCACTTAGGGGGATGAATCCCAGTTCCATATAACTGCTGGGTGGTGACGGCCTGAGAGAAGAACTTCACCTCCCGGAGCCACTGTGAACAATAGGGTTCTAAAAAGCCCTCTCCAGACTGCTGTATGCAGCTTCACCCCCACCCATGAGTAATGTTTAACAATATTATTAATTACAGGCCAGATTATGGGGGAAAAAACACAATAAATCTCATTTCTTTAGAGTTTCATCTGGGTTTTTGCTAAAAATGATCCAAACCTGCTGGACCCTACCTGAATTTCTAGACCTGACTCTGGCTTTTGATGGGTCCTCTTTGTAAACAGAAGGTTCTGCAAAGGATAAAGATTTGCTGGCTTCACAGACTTGCAAACAAAAGTACTGTGGGTTCTTGTGGTGATTATGAAAGAATCTTTCAAGTGATGATAACAATCAGGTAGTGTAGAGTCTCAATAGCTTTGAAGAGGCCAATGTTTATGGGATTCTTTATTCAGTTGAGTACATTTAGGTTTTTATGAAATTTTAGTAACACCCCAAAACTTCCATTAAGCTGTACAGAGGCTTCTCAACTTACAATGGGGATATAGCTCCATAAACCCATAGTGAGCTGAAAGCATCATGTTTCAATATCCCTCACCTACAAAGCTTGCCACAGGGCACACTGCAGCATATCAACTGTCTCCCCTCATGATTGGGGGCTGCAGCTTCTTGCTCATGAGAGGCTCGTACCACATAGGGTAGCCCAGGGAAAGATCAAAATTTAAAACTTGAAGAATGGTTTCCAATGAATGCATGTGGCTTTTGCACTGACATAAAATGAAAAAAAAATGATTAAGTCAAGCCATTGTAAGTAGAGCAACATCTGTAGTGGCATGTATCAGGCTGGGCTAGGTGCAGAAACAAACAACCCCTGAAACCTGGCCAAGATGGCTACAGTGTGGGAAGGGTTGTGGTCATTCCAGCTCCAGCTGGTAAAGCCCGTTCCCAGACACCCTGCCCCTTTGCTTGCATCCCTTTAGCCAAAGTAGGCCATGCTTAACTTCAAGAGGGGGGGAAGCACGA
This sequence comes from Spermophilus citellus, assembly GCF_964194105.1. Classification (NCBI taxonomy): domain Eukaryota; kingdom Metazoa; phylum Chordata; class Mammalia; order Rodentia; family Sciuridae; genus Spermophilus; species Spermophilus citellus. The sequence continues at coordinate 10,473,097 of NC_138187.1, forward strand.
TGCTATTGTGGAAACATTCTGTGAACAGCACTGATGACTACACCTCACTTTCACATACTCAGTCTTGTAATGGGACTGATATGTGCAGAACACACAGAGGAGGCAAAATTTTACACCTTCTTAATCCTCACCTGGGCCTGAGATAAAACTGACTTAGGAGAGATGAACAGGAGAAAACCATAAAAACTTATAAAAGCTTTGGATGCCATGGAAGCCCTCATGAGGAAATGAAGACCCAAAGAAATGGCAAAACCTTCCAGGTTGAACAAAAAGAGGTGATGATGGGAAAGTAACTAGATTGTGCAGGAGTCTAAGGGAAGACAAGCACTGCCTTACCTAGGCTGGGCTGCACACAACTCCCTCAGCTATGACTTCCCACTGAAGGAGGGTCCCTTCTTCCTGGTATAGGGAGGACATCTGTCATGTGGAAAAGATCTCCTGTTTTCAGGAAGAAGAGTTTTGAATTCCCTTCTTGCATCTGCTGGTTTTGAAGTGCCTTTAGCTCAAAATTATCTGTAAGCCAAAGTAGCCTATTTTTGGAGTGGCATATACTGCCACCCTTCTACACCTACCATGTACCAGGTACTTAAGGTGCACAGAGAGTGAGACATAAGAGTTGCACAACCCTGACACTCTCATTGTAGCACATCGATGACTGGGTTTCCCCGTGAATGGCTTCAGAACGATACTGCTCATGAAGCATGAGCACTTTTGCTGTGCCCAGACTCCTGTATTTGATTTTGGAATAATAATGCCAACACTTGCTGAGCGTTACCGGCAACTAGGCACTATGTATGCTATGTGCTTCACAGGGGCTATTTCCTGTATCCTCATGAAGTTCCCTGGGGACAGTACTAACCATCCCCATCTCACATATGAGGAAGTGGTAACTCAGGGAGGCTGTGATTCAAAAAATTCTGCACAGCCAACGCCTGGGGAGCTGAGGTCTGCAGCAGGAGACTAACTCCTAAGTCCCTCTGGTGTCTGTCCCTGCTACCATTAGCCCCTGCACATGCTGCCCAGAATCACGTAAGTGTAAGTGAAGGAGGAAGCATGAAGTGATCACATAAGCTGGACTGTGTTCTTTAAAGGCCACTCACCACTTGTATGACCTTGGAAAGTCACTTCTCTTTCCTAGGTTCTGCGGACATACAGACGGATCAGATATTATCTTTGACCTCAAGAAGTCAACATTCTATTTTATTAAAATGAACAGTCCTTGTGCAGAGGAGTAGTTATACTCTGCTTTAAAACAACTTACCTTTTTGGAATGCAAAAGCAACAAGTGCCCAATGCACCATGAAATGCAGCCCAGCAGTAAAGAGCCGGGTTTGGAGATCAGAGGAGCACACGGTAGCTATGTGATTTATGTTGAGCTATGGATCTGAACAGATCCTGGCAGGAAGCAGCACACTCAGAGGGGGTTGCTACAGTTTGGAAATAATGTGCTAAAAACTTGGACCCAAGTACAGCCGTATTGGGAATATAGAATTTTAACGTGGTGGAGCCTGGTGAATAGAAATTAGGTCATGGGGCTCCAGCCTCATGAATGAATTTATGCTGGTCTGGAGGAGTTGGTCAGGTCTCGTGGAAGTGGATTAATTCACAAGATAGCATATCGCCATAAAAAATAATGAGCCTGCCCTTGCATCGCTCTGGCTTCCTGTCTCTTCTCGTGAGCTCTCTAACAAAGGCTTCCTCCATTGTGATGCTACCTGCCATGAGGCCCTTCCCAGAGCTGAGCCTATTCCAGGGCCAGTACTCTGCTCTTGAATCCCCAAAACCATGAATAAACCTCTTTATAAAGTTCCCAGCCTCTGGCATTTTGTTATAGCCACACAAAACAAAGATAGCATTATTAAAGAGAATTTAATGAAGTAACCATTTGAAGATGTGAGCAGGATTAAAGGATAATGAAACATCCAGGGACTAAAAACAACCAAAGGCTACCTCTACCTCTGAGCCTAGGTGGATGGGGGGAGGAAGTCTTTGCAGAACCTTCAGTAGAGGAACACTGCACTAATAACCCACAGCCCAGCAGGGAGAAAGCCAGAGGAGGAAGAACCGCAACCCTTACTCCAGCCATTTGTCAGAGCTTCCCACTGGACAATGCAACAGAAGCCAGGTGCAAAAGAATCCAATCAGTGTTGTCCATAGAGGTCCGCATCCGGGCACAAAGAAGGGTAGAGAAAGGTCCCTCATCCTCACCCACTGAGACTCCACTTCATCTATAAAGCAAGATACCAGGCATAATTACCCGCTGGGTTATGAGAATTAGGCAGTTGGTAGTATACAAGAGGCTTCGCACAGTGCTTGGCCCAGAGTAAGTGCTCAGTAAATGTTATTGGAGAGGCTGCTGTGGTTACTTACAGAGGAGGAAATTAAGGAGTTGCCCCAGATGGCACAGCTGGTAAATAGAACAGCCAAGTCTTAAAGACAAAGAGGCTCTAGAGTTCACGGCGGCTCCTATCAGGACCTCACACGTTCAACCAACCCATCTGCCAGCACCTGCAGCTGCCCTCCTTAGGGCTCACTCTGGCTGCCAGGACCTGCCTGACCGTAACATGGGGGACGAGATGCTAGGGATCGATGTCCCCTGGAAGCACCTCTTGAACGATGATTGGCAAGCATTGGTGGATAAACACCCAGCTACCTCACCCCTGGGGGACGACTCTGAAGTGCATGTTCCACACTGGATCCTGAGCTGCAGGTGGCCACGTGGGTGACTGTCTTGCTAATGTGACCTTCATCGACGTCCCTACTGTCCCTGGCTCATTTCCACTTTCCTCTATAATGTTTTCTGGCATCACCTTCCAAATAAACCACAGCACAAATCATTGTCTCAGGGTCTCCTTCTGGAAGAAGCCCAACCAACATATCCATTCTTGTCTCCTGGACTCCACCGTCTCCCATGCTAATTAAGCAGATGAATGGATCGTCCAAATGGGCCCATCCGCATGATGGGATTCATATTCAGCTATTAAAAAGGAAGCACTGATGTATGCTGCAATAAAAACGAACCTTGAACATGCCTGAGGAAAGAGGCCAGACACAAAAGGCCACATATTGCATGATCTCATCTGTCGGAGCCGTCTCCAACAGGCAAGTTTATAAAGGCAGAAAGCATGGAAGACCAGGGCCCAGGGGAGGGAAATGCAGGTAGTTTACTGGAGTAGAAATTGCAAGAAGGGGCTGTGGCTGTGGCTCAGTAGCAGAGCACTTGCCTGGCATGTGTGAGGCACTGAGTTCAATCCTCAGCACCATATATAAATAAATAAAAAATAAAGGTACATCAACAACTAAAAAATACATAAAAAAAGAAAGAAAGAAATTTCAAGGAATCATAGTAAGGATGTGGAGAAATGGGCAACTGGGGCTCAGTCTCATTAAATACTCTCTGAAAAGTCACACAGACAGGTCTCAGAATTGATCCACCAAGGGACAAGGCATCTGGGGTAGTGATTTTCCAGCTCCCATCTCCTGCAGATTGAGGGTTGTCTTCAGAACATTATGACGTCTCCTCTCCTCTTGTATCACCCTGTGGACAGGCTGAGCAAGCTCCTCAGCCCTGGAGAGATCCCTCAAGCAAAGAGGCTTAGAGATGCATATGCTCAAAGGTCGGGAGGTAGCATAGATGGCACCGTCCACCACAACCTCCAGAGGACCAAGGGATGGGTGAGAGGGATATGGCATGTAGCATTGTTACTGGACAAAACTTTATCAGCAATGTTTTATTTTCCTTTTTTTAAATATCTGAAGTAAATATGATAAAATAATAGTTGTTAATTCTATCCAATAACGCCTGGGTGGTTGTTATGTTATTCTTTATTCCTCTCTGGGATTTCTTCTTTAAACTTGCTTCATTCCCAGTGTTGTGTATCCACCACTGTTTCCAACACTTTCAACCACCCTAAAGAGAAGCTAAGCAAGAGCCCCTTATTCCCCTCTCCTCAGCCCATGGTAATCTCTAATCTTCCTTCTGAATCCATGAATGTGCTTATTCTAGATATTTTATATATAAGAATACAAAATCTGTCCCTCCATTGGCTTTGTACAAAGTTCTCAAGTCCATGCATGTTGTAAACTATATCAGAAACTCGTCCTCATTCACAGCTGAATATTGGATGATTTCACCACACTGAGGAGCACCTGGGTCCTTCCCATCTTTAGCTATTGTGGACAATGCTGTAATAGACATTGGTGTACAAGTAACTATTGGAGTCCCTGTTTCCAATTCTTTGATATATACCTGAGAATGGAATTGCCTGGCTGTGTGGTGATCTATGTTCAGTTTCTGAGGAACTTCTATGCAGCTCTCCATAGCATCTGCACAATTTTTCATTCCCACCAACAATGTGTCAGGGCCCCAATTTCTCCCCCTCCCTCCCAACACGTACTTCCCTCCTTCCTTCTCCCTTGTTGTAACTGTCCCAGTAGCCTAGTGGATCTCCTATCTCATTGTGGTTCCTTTTGCACTTCCCTAAGGATGCTACTGAGCATCTTTGGATGTGATTATTTGCCAGTTGTATATCTTCTTTGAAAAAAAATATCGATTCAAGTTTTCTCACTTTTCAAAATAAAAACATAAGGTCTTACAGCTTAAAGTGGAGCCTACTACTTGAACAAAATGTCTACTTTTTTCCAGGGAAGTTGTTTTCTTTTTTTTTTTTTTTTGACAATCTTTCTACCACATCTCTCAGCACATTTCAGCCCTGACTGTATCATTCATTCTCTCCGTCTGCTTTTTGCTGAGCAAGCTTTTTACAAAGTTTCTTGGCAACATCTGAAGTGACAGGCAAATCCATCTTTGGGCAAAGGTCCAAAGAGTCACACTCCAGGAGGCAGGAACAAGGGTAAAATCAAGTTGTCATCCATTGTCAGCTTGTCCTTCATTCTGGACTAAGGGGATTTGGACTTTTTCTTTGGGTTTTAAGTAGGAAAACAGTCTTTTCTCATGACCAAAACATGGAATGAGGAATGAAGAGAAGAGGGTATTCCCTCAAAAAAAAAAAAAAAAAAAATACAAAACCACCAACTTCAGTTCGTGTCAAAATTCAGGTCCTGTGAAGTTGATCAGACTTAAAGTGTAGTTTCTCTCCACTGAGAGTTGAGTCACGCACTTCCCCCCTGTGGGCATGTTGATATCCTGTGTTCTAGGAAAACAACAAGCCTCATTCAATATTCTCCAATATCCTGTTTCCTTAATGGTAAGTCATTAACACTCCCCTCCTCCCCTGCCAAACTCCCAGGCATTTCTACATAATATTCAGTGGGAGACAACACTCCTGAGCTGGACACAGGGCCTGTGTGTGGACTGTGGAGTCAGCAGGCAAAGGTAAGACTCAGCTTTCTCATTCAGCATCACTGCTGTTGTTGTTATTAACTTCTCTCAACTTCAGCTTTTTTTAACTGAAAACTTCAGTTTTTTCTGTTATATAAAAGAAATAAAATTATGGCAGGTAATGCCAACTTTATCTCCCTTGGATAATACAGACATATTTTAACGTATCTCATTTAACATAAAGTCCAGGGCTCAGGTGGGATTCGGGACTGGTTGATTCAACCACTCATTAATATCATCAAGGATCTGGGTTCTTCCCATTTTGCTGATTTGCCAGACAAGGCATGAAAGCTATCCTAAGGCCATTTCCTTTCTAATAGTCAGAAAGCTATCAACTACAGACATCTCCAGAATATCCCCCAGAAGGCAGCAAGATTCTCCTCCAATTTGATAATCAGTGGGGATGTTTCTCCATTAGACCGATTGGGAAGAATTGACAAAAATCTTCTGAAACCAATAAGTGCTTATAGTAATGTTTCAGGATATAAGGTCAATACAATAAAAATCAGTCGCTTTCCTATAGATAAACAAAGAAAAAGTGAAATTTAAAATTTAAAATGGACTGCCATTTTCATTAGTATGCCCAAAATAAACATTTAGACATAAATCATATATATATATATATAAGTGTAGGTGTAGAAAATTACAAAACTCTGATGAAAGATATTCAAGAAGAGCCAGGTAAACGGAGAGATATCCCATGTTCATAAATAGGAAGACTTAATTTTGTCATAATGTCAATCTTCACAATTTCACTTATGAAAATCTATGCAATCTCAATTAAAATTCCAGCAAGTAACTTTGTGCACATTAACAACCAGATTTTACAGTTTATATGGAGAAACAAAAGACTCAGGATATTCAACACAATGTTGACAAAGAAGAAAAAAATTGGAGAACTGACACTACTTGATTGTTAAGTTTTACTATTTGGAGAGTAGAATACTGGTCACTAGAAGCTGAGGAGAGTAGAGTGTAGGGAACACGGGGAAAGCCTGGTCAGTGGGGACTAAGTTAGATGGAGACAGAAGTTCTAGGGTCCTTCTACCCAGTGGGGTGACAGCAGATAATGATAATGTACTGTGTATTCCAAACAAACTGGAAGAAAGGGTCGTGTTTTGTTTTGTTACAGTGCAGTGCAGTGCTGGGGTCAAACCCAGGATCACATATGCTAAGTAAGTGCTCTACCATTGAGCGACCCTCCAACCCCAGAAGCAAGGATGTTGAATGTCTTCTCCACAAAGAAATGATAAATGTAAGGAGATAGACATACTCATCCTTATTTGAAAAACAAAATGCACAATGTATTAAAATGCATGATACCCCATAAATAGGTACAATTTTTGCATGTCAATTAAAAACAAATTTAAACATTTTTTAACTTACTAAAAGATACAATAATCAAAAGAGCATTGTATTGGCAGAAGAATAGACAAAAAGATCACTGGAACAGGATAGAAAACACAGAACTAGACCCACATAAAGTCTACTGATCTTTAACAAAAGAGCAAGAGCTCTTTTAGACAAGTCACCATACGTGAACCAATGCTGTGCTAAGGAGGAGTTGTGATGGGTAGCCTGGTCTTGGTTATGGGATCATTCTGGTGCCAATGGATAGAGACGACCTTTTCAGTATAACACCAAAAGGTGTAATCATGACCCTCTTCTCTATGAAGTAGGTTGTCTCTATCCATTGGCAACAGAATGATCCCATAACCAAGACCAGGCTACCCAGAACAACTCCTCGTTAGTACAGGTATTGGTTCATGTGTGGTTACTTGTCCAAAGCTATTTGAATGATAAAGCCTGTAACCCCAAGCTCTTGTGGAACACTCATTTCTCTGGCATTACTTAGCAAGTAGAATGGAAGACTGGAGGATGTGTGGGTTATCACATGAAGATACCCTGTCTAGAAAAAAAAAAGCCTTTGTGGAGACAAGTTATGGAGAGAGAAAAAGGAGTGGGACTCTAATAATACCATTTGAGCTCCTGGATCCAACAGTTCTTGAAGGCAAACTATGAATCCCTTGAATTAATCTATTACATACAAAAATGAATCACATATATGCACTATTTTTAATTAACCCAAGTTAAATTGAGTCTCTGTCAGTTGCAACCAAAAGAACCCTAGCTAATAAGGGGGTGAAGGAAGACAGAAGAGTTCAAATCACAGAGGGCAAGAGTAGCAGGTTGAGAGCCAAGAACCTACAAAAAATCTTGATATCCTTGGAGTTTAGGATGGGAGTAAATAAACCCAGTGAAGTAGCAAGAAAAACAGGTCATGGAGGGCCTTGAGACTGTTGCCACAGTCGAAATGACTCTTAAAATTCTTACTTCAAAAGTCTCTAAATTGAGCAAAATCAGTGACATTCTGCTAGAGATGAGATGCTCATGACAGGAAACAGTGACTCACCCAGAATTTCTAATCCAGTAAGTGAAATAAATACAATGCCTCGCCCTGGTTGATGTTGCTGTTTGGCTGTTTTGGTTGTGTGCTTTGGGTTTATTCTGACTGCTGTGTTTTAAGAAAATTCTCATCCAAAAGCCTCCAGGCTCCTTAGAAAGCACTGAACCCTCAGGGCATCGGACACCTAAGGGGCTCCTCTTTCTGCATCTGTAACACACAAAGAAGAGTTGCTCAAGGGGAAAACCAGTGCTGACGGCACCTCCTTCTCTACAATTCAGAGGACTCAGGAATCCCAGGCTGCACTAATGGGGATGCTGACTTGAGCAGAGATAAGGACGTGGTTCTCATTTGTTGAAATTAAGAAGACTGGAGGTCTCACCTTCCAGAGTGACTGGATGTAGGAATCAGATAATAATCAAGGAAAGATGCAGTCAAGGCCCAGGAAGATGAGAGGAAGCGAACCACAGCCTTGAGCAGATGCTCCTCTTCTCCTGGCATCCCTCACCTGGCCTTAGTACAAATGACAGAATAGCTACCCCTCTGCCCGGGGCCAGAAAATGGCATCTATGTGACCCTTGGTCCCGTAGAAACCTGTACTGCAGCATGTTAATACCAAAATGCAGACATGGAGTGAATGAGCAGCTGAAGCAAGCCCGGGTAGGCAAGCTTTCCTGTTCCTCCTCAGGCCTGATCTTTCCCACCTTCATCTTGGTCCTAAAAGGCAGTCCTCTGTCCTGGAGTCAGGTAAAACCCTTGGAAAACTCAGTAATATTTATGCATTTGGAATAAAATGACTGTGTCTTGTTAATAGAGATTGTAAAGCAAATATGGATGAGAGCAGTGGCTTTCTATTTGTGTGGTGGTCCAAGGAGCCCGGGCTCCTGCTGACCTGGTTTCCAACGCAGGCATTGGAGTGCCATCTTGTGGTGAGATGGAAGAAGGACACTGCTTTCGGAGCTGGAAGCCCCTGGCATCCCACCTGTGCACAACTTTCTGCAGTCCAGAAGGAAAAGAACAGCAAACATTTCAGTCTACATTTTCTCACTAAATTTAGGTCAGGCCTTAAAAACTCCCACCACAGCTACCTAACAGAGTTTTCGCAGCTCACTATCTTGTTCTCCACTGCAGGAAAGGTTGTAGCTTAGAAAATCCCCCTTCGGCACATTCACCAAAGCTGTTTGGAGACAGCCATCAGTGATTTGACCCAGAAGCTAAAGGACTTTTATTTCCAAATTGAACTTTATTGGTCAAGCTTTTTCAGTGCCTGGACTCTGCCCTCTGAAATCGCAGCCTTCCTGGAATAACAGAGGGCACATAACAAACACCAAGACACATATGGTGCGCAGTCTTGGGAAATGTTCCTGGCTCTCCTGGGCCTGTCTCATTATGTCACTGTGCATATCCACAAAACAAGAGCAAGGCTTTGCAAAGCCCCACACTGCCCAAAGTCTTGATCTTTTTGCAATATGGTACCAAACTTGTAGTGGGTTCAAGACTCTGCTTCATTGTATCAGCCAGCCTAAGCAGCAAGGGGTTGTCACTAGGAGAACTGTTGAATGATCCAGTAAATTGGTACAAGAGAACTGGCAGGGAAACAGCTGGCACATGGTAAGACTGTAAGTGTTGGGCACTCTCAAACTTTAGTAATATTACCATTATGCATGCTTTAGGGCTGTCTTCAGAGATCCCAGTCCTTGTAGGACGTAGATATACAACAATCTGCATCAGCAGCATGGTAGTTGAAACCCTCAACAACTGTTAATAAGAACTGGAGTTTGATGGAATTTTCCTCCACTGGGGGAAGTTGTGCCCTCCAAGGAACATTTAGTAATGTCTAGAGACATTTTGAGGGTTGTTAAAAGTAGGGAAGGGATCCTACTGGCATTTAGCAGGTAGAGGCTGGGGAAGTGACAAGCAACCCAGAACACAGAGCACAGCACCACCAAGACCAAGAATTACCATCCCAATGTCCAGAGCACCCAAATTGAGCAGCCTTGCCCTTCTTGCTTTACAACATGGTCTCCTTCAACATTCTTAACTGTCTGTATACAATAGGTATTATTACTAACTCCGTTCTACAGAGAGGAAACTGAGGCATAGAGAAGTTCCCCAACACACTCAAGATCACACAGCTGCCAAGCAGACATGGGGGTGGAAGACAGGCTTTCCTCGCTCCAGACAGAGCCTAGAGTTTTTAACATTTGCACTGGGCACTTCCAACATCCTGGTGTTGGAGACATGCCCTAAAAACCCCCTAAAGAATATTTACCAAATACTCAATGACATGTATCCAATGCAGAAAACGCAGGAAGGGTGAATTCCACCTCTCATTCCACCCCAGATGCTGCAGGAGAACTTAAAGTGTTCTGAGCCAATTAGAAAGGCAACTGCCTTTATCCAACCCTAACCATGTCACCAGCTCTGAGGATTTGAGAACACAGATTGGCAAGATACCATCCCTAAGCTAAATCCAGCCCTGTGATTGATTCTGTAAATAAAGTTTTATTGGAACACAGTAATGTCCATTCAGTTACATAGTGTCTGTGGCTGCTTTCCTGATCCAAGAGCAACACTGAGCACTTGCAATAGAGCCCATCTGCTTGATAAAAGCTAAAATGTTTTCATTATTGGGCATTTCACAAGAAGTATTTATGAGTCTCTGCTAGAAAGGAACACAGGCAACTGGCTCATCTGGTTTGAGACACTTATTACCAAATTTGTCTTTTTGTGTTTCATGCTTAATTGAGCATCCCTTTCTCCCATGGAAACTCCTCAACACAAATCCAGGATAGAGATCAGGAAACCTTGTTCCATCTAAATTATCTGTGCTCTGACCTTTATGGCCACTGATTACACTATCTGTCTATCAATAAAACAGGGACTCAGGCATGCCCTAAAACATGCTAACACATGGCTTCCAGACAACCTCCTGTGTATATAGTGTGTCCCAAACAGGGGACATTATAGTCACCAATGCCATTGATAAAAGTATTAATTAAAAAAAAAACTTGAGTCATTTGTCAAGCATTTCGCAGATGAGGTATTCTCTCATTATAAGTATTAACCTCAAGACAACCCACATAGCATGTGGTAATATTGTGCCCATTTTACAGATGAAGACTACCTCAAAGATGTCTCAACCAAATTTAGGAAAGCAATCTGCCTTTATAAAAAAAAAAGAAAGAAAGAAAGAAAACTTTGTATTCACCATATTCACCAGTCTGGTAGACCTATGAACCGATTCTCTTGCTCAGCAAGCATGGAGCCGGCCAGGCCCAGGTATTCGCTAGTTCATGAGACATACGCTGTCCTCACAGAGCTCAACTACCTAGGGAGGCTGATTGTGGACAGGTAATAATAAAATGATACCATTAAGCTCTCTCGTACAGACAAGCCTGGTACAGTGGGAGTGGAAAGAAAGGGTGTTGAGCCCTGTATGGGGCTTCCTAAGGAAAGGACACTGCAAATTCATCTGTTTTTTTGTTTTGTTTTGCGGTGCTAGGAAAGGAACCCAGGACCTCACACAGGTCAGGCAAGTGGTCTACCACCGAGCTACATCTCCAGCCCTCAAGTGATTCTTGAAACGTAAGTAGCAGAGGAGGGCACGGCCTGAGAAAACACAGAGTGACAAGAAACTAAAATCAACTTGCTTAACAACAACCCCTGATACAATACGCTGCATTCACTTTGAGATGGCAGATTTGCTCATCTGCTTCACTATGGCGATCACTTCGTTATCTCTGCGTGTTTCCTTCAGCTTCTCAACGGTGACCAAAACACACAACAAGAACAACTTAGAGAAGGAAACGTTCACTTGGGCTCATGGTATGACAGGCCCAGTCCATGGTGGGCCAAGTCCATTGCTCTGGGCCCACGATGAGGCAGGACATCACAGCAGAAGGGCCCCGTGGAAGAAGGCTGTTCAACTCGTGGCAGGGTCAAGAAAGGGAGGGGGGCCACAGGGAAGGTTCACCCTCCAGTCACACCTCTGAGACCACCTCCTCCAGCCACACCCCCTCTGCCCACAGTTACCACCCAGTCAGTAAATCAAACTAGGATGGGCTGATTAGGTTACAGCTCTCATCCAATCACTTCAGTCACTTCACCTCTGAACAGTCCTTCATTGACACAGAGCTTGGGACGACGACTTATAGCCGAACCCTAACAATATATATCTCATAACATCATGTTGTAATTCTCGAATATATTCAATACAGTTTACTTAAAAAGAAAAGACAGGGTGACAGTGAAGAGTGAGTACAGGGCTCAGGACCCTAAGATCTAACCAGCAAATACATGACTTGTCCCCCCACCCACCTGAGGGACACAATCACTCTGATGTGCTCCGCCAGTGGCGCCATGAACGCCCTCAGAAGGTCTCAAACTTGTGGTCCTAGGTTGACTCCAGCCCGTAGACATATTTTATTGGGTCTACACAAAATATTGAAACCCATGATATTCTTTTATTTTAAATAGCAGCAAGTGTTCTGCTTTAGCAGTTTCCTCATCTAGATTTTTCAGCTTCTGACAAAAAATTGAAAGGCTGGGCACCCTGGAAATGGGTTTCCTGGGCCCATATTGGCTGAGTGGGGACAAGAGGGCCTTGTCGTTTCCACCACTTTTACGCCAAGTGTTCTCCGACGCCCCAGGCAGCCTCATGAGCATTACACAGGCCCTTGAGTACTCAGCCCTGGTCTTGCCTTAAAATCTAGATCTGTGGGCCTGGCTCTTCATCCCGGGCCTCTGTTTACCTTTCCAGGCTCTTCCCTCACAGTGGCATGTACACACACACACACACACACACACACACACGTTTTTCTTGAACACAAACTTCTGGAACTCTCTTGACCTCCAACAACGTCTTCCTAAACTTTCCTATATCCCCTTGACTTCTGTCTTTATTGGTCCAGACAACACAGCCTGGCATGCAGAGCACCCTCCTATGCAGAATGCTAACTCTCCCCCTCTATTATATGCTCCTTACGAATGTTGTCATTGTCTCCAGGAACTCCACTGCCCTTAGCACTCTGCCTACTGAATTTTTAGTTCTTAACATTAAAAATTAAAAGTTTGTTTAGTGCTTAACAAAGATCCTGAAAGGGGAAGGGACTGTGGATTACTAAAGGACTGAGCACCCAGCACCTACTAGATGGCAGGCCCCTCCCAGGCAGATTCCAATCCCCCTGGCTATAACCTTATTTATTCCAGAAGGAGGGAAATGAAGAACCACAAATGGGGACATTTTCTCTACCACATCTACAACCTGGCTAGAGATGTCTGGAATCTGCCCACCACCACTTTCTCCCATCACAATTAGGACCTAGATACCACCCATCCTTCTGGATTCAAAAAAAGAATTTTGTAAGGTTTTATGCAATAAGCTCCCATATCAAAAGAAAACCAGAAAGTATGCTTCATTCCATTATGATCAGATAAGATGCATGGTATTATCTCTACTCCTTTATATTGTCTAAGAGTTGCCCTGTGACATAATATATGATCTATTTTTGAGAAGGATCCATGTGCTGCTGAGAAAAAAGTGTAACTACTTGATGTTGGGTGGTATATTCTATATATGTCAATTAAGTCTAGGGTGTTAATTGTGTTATTGAGTTCTATAGTTTCCTTATTTAACTTTTGTTTGGAAGATCTGTCCAGTGGTGAGAGAGGTGTGTTGAAGTCTCCCATGATTATTGTATGGTGGTCTATTAGACTCTTGAAAAGAAGGAAGGAAAAATCATGCATCACTTGGAGAATGAACAATAGGTTACTGAATGATCAATGGGTTTTAGAAGACATCAAGGAGGAAATTAAAAACTTCTTAGAGTTAAATGAAAACACAGACACAACATATCGGAATCTATGGGACACATTGAAAGCAGTTCTAAGAGGAAAATTCATTGCTTGGAGCTCATTCCTTAAAAAAAGAAAAAACCAACAAATAAATGATCTCATACTTCATCTCAAAATCCTAGAAAAAGAAGAGCAAAACAACAGCAAAAGAAGTAGAAGGCAAGAAATAATTAAAATCAGAGCTGAAATTAATGAAATCGAAACAAAAGAAACAATTGAAAAAATTGACAAAACTAAAAGTTGGTTCTTTGAAAAAATAAATAAAATCGACAGACCCTTAGCCATGCTAACGAAGAGAAGAAGAGAGAGAACTCAAATTACTAGCATACGGGATGAAAAAGGCAATATCACAACAGACACTTCAGAAATACAGAAGATAATCAGAAATTATTTTGAATCCTTATACTCCAATAAAATAGAAGATAGTGAAGGCATAGATAAATTTCTTAAGTCATATGATCTGCCCAGATTGAATCAGGAGGATATAGACAACCTAAACAGACCAATAACAATAGAGGAAATAGAAGAAACCATCAAAAGACTACCAACTAAGAAAAGCCCAGGACCGGATGGGTATACAGCAGAGTTTTACAAAACCTTTAAAGAGGAACTAATACCAATACTTTTCAAGCTATTTCAGGAAACAGAAAAAGAGGGAGAACTTCCAAATACATTCTACGAGGCCAACATCACCCTGATGCCTAAACCAGACAGAGACACTTCAAAGAAAGAAAACTACAGACCAATATCTCTAATGAACCTAGATGCAAAAATCCTCAATAAAATTCTGGCGAATCGGATTCAAAAACATATCAAAAAAATTATACACCATGATCAAGTAGGATTCATCCCTGGGATGCAAGGCTGGTTCAATATACGGAAATCAATAAATGTTATTGACCACATCAATAGACTTAAAAATAAGAACCATATGATCATCTCCATAGATGCAGAAAAAGCATTCGACAAAGTACAGCATCCCTTTATGTTCAAAACTCTAGAAAAATTAGGGATAACAGGATCATACCTCAACATTGTAAAAGCAATCTATAAGCCACAGGCCAGCATCATTCTGAATGGAGAAAAATTGAAGGCATTCCCTCTAAGATCTGGTACAAGACAGGGATGCCCTCTCTCACCACTTCTGTTCAACATAGTCCTCGAAACACTGGCCAGAGCAATTAGACAGACGAAAGAAATTAAAGGCATAAAAATAGGAAAAGAAGAACTTAAATTATCACTATTTGCAGATGACATGATTCTATACCTAGCAGACCCAAAAGGGTCTACAAAGAAACTATTAGAGCTAATAAATGAATTCAGCAAAGTGGCAGGATATAAAATCAACACGCATAAATCAAAGGCATTCCTGTATATCAGCGACAAATCCTCTGAAACGGAAATGAGGACAACTACTCCATTCACAATATCCCCCCAAAAAATAAAATACTTGGGAATCAACCTAACAAAAGAGGTGAAAGACTTATACAATGAAAACTACAGAACCCCCTAAAGAGAGATATAGAAGAAGACCTCAGAAGATGGAAAAATATACCCTGTTCATGGATAGGCAGAACTAACATCATCAAAATGGCGATATTACCAAAAGTTCTCTATAAGTTCAATGCAATGCCAATCAAAATCCCAACAGCATTTCTTATAGAAATAGATAAAACAATCATGAAATTCATATGGAATAATAAAAGACCCAGAATAGCAAAAACAATGCTAAGCAGGAAGTGTGAATCAGGCGGTATAGCGATACCAGACTTCAAACTATACTACAGAGCAATAGTAACAAAAACAGCATGGTACTGGTACCAAAACAGGCGGGTGGACCAATGGTACAGAATAGAGGACACAGTAACCAATCCACAAAACTACAACTATCTTATATTTGATAAAGGGGCTAAAAGCATGCAATGGAGGAAGGATAGCATCTTCAACAAATGGTGCTGGGAAAACTGGAAATCCATTTGCATCAAAATGAAACTGAATCCCCTCCTCTCGCCATGCACAAAAGTTAACTCAAAATGGATCAAGGAGCTTAATATTAAATCAGAGACACGGCCTCTGATAGAAGAAAAAGTTGGCTATGATCTACATACTGTGGGGTCGGGCTCCAAATTCCTCAATAGGACACCCATAGTGGAAGAGTTAACAATTAGAATCAACAAATGGGACTTACTCAAACTAAAAAGTTTTTTCTCAGCAAAAGAAACAATAAGAGAGATAAACAGGGAGCCTACATCCTGGGAACAAATCTTTACTCCACACACTTCAGATAGAGCCCTAATATCCAGAGTATACAAAGAACTCAAAAAATTAGACAATAAGATAACAAATAACCCAATCAACAAATGGGCCAAGGACCTGAACAGACACTTCTCAGAGGAGGACATACAATCAATCAGTAAGTACATGAAAAAATGCTCACCATCGCTAGCAGTCAGAGAAATGCAAATCAAAACCACCCTAAGATACCATCTCACTCCAGTAAGATTGGCAGCCACTATGAAGTCCAACAACAACAAGTGCTGGCGAGGATGCGGGGAAAAGGGTACACTTGTTCATTGTTGGTGGGACTGCAAATTGGTGCAGCCAATTTGGAAAGCAGTATGGAGATTTCTTGGAAAGCTGTGAATGGAACCACCATTTGAACCCGCTATTCCCCTTCTCGATCTATTCCCTAAAGACCTAATAAGAGCATGCTACAGGGACACTGCTACATCGATGTTCATAGCAGCACAATTCACGATAGCAAGATTGTGGAACCAACCTAGATGCCCTTCAATAGATGAATGGATAAAAAAAATGTGGCATTTATACACAATGGAGTATTACTCTGCATTAAAAAAAGGACAAAATCATAGAATTTGGAGGGAAATGGATGGCATTAGAGCAGATTATGCTAAGTGAAGCTAGCCAATCCTTAAAAAACAAATGCCAAATGACTTCTTTGATATAAGGGGAGTAACCAAGGACAGGGTAGGGACGAAGAGCTTGAGAAGAAGATTAACATTAAACAGGGATGAGAGGTGGGAGGGAAAGGGAGTGAGAAGGGAAATCGCATGGAAATGGAAGGTGATCCTCAGGGTTATACAAAATTACATATAAGAGGAAAGGAGGGGTAAGAGAAGAATAATATCCTTCTCAAAAATAGACCATATATTATGCCATAGGGCAACCCTCAGTAAATATAAAGGGGTGGAGATAATACCATGCATTTTATCTGATCATAATGGAATGAAACTGGAAATCAATGATAAAAGAAGGAAGGAAAAATCCTACATCACATGGAAAATGAACAATATATTTTTTTTTAATTTTTTTTTTTAGAGAGAGTAGAGAGAGAGAGAGAGAGAGAGAGAGAATTTTTAATATTTATTTTTTTTTTAGTTCTCGGCGGACACAACATCTTTGTTGGTATGTGGTGCTGAGGATCGAACCCGGGCCGCACGCATGCCAGGCAAGCGCGCTACCGCTTGAGCCACATCCCCAGCCCTGAACAATATATTACTGAATGATCAATGGGTTACAGAAGACATAAAGGAGGAAATCAAAAAATTCTTAGAGATAAACGAAAATACAGACACAACATATCGGAATCTATGGGACACAATGAAAGCAGTTTTAAGAGGAAAATTCATCGCCTGGTGGTCATTCCTCAAAAAAAGAAGAAACCAACAAATAAATGAGCTCACACTCCAACTCAAAGCCCTAGAAAAGGAAGAGCAAAACAACAGCAAATGTAGCAGAAGGCAAGAAATAATTAAAATCAGAGCGGAAATCAATGAAATTGAAACAAAAGAAACTATTGAAAAAATTAACAAAACTAAAAGTTGGTTCTTCGAAAGAATAAATAAGATCGACAGACCTTTAGCCATGCTAACGAAGAGAAGAAGAGAGAGAACTCAAATTACTAACATACGGGATGAAAAAGGCAATACCACAACAGATGCTACAGAAATACAGAAGACAATTAGAAATTATTTTGAAAACCTATATTCCAATAAAATAGAGGATAGTGAAGACATCGATAAATTTCTTAAGTCATATGATTTGCCCAGACTGAGTCAGGAGGATACACACAATCTGAACAGACCAATATCAATGGATGAAATTGAAGAAGCCATCAAAAGACTACCAACCAAGAAAAGCCCAGGACCGGATGGGTATACAGCGGAGTTTTACAAAACCTTTAAAGAAGAATTAATACCAATACTTTTCAAGTTATTTCAGGAAATAGAAAAAGAGGGAGCTCTTCCAAATGCATTCTATGAGGCCAACATCACCCTGATCCCGAAACCAGACAAAGACACCTCAAAGAAAGAAAACTACAGACCAATATCTCTAATGAACCTAGATGCAAAAATCCTCAATAAAATTCTGGCGAATCGAATACAAAAAACACATCAAAAAAATAGTGCACCATGATCAAGTAAGATTCATCCCTGGGATGCAAGGATGGTTCAACATACGGAAATCAATAAATGTTATTCACCACATCAATAGACTTAAAGATAAGAACCATATGATCATCTCGATAGATGCAGAGAAAGCATTCGACAAAGTACAGCATCCCTTTATGTTCAAAACATTAGAAAAACTAGGGATAACAGGAACTTACCTTGACATTGTAAAAGCTATCTATGCTAAGCCTCAGGCTAGCATCATTCTGAATGGACAAAAGTTGAAGGCATTCCCTCTAAAATCCGGAACAAGACAGGGATGCCCTCTATCTCCACTTCTATTCAATATAGTTCTCGAAACATTGGCCAGAGCAATTAGACAGACGAAAGAAATTAAAGGCATAAAAATTGGAAAAGAAGAACTTAAATTATCACTATTTGCAGATGACATGATTCTATACCTAGAAGACCCAAAAGGGTCTACAAAGAAACTACTAGAACTAATAAATGAATTCAGCAAAGTGGCAGGATATAAAATCAACACGCATAAATCAAAGGCATTCCTGTATATCAGCGACAAAACTTCTGAAATGGAAATGAGGAAAAACACTCCATTCACAATATCCTCAAAAAAAATAAAATACTTGGGAATCAACCTAACAAAAGAGGTGAAAGATTTATACAATGAAAACTACAGAACCCTAAAGAGAGAAGTAGAAGAAGATCTTAGAAGATGGAAAAATATACCCTGTTCATGGATAGGCAGAACTAACATCATCAAAATGGCGATATTACCAAAAGTTCTCTATAGATTTAATGCAATGCCAATCAAAATCCCAACGGCATTTCTTGTAGAAATAGATAAAGCAATCATGAAATTCATATGGAAAAATAAAAGACCCAGAATAGCAAAAGCAATTCTAAGCAGAAAGTGTGAATCAGGCGGTATAGCGATACCAGATTTCAAACTATATTACAGAGCAATAGTGACAAAAACAGCATGGTACTGGTACCAAAACAGGCGGGTGGACCAATGGTATAAAATAGAGGACACAGAGACTAATCCACAAAGTTACAACTATCTTATATTTGATAAAGGGGCTATAAGCATGCAATGGAGGAAGGATAGCATCTTCAACAAATGGTGTTGGGAAAACTGGAAATCCATATGCAACAAAATGAAACTGAATCCCTTTCTCTCGCCATGCACAAAAGTTAACTCAAAATGGATCAAGGAGCTTGATATCAAATCAGAAACTCTGCGTCTGATAGAAGAAAAGGTTGGCTCCGATCTACAGATTGTGGGGTCGGGCTCCAAATTCCTTAATAGGACACCCATAGCACAAGAGTTAACAACTAGAATCAACAAATGGGACTTAATTAAACTTAAAAGTTTTTTCTCAGCAAAAGAAACAATAAGAGAGGTAAATAGGGAGCCTACATCCTGGGAACAAATTTTTACGCCTCACACTTCAGATAGAGCCCTAATATCCAGAGTATACAAAGAACTCAAAAAAGTAGACAATAAGATAACAAATAACCCAATCAACAAATGGGCCAAGGACCTGAACAGACACTTCTCAGAGGAGGATATACAATCAATCAACAAGTACATGAAAAAATGCTCTCCATCTCTAGCAGTCAGAGAAATGCAAATCAAAACCACCCTAAGATACCATCTCACTCCAGTAAGATTGGCAGCCACTATGAAGTCAAACAACAACAAGTGCTGGCGAGGATGTGGAGAAAAGTGTACACTTGTACATTGCTGGTGGGACTGCAAATTGGTGCGGCCAATTTGGAAAGCAGTTTGGAGATTCCTGGGAAAGCTGGGAATGGAACCACCATTTGACCCTGCTATTGCCCTTCTCGGACTATTCCCTGAAGACCTTAAAAGAGCATGCTACAGGGATACTGCCACATCGATGTTCATAGCAGCACAATTCACAATAGCTAGACTGTGGAACCAACCAAGATGCCCTTCAATAGATGAATGGATAAAAAAAATGTGGCATCTATACACAATGGAGTACTATGCAGCAATAAAAAATGACAAAATCATAGAATTTTCAGGGAAATGGATGGCACTAGAGCAGATTATGCTTAGTGAAGCTAGCCAATCCCTAAAAAACAAATACCAAATGTCTTCTTTGATATAATGAGAGCAACTATGAACAGAGCAGGGAGGAAGAGTAGGAAGAAAAGATTAACATTAAACAGAGACATGAGATGGGAGGGAAAGGGAGAGAAAAGGGAAATTGCATGGAAATGAAGGGAGACCCTCATTGCTAAACAAAATTACATATAAGAGGTTGTGAGGGGAATGGGAAAATAAACAAAGAGAGAAATGAATTACAGTAGATGGGGTAGAGAGAGAAGTTGGGAGGGGAGGGGAGGGGGGATAGTAGGGGATAGGAAAGGTAGCAGAATACAACAATTACTAATAGGGCATTATGTAAAATTGTGGATGTGTAACCGACGTGATTCTGCAATCTGCATTTGGGGTAAAATTGGGGGTTCATAACCCACTTCAATCTAATGTATGAAATATGATATGTCAAGAGCTTTGTAATGTTGTGAACAACCAATAAAAAAATAAAAAAAAATAAAAGAACTGAAAAAAAAAGAGAAGAATAATACAAGTGGAAGAAATGATTTACAGTAGAGGGGGTAGAGAGAGAAAAGGGGAGGGGAGGGGAGAGGAAGGGGGATAGCAGAGAATAGGATAGACAGCAGAATACATCAGACACTAGAATGGCAATATGTAAATCAATGGAAGTGTAACTGATGTGATACAGCAATCTGTATACGGGGTAAAAATGGGAGTTCATAACCCACTTGAATCAAACTGTGAAATATGATATATTAAGAACTATGTAATGTTTTGAACAACCAACAATAAAAAAAAGAAAGTATGCTTCAAACACTCTTCAATGCCCATAATACTACTTCACCCAATAATATTCTTCTTGTTATTCTACTTTAGTGAAATAATCAGAGGTGCAGTCAAAGGTTCATGTTCAAAGATGTTCACTGCAGCATCATTTATTAATGTGGAAAACATAGAAACAAAATTAATCAAAAGAATGGATTATGATACATCTATGCAGTAGAATATTATGTGGTTAATTTCTAAATGGTTTTGAAAAATAGTTGAAAATATAGGAAACTTTTCACATTGGGCTAAGTGAAGAAGCATGATAAATGTTATATGTATAGGTGTTTGGTGGAAATGCTGGTGTTTACTGCTGTCTGCATCTTATTTTGAAAAATATTACAAAAATGGATGGATGGATAGATGGATGACAAGATGGACAGATGAACAGAGGGATGGATGGGTACAAAGAGAGAAAGAGGAATCGATGAGACAAGGGAAGGGGGTTGGAAGGAGGACCGGATACTGATAAAGCAAGTCAAGTAACATTTAATCATAGAAACTATATGGTCAATTCCTGAGTGTCCATTATGTAATTCTTCCAATTATCTGTATGTATAAATTTTAACAGCAAAATGTTGAAAACTATGTGCAAAATATAAATGTCTTATAGCATACATTTATGAACATAATCATATGGCTATATTCATATGAACATTCATACATGGATGCTCACTGAGATGATATGGAAAGAAAATAAACCCAAATGCTATTAGTGACATCTGGTAGTAGCATTATTGGTGATTCGGGTTTTTCTCTTTAACACTTTCTTTCACATTTCCCAATCTTCCAACAGTGAGTTCATATTACTCTAAGAATTAGTTGTGGGGAAGGTATTTGAGAAGAAAGATCACCAAAAAAGAACGCTCAGTGCCCCTATCCTCTTGTCTGGGATATAACAGCTGGGAACATCTCTGAAAATAATAAGTTGTAAAGAATAGAAAATCCCACTGAGGATCACTCCCTGGCTATGACCCTCTCCGGCAGCTGGAGGGAATCAAAACTGGACTGTTTTCTTGGAGCAGAGCCACAGGCCAAGTCTGCAGCTAGGACTTGGGCACCATGCAGATGAGCACAGGCAGGTGGAGTGATTCTTCTCCAGGAGAGACTTGGGGCGAGGTGGGTGGCATTATGAGGATCCCAGGAGTCCACTTGGCCACAGACCCTGATCAGAAGGCTGTGAGTCAAAACATCAATCCTGTTCTCTCTCTGCTCCTTTCAGACACCGAACAGCATTTCTGGGAGCATCTTTCATCCAGGACCAGGAAGAGGGAGAAGTGACTATGTGTGGGAGAGGTTGGGTCTCCAGGATCCCAGAGCCCCAGCCTATCTTTGTCCTCAGAACAGAATTCTCCACCCAAACTTGCCAGCTTTGAGCCACAATTCACTTTTGGACCATACACCACTTTATAATGCCAACGTGTATGCAAGTCACAGTGTTTTAAACTTTGAGAGTATGCTGAGAGTTCACATGTTCATTGATAACAAGAGCCTAAAGGAAATCAGGAAATTGTAGGCCCTAAGCAACACAGACCCTCTGGGGAGAAATGATGATGGGGATGATGTTTGCCAGTTAAGTGATGGTTTTCCCAGTCAAAGGGCTCTAGTTATAAACATACTTGTTGAGAGCCACAGCCAAAGGGGCCCCAGCAAACTTCCAGCTGCCAGCAAACTTCAGACTGCCAGCTGATGATTGGCTCACAGCGGCCCCAGCAACATCTAGCTGATTGGCTCCTCCACGGAGCTGCTCATTGGGGGACTTCTTTGGCTCCGCCCACACGACCCAGCCAATCAGCCTCAAGAGCAGGAGGATTGTGGGAGGTGGAGAGGTTTGTGTGGGGGTGAGAGGCTTGTGGGAAGCCAGTGGTGGCAGTTGGGCTCTGAGGGTTTTTTCCTGAGGAGCTGTTTTGTTTGGCGTTTGTAGTTCTAAAAATAAAGTTAGTTTCTTTTGACAAGTGGCTCCTGAATTGTGCGCAGCCAGACTGCGGCACATACTTACTCTTTGAGTTATTTTGGACTTGTGTTGCTCATTTACATAGGGCAGATTTCAAACTAAGTCCTCATGTTTCAAATTATTTTATTGGTAAGTGAGGTATTAACTGAGGTGTCTGTTAAGACAGGGAAAGAGGAACACAGAGAAGGGATTGGTCATATCAGGCAGAGCTTCCTAAGTCCTGTGAGACTTTTGGTTTCTATACTCAGTAAAATGAACCACTGGGTGTTCTGAGCAGAGAGAAGAAGTGTTCTGAATCTCACTTAAAAGGCTGATTGTAGGGAACACAAGACAGAAGCCAGGCTCCCAGTAGAGACTGTCATGGCAGCCAGGTGAGAGGTCTGGGTCTCGGGCCAGGATAGAGAGGAGCAGGAGGCACTCAGGTCCTGAAGATGTTTTGAAGATAAAACAAACAAGATTTCTAACTTCTTTCTTTGATGTTTTAAAGAACAAAGAGAAGAATAAACCTTCGAATAGTCAGAAAACTTCACCTTGTTGAATTCTTTCTGCCCACAGGTTTTGGAACAGGTATGAAAACTCCCCCCTTCCATCATCTCCTACTGCCCACACACACACAGTCCTCCAGAGCTTAATTTCATTTCATGACCATTGCATCTGTCCCCATGATTCTCCCAATAAGCTGAGAATAAATATGTGTGTGTGTGTGTGCATGTGTGTGTGTAGAAGAACGATTACACAACTAATGTGAAAAGATAACCAAGATACGTTAACTGACAAAAATAATATGCTACCATTTTATGGGGGAGAAAACGATACTTTATATTTGTATTGTGTTTTTGTGTTTTTCTACACAAAGATTATCCCTAGAAGAATAAACAGGAAACTCCTGGGAGGGGAAGTTGGTAGATGAGAGACAAGGAAGGAACAGAGACCCTCTCCAGAGAAGGCCCCACGAAGCTTCCATCATGCATGTACTTATTACCCACACAGAATAATGGATTCTTATAGAAGAATAGCCCCACAGATATTTCAGCTGTGATTTAATGTGCATGAGATATTATTAATACATGAATAGCCCTCTGTGGTAGCAGTTATAGGAACCACATAGATCTTTTTACATTAATTATGTTTTAAACATTGTCTTATGAATGAATAATTTTGAACAGAAATAGGTAGAATAATGTACATACCCTCCTACAAATTCTTCCTATAATGGGCCAGAGAGTAAATATTTTAGGCTCTGCACACACCATGGTTTCTGTTGCAGCAGCTCAACTCTATTGTTGTAGTGCAAATTCAACCAGAGAAAGTACATGCACAAATGGACGTGGAGGCGTTCTGACCAATTAGGAAAACAGGCACTGGGCAGTATTTGGTCACCCAGTTTTCTAATCCCTGTTATAAATAAGCCCCTCTGTACCTATCTCTGACCCCCCAAAAAATACCATTAACTCAAGGCCAATCTGCCCCATCACCCACCCACCCCCAAATTACCTGGATGAGTATCTTAGACGTAGTATCATTTCCTCTTCAAAGTTTTCAGATAAGGAATTACTACATTATTAATAATATTTATAATTATTTTATTAATATTATCAAAATCACTATCAATATTATCAAAAGTTAGTCACTACTTAAATTTCTAGGTATCTTATAAATGGAATATGTTTTTACTGTTTTTTTAAGAATTTAACCTTTATTTTATTTATTTGTTTGTATGTGGTACTGAGGATTGAACCCAGGGACTCACCTGTCCTAAGCAAGTACTACCACTGAGCCACAACTCTAGCCCCTTTACTGTTTATTTTTAATTCAGATACAATTAAGGCCTGCACAACGCTTTTGGGTATCCTCTGTATTTTTCACATTGATTCTACTTCTTTGTCTTTAGCTTGTTCGATTGGGTTTTCCTGACATGTAATGTAAGATGCCCTGTGCTTCCTCCAAAGTATTTTGATTGCAATCTAAGAAATGGACATAAAATAGTAATGCTAAAATCATAGACTTGAGACCTGAATAGCAAGTCATCTGTTAATTACTGGTTAAGCAAGTTAAGACTCACCACACAAAGGTTTCGCCCACTTCCTCCCATCTCTTCAAGGCTCCAGGCATTTCAAAAAGGAAAATTCCTCTGTGTGGTGCCAGTCATCTCACTCCTAGGAATTCATCCTAATAAAATATTCAGAGATCCAGGCAAAGACGCTGATGGAGAATTTCATGACCACATTATTTATAGCACCACCATATTAAACACAACCAAAACATCCAACAGTGAAGAGATGATAGCACTGATTACAATACTGGTTCATTTACCTGTGGAATATCACACAAGGAATGAAAATCACACTTTTACATATTCCCGTTGTTGGAATTCAATATTCTTGACATAATTTTAAGTGAAAAAGGCAGAACATAAAACTGCATACAGATATTTATGACCACACAAACCGTGACTCTCTGGGATAGGAAGCAATAAAAAGAGTATATTGCTATCTCTAGAGAGGCGGCTATTCACTCCATACTTACTTACTTTTACGTTTTCTTTAATGTGTATGCTTTGATGTTTAGACTAAGAACAACAACGACATTATTAATTCTTTCAAGATCACTGCTCTTCCCTTGCAGACCTCCTCTGGGAGGTCTCTGTTGGCTCTTGACCTTCCTGGCTCACTCTGCTGGCTCCCCTTCTCGATCTTTGTCAGGCACTAAAACACTCCATTGTTAATTTTACTCAGGAACCCAGTATCCATCCTACCCAAACCCAAAATAAATGGAAGCTAAATAAATAAAATCAAGTGCCCATTTCCCACCATCTGCTTTCCTTCCTGGAACAGGGCACCCAGGAAGTGACAACCACACAGCATACCCTCAGCTTCCACCAGAAAATGACACACTCATGCATCCGCACTCTTCCCATCCCTGGTCCGGGTTGTGTTTTCTCTGTAATGCTTGTTCTTTGGCACGTAACTCACTTTGATTATTTAACTTATTTATTACCCATCTGCCTCAGCCCACTTGGAAAGCAAGCTCCATGCAGGCAGGGGTTTTGTCATTGCCACATCCCGGTGCCAAGAAAAGCTCCTGACGTGTAGTTGTTCCTCAGCAGATATCTTTACATGAATTGGTAAATAATGGATTCTTTATTTTTGTAGTTGTTTTTGTCTTCTTTCTAAGTTTTAAATGTTTTATCAGTGCATCATATTGTTCATTTTGACATAATCATTCATGCATGGAATATTATTTGCTCCATGTCAGTCCCCAGTGCTTCCTCTTTCCCTCTCTTCCTCCTTCACCCTGTTCCCCTTTCTCTAATCTCCTGGTCTTCCTCCTGTTTATTTTTTTAATTAGTACTTATAGACATACATAAAGGTGAAATTCACTGTGATATATTCATATGTGTGTGTGTGTGTGTGTGTGTACACACAGCGTGACGTATTCTTGAGTTAAAAAAGAATAGGTTCAAATTTCTGTGTGTGTGCTTGTGTGTGTATAAGTAAGACTGAAATAATACCTGCCAAAGGATGACACTGGAGACCTGTACATGCTAGGATAGTAGATGAATCTGGGATTTCTTTTCTCTCGTTCGGGATTCCTTAACTCTGCTGTAATGAGCAGGCTCTACTTTCACAGCAGAGTGTCTGGTGCATTGCTTCTTAAGATGTTTCAGTAAGAGGATTTGGGATTGTTCCTCCTGCCAGGTAGACACAGGAGCCTCATAGAGTCCTCTTGACCTCTTCTGCAACCCCCAAGTGGTGGTTTTCAGGGTTACAGCCAACTGCCAGCCTGGGATCCTTGTGGCCTGGCAAGTACCACCCCTTACTATACCTTTGATCCAGCATCTGGGGAGGACATGGGCAAATGTGTTGAAAGGACTAGTGGCATTTTGGAAAGAGGAATAAAGGGCTACTACTCTTGCACTGATGGTGCTCACTGATGGTGACTCCCACTAGAATCCCCAGGAAGCACTGTGATGGTGAGTTTTCAAACACCCAGGCAGCAGAGGGGATGCTCACCACTCAGCAGTGACGGGGCCTCAACACCAGGCCCTGGGGAAGGAGATGAAAGACTGGTTAGTCTGGCTCACAAGTGATCACTGAATTGGGGCAGAGCTGAGGAGACTCCTGGGGGCCCTCACTGCAGTCCAGACAGGATTCTCAGCAGTAACAAAACATGTCCCACTCCAGGTAAACTAGTTTCCATGTCACTAATTGTCTCTTTGCCTGTATTTGGAAACCAACATTTCACCCTTAAACTGAGATTAAAGCCATACCCTGTGGCTCATATATAATGCGCAGAGGGGTCAAGGTCTAGAGAGAAAAAGACATTGGACTTGTTGACATTAGTATGAGGGACGACTCATGAGAACAATTAAAAGACCAGGGCGATTTTTTATCCCAACCTGGGGAGTAACTCCTCCCATTCATATATTTTAAATAAATAATAAAATATAAATATTAAACATATGTATGTCAGAGACTAATGAACAAATATTTGGGGAGTTGAATAAATAAATTAAATAACGAAGCAAGTCAATACACTGTTTAAAAGAGAAGAAGGAAGCCTGCCCTTCAGGGCTCTGAGGCACGGGCTTGTGCATGGGCTGTGATTCATGGGAGTCCTGCTCTCTGGAATGCTAAGCCTGGGTTCACATCATGAATAAAGGGTTGGCATCCACCCTGTAGTGAGGAGACAGAGCTTCATCCTGCTGCTGCTGCATCCATCAGCACCCTTAATCACCCTCCCTGAATGAAGGTTTATCATCTTCCAGTTATTCTATTATTCACTCTGCTATTAGGAGGGCAAGAACCATTTCATTTTTTTTTTTTTTTTTTGGTGTTGCCTGATCATATCTGTTCAGCTAGAAAGCATCATTAAGGAGCCACAGCATAAAAGCCAGGGATCCACCACTCAACCACTCCCTCCCCCATGTTGGTGGGAGGCTGCCATTCTCATTGGGTCCATGTCTAATGCTATAACTCCAGATACCTTGTTTCTGTGGAGATTTTAATTGCAATCCCAAAGATGTCACAAGAAAGTACTGCATGCATGTTTATAGCCTATCTGGCAAAGCCAGCCCAGGACTGTGTGTACATGTGGAAATGCAGCTGAACTGGGGCACTTTGGGAGAAGACAGTAGAAGGGAATGGTGAACAAGGGATAGGTGCAGAGTTCTGCATGGAAAAGGATGAATCCAGGTATAGGTGCACACCTGTAATCCCAGTTACTCCAGAGGCTGAGGCAGGAGGATCACAAATTTAAGTCAGCCTGGCAATTCAGTGAAACCCTGTCTTGAAACTTAAAAACAAAACAATGAGAACAGCAAGGATATAGCTCAATGGTAAAGCACCTATCAATGTCTAATATTAAAATCACAAAAAAAAAGGAAAGAAAGAAAAGGGATGATACCCATTATCTAGACTCCTGCAGAACAAAGTGTTCATTTAGAATTCAACTGGGAAATTGCTCTTTCTGTCAACAGAAGAAATGTTAATTCACTTAAAATGCAAGGCACATAAAATTATGGCCACCATCATTAGTCATCAAGGGGATGCAAATTAAACCACAATGAGATATTGACACCCACCCTCTAGAATGGCTCAGATAAAAAGGACAGATCGTTCTAAGTGCTGGTGAGGCAGAGCTACTGAAAATCACAGGATGCAAAATAAGTCCACTCTGGAAATCAGTTTGGCAGTTCACTGACCTTATGATCCAGCAATTCCACTCCTAAAGAGTGTTACAAAAACAAATGAAAATATATGTCAACGTTTATGCTAAGTGAAATACTCCAGGCACAGAAAGACAAACACTGCATGGTCTCTCTCATGCACAAGCTAAAATCCCTGCCTCATGAAAGTAGAGAGTAGAATCCTGGTTAGGGTCTGGAGGGTGGTAGGGTGTGGAATAGAGGAGGGTTGATTAATTGGTAGAAAGACACAGTTGCATAGGAGATTGAGTTTCCAGTGTTGTATAGCACCACACATTTAAATTTGTGCATTTTGCTCTCTGTAATTACACATTACTAAAAATTTCCTAAAGTGCAAACCCAATATCGGTAAGGGACTAAGAGATGTAGAAAAGAGCTTTTAGTTTTAAAAGCCTTCCTGGGCAAACATAGTAGGCATTTTGCAAAGTGAATTAGAGGGAAGCTACATCCCTGGGAATATAGATAATAAAGTGCTCCTTGTTAGAAATCTGAACTTTAACAAATTGCCAAAGCAGAGATGTGAGAACAAAGGTCCAGAAACAAGCAAGCGCTAAGCACCTCCCACAACAGACAGGAAGTCCAAGGACAGTGGGGGGGGGGGAAGCAAATGAAATCAGCAGACAGCACTGGGTGCAGGGAAAGCAAACTGCAGGCCAACGAGGGTAAACTCTGCTCTCTTAGCCATGTCTGACTAATTGTCTTGGTAATCCCTCTGCACTTCCTCTCATGATTATTGTAAATATTTGACTTGAACTGATTCTACAGCAAACTCTATTGAGTCCTCATTCCTTTGGACGGATTCAGTCATTCTTGGCTACCCTTAATGTTGTCTTCATTAAGTGCTGAGTTAAACAGAACCAATAGCTTTCATTATCAAGGGCTCACTAGGTGCCAGACACTGCAAAATACTCAGCACGCAGTAATACACTTAATCTTACTGCACCCGTAAAGTAGATGTGGAAAACAGAACTCCCACTTTACAGGTGACATGACTGAGACTCACCAGGGTTTAAAACCCATCTAAAGTTACTGGGCTGGAAGTGTGAGAAGCAAGATTTAAAGCCAAGCCCTAGGATCTCAGAGGTGACTGACTTAACCACAGAAGCCTGAGGCCTTCCTCCAGGAATGTTTTCAAATGGAGTTAAGCAACTACTAGAAAATCAAGGAGATTCCCGAAGCCCTACATCACACCTAAATGTCCAGGCAACAGAAAAAGAAGTAGTGGCCAGTCAGGGCCAAGAGAGCAGTGCATACTACCCAAGGGCCCGGTCATCTATTCAGGCAGCAACACTTAAGAGTCTCCTCTGTGTTTCATTTATCAATACAATGGATAGGTTCATCTGCATCCTCTCATGTTAATTTGACCTCATTTTCTATTTGTATATCTTTTAAAAAGATAATTTACTCTGTTGTCTGCTTTCTTTGCTTTTGGGGTACATTTTTTCTGGTTATCTTTGTAACTACAAATTTAGATACTAAATGTATTTTTTTTTAATTTGGGGGCAAAAAAAATAGTCTACCCTGTGTTTGGTATTGCTTGCCACCTGCAAAAGTAGAACTGACAGCCAAAAGCTGTTGCACCCCATTTTCCAACACTCTACCCAAATGCACTCATAGACAACAAATCAGAAACTGCCACCTCAAAGCAACATTTCTTTGAGAAGTCTGGAAACACAAACGTAGTGGCAGTGTAGAATAAGCCAAAACCGTGCAGAGGGGCAGCCACAGATAGTCTGGTGTAGGGCTGGATTCCCATACCTGCTCAAGAGGCCCCCTCTGCTTCCTGAACAGTTTCATCAGGCTGTACGATTACCTTGTAATGTAGAAATTGATCATTAATCAGTGTTGCCTAAGCAACACGTTTAGAATAATAAATCAAGACAGGCTCCTCAACAACAAAGCTCTGGGAAATGGCTGGCATATTAACATTGACCGATGGCAGAGACATGGCTCTCCTGGGCTGAAGGGGACTGCAGGATGGATGACATGAGATACAAAAGCCAATACCACAGGATGAGCAGAATTGATGAGCCTGCACAAAGGGAATGGAGAATAAACGCCCCAGAGCAGCAGGGTCTCATGCTGAAGTGGAGAGGGTGGCTTAAGCTCTGGCAATGCCACCACCGCCGTGTGAGTCTGACTTTGGCATCAGTTTGCCCTCTTCATGCTGGGCCCTCACCTGTAAAATGGGGTTGAAGGCAGTCTGTCCTCCATATCCATGGTTTCCACATTCACAAATTCAACCAAAGATTGAAAATACCTGAGAAGAGGTTGCATATTTTTTCCTTGTCATTATTTCCTAAACAATTCATGATAATAGCTATTTACCTGGCATTTCTATTGATGTGTGTAGGTTTCATGCAAATACTATGTCATTTTAAATAAGGGACTTGAACATTCATGAACTTTGGTATCTTCAGGAGGTCCTGGAACCAATCCTCCAAGGATACTGAGGGATGACTCTAATTCCCAGAATGCCAAATGCATAAACTTATTAGTATATGTATGTGAAATTGTCATTTGAACTGAAAAATGCACAAAAATTAAGTCATTTGGGTTTGGAATGTTCTTCTCTACCCAAACTCCTGACCCAATTAACAACTATGAGATAGAATCTAAACACCAGCTGGACCTGGTCTCTGTTTGCATCTGAGCTTTCTGCCTCTGATTGCCTTTGCCTAACCAAAACAGCAGGAAAACAGCAGGAGGGACAAGAGGAGAAGGATAAAGGAAGCCAACCACACTCAGGGAAAGCACCTTTCCTTCACTCTTAGCAAACAGGTAAGCCACTTCTCCCCTCCTTCCCTAAGGGAGGGGTTCTGGAGCAAGGATCAAAAGAAGGCAATCTTCCTCCTCAGAATGTTCCCCAGGGGCCTGAGGAATTGGCAGAAATTCCTCCTTTTACATCAAAAGCCAAAGGATTGACCAACACAATAGGTTTTTCCAATTTATTTCTAGCTCCTGTCATCTCTCCTCTGGAGCCTGGAAAAGCCAACTATTTCACTTCCCAGATTCCCTTATAGCTAAGAGAGGTCATGTGACACAATGCAGGCCTAGGATCTTCTAGGAAATCTTTCATTTTTATGATTAAAATTATACAAGTCCAGGTGCAGTGGGATACACCTATAATCCCAGCAGCTCAGGAGGCTGAGGCAGGAAGATCATGAGTTCAAAGTCAGCCTCAGCAAGAGTGAAGCACTAAGCAACCCAGTGAGACCCTGTCTCTAAATAAAATACAAAATAGGGCTGGGGTTGTGGCTCTGAGTGGTTGAGTGACCCTGAGTTCAATCCCTGGTACCCCCCCCAAAAAAAAAACTATACAAGAAGCTGACCTTGAGACAGACAAGGTGGCTAGTCTAGAATCACCTCATGATCACAAAGGAAAAGGCCAGAGAATCATAAAGAAGTCAGTTCTGACATGATCAAGCCATGGAACCAGTAACTAATTGACAGAGGGAATATAATCTTGCTAGTTGGCAAACTGAAGATACATGACTGATTTAATTCTTTCTTTCTCCTTCCTGTTCAAGTTCGTAGTAATTTTCAAAAAGAAATATACATTCTAAGAGATGGATTTTCCCCATAATTTTTAAGAAATAATTTGTCATATTTGAAACACTAAGTTAGATTTTTTTTATCTGCCCAGTTCTCACCAAAACCTTCATGGAATAAAGTGATGTTTATGTAGGATTGTTGAAAGATAAGGTAGATCATCATTTCTCCTAATTAAAGGATTCAAACTAGCAAACTAGTCAATGAAGAAAAAACAATTCCATACTCAAAGATAGCTGGGAAATGTGTGTTTCAGTCATCTCTTGCTATGAAACAAACACCACCACAATCTCTTGCTGTTCATAAAGCCTAAACTTGAATTTCCCCTCGTATTTTCACATAAATGAGGATTTTCACATAATGCTTGGCTTTTATTTTAAGTTGGTCAGACTGGGTTTCTATCCTTTGCCATGGGTCAGCTCAGGCCCTGCTATATTCAGCTTACTCTTATTTTCTCTGGGTCTTATTTTCTTCTATGTTGGCTTCACTCTCAAATGATAATAATTTTTAAAAGTGTAGTAGATAAGCCATTGTTTAGAACTCTTTAGGCCGTTTCTATATTGGCACTGTATGTTCAACATCCTCTGTCATGACCATACCTCTCACTGACTTGGTTTGGCCATATGACCTGCTTTGGCCAATAGAATGGAGCCTAAGTGACAATGAGCCAATTCCTAGAAGAGATGTAAAGAGAAATTAGGTGTTTTTGCTCACTGTCTTGCACATTCGCCACTCATTATGAGAAGACCATGACCTAGGTAGCCTCTGGTCCAAGGATGTGAGATGCAGGAAATAAACCCAAGCCCAGCCTTGTTTCTTAACAATCAAAGTTACAACTACCCCTGTGTTCCGGACTTCCTCTTGGGGGCTGCTAAGCTACATAAACCATTTACAAACATTTCTATGTACATATGACTAAGCTATAAGACTTCAGCTCCCAAGAAATCTGCAAACTTCAGTTTGCCAATTAGCAAGATTATAAACCCTCTGTGAAGTAGTTACTGGTGTGTTTGATGAACCAAGGAAATATCAGTGTCTGGGTGTCTGATTCTGTTAATTCAAGCCATGATCACTGTATTGCTCATCTTCGAAAATGGTATGCTAGCATACAGGCACTATGCACCAGGCACTATGCTAGGCACAGGGGACAGAGGGCAAGGCAGGTGCAGTTCCCACCCTGGTAGAGTTAACATTTCTAGTGTGTGTGATTGGAAGTGGAGGAGAGACAATAAATACACAAACAAATAAAATAAGTATTAAGTACCATGCAAAAAAAAAATTAAACCTTAGAAGAGGACCTGTGGGGTAAGAAAGGCAATGGTTACACAAATGGTCATGTAAGTCAACATTTCTGATGAGCAGACATTTGAGCAAAGAACTCATGAAGCCAGGGAAAGAGCCATGGGACTACCAGAGAGAAGAGCATCCCAGACAGGAAGAAGAACAGAGGCAAAAGCTTCAGGCAAGTCCAGATCTTTGGAAGTAAGGGAAAGGCAGAAGAGGAGGGCAGAGCTGAGATAGGAGGCAGATCCCATAGGATCAGCAAGGCACGGCAAAAATTTGAGAATTCACAATATTTGACTATAGACCTTAGACATATACATTTAAAGGGAGGAGAGGGAAATGTGTGTGTAGTGTGTGTCTCTCTGTGTAATGTCTTTACATTTAAACACACCCTATGCTTATTGCTGTTCATAAAGCCTGAACTTGAATTTCCCCAAGAGTAATCAGCTTTTCTAGAAACCGAGACCCATTTTATATTCCAAATCAATAGTAAGTTCAGAGGGGAAGAGGTGTATATTCAAACCTCTTGATCTTTCCTTAGTTCAAGAGGAGATAAATACCTAACTTCACAAGAGAAATATGGAGATCATATAAACAGTGCTTAGAACTCAATCACACACATAATAGTCTGTTTTCTATTCTACCTGGTAGGGTAAAAATTCAACATTATTTTCTAAACCTGTCTTATGCAATCATCACAATTATCATTCTATTCAACTGCAGAGGTTATTTAAACTGCAGGTCACTTCTCTGTCAAACAGTCTGTTTGTGATATGCAATGCTGGCTTGATTCCAAGGATAAATGTTATCCTGTAACAAATTTAAGTTGAAGACAATTTACAAGTAATGATATTCAAAGAAAATAAACTGTACAGACAATACAGTTGAAAACCAAGAGAATTCACTGAAGAAATGCTGGAATTAATAAGAATTCAAAAAGATGGCTGGATAAATACACAAAAATCCATAGCTCTCCCTTAAACCAACAATGCAAAGATCCCTCTCACTCACAGTAGTGCACATATGTATGAGTATGTATGCATAACATGTTTGGGTCTAAGAATAACTTGTACAAAAAAGGTTTGGTTTTTGCATGAAGGAATACAACCCTGCTTGAGCATGACAGACTCAGTGGGGCCCATCTGTAATCCCAGAGACTCAGGAAGCTGAGACAGGAGGATGGCAAGTTCAAGGCCTGCCTGGGAAACTTAGCAAGACCCTGTCTCAAAATAAAATAAAAAGGGCTTTGGTGTAACTTAGTAGTAGAGCATCCCTTGATATACACCCCAAAAAAACTACCTTTATAAATATTTATGGTGTACTAGACACTAGGATAAGTATTTTACAGGTATTAATTACCTCGCATGGTATTACTTCTCAAACCCTCTTATAGTTATGGGGGTTTTTTTTGGGGGGGGGCGGTTCTTCATCCTTTTTTTTGTGATTTATAGATGTGGAAACCTAAGCATAGAGGATCAAGATAATTTCCCCATGAAGAGAAAGTCAGTGTAGGATCATTGAGACATAAAATCTGGTGGTACCACCGCTGAAAGCCTTTTATCAGCCTTTGTTTTTAAAATGAAATAATTTTTTTGCAAAGTTTTGTCTGAGGGTACCAGTCTTCCCCTCTAGGGTTCACTTCAAGCCACTGGTTCTCTCAAACTGGATTTAAACCCAGACTGTGTCCTGCCTGGTCCAAGACAGGAAAACCAAACAGTAGTGAAGTCAATGTTTTCCAAACTAGTTTACAGAGGAGATGCATTTCCAAGTTCAGCAGCAAAGGGGAAAAGATGAAAATAGTCTTCAAGAGGGCTTATGTGTATTTTTGTGAAACTTAAAAGATAACACAAGAGGGGCTGGTGATGTGACTCAAACGGTAACGCACTCACCTGGAAAGCACAGGGCGCCGGGTTCGATCCTCAGCACCACATAAAATTAAAGATGTTGTGTCCACTGAAAACTAAAAAATAAATATTAAAAAAATATTTCTCTCTCATCTCTCTCTTTCTCTCTCTCTTTAAAAAAAAAGATAGCACAACACAGAATAAAATGTAGATCATCTCTTTCATGTGTAAAAGAATCTTTACATGAATAAAAGATTCTAAATAAAAACCAGCAAACAGAATCCAACAACACTTACATACCATAACCAAGAGGAGTTTCTCCCAGTAATTCAAGAATAACTCACCTATTAAGAGTTTTTTAAAAAAACAATAAACAAAATATCATTTGCATTGATAATAAAAGGCATTGATATGATTCAACATCCCTTATTGTTTTTAAAAGAAAAAAATTAAAATGTAAATATTTTCTTAACATGATAAAATATCTCCATTTTGCTCACCAAATTAGCATGCTATTTAACTAGGAAACACAAGAAACCTCCCCATAAAGTCCAAACCCAGCAACAGTGTCTATGGTTCTCACCACACCCTCCTCCAGGTACCCACTGTCCACCGCTCCTCTCTGCTTCACATCCCAGCAGGCCACTCCACCACAGGCATCCCTCTCTTAGAGACTTCTGATTGTGTTCATTCAAAACACAGCATCAATGTGGCAGGAGGTCATACAGCAGAGAATGGAGGGGTCAAGGTCAACAGTCACCCAGCTGCCTCCCCATCTAGTTGAGGTTTGCAGGGCAGGTTCCTCTTCCTAAGACACCGTGGTCTGCACACCTCCACCCCTGCTTGGGTGCAGTTCTGATTACCCACCCTTTCTCTACTGGCTCCTTCTTGTTAGGATCTCATTAGAGATGCCCAGTGTGGCCAGTCCTGCTGGTGTCATCATCTATTGTTGGGTCCTTTAGCCCGGCCACTCCTTAGAAACAGCCACCTCCTCCCCGTTAAACTCTTCCCTCTGCCTCCCATCCTGAGCCTAACTAATACGCCTATTGTCACCACCACTGTTCAACCTAGGTCAGCAGGCAGTGGTTGATGAACTTAGACAAGAGAAAGAAACGGAGAATAAAAATCAGTAAGGTGTGTCAAAGAAAAATGGCACTGGACAAGTTAAATAGGCAAGGAAAGGTGCCCACAGGAGGGACTGAACTATTACCATAGAATCAAGATGATTACAATAGAGGAAAAAGAGGAACTCAGCTCTGCATGCAAGTGGGGGCAGGGACAACCGGGATGACCAATAATGGGCAGGGTGAGGGACCTATTGAATGGGAAATTATTCAGAGGAACTGGCCTGGGTATTAGGTAGGGGCATTCTTGCTAAACTGGCTTGGCAGAATTTTCACTGAACTAAGCTCGGCAAGGCAAGGATGGCTGGCCAAGAATGAGACCAAGTTGAGGTTAAGGGACAAAGAGGGAGACAACAAGGGAACACTTGTCAATCAATATGATTTGTATACATTAAAAATCCAAGTTTTCAGGATAACTGGAAAAAAATATAAGCAAAAGAATGAAAGATAACTCACTAAAAATATAACTTTAATGTCCCAAAGCCCATAACTTTCTCATATACTAGAGATCTGCGAACTACAGCGCATTAACCAACCAAATCTAGCCTGCCACCTGGCTTAATAAATAAAGTTTTATTGGAATACAGCCATGTCCTTTTGTTTTCTGGTGATCTATAGCTGGTTTCACACAACAACAGCAGAGTAGAGTGGTTAAAACAGAGACCGTGTTCAACTCCTCCCTGATGCAAATACTCACTATCTGATCCTTTACAGAAAAAGTTTACAAACAAAAGCTGTTTTCAAAAAAAAGTTTAGCAGATATTTTTTTTAGATAGATAGAGAGAGACAGAGAGAGAGAGAGAGAGAGAGAGAATTTTTTAATATTTATTTTTTCAGTTTTCGGTGGACACAACATCTTTATTTTATTTTTATGTGGTGATGAGGAGCGAACCCAGCACCCAGCGAATGCCAGGCGAGCACATTACGGCTTGAGCCACATCCCCAGCCCCAAGTAGATTTAAAAAAAAAAAACAACTGCATCTAAATTAGCATGCTACACAATGAAGACAGAGTTCAATTTCAAATAAGGTTAACGTGGCAAAAATCTGAAAAAAATATGTGCAAAATCTGTATTTGAAAACAAAGAGATGGAGAACGTAAGTTATCTGACAATGTGTAGGTACCTTGAGAAGGGCTTTGGACTCTGAGGGGTTGTAAATCAAGCTGATGTGCTCTGGATCTTAAGGAGGTCAGGAGATCCCAGCTGATAGTTGAGTAACATAAATAATAAAATCTCTGAAACAAGCACCATAGCAGAGAGAGTGCCAAGAGCCCCAGGAACACAGTTAACCAGATGCAGTATTGTTGGAGCTGATTTACAGACAGACAGAGCTAGGAAAGGCATCCGAGCTGAGCCAAAGACCTGGAGGATGGATGAGAAGAAAAGTGGCAAGACAAAAAAGTCAGAGGCTAGAAAACTGCTGGTACCTGCAGCCTGACTGAAGAAGTGGCCCTGAAGGACAGCAATAAAGGAGAATCCTCCAGCATTCAGAACTCTGAATAGGACATTCGGTTATCCACTTTGCATGGACCCAGAGAATTTCTGTACTACACCACTTCATGGGCAGTTGCTAATGCTTTGGATGGTTAGGTTCTTATAAAGAACAGACATGGCTGTGACAAGGCCTATACAAGGGGTATGTGGATAGACATCTTGGAATAGGCCCAGAATGATGCAGGTGGGACATGAATCCAGAGTAGAGAAGGTTGTCAATAAGCTGGATGTCAGCCAGCCTCTTTCCCACCCATCCCAGTGCTTGTTCAATGGGTCCAAGTACAGGTGTGAAGACCACATATGGGTTCAACAATGGGGCTAACTGGATGCCTAATCAGCCAAGAGCTGACACCAAGACTGAAGCTCAGTATTGCCCCATTCCCCAGAGAAACCAGTCAGCCACCTAGTGGCAGGATGATTACCTTGGGCTCCTTCTGTCACAGAGGGGCAGATTCAACCTCACTGTAGCAGATACAGGTTCTGGGTGGGAAATCTATCTTCTCCACAGTGCTCCTGCCAGCACCACCATCCAAGGGTTCATAGAATGCTTTACTCAATGCCATAGCATTCCCCTGATCAAGAAATGCATCTCATCACCAAAATCCATCATTTGGCTCAGGTCCATGGAATTCATTGGCCTTGCCATGAGCCCTATCCACCAGAAGCAGATGGCCTAAGAGAATGGAGGAATGGTCTCCTTAAGACTTAGTTACAAATCCTTTGAGGAGACAGCACCCAAAAGGATGGGCTTCTGTCTACAGGATGTAATATGCTTTCACTCAGCAACCAACTTATGAAGCTGTTTACCCCACAGCCAGAATGCCCGGGGTCAGGAATAGAAGGGTGCAGTGGGTGAAGTTCCTCTCAGTGTTCCTCCAGTGACCCATTTGTGATACTCTGGCTTCCCATTCCAGCAGTCTTGAGCTCTAATGCATCAAAAGTCTTGGTCCCAAGTGGGGAACATTTCCACCAGGGGATGCAAGGGTTCCGTTGAGCTGAAAGATGAGACTATCCCCTGGACATATTTTTTTTTGACTCCGTATGCCACTGAACTAACAAGAAAGAAGGAAGTTTCTCTACTTCCTCCAGCTGAGATCCAAGGAAACAGAATGGTGGTAGAAGCAGCAACATGAGACATACACACATTCTTGATCAGTTAGAAGCAAGGATTGTAGCAACTATGAATATCACCTTCTTTGATGGGTGTGTGTGTGTGTGTGTGTGTGTGTGTGTGTGTGTTCTGTTATGTTCTAATCTCTGCCTCTCTTTTCTTCTTCCTAATATCTTAAACAAATCTTGTTAGTAACCCCTTAAATTTACAGTTTAATCTTCAAGAAACATAATATTCTAATGGGATGGAAATGGATTTTGGAGAGTAATTAGCATAACCCAAACATGGATACCAGGACTGAATCTTCTCATTTGGAGCAGGATGAGAATGTCTTTGCTTGAATGAAGGACAGCTGTATATTTCTACGTGGAAGCATAGAGTTGTATTCTTGGTGGATGTTCAAAAAATGCACAGAAGAGCATGGATGAATGCTGACTAGCCAAAGTGGATTCTGCAAGTTTCAAAGCTATTGTATTTCAACCTCATGCCCCCACTTCCATGCTCAGCTTTGATATGCTGATGCCACCCTCTTCCTTCATGGCTGCTCCCTGTTACACTCTGCTACCAAGGAAACCAGAAGGCTGGAGGGAGAAGAAGGCTCTGCTCCTGCTTCTCGTTGTGTCCTGCTCCTGTCAGTGTCACCCAGCAAAGCCTTTCTGGCACAGCACCGGTGGCTCCTTCAATGAATGCCAGCTGGTCATGGTTTGCAGGTTTTTTTCAATACTCGCAGAACCAGCTCATTGTTCTCTTTCAATGACAAAACCAAGACCACATCATTCCTCCCTGGAAGTCTGAAGTTTCAACTCCGGAGGCCTCTTCTCCAAATTTCCAAGTTTTAATAATTCCAATCATTTCTCTTTGTTCCTTCCACCCTTGAGATAGCCGCTTCCTGCAATCTTGCCCCAGGATATCTTACTACATTTTCTTCCCTACTCAGGGATCAACATGTTGCCATCACTATTATATATCAGAGGAGTCAGTAAGCTTTTTCTGGAAAGGGATAGATGGTAAGATTTTAGCCTGCTGCCCAGTCTCTGTTGTGACTACTCCACTCTGCCATTGACAATACTTGAAGGTATGGACACAGCTGTGTCCCAATAAAACTTTATTTATTAAAAAAAGACAATAAACTGGATTTCACCCACTTGTATTCAATTATTTCTGTAAAAATAACTGGTGTGGTATTCTGGATCCTGACTGACCAGCAGGAATGAGTTCTAAGTCCTGGTTGACTACAGTCACATTCTAATGAAGTGTTCTCACACCAAGTCAAACCAATCAGAGCCAATAAGACTCAAATTAGGAATGGTGTTGCTGGTGCCTGAAAAACTGTTCTTACCCACTGGACTCAAAGATAAAAAGATGATTTTTAATGAAGGTACTAACAGAGAGTCTACCTGAGAGGAAAGTTCAATGGAGAGAACACAAGACCATGTTCTGATGAGATCATCAAACCCCTACATCCAGCTATACCTGAAGCTCATGGTTTAAATAAAAGCCAATGTGTGAGGCCCTGGCTTTGATTCCAGGAATAGCAAAAAATATATATATGAACCAATAAATTATCTTTTCCCTTCAGTACGTTGACTTCAATTTCTATTACTTAGAACTGAAGGAATCCTAACAAATACAGAGGCAGACAAATAGACATGAAAACACAGAGACAAAAAACCTCTCAGATTGTTATCCTTTGTTTAAGAAACATACATGGAGTACAAGTTTGTCAGACACTCTCAGAAAACAATAGATCATTTTAGAAAAATGCCATTCAAGTCTTCCATCGTGTTAAATTTTTACTACAATTAATCAAGATATGCTGTTTAATTTTTAAGCATTTTAATCAAAGCTTGAGTTCTCAGATAGCCTAATGATTACAAATCTAAATCCGTAAATTCTGGTGTTTATGAAACTAAAGCTTTTGCATTTTATTTCATTCTGCTGCGTTTCTTTTCCAAGCCCCATTGCTATAGCCCAGAGGATGCAGGTGCTCACCTGCCCCTCCCAGGACTGGGGAGGTTCTACTGGTTTTGCACTGGGGTGGTGCATTGAGAAGCACAGGGCACCTGGCCTCTGCCCACAGCCATTGATCCACACTGAAGCTGGTCTGGCATCCGGCCCCTATTCTCTCCAGACTAGCGTCAGGCACTGCTGTTTGCTTTCCAAATGCCCATTTCTATTTCCCCTCTTCCTTAGTAACAGAACTCCACTACAAAGTGCTAAATTTCTCAGTCTCTCTCTCAGCTAGATATGGCATGTGACTAGTTCTGTCTAGTGAGTTATAAATACACAAATTATGTGTGATTTCTGGGCTAGATCTTTCAAAAGATGCTACTTGGGCTGGGAGAAACGCCCTTTCAATTGTCCTGATGTCCAGAATACAGATGAAGTGGCTGGTCTGAGACTAAGAGGCCACCTGGAAAATGGAAGCCATAAAGTGAGAAAGAGACCTGAAGAAATGGAAGTCCCTGGTAACTTTTAAGTTGGTGGACATGGGTTCCAGATTGCTTCCTCTTGGGCTTCATGGTTCCTTCGATTTCTTGAGCCACTGTTACTGGCAGTCAAATGCAATTCCTGTTTCAAAATCTGCCAGCCCCTCTGTGGCTTCCTTGCTATCCCAGAAGTCCAGATATCTTTTAAAAACCCCTATTCTAAGTCTGGAGAAAAGGCCTCTTTGTCCAAACCCTAGTCTCATCAGCAAGCATAAGCTTTTGAAGCAAGAAGAAGGGAAAAGAGATAGGTCTACCACAAACCCTGCCTGAGGCATGGAGCACAGAGCCAAGTCTCTGATTGATGGAAGTGAGGAAGGAGAAAACCTGGGAGACAACAAAAGGAAAAGAAAATTTTAAAAAAGTGCATGTCTCAAAAAAACGCAAGTCAGCACACGGTTATTTAGTAGGTTTAGCAAACTGTTCTCCTGAAAATACTGGTATTTTCTTCTCTTTCAAAAATAAAAAATAAAAACCCTAGCAATAATTTCTGCAAGATAATACTTCTTCAAGGAGTTGGAAGTTTCCATCTAATAAACACTGCCAATTGAGAAATTCATAATACATGAAAGCTACCCTGAAGGCCATGAAATCAGATGGATTTGGAATAATACCATAAGCCTTGTTGTGAAGAAAAATAGTTGTCAAGTTGATCTTTGAAGTAAAGAAAATAATGAAAGCAAGGGAACACGGTCTAAGAAAATTAAAATGGATTATCTTCCCCAAAATGGGATGATTAAGTATGCTAACACACACAGAATTCTGTTCTCTGCCCCAAGGCCTGTGCACATAATAATTTGTTCTTTGTTTTAGAAAACCTGTGATTGTTTAGAAGTGTTTTCAGTGATTAAGAAGCAGAGATGTGTTGGATAACAAATGAAGCAACTGAAACTTCATATTTTAGTGTGAATTGGGCCTGACTTAAAAGTCAGACTGAGCTTCTCATCAACATATGAAATGGGGAGGAAGCTTGGAAATAATATTAATCATTAATACGGGAGGACTTAAGGTTATAAATTCTTCAACGGTTTCAGAAAATCTGCAGGAATTTTCCAGAGCACACTGAGAAGCTGCATTTTTTTTTTTAATTTTTCTTCCCCTTCGGTCATTTTAAGGAAACATTTAAAATAATCTCAGGGTTAAAATCATGTAAAGGAAGGAACATGGAGTAGAGTTACCACTTTATAAACCACTTCAGAAAACAAATATTAATTGATTTGTTTTTAAGTCACTAAGGATAGCATGGTAATTTTTGACCTGCAGTTTTATTCAATTCGGGGTCACTGGAAGCTGTCATAGTGGCTCAGAGGTTCATTTTACCAGTTGCTATTTAAGTCCTAAAAATGAATGGCCTCTGCAGTGAGGCTCTATGGTCCATTTCCCCTTTGTATGTTAATTCTCAAATCAATAGTCAACCAAGTCCAGATTTTTGCTTTAGCACATTTCAGATTTTTTTAAGAAGCAAAAAAGGAAGAATCCAGTTTGAGTCAATACCATGGAAACCTTCTCAAGAAGAAAAAAGGAAATTCAGATTTCCAAGGGAATATATGAATCCACATTGTTTCATCTGTCAATCTCCTCCTTTTAAGTAACTACACCAACTGTATGTCTAAGGTAGGAATTAGTTATTAAGATTTCTCAGATGAAGATACTAAAACCAAAATTCTCTCATGAAGTCACAAGGCCACCTCAGCTATAATGGAACAGAGTACAGATCAATCTGCCAGGCTGCAAACGCCATGTCCTTTCCAAAGCCCAGGGCTTTCCTAAGTCCTACTGTCATACTCCTTTGTGCCTAGTTCAGGGATGTTCAAAGCAGTGGAGAGAGGGAGGGAGGGAGGGAGGGAAAGTAGGTTTAGAAGTTCATTTTTGTGCTTCAGAAAGTGAAATGAAGATTTGACAACTATCAAATTAATTTAATCTGGGTGAAAACTCAAATGGATCTTTTTCATCTAAAAATAACTCTACTCTGGGACTTGATTTGGTATGGTGTTTCTCAAAATGTGGTCCACAGACCAGCAGCACCCAGAAAAATGTGTTAGAAATGCAGACTCTGGGCATCACTCTGATACCAGTCTTGAAAATCAGGATTGGGTCCTTGTTCCCCAGTGTTGAAGATTAAACACCCAAGTAACACTGAGGCAGGAGTAAAAAGTAAATTTTATTTAAGAAACAGAACAGAGAGAGAAAGAGAGAGGTTCATTCCTCCAGAGAGGAGGGGGCCCAGAGCTGGTGCCCATGGGAATGGGGGCATCTTGCTTTTTATAGACTTTGGGTTTCCTTTCTTCTCATGCTCCCTCCTCCTCTTATCTTGACCACATGACCCAAAGCAAGAAAAAGAGCCATCCAGTGGGTAGTTGCTTGTGTTGAAAAGTGCAACCCCTCCCCTTGCCCAGAGGTGTTAGTAACTGGTTGATGGGGAAGTGCTATCTACCCATTTCCTTTTCTTTGATAATTAGCTACCTGTCCTTTGCCCAGTCTCACTCCCATCTCTGATTAAGGGAGCCCTTACTGATGTAAGGGGAAATGGGCTATGACCACTCTGGCTGCTTCAGGCTGAGAGGGGGTGATGTGGGGAAAGCAGTTTGGGTTTCCCTTTTTAGGAATGTTTTGGGTCAGTTGAGGGGTCCATGGTAAAAGTCTGGTTCAGAAAGAACAGGCTGTAAAGTCATTTGGGAGGTGGGCGTTTCTATGAGAGAAACAAGAAGACATGAGTACTGGGTTTTAAATTTAATGTTTATAACTTTGTAGTTATTTGCCCCTTCTATTTAATTGGGCTCAGTATTAGTATTGGAAATCAGGCTTACATCTTGTCTATCCTATAGGTGATGGCCTATAATCTCAAATTAACTCAGTTTGTTATATTAGAAGTTGTACTTCTGTAAGGCACTAACAGACAATAGTTATAAAGTTTACAAGAAAAATATAAAATCAAATTAACATGAGTAAAAACATATTTAGATGAAAAACATAATAGCTATGAACCAAGAAACATGATTTTTATAATCCCAAACC
This sequence comes from Spermophilus citellus, assembly GCF_964194105.1. Taxonomy (NCBI): domain Eukaryota; kingdom Metazoa; phylum Chordata; class Mammalia; order Rodentia; family Sciuridae; genus Spermophilus; species Spermophilus citellus. The sequence goes on from NC_138187.1 coordinate 10,517,617, forward strand.
TTTACTTCATACTTTAGTTTGAAGAATGCCAGCTTGATAAAATGCTTTAATTTTAAAGACTTGTATACTTGGAAGATATGAATACATCTAGTATGCAAAGAATTCAGTAACAGCACCAAAATTACACTGATGTTCTTATAGTAACCAAATTTGGCTTTTAAAGAAAAATTTAGAATTTGTAGTGTAGTGAAATACTCTAAAATAACAGTTGTTTAACCAAAGTTATACAAACCCTTATTCCTTTAAGACTAGTTTCTCTAAATAATAAAACTTAATAGGTACAAGAAATTATCTTGGTAAATAAGATTAATGTTTTCAGAAACCCTTATTACTTCAACACAGAAATTAACTTTAGTTTATATCGGTACATTAATATTTCACCTTAGGAAAAAGCCTTAAATAACTTTAGCTGATTGTGCTAATTATATCCAACTTAGTTACACACAAACTTTTTGAGATATACCCTCCACAAACCTTATGTAACTTACTTAGACATTCTACAGCTTTTTACTTTACCATACAAAAAAAGATTCTCTCATCCAGAAACATTTCTTTTTCCTTCTAGCTTTCATACTAAAATATATGTCCATACCTAGAACCTTCTTATATTTCTTTCCTACTGTTGATCCCTTTTTAATTTTACATTTTGGAACAATCCTTATAAAATTTCTAAATTTAGATAAATTACTCCATTTTAATAAGATGAAATACTTTGTTTTTATAGTACTTTAATTAAAATCCAGCTGAAACATTTTGTACTTTTTTGTACATAAAATCTTAACTTTTAGTAACCTTGTTTTTAGTGAAGACACCAAAACAAAGTATTCTTAGAACTTTTTTCATTTACCAATTTATGAAAACACATTTAATGTTTATGTATATTTCCTATGGAATTTAAAACTTAAGAGTACTTGATTTTATATTTAGCAGTTGATGTTTTAGCACTTTGACTTTGAAAATTAATCAGATGTCTCCTCTAACAAACACATTTATGAAGATTAATCCCATTGATGTTAAATCTAATTTACTCATCATAACTGTAAAAACCAAAATATCAGACAAACATAGTTAACAGTATTAGCCATCTCTTCCCTGTTGAAGAAAAATCCTAGAAACAATAAATATCATATTCTAGACATTTTAAAGAAACAAACCCTCTGTTAATTGTCTGACCACCTAGACATCTGTTTACCCAGTTTACTCTGAGCCTTTTTTTAAGTCACATGAACTAAAAGCTATTTGGATCCATTCCTCATTTGAATTTTGATTTATGAGCACTTGTTTATCTTTATGCCAATTTTGATACCATGTACATGATATATGCACACAAGCACATAAGTAGACACAACAGTACAATCCACAAGTATGTATACCTACATAAGAGAGAAAGGAAACAAGGTTTTTGTAGCTTTTCATAGGTAGATCTGCACAAGGAGGAGGAAACACTACAGATATTTATGAAATTTTCTATTATATTTAACCTGTTAAAATTAAAATAGAGCCTATTAGGGTTAGGATTATGGTGGCTCAGTGGTAGAGTGCTCACCTTGCACATGCGAGGCCCTGGGTTCAATCCTCAGCACTACATTAAAAAATAAATAAATAAAACAAAGGTATTGTGTCCAACTATGACTAAAAAATAAATATTTTTTAAAAATAAAGCCTATCAGACTTTTACTTATGACTTAAATATAGGGCAGTCCTGTACAGTAGGAAATGCTAGGTGTAAAGTCTGACAGCCATGAAGGACACTGAAATCAAAGGTTCAGGTGGCCACTTGTCCTCAATGCTATCACCGCCATGTCCTAACATCACCATGTTTATGAACTTCTTAGGATTTTGTAAAAGGAGATTCTCCAATGTATTTGAGAGCTAACCCTTGACAAATTGGCCTCTGCACAAAGACACAGTGTAAAAACCTCTATGGCCATGAAAAAGTCAAACCTCCAGATTACCCACCTTTACCATGTGACTTGTAACCCTGGGAGATCACACTTAGGTTCTTTCTTGTAATGAATCCTGATCCATCTGTGCTGAGCCTACCAGTAGTTAGTGAATTGGGAAGGGGGGGTCTCACTTAGAACAGAGGATCATAGTTGAATCTAATTTACGTGTTTAGCGCAATTCGGGTTTTTTAAACAAGATCTGAGAAGTCCTTAGACCTGCATATAAGAAACTTCATACAATTTCCTTCCTTTTGCAAAACAGGCTAAGCTGTAGAATGATATTAAATTTTGTATTTCCCTCTGATGGCCATGATTCTCTACCAGAGATTTTGTATTGAGGCCATGCTTGGCAGCAGAAGAACACAAGGGGTAAAGGCTGGAATAGAGTTTATGCTCACTGTGGACCAAAGGCATCTCCAGAGGGCGAGGAGGACATCTAGTGGTTGTCCAATGCTTAACGCCCTTTTCCCCTAGGAATCTAAGCCAAAGGTGAATTGAAAGGCTGTGGGTAAGAGTTTCCCTTTTTTTGCAGCCAAAGAAGCTCAGAGAGCACACAGGAGCACAGAAACAACAATGAGGAGAGTCCCTACAGGTTTGTAAGGGCTTACTATGTGAACAAAGGGAACCCAGGCACTTCCTTATGAACCACTCCATGTAAAATGTCCCTCTCTTAACAGCTAGAGTCTGGTCAGCAGGAGTCTGACTGGCGAAGGGCAGGGAGTGCTTGGGAGAAGAAAGCACCAGACACTGCAGTGGGCTCATATGGATGGCCGTGTCACTGGGGCATTCGCTTAGCACCCCATGATCAACCACTCACCATAAGTTACCCTACTAGGGCTGTCGGGAGATGAGGTCAGAAAAAAAAAAAAAAAAAACCTTTAAGATTCGCCAGGGAGAAAGGCAGCAGAATACAACAGACACTAGTATGGCAGTATGTAAAAACGTGAATGTGTAACTGATATGATTCTGTAATCTGTATACGGGGTAAAAATGGGAGTTCATAACCCACTTGATTCAAATGTATGAAATATGATATGTCAAGAGCTTTGTAATTTTTTGAACAACCAATAAAAAAAAAAGATTCACCAGGGAGTAGCCCTGGCCAGAATCACACAGTTGTTGTATCCTTGGTTCATCTCTCTGTGCACCTAAAGGCAAACTGGAATTAGCGACGCTGTCAACTGAGGCCAGACATGCTATGACCCTGAATAGGACATTAAGAAATGGCTTAGGCAGAACCCAACATCCCTGGCCCACAGGACAGGTGATTAAGAGCTACTGAGATGGTGAATCCTCTCACCTAAGTCTCATAGAACAGCAGCTTGCACTAACCATGTTTAATTAGCCGACGGATCCCCATTATTTTCTACAGAAAGAAAGAAAAGAGATAGAAAGGTGCACCTCAGAAAGATGTGGGGTGAGGAGAACCTTCCTAGGTGAAGATCCTGAACAAGCCCCCAGCTGATACTGGTCTTAAAAATCAGGATCAGGTCCTCATTCCCTTGGTGTTGAAGATCAAACACCAGAGAAACTCCAAGACAGGAGTAGAAAGTAAATTTTTTTAAGAAGCAAAAGAGAGAGAGAAAGAGGAGGGGACCCAAAACTGGTGCCAAAGGGATTGGGGTGTCTTGCTTTTTTATGGACTTTAGGTTTCCTTTCTTCTCATGCCGTCTCCTCCTCTTATCTTGCCTAAAAGACAGAAAAAAAGAGCTGTTCAGGGGGTAATTGCTTGTGTTGGAAAGTGTGATCCTTCCCCTTGCCTGAGGTGTTAGCAACTGGTTGATGGGGAAGTGCTATGTACCCATTTGGCTTTCTTTGAAAATCAGTTACCTGTCCTTTGCCCCATCTCAACTCCAGCACGACAGAACGGGATGCAGGGGGTGCAGGGGGCAGAGGGGAGGAGCAAGGAGGGTTCCAGCACTCGGAGTCCTCCCAACATCTCCTGGTGACTTCAATGCGGCTGCAGACTGAGCTCACTTGCAACTGGCTGAGCAGAAATCCAGAGCACCTCTGTGACCTGGCTGAACTGTGCACACATTTCACCTCCCAAGGCTGAATTTCTAGATCAGAGAGAATAAAGAAAACAAGTCCTCTGCCAGACTGTCAAGGATACAGAAAAATAAAGAAGACAGAGATCAGAGACTGGAGAATGCGAGGATGCACGCAGAAGTTGCCGTGGGTGCCATCTTGAATCCCAAAGAGAATATTAATGGAAAAAAACTGGTGAAATCTGAATAAAGTCTCAGATTTGGTTAACAGCAACTCACAATGCCAGACTGACGCCCCATGGTGATGGAAGATGATGACCATGGGGAAACCAGACTCAGGCATGCTAGAACTCTCCACACCCCCGTGCACATCTTTGTCCATCTAAAACTATTTAAAATAAAAAGCTATGTAGGAAATAAGAACTATTTTACCTAACGTTCATAGACACTGTTGCGATTAAAGATACTACCAACATAAAGAGCTCAGCACATAACACATGTCCAGGGGAGAAGATCTGGAACTGTCTCCCATTGGTGCCTTTCAACAAAACTACCGTAGGGAGTACAGTCAACACAGCAGCTTTGCACCTATTCCATCTTCCTTTCCCCGGTTCTGCTGCCTCCTCCAGAACAGAGAACTGCAGATGCCTTCCCATATCACCATGGTGACTTTCTAGTGGCTTGGACCCAGATTTTATTGTCAACAGCCCAGTCAGTAACAACTGTTTGCATTTCTTATCCCACCTCTGCCTCTTGAATGTCAAGTCTCTTCACTGAAAGAGCATCCTTCATTGGCAATGCTTGCTTTAAGAATTGATATTGCACAGTATTCTCTCTTCGGCCACCCCTCCTCCACTTCCAGCCTTCTTTTGCAGGGAACAGATGGGAAATGAATGCCAGGTGAAAGCCAAAAACTACCTAGTTGGAGCCAGTTCCTTTTGTTCCCGTCTGATTGTCCATGATTGTGATGTAGGAAGAGTCTTCCCCTGCTTCTTCAATGATGGCCTTTGGCCTTGTTTTGTAAATATATGGTAACGGGAATTAAATGTGTCTCCTTTTGCTTCCTTTGGAGCCTGGCTGAGGAGACACTACACCAACATCATTCTCAAGGCACTTTTTTCCGGGTGTACAAGTGTGTTTCATAGATCTAACCCTTGTTCCTCATTTGTAATCCTTCCTAGGCAGACTAGCTGAATAAATTCAATGCCCAGGAGGTGCACATTTGTCACTGAAGGGTGACAGCAAAAGCACCGTCTGAGTGAAAAAGCAGGAGGAGGAAGAGAGGGAAAGGCGACCTGAGGGCACTTCATTCCCCACTGCAGAGTAAGAAGGATGTAGCACCTTGGAGAATGCTATGTTAGGTCGAGGTGCAGAGGCAAGGTCCACAAGGTCGCCAGGTTGTTGTTTCTGCTGCTGTTTGTTTGGTTTTTAGCACATCTGTTTGGACGAGGCCACCATAAAGTGAAAATTTACACCCACAGTAGACACTGATTTATAGATAAGCCAGACTGTATATGACCTCTGGTACCTATCTTTCCAGACATCACCCCTCCCCGCCCCTGCCCACTGGGCTCTCTTTTAAAGGAATGAAAAAGTGTCCAATGCGACCAAGGACTTCAGTGTGGCTGTCCCAGAGCCTGTGTGCCCATGCGTCTGCCCACTCAGCATGAAGTTCCCAGCAAAGCTCAGCCAGGAGTGAGGGTTCTGAACTGAGGGTGAGACTCGGGCTGGTGATAGGGCATTTCCTTCTAAAGCAAACATAAAAGAGCAAGGGATTTCCAAAACAAAGCGTTCTCCTTTCCAGCCTTCCTTCCACCTTTCACCAGAAGCCCAGCTCCTCACAGCCTAGGAAGGACTGCATGGCCCTGTTGCCCTGCAATGGGCACAAGCCAGGCACAAGGAGCATCCCTAATAACAACCCACCTGTCCCAAGAGCTGGGTCCCAGCCATCCCACCAAGTGAGTTTCATGTGATAACTCATGCCCACTAACTCTAGAATGTGGGGGCTATTATTGTTTCCAATAGCAGCCCAGGAAGTGAAGGGAGTGCCCCAGAAACACAGCTGGGATGCTACAGGTAGGGGTCCGTGCTGTGCCATGCTCCAGCACAGGAGGAATGCAGGGCTACAGGGGAACCAAGGGAAGGGCGAGGAAGGTGAATCCCCCGATGAGCTGGGAAAAAAACAAATCAATGTCTATACAAAGCAAGCATCAGACAGCAGCTAAATGCTGACTCAAAAAAGAGCCTTTTTAAAAGTCTTTTTGTCTATTTGTTTGATCCATATAACACAAGGGAAATTAAAACGACCAAAAACTCAGGCTGTGTACCATCACCATTCACTACTGGAAACCCATTGTTTTTCCTTTGATATCAAGCAAATTAATAGATTCAAACTACGACAAGCTCCACAAGCATCACTAGGCAAGGGAGTGGTATCCTGAGTCCCAATTCTGTCACCCTGTGCACGTGCTACCCATCTATCAGAATGGTACCCATCTATCTTCTCCCCTGCCTGTTCAGAAAGGTCTCCTCTCACCCTGAAGACCCAGCTTGATGAAGTTTCCCCAACTCCCTCCTACTGCTTCCAGAAGGCTCTGATTGTAGCTCCTGTGTTGTGTTCTTATGGCTCATGGTGCAAGGGCCATGGATCAAGCATGAGTAAACAAAGTGGGCAAGCCACATGGTAGGGATTGGTGGGGAGTAGGGATGGGAAAGGGCCAGTCTTACCAAAGGGAGGAGCCACGGCTTCTCCACCCAACAGTGCCATACTGAGTGCTGACCCAATATTGCTGAATCTGATGTCTTTCAAGGAAAACTGGCAATCTATATTTATGTTGGGAAGTACCTCAATTTTTAATTTGGCATCTGAGTTTTTTAAATGTTTAAAAACTTCACGAGCCACATACAAACTCTGTCACTGGTTACACACTCATGTCCCTGCTTCTGAAACTGTCAAGCCTCTTAGAGGTTTGATAGTAGTTAAGAACGTAGATGGTTTGATTGTAGTTAAGAACATGCAAATCATGGCTTTGCCATTTGCCAAGCTGAGCGATATTCAGTGCATTACTTAACCTCTCTGTGCTTCAAGGTTCACATCCTTCATAAATTTGGGGAAAAAATGATGATTACTCCCTAGAGCTGTTATGAGAAGTCTATTAGTTAATATGTGTGACATACTTACAATGGTGCTCAATATATGGCAAATGCTCAATAAGCACTAACCATCAACATTGTCATCATGGTCACCATCATCACCACTGTCAGCATCATCATCATTGTCCCCACTGTTGTCACCATCACAACCATCATTATCATCATTACCATCATCACCATCATCACCATCATCATAACAACCATCATCACCATCATCACCCTCACCATTATCATCACCATTATCACCATACTCATCACTATCGCCAACATTAACACCATCACCATCCTCATAACTATCACCATCATTACCATCATCACCATCATCATCATCACCATCACCATTATCATCACCATCACCATCATCACCATTATCACCATCATTACCATCACCATCACCATCATCATCACCTTCATCACCATCACCATTATCATCACCACCATCACCATCCTCATCACCATCATTACCATCATCATCACTAACACCATCACTATCATCACCATCACCACCATCATCATCACCACCATCATCATCACCATCATTATCACCATCATCACCATCACCATCACTATCATCATCACCATCACCATCATTACCATCACCATCACCATTATCACCATCATCACAATCATTATCACCATCATCACCATCACCATTACCACCATCACCATCACCATTATCATAACCATCACCATTATTATCATCATCACCATCACCATCATCACCATCACCATCATCATCACCATTATCACCATCACCACCATTATCACTGTTGACATCATTATTGTTACCATCCTCATCATTGTTACCATCCCCATCACTGTTATCGCTACCATCCATGTCAGCAACAGCAGTTGTCATCAGTAGCATCAATACCATCATCATCATCGCCATCATCATCTTTATGTCTCCAGTACCCAGGACAATGCCTGGCTCACAACTGTTGGATAAGCAAAGTTTATTACACTGAAGAGTGATATTCATATTCCCATGAAGGATAAAATTACAATATTGAAACACTTAGGCAGTTAGCAAACTTCAAATCTGATGGCTGTCTTTCAGTCTCTTTAAAGCTTCCAAGGCTGGTTAGCTCTATAGTCAGGTGTATTTCCTGATAATTGAGTGGGAACACATTTGTTAAACAAAACATGGCAGAAAGAAGAAATCCAGGTTTTTCACATCAGGCCATCGCCTCTTCCCTGCCAGCAGCTCCCTCCTCCTCGCTCCCAGCCCCTCTGCTTTCCCCACCGGCCAGCTAATCCAGACAGGGGTGAGGAGCAGCCAACATGGCCCCTGACTGCGCAAATGGAGGGGGTTATTCCTCAAGAGGCAGATTCCCCGCTGCTCAGGAAAGCTTCGATGGCTTCAGAGACACCAGGGAGAGCAGATGGCCAGAGAGTCCTGGAGAAACAAAGCTTGATTAGTCTCCAAGAGGAACGAGGGGAACAAGGGAGGTCAAGGGCAGTCTCCCTCCTGATGTGGCTCCCAGAGCTGCATGCAGAGAGGAGGTGGAGAGGGACAAGCTCCTTCCGGAGAATGGAGAGGGGATGGACAGGTTTGCCTCCTCCTCAGCCCTGCATGTGGCCTCTGGTCTGATACACATGGTCTCCCTGGGGGCAGAGTGGCAGGAGCCTGAACTTCACAGAGACCACACCCCAGAGCTGTGCAGGGCTTGGAGCCAACTCAGCCACTGGGTGTCCTGCCCTAGAGCCCACTCTTAGAATTCTTCTTAGGAGCTGGAGAACAGGGAGGGAGCGGGGCAGGAGACACCCAACCACCTAACATCTGTGAGTGCCTGCAGAACGACCAGCCGACAAGTCAATAAAAACTGTAAAGAAGTTCCTTGGGGAAGACGCCCAACCAAAAGGTTTTAAGAGATCCAAATTCTTGACTGCAGTAATGAAAAATCAATGACTAAAGTTTCAAATATATTTCGATAAGTCAAAAAGTAAAATCATCATCATACCCACATTATTTAGATGCATGGAAGAAAGAAGGACATTCATACAAGCAGTCTTTTACCCTATCTGCTGACCTCAAGGTCAAGGACAGCCCCCTCTCAAGGACCCTTCTCCAGTGGTACACCTGCAGACCCCTCCCATGAACCCCCCACTCCTTCTGCAGCAACTGCATTTGGTGTCTACCATTTTCCTCATATCTGGATGCTCCTTCCCTCCCTGCTTCCCCCTACAGCAAACCCTAGGCTCCCCGGGCACAGTTAATCACTTCACCCTCTGGTTTCCACACAGGGCTGTCAGTCCTCAACCTAGCACTTGGTGACACCTCTGGAATACCACCTCTTTCCACTAGAGCTGCTGACAGAAGACAGTGCAGACCTGGATCTGCTCACAGCATTCTGTCCCAGTGACAGAAACCCAGCTGGGAGGCCACTAGAGAAGACAACCTAGTGGGGGACAGAGACATTCAAGTGTCAAGTATCATGGCCTTTAATGCCATCACCATGTCGTGCCACCACTGCCTGGTTCCAGCCCACCTTCACCACCCCAGAGGGAGCCTACCAAGCGTCACACAGTGACTCCCCATTCTGCCCCTCCCGCCGGCCCCGGGGAGCCTCTCACTGACCATCTCCATGAGTTGGCCTCTTCTGTATATCTCACAAAGATGGAATCACACGACCTTTGCCTTTTGATGGTTTCTTTCACTCATCATCATGTTTTTAAGGACTGTTAGGGTCTGACTCTGAAGTGTCCCCCAAAGGCTGGGTTACTGAAGGTGTCATCCCCAGGGCAGCAGTGTCCAGAGACAGGGTTTGGGGGAAACAGTTGGGTCATGAGGGCTCTGATCTCACCAAAGGATCCACCCACTGATGGATTCACAATCTGATGGCATTATCGGGAGGTGGGGACAGTGCAGGCGGTAGAACCCGTTGAGGGGAGCAGGTTCTTGGGGCGAGGGTGATCTCTTAGGGACTACACCTTGTCCCTGGCCTTTCCCCTGTGTGTGTTGTGCATGTTCTCTCTCCCCACCCTCTCTCTCTCCTTCTTCCTCCCCTCTCCCTCCCTCCCTCTCCTTTCTGGCAGCGGTGAGATGAGCAGCTTTCCTCTACCACGCTCTTCTACCATGATGCTCTGTTCCACCCCAAGCCCAGTGGATCCAGCCAACCACAGATTGAAACTTCTGAAACCATAGCAAAACTAAATCTTTCCTCCTTCCAGTTGGTTTTTCTCAGGTATTTTGTCTGAATGATGAAAAGCTGACCAATACAAGGACCATCCATGTTGTAGCCAGTATCAGAACTTCATTCCTTTTTATGGCTAAATAATATTCCATTGTATGTCCATAAGAAATCATGTTTATCCATTCACCTGGATAGACGCTTGGGTCACTTCTACCTCTTGGCTATGAATAGTGGTATATGAGTATCTGTACAACTCCCTGTTTTCAATTCCTCAGGGTATATATCTACAGTCAAATTTGTGGTTCATATGGAAATTCTGTTAAGCTTTTGAGAAGCCACCCAGCTGTCCTCCACAACCACTAGTGTATTTCGCATTCCCATCAACACTGCACAGTAATTCCCAGTTCTTCACAATCTCACCATGCTTTACTTTCTGTTGTTGTTGTTGTTGTCATCCTAGTGGGTGTGCAGTTGTGTCTCACTGTGGTCTTGATTTGCATTTCCTATTGACTGATGACACCATCTTTTCATGTACTTACTGGCTATTTGGATATCTTATCTGAAGAAACATCTCTTCAGAGGTTTTGCCCATTTTTCTAACGGGGTTGTTTGGAGAGCCACATTCTGAGCTCCCAGATCCAGCTGTACCCCCAAGTCCTTCCCTTTTCAGTTAGAGGAGTTAATAAATTTCGTTTTCTGAATCAACCATGTTCAATAGGTCTCTATCACTCACAAGCAACTCAGCCAAATCTGGGGCGACACACCTGGATTCAAACCCAAGACTGAGTCACCTGCTAGTGGCCCCTAGGATGAATTGCACCTAAAATGCATTGGCTTCAGCCGGGACATTGTCATTGCTGATGTTTAATCAATGGCTGGCTTCTGTAAAACTGGGCATTCCAACTAAAATCTGATGAATGACAATGAACAGGGCAGAGTGGGAGTGGCCTCACATGAGGTCCAGACTCCTCCCTTCATTAGAATCTTGCCTGTCCCGTCTCATCTGGGGACATTCCCTGCTGGTCCCTGCAGGCTCTGAAGTCTGCCATCCCTGACTCTAAAGATGTGTGGATTTCTCCAAACCCCTGGCCTCCCATAGTCTTCTCCAGGGCTAAAGTGAGAATGATAATACTAGTCCACACTTTGAAGGCTGCCGTGTGGTTTAGGTACCAAATACTAATCATTATGATTGTGCTGTTTTTATTACCATTGTTATTGAGGACTGGCGTTGTGGAAGACAAATTCTTAGGGTGGACCCATTTTCCCACTTCCCAATCGTCACACCTCTGTGTGTTCCCTCCCCTTAAGTCTGGGTGTGACCTGCAACTTGCCTCTAACCAACAGAACGCCCCTAAAGCTGATGGGGTACACCTGATTCACTGGCGGCATCACTCAAGAGGCTGCACGCCCCCTGCTGGAGTTTCTTTGCTGGTTTTGGAGAATCAAATGGTCATGCTGAGAGCTCTACCCTAAATGGAGCTGCAGGTGGCCTCTGGAAACAGGATAGACTCAGAAGCCTTAGTTCCCACAGCAGGAACAGGACTCTGCCAATGGCCCCTGCTCTTAGACCCTTCCCCAGTAGAGCCTCGGATGAAACAGCGCCAGCTGGCACCTGACCGAAGCCTAGCAGAGGAGCCAGACACGCACGTCCAGACTCCTGACCCAGAAAAACTGTGAGATAACAAGTGCACGCTGCTTTGAGCGGCTGAGTTCATGGTGATGTCTCTATGTAGCAAGAAGCTAGTACAGTCATGAACGTGTTAAGTAGCAGGAAGAATATAGATAAGAGACGGCCTAGACGAGAAGGCAGGCAAAAAGTAGGGTGACTAGAAGTTGATTCCTAAGAATACTGAATGGCAATCAGTCACACAGCCAAAGCCACAAAAGCCTTCATTTTCCCATTTTTCAAGGACAAGTCACCTCCTCTCTGCTTCCACCCAAACAAAGGCTGCTTTTGACTCAAAGTTTTATGCAACTGGGTCATCCCACTACCACGGATAGATGATCCCAGGACAGGAGGCCAAGAAGACCCCGTGGAGCCTAATCAAGGTGCTTATGCAACCAGTACTTCAGGGCCTGACTTCAATAAAACGCCCCCGAGAGTGAAGTGCTGGAGAAAGGAACCAGGGAGGAGGAGGCCCCGTCTTGCAGCTGCTGTAGAAACACGTGTGGGGCTCTATGTGCAGAGATTAATGGCTCCTTGCAGCCATAAATACATTTTTTTCTCTTCAATGAGTCCTGGGGGATGAGACTCTGGTTATAATTGGATGTGTTGCAATATTGCTTTTCATTTACAATTACAGCACCAAGAAAATTAAAAGGAATAGCATAAGGCTTGCATGCAGGGGTGACTGGAAATGGTGCTCATCAGTATGCCTGTGACAGCAGCTCCTCCCAGCCTCCTGCCCCTCCTCCATGTGGCCCCTACAATGCAGGGAATGGACACCCTGAAACCAGGCGGACACTGGGGATCAGAGCTACCATCCTCCTTCGGCCAACTTTCAAAACGGGATAAATTCATTCCACTTCTGCCCTGTGCCTTGCCTGTCTCCAACAGTTTTTGGCATTATACTCCAAGTTTGGGAATAAAGAGAAAAATGAAACTCAAACTTCTCCTCCCCAATCTCTTCCGCCTCACCTCTGAGTTCCCTCTCAGTTCCCGGGGAGAAACCGCCCTTGTTTGTTATCACAGCATAATCTCTGTCAATGCATTTACGAAGGAGAAAGGTGTTAAAGGATGCATGGCTACAGGGCTATGCACAACATAATGGCGATGAGCCACAGGTACCACGGTGGTCCAGCAAGATTATAGCCAAGTGGGAAATTACCACCTTCCAGGGATGTGGCTGTCATAATGTCACAGCAAGACTCCTTACTCACAAGCTCGCGGTGATGCTGATACAAACAAACCCACCTGGCTGCCAGTTACCCACGAGGGCAACACATTGCAACTGCGGGCCACACTGTACATAATGATAACAATAAGTGACCCTGCTACTGGAGTACCTGTGCTATGCGTGTGCCATGTGATTCTGCAGCAGGCTCACAAGTCTCAGGTCTACAATGTCTCTTGATTGTATCATTTTCTTTGTGCTTAATTTCATGATGTTTTCTCATGGCCCTAGGAGTAAGCTGCTACATGACTTGTGTGTGCACATGCACACGCATGTGTAGTAGGCTGCACCAGCCAGGTTTGTGTAAGTACACTCCAGGATGACTGCACAATGACAAAACCACCTACCAATGCGTTTCTCAGAACACAACCCTGTCATTGAATGACATGTGACTGTACATAAAATGTCTTGCAATTAACATCCCGTGCACAGTAGGTGCATAGTAAGTGGGGCACTTTCTTCACTCCTTCATCAGCCTTCATTTTGTTCCCTTCCTTCCATTCCTGGCCTCACTCCCAAAAGTGCTTCAGGATGGGTCCCAGGCTGGTCCAGCAGCTCCCCAAGTGGAGTGTGGTCCCCAGTCCAGCAGCAGCAGCAGCAGCACCACCAAGATGGCCCCGCCCCAGAGCTGCTGAATCTGAACTCCCAGGGTGGGGACCAGTGCTCAGAGCTCAGGCCCAGGGGATGCTGACGCAGGCTCAAGCATGATAACCTCCATTCTAATCCCTTCCGCTGCATCCTCTGGTGCCTGAAGGATCGCACACATCAATTTCCTTTACCACAATCTGGACTCATTGGAATTATTTTTGAAAAAACAGATAACCCGTTGCCAGAGCTCAGAAATCGATTGTGGAGATTTCTCTTGCTTCGTGGGCACTGTAAGAGGATTAGCAAATTTCAGATATCACTGATGGATGAATTACTCTTCAGCTCTGCTCTGGATCCTTCCTGTCTATCCATACCTGATTTTCAGAGATGTCGAGGCAGATGTTCAACAGCTGGCTCTCTGGGGACTCGGGGTCACTCTAGCTGGCTCCAGCTCTCCCCTGCTGCTTCCTAACAGGGACCCACATTCCTCAGGGTGGCGGACCCCTCTCTGCTTCTTTTGCACACCTCTTCTAGCCACTCCCCACTGCCTGGAGAAGGGGGAAGGTCCCCCCAAGCCTTAGGGGAGTGATCAGCTGACTCTCTCCCAACAGTTCTGTGCCTCTGTTTAGGCCACACCCTTGACAGAGGACCTACTGGTGGGGCTGGGAACAGCCTGGCTGGCGGTTGCTGTGATAAAGACAGGTCCAGCTAGACTCTGCCTGTTCTCCCACGCCCACGCACAGGGCCCTTCTCACTTCCACTTCTTCTGCATCATGAATAAGGAGACAGCAGCATGGAGTTCCTCTTCCAGGGCTGTGAGATGGTGGAGCCGGTGGGGCTCTTACACCCGGTCATCCTGAATTGTAGGGAGGACACTGCAGGAGGCCCTCCAGGACTTGCAGACCCAGAAACACACACAAAAGGAACCCAGCTCTGTGGGGACAGAGGGAGGCAGGCACAGGCACTCTGGCCACCACTTCTCTTCCTAACAATCGCCATCTGTGTGCAAGGTGACCTCCCATAACCTGGAGCCCCGTCTCCTAAGACACTGCTCTGAAAAGCTAAGGCAAGCAGCACTCTATGCCCTGAGGGCCTGGGTTGGATTCAGACAGTCCTAGGTTCAAATGCCACAACCACTTAGGGCCAAGTGCTCACAAACAACTGCTTTGCCTCTCTGAACTTCAGCTGATTCGTCTATAAAATGAGAGCTACTCTCAAAAAGATTCAGAATGAATAAGATGATGTACCTAAGACTTCCTCTCTGATGCTAGGAGATAGTAGGTGATCAATAAACGAGGTGCCATGCATCTTATTCCAGATGTCTTGAGCCCAAAGGCCCAAGTTCAGCCCTGGTTCTCAAGTCAGCCCTTGAAGAGCTCCTGAGCCCCTAGAAGTCCTGTACATCTCCCCTTCCAATCACCTCCTGCTCCCCACCTAGTCCAGAGGTGGGCCCCATGACAGCCAGCCCAGCCCCGCATGGTGACTCTGATAAGGCTTCCGCTGGCACACCCTGGAGCATTCAGGCAGACTTTTCTCCCATGCGAGGTCCTTGCCAGTCAGGGGGCCATTCTCCCTCCCTGCAGCCCTCCTTGGCAGAACAAGGGCTGATCCAAGCTCGTCCTTCATTCTGGAATCAGAAGTGTCCCAGATCAACAGCCTGTACCGCTTCCCCATGGAGGAAAGTACAAAATCAATAATCCCTGCCCTTGTGTTGCTCTGGTTAGGGCTTAAACACATTTGTTCATCTGACTATTCACTGATCACATTCTTTGACTATAATATACTTTAATGACATTTATCTTTTCTGAACGCATAATATTTTAAGGTCATAAAATTTTGTGATAGATAATGACTCCTCCAATAAACCAATGCATCAGGGAGTCCTTTGAAGAATTTCTAGAAACTGACTTCTCAACAATGCTATGATGTGGCTTTGTCTAGTGACATCAATTACATCTGAGGCAGGACATTGTCTACGCTGAGTATTCACATACCTTTGAAGACAGGCATTAAGAAAAAAGAATTCTGGTGACTGAATTTTCACTTGACATTGAGCTCTTGGCAAGTAAAGCCCGCCAAATTATCCTTCATTGATGAATGTGAAAACTTATATTTAATTTATAAACATTACTGAGCAACCCTATTAACCCAAAGCCCATGCAATCCCACACCAAAGATAAGAAGAAGCCAGGAAGCATCCAAACATCCCAAGGAAGGGACAGGGCTCTTTAGTCTAATTAGTGGCACCCACAATAGAATCCAGAGCAGAGCTGGAAAGAGGAAGCCAAAATGCTGGGAGGCAGTTCACATGTCTGAGAGAATAATTCCCTGGGGTTTAAGCCGAACTGAGCCAATGTTGTAATGTGCACCAAATTTAAAAAGCAGAGCTGATTATTTCAGAGATCAGGATCCCACTATAAGGGACCCCCAGATATATCAGTCTGCTCTTGCCACAATAATGCTGCATAACAAATTTCCCTTGACGTTTCAGTGGCCTAACCACAACTAGCATGCTCACAAGACTGCAGATGGGCCATGGTGTGATTGATCCAGGGAAAAATGTGAAAGATGCTCTGCTCCAATTAGGAATCCTCTGGGCACCTCCACTCCAGGCCATGGGTTCAGGTCAAGTTCTTGCCACAGCCCAAGTTCAGGGTCCAGTGACCTCATGGTCACTAGAACATGGGAGAACAAGCCCAGCTCCACAGGCACAATGAAAACCTCTGCTCACAGCACAAGCTCTGATGTTCCACTGGCCAGAGCCAAGAACATGGGCAAACTCAAAATGCAGTCAGGAAAAGAACTGGAGCCAACTGAGTCATCTGCACCTCAGGTGCCCTAGGAGATCCCAGCTGCAATTCATTACCACCCATCCAAGCAGCCTTTTAAGACTTATTTCCTAATCTCCTCTCCATCACAAAAATGTTATTACCACAAATGTACTTTAAATAATTGTTTTACTGTATTTGTATCTGTGCTTTATAAATACTAAAGGGTAAGGTTGTTTGGTATTGTTTTCCACACGCATCCCCATACCTGAATGTTGCCCTCTGAGACAGTATCAACCATATAACGCGTACAGGAGATGCAGCAGGTCTACTGGTCTTTTGGGCCCAACATTTCTGCTTTGTGGGAAGAATAAGCTGGATCGCAGAGGTTGGACATGATTCCCCCATCACCTGTTCATTCCCAGTGACTTTGGTCAGGTGTTCCTGTGGCTGGGTCCTCACACTGATGTGCACCTCTTCAGTTTAAAGAAATGATCTTATTTTGTACACAGAATGCAGCCTCAGTGGTGACACCTTCACCCAAGTTTTGCTCAAACAACCAGCAAATCAAGCAGCATAGATCCTACAGCAGCCATCCAGTTTCTCTGCAGCAGGAGTGTCATATCCTATTAGGGAGTTGACAGTCCGCAGCTATCTTTACAGCATCCTACAAATGCCTGTTGTTAATATGACTAGCTTAATGCTGCAGCTTAATTCCTCCTTAATGAAAACACGGCAGTTTTTCCCATCAATTACCATAGTGATTAATGATTACCTTTTGTCTACATGCACATCACAGTTCTAAATAGTGAAAGATGTCTCTGCTTCAATTAGGAATTGTGTTCGTCAGCGGGTGACAAATCCCTAAAAGATAATAGAGGCTTAAACAAATTAAAGACATGTTTTTCTCACATGTGAAAAAAAGTCCAGTAATATAGACAGACGGAGGCGAGAAGTAGATGCTCATCATCAAATTAAGTGCTGTTGTCTCTCTACACTGCTATCCTCCACAGAAGGCCTCCATCTTCAATCTTGCCTCGTGGCCACAAAGCTGCTGTTAGAGTTGCAAATATCACATCCAAGTATCAGACAGAAAAAAGAAGAAAGGGTAGGATAGCAAAACAGTATGCTTCTCAGCAGATTCAGTTTAGTTATTTACACCTCTTTATGCAATTAATGTTATTTCTATATTGCATTAAAATTATCTCATGTACCATAAGTGGTACATTTTGCACATTTTCACAAGTACATGGGTACATCATGGTTGCCCAGGAATCTGTGCGTAATGAAACACTTCTCTTCCCTTCTCGAACATCCTCCATTCTCCCTAAGGCCACCAACACAAAGTGTGCAGGTACTATTGTGACAGAAGAATGGATCACTCAGTGTTAGAGAGAAAAGTTTCAAGTCCTTACAGCCAGGACTTTTCTTCAAGTTGGAAAAGGAAAAGCATCTGAAGACATCAGCCCCGTACAAGAAGCAAAATCTTTCCTGTGTCCTCCTCCCTGCTCAAAATCTGGCATGCACAACCAGATTATGGTTTGGGGGCTGCATTCCTCCCCCAAAAAAACTTCCCTGAATCTCTGTTTAAATCTTCCCACCCCCCTGGGAGAAAAGGAAGAAGATTCCCCATCTTCCTAAAAGGAATGATCTCCCCTCCCTGGATACGCCGCCTCTCCCCAGCTTGCAAAGCTTTAAGTCTCTTGAGTCTGTTTGCAACTATAGAAAAGACTTATAAACCACCTACTAACTTCCTCTTCCTCTGCTCTCTACCATAAGAACTCCAATTTTAAACCATGGGACAACGTGACTAGATAAAGGAGTGTATCCTGGCCTCACTTATGTACAACTAGAGGTAGTCAATGTTATGTGAGCCAAAGTTGTTTGGTAGATTTTCCAGGGAATTTCCTTAAGAAAGTCTGACTCAGCTACAAGAAGTGCCTTTTTTTCCTATTCCTTTGCCTCCTAATTCCTGTCTGGAAAAACTAAGGTGATTGCAGGAACTCCAGCAGCCATGACACACCGTGAAGCACTTTCACCATGAAAGCTGACATTTTACTGGGATAAAACTGTATGAAGCCTGACTTTCTAATGATCATAAAGCCACCCTAACCAGTTTTAAACTCTTACTTCTAAATGTATGCTGTACATAAGAAGAATAAACATTGCCTTATTTAATCGACTGTTATTTGTTTTCTTTTGTATACAACTGAAACTTATCCCAACCAATACAGCAATCCCTACTTTAAAGTTGTGTTCTGATTGTGAATGAACTCACTAACACCTTGCTTTTCAAACTTTAGGATGCAGTAGAGTCACCTGCAACACTCAGTCCAGTGCAGATTGCTGGGCCCAATCCTCAGAGTTCCTGATGTGGTAATCCTGAGGTGAAGCCTGCACCCCACATTTCCAAGTCCCAGGGACCCTGAAGCTCTGGGAAACACCCTTTGAGAATCACTGCACTGGCTCCTTCCTAATCTATTTGGATAATTCACTTCTCAGACACTAAAGAAAACAAGCCTCTGGAAGCTGAGTCATTCTTGTTTTTCCTTTTCTGAGCCAAAAATTCCTTAATTCCTTTCCCAGACATATCGAACCTTGTTTTCTTTTTCCTTTCTTCCCTTTTTTGACAGCACACCCCTCCATGTCGGCCATTCTAAGAACCTTTGCTAAGTCACTAACATAGACTATGGTCTGTGGGTCCTGGCAAAGATCCACATAATTCATGTGAACCTACGATTACTTGCAAGCACTTCATCTTGTGCATTTTCTATTTTCCCTTGATCTTTAACAGCTAGAATTTTCACAGAGCTCAAAGTTGCATTGTGCAGAAGGTTTGCAGCTCACTGAGGCTTTGGATCTTGCTATTTTGTTTTGCATCTGAAGGTAGCACACATGTTTTTTCCCTCTAATGTGCTGTTTGATTCGTTCTCTCTCCAGCAGGTCAGTTCACCCCCACCACCCAACACAAGTTTTTCCTTCCCAAGTCTCTCCTGTCGGCCCCCACATTCTCTTGTTCTGTAAGACACAATGCAGTGGTCATGTCACTGGACATCTTTTTCCCACCCAGCATCCATTCTACCACATCTTGGTGGAAACATCCTGGTTTCTACTTGAAAACAACCTCCCCTCGCTCAACCCTGAAAGTCATGGGTTGAAGCCCTGTGAATTCCAGAGAACTTCAGGATGTGACTATGGGGTCATTAAGCAAGTAACCGATGTCCAGTGTGGTCTGATGTTGGGCTGAACCCAACAACTAGTGTCTTTATAGAAAGAAATGAAGACAAAAACATACACAGAAGGAAGACCACCCAGAAACACAGGGAGGAGACACCTCCTCGGGCCAGAGGTCTCAGAAGAAATCAACCTTGCTGGCACCCTGGTCTCAGATTTCTAGCCCCCAGAATTGGAAGAAAATTAATTTATCTTGTTTAATCCACTTGTTCTGTGGTTCCTTATGACAGCCCCAGCAAACTCATACACCCCTGGCTGTGGGAGTGACAAACTTTTTCCCAAAAAGGTCCATAGAGTAAATATTTCACATTTTGCGGGTCATGTGGTCTCTGTTTCAACCACTCAGCTCGTACTGTGGCACCAAAGCAGCCATAGACAATGTTCTAAGTGAATGGATGTGGTGTGTCTCAATAATGCTTTATCAACAAAAATGGGCAGGTTGCCCATGGACCATGCTTTGCTGACTTCTGCCCCAGATGATAGGTTCAAGAGTAAGCGTGTGTCTCAGGCCTGGCCAACGACCACGATTCTCTTCCTCGAGCCAGAAGTTTCAGTGTAGGTATCCAGCCCAGGTAGGTTCAGGTGACTCAGAACTCCTTCAAACAAACAACGAAAGACACTGTACCTTCTTTCCAGTGGCCTGCACTTAGGAGAATGTGAGGATGCAGCTACTGTCTTCAGAAAGAAACCTGAAGTGCTCTGCGGGGGCTTCAAGACCTCCTGAAATCCAGGCACATCTGCCCTCATTCATATCTCTTTTTACCAGGGACCAGTACTCAGTAGCTGCACCATAAAGACTTTAAGAACA
Source organism: Spermophilus citellus (assembly GCF_964194105.1). Lineage (NCBI taxonomy): Eukaryota > Metazoa > Chordata > Mammalia > Rodentia > Sciuridae > Spermophilus > Spermophilus citellus. Next base: position 10,538,133 of record NC_138187.1, read on the forward strand.
AATGAGTAATAATCAACTATTTATATTTTTTAAATATGCAAATGAGTTAACTTGGCTGTTTGCTCAGATCAAGTTAACTAGAGAGCAGTCAATGGCACTGTGTGAACGCAACCAAAAATAACAAATCATGCTGCATTTACCAGCACCTTGTGGAACAGGAGCTTTAAAGAAAGAGACCCTGGGGGAAAATGTAAGAGTGAATCATTTATCTAGATTCTCCAAGAATGCCCAGAAACAAAGAAGCCTGAAAAACACATCAGATCAAATAATAAAGGGAATGCCAGGCCATCTGAATTTTTATCCTCCAACTAATTCGTGAGATTTTAATTCAGATCTTTAACAAATGAAAGGAAGTCCAAGAGAATTAGAGTTGAAATGCAAAATTTTAAATTGAGAATTGCTTTCTTTTCAGTCTGATATTTATTTCTATGTAGTCATTATTAAAATCGGATGCCAGTCTTCTCCAATTGGGTGCTACCATTGGTCAGAGAAGACTAAGTTAAGCTGCAGGGACAGGCAAGGCCAAAATCTTGGAGCTTTACCTAAATTCACCTCTTGCTCCTACAAAGACCTCTGGGAGACTGGGTGGGCAGCATTCCAGAGAAGCTGCGCTCCGTGTAGTGACTGCCTCCATCTGTGGCACCTCCATGTCAGCAGATGCTCCTTTACAAGGGAGAGGGAAGGAATGTGGGGGAGAATCACACACACCATGGATGGAGTATAACACTTTTGCTCCCAGCCCATTGGCTGGAACCAGTCACATGGTTATATCAACAGCAAGAAGCTGGGAAATGTAGTCTTGTGGGCACCCAGGAAGAAGGGGAAGATGGAAAACTGTGGGGAGCCATCCTGACACGTGACTGGGCAACTCCTGGTCTGGGTCTGAGGTGCTCTGGCTGTGTCGGAGCTTTCCCGGCCCTCTCCTGGTGAGAGAACCCGTCCGTGTGGGGGTGTGACTGACCACTGACCCCGGGGGGCCCAATCACTGACCCTGACCTTGGAATGCGGCCCCCCTCAACCTTCATTGGATGGAATTCTCCCCTGAATCTCTTGTTCCCCAATAAAAGGCTACTCCCTGGCGTGCCCTCTCTCTCTCTCTCTCCTGCTAGCCCTGAGTAATCCTTGCTGCCCTGACGGGCGGTTAGAGGTGGGAACCAGAGAGGGGAGCCGTCTCGGACCTGGCAATAGAAATAAGGTAACTGAGTCTGTGTGTTTTATTTCGATCTCTGCTAGCTAACTTTTACGCCAAGAACCTCATTAATGAAACCATTGCGCTGGCCGCATGGTGGAGAAAACAGTGACTGCCACAGCAGGAATCTCTCCAGAGGGAAGAAAGGGCAACATGTCTCTTACAGACCAACAAGGAGAAAGCAAAGAGAAATAGTGGGTTCAACTGCTACTTGGTTCAACTTGGTCCTCAAAATGTCCCTGAGAACAATGTCTGCCAGTGAGACTGGCAGCTATCCTGCTGTATAAGACAGAAAGTAAGAAATACCAGTGGTTATTGGAAAGCTAAATGGGCAGGATGCTTCTTCATTATTGCTAGACTGATAATCATAAAGAGTCTTCCAACATTTTCAGTGTAAAAATGTCATCTCTTTTATGAAGTGCTGGTAATCATAGTTAGTAGTTGTCTATCTAATGTCCTAATTTGACAAAACAAGAATTTGGCAAGCCACCCATGATTTTATACTTTTTTTTTTAAGTTACTGTGTCAATCTGTAGAACCAAATTCCGGGAGCCGCTGTAGTGTTTTGCCTAGAACGTGACTCAAGTGCATGAAGAAAGTGACTTTTGCAGGGATCTTACCCTCTTCCCCAACCCCATGTCCTCCTGACCCTCCATCTGCTTTGCCCATCCTGTGCACTGCTGTTCCTCTTGCCTCAGGTGCCACCAGAGTTTGAGAACACTGGATTTGGGGCAATGCAGGACAGTGGTCTTCAGATGGTAACTAAGCAAGGTGAGCCCCCTGGTGGCTCCACTTACTAACTGGAGTTTCCAGGGCCTGCCATGGGGATGGGGAGCCCTGGGTCCAGGAAAAGAAGGGAAAGATTACAAGAGGCCCAAGAAAACATTTGGAGCATAATGAATAGGCTCATTAGCTAGGATGATGGTTTCAAGGTATAAACATACATAAAAACAGATCAGATGGCACGCCTTAAATTAGAACAGTTTATTATATGTTGACTATACTGCAACCAAGCAGTTAAAAATAGTCACTCAGTAAAGAAACACGGCCAACCGTCCACTTCGGAGCCCAACTTAGGAACATTAATGCCACCCCAGCACATCAGAGTTTCCACAAATTATGTTTTAAAACAGAAAACTAACCACACTTGCAAACATTTGATGGACTGGACTTGAGCAAGCATAGATTTTGGAGGCTGGAAAAAAAAAAAAAAAGGAATTGTCCATCACAGACAGAGGATGAGTAGAGGTGGGAGGCAGACTGGGCCCAAATTAGAAGAGCGAGCAGCAGCACACGGCAGGAAAGCCTGCCATGGAGGAGACTGGACTTGTGGAGTCTGCCACCAGAGGGTTTCTTCATCCACATGGGCCGCCAACGCCCATTCCCCTGGGGAGACAGAAGCACAGACTGACTGAGCAAATCCATGCACACAGCCAGCTAAGATGACAGGCCCGTGCTTGCTCTCTGGATCTGAGCCGGCTCCTCGGCTGAGAAAATGCCATCATGCAGAATCAAGCCACCTGGCAGAGCCACACCACCAGGTCAAAAGTCCAAAGTTTTGCCATTCAGGTGTTCTTGCTGACTGCAGACCCTGCGTGTTGGTGCTCAGACACAGGCAAAACAGATGGCAGCTCGCCACCCAGAGAAACTGAAAGGTCTCCGTCAAGCCACAGAAGACCTTAAAGCCCAACAGATTACACAGTTTCTTCAAGTGCACATAAAGTATGTATCCCCAAATGACCTGGTATTTGAACCACCAAGGATGTCTCAACACCCTTTGTAATAACTGATTTCACACTGATGGTAGTGCAATAAGTATAACTAATCATAAATCAACTAAAAGAGATAATTCCCAGAGTCCATATATTTAGAAACCTAGATACTTTAGTTAAAGGGTTAAATAAGAAATTTTAGTAGCAACTGTAAAATATTTAGAACCAAATGAACTGGAATGCATGTGATATAGTCCAAATGGTATTTGGAGAGACACAACCATGTAAATTCATTTACCAGAATTTCAAACTTAAAAACTAGGAAAGAATAAACTAAAAACTTCAACTGATGATCTGAGAAAAGCACAAGAAAATAGAGTCAAAGGTTATTGAGAAAAAATAAGTAAAAACAGAAATAAACAGAAAAAAATACTAGAATTGACTTACAACGTCACAAGCTGGACCTTTGAAAAGACCCATAACATAGGAAAATCTCCAGCAAGTCTGGTTCAGAAAAACAAAGACAGACATTACAAATAACATTAGTAACGGAAAGGAGGCTATAACAACAGGTATCACAATGATTTAAAATCAAAACGGACAACTTCATGTGCTATGAAATTTTCAATTCTAGATGACATGTAGTTTTTCAGATACATTATCAAATGTGGCTGAGATGAAATTTTAAAATTAGAAACCAATTACCTTAAAAGAAATTTCAACACTAATCATCTGCCACAAGGCGGAGCTGGGGTTGTGACTCAGTGGCAGAGCACTTGCCTCACACATGTTAGGCACTGGGTTTGATCCTCAGCACCACATAAAAATAAATGAACAAAATAAACATATTGTGTCCATCTATAACTAAAACAAAAGATCTGCCACAAGAGGAAGGAAGAGGGGAAGGTCAGAAAGGAAGGAATGAAGGGAGAGAGAGAGAGAGAGAGAGAGAAGGAGAGAGAGAGAGGGAGGGATAGAAGGAGAACAAAGGCCCCAGGTCCATAAAGCTGGACAAATTCTTCCTAATCTTTAGACAATAGATCTTCTCTTCAGTAGTAAAAATAAAATGCTACCTGACTTATGCTACAAAATTATCATAAGCTTGACATCAAATCCAAATAAACATAACACATGTGAGAAAACTGAAATCCTACCTCACTTAGGAAACAAATGTCAAAAATCCTTTATAAAATCCTAGCAAGTCAAATCCAGCAGTGTATCCAGGGTAGTAAATGAATAACTGAAGACTATCTGCAGAGGAAGAACAATTTGAACAGAGTCCTGGACTGGAAGCCTGAGTCCTGACTCACTGGGTAAATGCTATCAGATTGATCCATGCCTCTGAGCCTCAGTTTCCCCGTATCACATAAGAGTGGCCACTCATTGAGCATTTCCTGTTCATCAGGAACCGAGCTGAGTGCTTTATGTGGATTATGTCAGTCAAATTCCATGATGACCAAAAGAGATAAGGGTTACCAATCTCAACTTTTAGATGTTAACAGGTGCAGACAGGGGACCTGATTGCTGCCTGCCGGAGGGTGGAAACACATCAAGTCCGCCTGAGCTCAGAACCTGCGCTCCCCCCACTGGCCACCGTTCCTCTCCTTCATAAAATGGAAACAAAGATACTTACCTACCTACATTTCGAGTGTTCTGAGCTTCAAATGAGAAAATATGTAAAAATATGATATAAACTGACAAAAGCTATACAAGTGAAAGTGTGGTTGTTAAATTTTAAATCCTAAGAAGAAAACAGAGGAAATGCTTCATGACATTGACCTTGGCAAGAATTTTTTGGATAAGACCTCAAAAGTGTAGGTAACAAAAGTGAAAATAGACAAAAGGCAAAAATGACATCAAACTAAAAAAACTTCCAATCAGCAAAGAAGCAAATAACAGACCTATGGAATGGGAGAAAACATTTGAAAACTATACATCTGGCAAGAGGTTAATACCCAAAATATACGAAGAAGTCAAGTATGTATGCACAGACAGACAGACACACACACACATATACACATACACATATACATACTATTTGCATATGCTGCATTATATGATATTTTTATAGAAAATATATGCATATATGAAATTGGGATTATACATGTTACATTTTCATGTGAATATTCCAACCATCTCCTATGATTATGTATGCTCATAGCCCTATAATAACTTGTTATTCTGTATTGCACCTTGTGGATCTGCTTCTCTGATTGAACCCTGGCTGATACGCACAGAGCCCCATCTCAGGGTCTGATGGAAGGCAAATTGCTTAATACATGATGGGCTCTGTGACTTACCAAGCCCGCACAGCTAACTAAAGCGGCACTGGGCCTTAGCTAGGTCTGTGTGACTAAAGGTCTGTCCTCCAGAGCATTAGCCTCTGTAGTGCTGAGCAGAGATGAAGATGGACATCCGGGTCACCTTCACTTGGTGCATACTGGCAGAACTCCTCCAGATGTGTCCAAATAGTCCACCCCTCCCGCCCTCCAGCAATGAGAGAACCGCGCAGCAGGGAGTCTGAGGGCAGCAACTGACTAATTCGCAGCGCAGGTGTTCTTGTCGGATATTGATAGCGGGTCTGAAGTCAAAATAGAGTATCTCTGGCTCTTTCTACACCAGCAGGTGTTTCACGCTCCCAGCACCCAAAATGTTTGTGCCTTCTAAGTCTGTAAAAATAGGCATCTCTATAGGAACACTTGGAAATAAACAACATTTGGGAAGCTGCATATATCTTATATGAAATTGCTCCACTTTCACAAGAGGCTTGCTAAGTTGGATGCGTGAACATAGATATTTGTATATTCATAAATTTCTGGTGCTGATACACTTAGAATTCACTGTTCCTGAGAAAGGCAGGAAGAGGCAGGTCAACTGTGAACACGCATTGCTTTTTTTAAGAGTTCTTTGCTAAATGAACTTGTAAATTTCTAAATTGCTTTATGTTGTTAAAATCCTAAATGTTATGCATTCATATTAAAATATCAAACTCTAAGCAGGATATTGTGAAAACCTCAAATAAAATTTAACCATTCTAATTTGATTACTACCCCACTTAGGTAATTTTTATACCAAATATTTCTCATCTACCTGAATTTCCAATAATTGCCCTTACACCTGGACGTTCTTCTCAGTAGAGGAAAATAAATCCTATAGGTAACAAGTTATTTTAAAATTGCTTTTATTCTAGACTTCAAAACTCAGAGAGAATATACTTTTTGTATTCTATAACTTGGGATCAACAATCCATTGTCATGAAAATCACATATCTTATTATTCACAAGAAATATCTTGGTGGAATAGTTAACTAAATGAGGCAAGGATTTGCCTCATTTAAAATTATGTCCATTCAATGCCTTTAAAAAGGTACTAAAATGCAAGGAAAGAGAACATTACCCTAAATCCCAGAGAAAAAGCTTAAAAGTGATTTTCCAAATTAAATGAACAAATTTTTTTTTAATTCTTGTCCATAACTCATGAAGATAAATCTATACATTTATGTCTCTGTTTATATTTTATTATGTGTAGATCTACATTTATATAGAGAGAGAGACAGATACAAATACTTGGTAAATCACAACATTATATCTATGTGTTCATTTACATCTAGGCAGACACAGATGTAGATGAATTCAGGAAGTCACTAAGAAACGAAAGTGGAGAGCCAATGGAGAAGAAGGCATAAATGCAAAAGAGCCTCATTAAAGAAGAAAACAGGTCAAGAAAATCTAAATTCTACTAAAAGAATTAAAATTCACATTGGAGATAGTTTAAAACTAAGCAAGAAGGACTCTGTAGAAAACTGTAAATGAACACAGGAGATAAACTTGAAAAATCCTCCTCAAGAAGGCAGAGGAGGGGAAAAAAGCAATGAAAATCAATTTTGATGGCAAAATATTAGATGTAAAATCAAGCATGTTTGCGGCGAGAAGAAACATAAAAATGCCATTGCCCTGTCAATTACTATAACCATGAAACAAGAGATCGAACATGTTTATTGTGACAATAAACATAAACAGATAAAGTTCTCTGACAAATGACGATAAATTTCAAAGAAGGTTTTAAAAAAACAAAACTACATATTGCTTAACTTGCATATACGAAAGAAGAAGATTAAAATAAGGTCATAAACTGGGCATGGTGGCGCACGCCTGTAATCCCAGAGAGTCAGGAGGCTGAGGTCGGAGGATTGCAAGTTCAAGGCCCACCTTAGCACCTTAGCAAGACCCTGTCTCAAAATTTAAAAAAATAAAAGGACAGGGGATGTGGCTCAGGTGGTTAAGCATCCCTGAGTTCTATCCTTGGTACCAAGAGATAAAATTAAATAATTGAGAAAGATATGTAGGCAAATGAAAACAAACAAACAAAAAAACGAAACACAATGAGAGGTAAAAGTGAGGATTCAGCCTAGTGTTCGCAAAGGTGAACGGCGTGCACTGGAGGTGTCTTGTCCTGGAGCAGCCTCTTCCCAGCCTTCCTTGGGCAACCCCATGTTGGGCTTGAAATCAGCCTTTACAGAGTACTTACACCATAAAAATCAGCAAATACTAGAAATTGAAGAAGGGTTTTTGTCTGATTTTTCTTGGGGGACACTATAGTTTAGATATTAAGCATCCCCCCAAAGGTCCAAGTGTCAGAGGTGCGGTCCCCAGTGTAGTGCCACTGAGAGCCGGGGCCTAGTGGGAGGCCTTCCAGTTATTGAGGGCAAGCTCTTAAAGGGGACAGTGGGACTCCTGCCCCTTCCTTTTCCTCTCTTTCACTTCCTGGCCATCAGGTTCATGGTTTTGCTCTGTCATGTGCTTCCACTATAATATGCTGTCCACACTGTCACAGGCTCAAAGAAATGGAGCCAGTCAATCATGGACTAAAACCTCTGAAACCATGAGCCAAAACAAACCTTCTCTGTATGTAAGTTCCCATCGTGTCAAGTGTTTGTTATAGTAATGGAAAGCTGACCGGCACAGGGAGTGGTATGTTTTTGTTTTGGAGAATTGGTTTACTAGCACACCACTATATGTACTTCTTTCCTTCTCTCTTCTCAACTTTCTCCAGTTTTGTGGATGTTACCTGACCTTTGAGATCACAGTACATATGATTAAAATACTTTTATTTGTTGTGATGGTTAATTGTAGGTGTCAACTTGACTGGTCCATGGGCTATCCAGATCAAACATCATTTTAGGTGTTTCTGCAAGGGTGTTTTTAGATAATATTAACATTTCAATCAATAGAATAGAGCAGATTGTCCTACACAATGTGGGTGGGCCTCATCCAGTCAGTTGAAGACTTGAATATAAGGGAAAGTTGGATTTACCCCAAGTAAGAGGGAATTCTCTAGTGGACTGCCTTTGGACTTTACCTGCACCATCCAGTCTCCTGGGTCTTGAACCTGCTATCCCACACATGAATTTAGATTTGCCACTCTCCATTCTCCCATGAGCCAATTCCTTAAAGTCAATCTCTTTCTATGATACAGTGTATACACATCATTTTGGCTCTGTTTTTAGAGAACCTCAACATTTGTATATTATATGCTTTTGAAGATTTTGTGAATATTTTTATTTTTCCCTAGGCATTCTAGTAGTAACTATTTAGATTTAATGTATTACTCACTTAGTGACTTACACCTAGTTATTTTACAGCATGAATTCAACATTGTTAATTTTTTAATTTGATTAACTTCTCAGCTGTCTGGAATGTGATGATCAGTAATTATTTTCAGGAAGAGAATGTTAAAGATATGTGTCCCGAGAAGGCCTTTCTGTTGAATTCCCACATGAGCAGCAGAGGAGCTGGGTATCAAAATCTTGATGCACTATGTTCCTCTCCATTTTCTGTATAGCTGTTTCATTGGCTTTGATCATTTGATGTTTCAGATTAATCTTTTTTTTAATCTCTTGTTTTTTTCCCTTGTGAAATAGTCTTTTATCCCAAGTGCTCATAATAAGTTCTCATTTTTCTTAAGAGTCAAGCATTTCATCTGCATAGCCTATATCATTGATTCGAAGATGAAATTTTTTCACATTTTTTCCACTGAAATCATGATAGCCCGTACAGTCACTATCTGCCACACGATAACAGCATGGAGGTTCTGCAAATCCTTTAAAGTGACATTTCTGAGACACCAAGCATAAAACCTTTAACTTGTTGCTATGTGTGTTAACCATTTGTTCCTCTCTTTCCATTAATCTAATCTCTTTTTATCCTTAGTTAACTACAAATCTGACATCTACATCCTCCTTTGGCCAAAACTATCTTCAATCACCCCTCTGAATTATTCCTTCTTACTATGCCACTTCTTTCTTGAGAAATTCTTACTCACCCTCTGCTCTTCTCTTCTGTCTTTTCTGAAGTCGGCATTCATGTCTTTGTCCTCTTCCTCTGAGTGTTGCAAGAAATGTATCCCGTCTCCCACTTCATTTGATTCTATTTTATGTATTAAACAACCCACAGATTAGATAGCTATTGTGTCCATTATAGATTTTAATTTATCAATCACATATTTTCTCTCCATACAATTCTTTCCAATCTCTACCTCTTTACCTTTTAAAAGTACAAGTGTAATGTTTACAAGGTAAACGATCCCCCCAAATCGTGTTAAAGCCTGACATAGAAATACGGTGAACATGTGCCCTTTCCCTGTGGCTCCTCTAGCTCCCAGGTGGTGTTTGCTCTGGGTGCTGGGTTTCATCCTGCACTGAAGCCTGGTGCCCTTACCTATGTAGTCGGTTTCTCTCATGCACTTGCTCCTCTGTGGTCATGAGCAGTGATGCCAGAGCCACTGCACCTGGACCTAGCAGTGTCCCTCAAACTCAGAGTGCAAGTACAGTGGGATTCACCCTCCTCATTCAGCCTGAGGAAGCTCTTCCCCACTTCTCTCCTAGTCCTCACCCTACCAGGGAAACTCACCCAGAGAATTAACCCATCCAGTCTTGCTCCACCAGAGCACAAACTAGCACATCTCCTGATCTCTCCCACTCTGTCCCTAACATCTGGCCCTTTCCTCCTGGTGACCATCTTATCTCCAAAAAAAGCCACCTCTCCAGAGTCCAGCCAATGATTCTGATGTGAGTCACATGTTTCTTTTTGAAGAATTTGCTACTTACATAAATAGCCATTCCCTAAATCCCCATCAGTCATCATTCCTACGGAGACAAAGTACAACCCAGAGGGACATTTTTGTTTTTATTAAAATGATGCAAGATAATTAAGATATTATTAACTAGTTTTGAATCATTCAGGAGTCTTTTAAATTCTTTATCTAATGAGATTAGAAACTCACACTAATTAGTATGGGAAAGAAATTTATTTCCTTCATCCAAATAAATAAGCAATTTCTCACACCCCCTACATTTGTGGAGTTGTATTTGGGTGAAAGATGTAAAAAGATGAAAGAGTCTTCAGGATTTATTGCTGATTCCATCAAGGCAGAACTTTGTATTTATGCAAGTCAACTAGAACAAAATAACAAAGCACACTAATTATTATGTGCATACAAATAAGGTTAAGCTTCGTAGCTATATTCACACAGTCTATGTGCTATACATTGCAAACCACAAAAATATACTGTGCATGTGTATGTATATACACTAAAAATCCACCTATATTTAAGCCTAATTGAAACCCTATTTATCTATTTTTAATTCCTTCCCTTGGATTTGCTGTCAACTCAAAATAAATTCCCCAAACAGTTAATATTCAATTTCCATTTATTTCATTTCAATCTCCTTTCTTTGGAACCATAGTCATTTTGCTGGAAAAAAAAAATGAGGGAAAGTTTCATCCAAATATATTTTTACTCTACTCTAATAATATATTTTAATATACAACCTAGTATGAGGAATAAGGGGTGTAGTGAAGGAAAGAAAACAGAGGAGGAATATGTACTTTCTCAGGGACTGAAAATTTACTATGAAATATAGTCCTTTGAAGCTACAACTCAAACTAACAAAATTATCTGTATGATGTGTTTTCAAATCTGTGTTACCAAATTGTTCTGCTCCTGCAAGAGTCTACTTAATTCAAAATATCCTTTTCCTGATATTTACTGATTTCCGACTCTGCATCAGGGAAATTCAGTTGATTATTGAGACATTTCTGTGAGGTACCATCCATTACTGTTCTCCCATTTTATAGGCAAAAAGTCCGAGACTTGGGGCTGGGGTTATGGCTCAGGGGAAGGGCACTTGCCTAGCACATGTGAGGCACTGGGTTCGATCCTCCAGTACCACATAAGAGTAAATAATTAAAGGTATTGCGTCCATCCACAACTTAAAAAAAAAAAAAAAAATTTAAAGTCCAAGACTCGAGACTTGCTTGCGGCCACACTACTAATAAGATACACAGGAAGAATTTACTGACATGCCTCTCTGGTTCCAGAACCTATGCTTTTCCAAAAGACTGGGCTCCTTGAAAGGAAGCTCCTCTTTGCCTACTGTGGTTACACCTCACACATAGACTTCGATGGGCCTTCAAGAAACGGCATTACCTGATTGAATAAAATGCCCATGGAAATCAAGAATGGACTAATATTAAGAAATTTAAAATCCAGCCCATAGCTACAATAGAGAAAGATTTGTGAGATTATAAGATTTGACATATATTCCCAATTTTAAATAAATTCCTTGAAAAAGAGAAATACAGTGTGTGAAGAAACATTTCAAGTGGAAACAAGCAGATTTCCTCAAAGACAGAGGAAGCAGGGCCCTTGCTAAACTTTGTTCTTCAGGAACATGCTGGCCAAGTTCTGGAGCTCTGGAAGCCAAACTTAAACATCCCCCGGTAGAACACTGGTGTATTTTTCTTCCAGCATTGGTTTGTTTCTTTGGAGAAACAAATAGGAAAGACATAGCAGTGGTAAATTCCAGAAATCCCTCAGTGAAGCCAGGGCATCTACAGGCTTCACCCCCACACACTGAGCTACCCCCCAACCTTTTGTTGCCCAATTCTTTTTTTTATTTTTTTAATCATACATTTATTGAGGTTGGATTTTTATTAAATGTTTACCTTTATATAATTGCAGATTCATCTGTACTTATTAGAAATCATAGAAAAGAACACGATGTGCCCTTTGTCCTTTCTTTAATATTAATAGAAAGCCAAGAATGATCAGCAGGCATATAGGGCAGCAAGTCATGGACAAGGAACCAAAGGAAAGAGACTTCCCTGAAGCAGAAAAGGGCTGTTACACTCCTTTCCAGGCCCTCCTGCTCAGGGGCAGCTGGGTTATTCAGACACTTTCTGTTGTGTCAACAGAAGCAAGGTTCAGGGCTCCTCGGCAGGCGGAAGAAGATGCAAGACACAGTTAGGATAGTCGACATGACATATGTTATCCAAAGGTTCTCAGCTTCAGCCCCAGCCAGTTCCATTTAGCCTCCTTTTTATATACAAACAAAGAAGTCACACTGCTGACAGGTTACATCAGTGGGCACATGCTCACAAGCAAATCAGTGTACTGAATCAGAATGTTTCTGACCTTGACTACACACTAACCATAACATAGCCAATACACAGACTTGGCTACTACTAACATAAATCATAACAGAGCCCACTAGAAGACTCAGCAAGGGAGCCTAACTATAGCCATCTGGGGCCTGCCCTAACACCTCGATTCTGGGGATTGAATCTGAAATAAGAGATGCCAAGAGTTGGAGGAGAACACATCCACCACCCAGTGGGCCATTCTTCCTGGAGGTAGAGAGGAGGGTAGATCTGCCCATGATCTTGGTCCCTAACTTTCTTAGTCCCTGCCCTTTCTAATAACTGATTCTCCAGTCTTCCTGGAAATCATGAGAATTGTGCAGTAGCTTTCCACAAATTCCTTTGATTTTTAATAAGCCAGAATCAATTTCGATTGCTAGTCACATAGCACCCGTCTCCACTGATCCCCAAATCGCAATAGAATATGTGTGGTATCGTTTAAATAAATAGCTACCCACAAAATAATGATTATGGCTAATGTTTATTTTCTTTCTTTTTATTGACTGTGTTTTCCAACTTTTGTATGCTATGCATGTGTATAATGATGTTAAAATATGCCTAATAATTGATAAATGCACTGCACGGCTGTCACAAGCCAAATTCTCCCAGAAACAGACTCTGAGAAAGAGATTGGCACACAGAGAACTCATTAGGGAATTCTCAACACCTTGGAGGAAGTAGAGGACACAGGATTGGTCCAAAGAAAGTGATGCAGCCACAACCAAGGCCTCTGCGGATCCCAGGAGGAGCTCGCTGAGCTATTCTAGAAACCATTCTAGATTCTCCATGCCCACGGTGAGCACCTCTGCTTGACAAGATGGAACCACTCAGACCCTTATTCCCAAAGGATCTCAGCACTTGGTCACTTGTGCTTCTCAGGCATGGTGACCTACACTTTTTGGCTACTCCCTTTTGCCATCCAGAGTGGGCCAACTAATATCAAAACATGCCTAGGGAACTCAATGTGTCAATGGCATTCTCCCCTGCCATTTCTGCATAACAGCAGTCCAACATGCTCCTAAAGATGAGGGACAACTGCACTTGTCAGAATGGTGACTCCTCTCATCACTTACTCTCTGCTCTTGGTACCAGAAGGCTGGGGTGACAGAGAACAGCCATAGATTCAAGTATAAATAACTTTTGTTGAAACTTCTGGTATGAGCATTCCCTCTCTAGGAATCAGGAGTTTTAAACCTATAGATCCAAATTTGTGGGGACAAGGAGCACAAATTCTCCATATAGGTCATTGGAACCACTCCTTAGTTCCCAGACCTGTCCTACCTCATGGGGAGACGCCACCACACACTGGTGATTCATGTAGGGGTAGACTGTGTCCTGAAAGATGGTATCCCTTCCAAGCTGTGCCCATCTGCACCTGCCACAGGTCACATTATTGTTCTATCAAGCCACCAGTTTCCTGTCCTTAGGACGTGGTGAGCCTGGCAGAAGCCAGCTTATGATAGACAGTTCTGGCCACATGGTTGCTTGCTATCCTGAGTGGGGTACTCTTTTTCTACCACACCTGAATAGTACACTAGGAGCTACTTTTCAAAATGGGTGTAATTCTCCAATGTAGGTAGCATGGCCTTGCTCTAAAATCACAGAGGTCTGCATTGTGGGTCTCCTATAGGGACTTGCCATAAATCCATATGGTGTCCATCAGCATCACAGACATCTTTAATACACAGCATCTGCATAGGTCATGCAGCCCAAGATGAAGGGTTATCTGAGCCATGAACTGGATCTCCTATAGAGGCTCATTTCTTACCTCGTTCCCTCACAAAGCTCATACCCTTTCAAGACATTTATATATGGGTCAGAGCAGAATTCCAAAGTATGGAATATGCTGCTCATCTGGAATGTCAATGATGTCACCAGTATAGTAGACCAATGGGATGTCCACAGGATCCAGGACCTTTGGATCTGTATTTTGGCAGAGAGCAGAAAAGTTAAGCTATGCTTGGGACTAGACAGTAAATGTGTACTCTTGCCCATGCTTATAAATGGAAACTGTCTCTGGTCCTCCTCTCCAAAAGGGGGTGAAACTCAACATATTTGCTAGATCAGTGGCCACACCCCATGTTTCTAAGGAGATACTGATCTTCTCTAGCAAAAGATACAAAATTTGGCAAGCAGCTGTATTCCAGTGCTGGTTGGTAACAAACAAAAACAGTGACTTAAGGGTCGGCGTTGTGGCTCAGTGGTAGAGCACTTGCCAAGCACGTGTGAGGCACTGGGTTTGATTCTCAGCACCACATATAAATAAATAAAATAAAGGTCCATCAACAACTAAAAATATATGTGTATAAAAAAAACAGTGACTTAAAACAATAATAATAGCAATCACTTTGCTCCAATTCTGGAGGTCAGCTGGGGTCAACTAGACAAATCTCACTGAGGTGTCTTGTGACATTACAGTGAGACACTAGGTGGGATGGGGACCATCACAAAGGTTTTTTCATTCACATGTCTGGTTGCAGGGCTGAGAACACACAATCAACTAGAGAGCTAATACTTCTATGGTCCCTTGGGCATGTCTCAGTCTCTCCACTTTTTCTCCCCCCACCCCATTCAGCCAGCCATCCCTCTCTTCCTTTCTCTCTCTTTTAATAGTGGTCTCGGGGTAGCCAGATACATTACATGGCAGCTAAAGTATCTCTGAGTGCGTATCCCAAGGGATAAGTCACACGGCATCACATCTGCCACACTCTGTTCATGGAGGTAGTCACAAAGGTCACCCAGATCCAAGGATACAGAGAGCACCTTTTGATAAGACTAGTGTCCAGGAATTTATAGATAGGTCTGCTGTTTGCCTGCTATGATAGTTTATACCCCATAGGAAACCACTGTGGGGTGCTGCCAGTTATCAGTGTGTCTATTCAAATTGTATCTGGCAGCCCAGGAAGAAGTATTCTTGGGTAAGGTGGCTTTGTTCATTGGAGCAAGTCTTAGAGACTCAGAGCCCTCCAACGTTTCAAGCAGATGGAGGCTGAATGCCTGTTTTGACTTGAGGGGCAGAAGGGTTCTGAGTGGCAGACCACAGCATCCACTCAATGACTGATCATTATGTTCTCTGGTAAGAATTTATGGTTAAACTGCAAGAATCTGTCTGGAAGTAGGATAGATTTTTTTCAAGATTGGATAAAGAACCATGAGCCAGCCTTTTGATTTATTAGTCTTAAAAGGCAATTCTCACGAATAAGCTATTCTACAAGCTTATCTCTCCCACTGAAATGATCCACAAACTATCAGCCCATTTCCTTCTTTTAACTACTTGCTTGGCTTCCAAACATCATTCTCACTGTAAATGTCAATGCTGTTTGTCATATATTTCTGTGTAAGTAGAAATGGGAAATGATTAGATCTATTGCCCACCTTTGAGATGAGCCAACTTGAATTTCCGAAACCTACTTTTTTGTAATTGAGAAATAACCTTCACTCAGTGGTATTTCTCAGAAAAATATAAGAGAACACTCCAAATCAAGAATTTCAGGGGTCAAGAAAGGACCAGGCCATGAAGAAATGCAAAACAGAATTTCTTTCAAATGAGCTATAACTTAGATGAATTTATTTATTTACCAAACTTTTATTTCTTTTTTTCCCTGCATTTTCCCTGGTGCATCAGAGTTTTACATAATGATGGAACACACAATGTAATAATATAATTTAGCCAATATCACTCCCCAGCGCCCCCCCTCTTCCTCTGCCTCCCACCCCTTCGTCCCTTTCCTACTGGGCTCCCTTTTAATTTTTATGATGGTCTCCAGTTCCATCCATTTTCCTTCCAGTGCCAAGTCATTTCATTTTCTTTTCATGGCTGAATAAAATTCCATGGTGTGTGTGTGTGTGTGTGTGTGTGTGTGTGTGTGTGTGTGTGATTTTCTTTATCAAAACTCATGCTTTTAGCCCAAAATTTAGTGCAACATACAAAAATTAATGAATTAAAAGATAAACAGTGAAAGAATTCTCCCTCTCATCTTCATACCCATGTCTCCAATTTCCTCCAACAGAAAACCAGCACTGTTAGTTGTTACATGCCCTGCCAGATTCTATGTATATGCAACATAAATCAATCAAATATTTCTTATTCAAGCATAGTCTATAAAATGTATATGTGGTGTGTGTGTGTGTGTGTGTGTGTGTGTGTATACCTTATCCACAAAAGGCAGTAAATTATAACACCATTATGCACCTTTCCTTTTTCATTTATGAAAATCAGTTGTAAGAAACTGTAGTCTTCGGGGTTTTGCTGCAAAACATTGTCACTTGGAATTTTTTGATTATCATAGTATTATTATTATTACATGTGTCCTTGGAATAATAACTTTGTGTTGCTTATAATTTACAGACTTGATTCTATTTCACATGTTCCATCTCAATAGCAAAGTCTTAAAATAAAAATGCATTATTTATTTACTTTTTAACATTAACTTGCAGGTCACTCTCTGTAAGTAACATGGCTCAATAATCAGATGCAATTTAATGTCTTCTTCTACCAACCCTGCACTTCTATAAGACTGTAAGGAAAGGAACCATCTTTGGAAAAGCATCTGAAGTCTAAATCAAAGTCCCCTTATGAAAAAGTTGCCTGGGGAATGGGCACTAGTCATCACCCCAGTGCAAGAGGCCCAAACTCCAAATCAGGCAAATGTGTTTCAACAACATCATCAGTGTCTGCTGAGAAAAGACAACTCTTAGCACAACCCTTCTCAAGGTCAAAGCTCTTTCTCAGGTCTGGCTTCCAGGCCCATGACCTGAGAGGCAGATTGGGCCCCATGCTCAGAAAGCCCTTGTCTGGCTGATTGCTCTGCTGTTGCCATCATGAAAATCTCAATGATTTTCTAACAAGACACCCCACATTTTCATTTTGCACTGTGCCCCACAAATTGTGTAGCTGGTCCTGCCCCTTAAATATATATGCTAAAAAGGACAATGCTGTAAGTAATATTTCCAAAAATAAGAAAAAAAAAACTTTGCAAAGCTTGCCGTGTGTAGGTATTATTTTCTCCACAGAAAAGCTTCTCAGGGCTCCACGTCAAACCCTACAGAAGGTTAATTGCCTGATCCATATGAACCACTATCATTTTTAGAAAAAACTACTTGCTCCAAAGAGGAACAGGTAATTAGTTTTCACGTTCAACTTCATTCTTACCTTTTTTCCTCCCGATTTCCATTAATGATGAATGGCTTGTCAAACAGTAAAAATGTTTTAAATTTAATTGCAGAATCATCAAAAGTCCTTATTTCCAAGAGAAAAGATTCACTTAATGATTAAATTCCTTCTGCCTCTATGAGTAATAATTAGTTAACCAAATAGAAAATCTGCTTTCAGTGAACCTCATACAGCATTAGAATTCAGGTGACATCATCTTCAGAGAATTAACATAACTGATACGCACCACTGGGTCCTCTATTTTCAGAGAATCCATGTGAGTGAAACCCACCAGTGGGGGCCCCTATGGATCTCAGGTCCTGGGCAGACCTCCAGAGGTCTTGCAATTTATAATGGTTCATTTTATGGGTCAACTTGACTAGGACATGGTGCACCCATATGTTTGCTCAAGCATTATTCTGGGTGTTTCTGTGGAGATGTTTTTGGATGAGTTTAACATTGAAATCAATGGGCTGACTAAATATATTACCCTCCCCAACTGGTGTTTTTTCCTGCCTTCCAACTTGAACTGAAACATCAGTTCTTCCAGCGTTTTGAGTCTGCTGGCTTTTGAAGCAGAATGATACCATCAGGTCTCCTGAGATTCCAGTCTGCCAATTCACCCCTTAGACCTTGGGTCTTGTCAGCCTCCAAAATTATGTGAGCCTATTCCTTATAATAAATCTCTCTACGGATATCTACATCTTCTGAATTCTATTTCTCTGGAGAACCCCAAATAATATAACACTGCTTCTCTAGACCCACGTGTACCAAGCATTGTTTGAAAATGGAATCAGTAACAGGTTTTTTAAAGACAGACACTGGGGAAAAAAAAATCCTTATTTTTGATACAAGGAATTGAACCCAAGGGCACTTTACCCCTTTTTATATTGAGACATGTTCTCACTGAGTTGCCTGGGCTGGCCTCAAACTTGTTATCCTCCTGAGTCACTGTGAGTACAGGCAAGAATTTTTTTTTTTTTTTTTTTTTTTTAGTGTTTGTAGAGATTGTTGCATTGATAAGACACAATGTATGTGCAAGTGTTGCTGAATTGATAGGAACTTTTTATCATGTATTATCTCAATCCTGGACATAAAAGTTCTACTCTCATCATGAGGCAGTGATCCAAAAACATTTTGCCTTTATGCTAAAGGCAGCTAAAACACAGAAGGATGGCAATCATCTGAGCCACAAGTTCAAATTTAAATGACTGGGGTGGCATTTAAGGCCTTTAGACATCTGAAAGAGCCAGAAGCCGGAAAGTAATTAACATATTTAGAAGTCAGTTAGCCTGGGCTCCGCCCCAGGCATAGTTAGGTGGACTTGGACAAGTTACTCAACACCTCTGAGTCTTAGACTCTCATTTGAAAAAAAAAAAAAAAAGAGAATACTAGCACTTGCCTCAGAGAGTTGCAGAATAAAGTGAGAAAACTGCTTAGTCTCCCCTAATGTATAGTGAGCACTTCACAGAACCTAGGAACTACACTTGCAATGGTGGTTACCTGTTTGCGCCTGGCACAGAGCAGTCCAATGAAGATTTATTTCCCAGCCTCAGCACCCAGCACTTGCCAATCCCACCCCAAGCTCCAGCTGAGCCCTTAAACCACCACAGCAAACTCTAAGAAGCTCCTTGGTGACCAGCCCTAGGAGAGGCGCTCAGCCCAGGGATCACTTCCCTATTATGGGTTTGTTCATGTCCTAAGGAATTTCCACTTGCAGTTCCTTCTGCCCCAAACAAGTTTCTCTCCTTTTCCCCTTGGTTAGCCAGGCTTCAGAGCTGTGCTCAAACGTCAGCTCCTCCAGAAAGCCTTTCTGGACAGCCAAACTAGAAGTTCCCTTATCATATACTCTCAGGACCCCTGGGTTTTTCCTTCATAGCACCTGATTATTGAACACAGGCTCTTTGGTCAGTGGCCTCCTTTTGAGAAAGAACTCCAAGAAAAGGGAGGCCTTGGGGTACTTCCCATCCCTGAATCCAGCCAAGTGTATGGAGCTCTCTGTATCTGTGGGCTCTACAACCACGGATTCAACCAACTTCAGACTGGCAATACTCACAAGTACCACATCAGTAATGAACATGGACAAACTTTTCCCTGTCATCATTCCCCAAACAATGCAGTAAGGACATCTAGTGTCATGGCATTTAGAAATTATTCAAGGAATACAGGGTAAGGGAGGTGACAAGCAAATAGCATACCAATTTGTACAAGGAACTTGAGCAGCTGCATGAAATGGCATCTGCAGGGATCCTGCAACCTAACCCCGACAGATACCAAAGGATGATCCGGGATATGTAGAAAGACTCACCTCAGGGAATGAAGTTGCTTGGAGTGATGATGATGACAGTGGTCTAAGTGTGGCATTTGAGGCAAAGTTAACTGAGGGGTGCTGAGTTCTCACTCGAGTCAGAAAATGATGCTTAATCTCATTCCTAGTCTCACGCCAAAGGCCAAAGGGTAAGTGACTGCCCGGTACACACATGGGCAAAACTGAAAACTGCAGAGTGGCCTAGAGGGAAAGAAATGGTTTCAGTGATCATAATAGTCTAAAGGGGAAAAAAAACAGTCTAAGATACAAAAAATATAAAAGATTTGGAAATTTTTTGTGACAGTAATTTTTTGGCAGGGGGCTCATGGAATCCCTTCACTTTCAGGTGAAAACATTTACCCAGAAACAAAATTAAATTTGTAGACATAATCTGTTACATTTTACAAAAGTCTGCCTCTGTAGATAACAACACTTAACTGTGGCCCACCACACATATTAAATCTAGAACTCACAAGGTATATCTTAGTGCTGATGAAATATTTAAACAATCACTGTGAAATTTTTCTTTCTGCTTTTATTATAAAAGCAATATAAGTTCATGGTAAGAAAAACAAACAGAACAGGAGGGAAGAAACTGAAATCTAAATTTATAATGCTGGTGCCAACCATTCAGTTCAACTCCCCAATGGCCACTGCTAGTGTTGAGATTTTGTATCATTCCAGAGTTTTCCATGCCGTCCACATGAAGATCCAATTTGCTTTTCTGATGTTTTTAGACAAATGGGATTTTACTACATGTTATTGGTTTACAACTGCTCTTTTCTATACATAACAGGCACTGGGTGTCTTTTCCACATTCAACTTTTAATAGCTGCATGACAGTTAACTTAATAGAGGTGCATGAAAAATTGACTAGTCTCCTATGATTGGAGATTTAGTAGAAATGTCCAAGAAGGAACAATGATTCACACAGGTTTCTATTTTCTCGACTAAAAGGCTCAGGGGTCACTCTAGTTAAACTGAGCTAACTGGGCTGCACGAAATAACCACACAAGAGACACAAATACCTTTTTCTTTGGGGTCGCTGTGACAGCTCCTCTGACCTTAAGGGTTTGCAGAAAGAGAGAGAGAGCAGAGCAAGCGCTGGCTGACCCCTTTTATTGAGGGAAGCTATTCAAATGAGGCAAGGGGTCAGGTTTCAGGGGGCTGAGTATCTTCATGATGTCCACTGTCAGCAGGTTGACTGACATCTGGGTAGGCCACACCCAAGGGCACAGTAAGAGGAGGGGACACACACAAGGCACTTCCATGGAAGATTCTATCCTAAACAGGGCAAGGGGTTATATTACAAAGGAACAGGTGAGCGTAGCTTCACCCATGGGGCTGTAGCAAGACACACCCATTTCTGTGACTGAGCGCCTCAGCACCCAGCTGGGGAGTGTAACTCAGTCACCCGTAAGGTTGGCCTCCCACAGATGATGAATGAATACCCTCCTGCACAAGCTCCCCACTAGAACACAAGCCCCATAGTGGCAGGGATTTTGCCCAGTTTGTTTACTCTCAGAAATTAGTACATACACATGGGGCACCCACCGAACACACCAAGCGCCCAGTGAACATTCACTGGGTATATGTATCTTCACATGTGCATCCATCTACACAGGAATTTAAAAGTTATATAAATATTTTTTGACCAATCACCCTCCAAAATGACTGCTTCACTGTATATTCCTATCAGTGGTTTTGTTGTTGTTGCTTTGTTCTGTTTTGACAGCTAGGGACTTCACACATTTAAAGTTCAGTGCAGTAGAAATAATGAAAGCTGTATATTCACTTCCAATTGCTTCACTATAACAAGATAACCGGTTACCTGAAACTGAGTGGCTTAACCAACACAGATTCATTAGCTTCCAGTTCTAGAGGTAAGAAGTCCAAAATGGGTCAGCGGGTGATCCTTCTGGAATCTCTCAGGGTGAATCCTTTTTTATTTTATTTATTTATTTATTTATTTATTTATTTATTTATTTATTGCCATTTTCAACTCCTAACAGCTGTATTTCTTGGCTTAGGGACCCTTTCACATCACCCCAACCTCGGTTTCCCCTGTCACCTCTCCTCTGGTGCTGACCCTTTTACCCCTCTTTTTTCTTTAGAAGAACCCTTGTGATGACACTGGCCTCACCTGGATAACCGGGATAATCTCCCATCTCAAGGTCCTCAGTTTAACCATATTAGCAAAGCCCCTTTTGTCAAGGACAATAACATGCAGATTAGGATGGCACCTTTCAGGAGCCATCTGCCTACCACAGCTGGGCAATCGGGCTAACACATCAGCATTATCAGTTCCAAAACACATTCCCTAAACATGGGCTGAATTCCCATTACCCAATCCTGAACTGAATCTGAGAAACACACTAACGAGCTCCTCAGCCTTGGCCAAATTACATAACCTCCCTGGGCCTCCATCATTCTCACTTGTGGAACTGCAGAGATTAACATCTGTTGCCCGGGAAATGATGCAGTTGTGTCTACAGCCATGTAGTTCCACTTAAGCAGAACTCAGGAATTACTGTATGCTGTTTCCATCATGACAAAATGTAAACAAAAAAAAATAGAATATTAAGAAGGTAGAGAGACAGATCCTCTTGGAATCTGTCAGTGTGAATGTCAATGGGTGCAGATATTCTAGGGAGCAGTGTGTCAATGCGAATGTATCATGAAAACCCTTACAGATATTGGTTCTCTTTGTTCCAGTGATTATCCATTTCCAGAAGTATATTTTAAGGACATAGTTAAATTTCTACACAAAGATATCTAGTGAAAGATTATAATATGGGGGGAAGGCAGAAACAAACTTTTATTAAGTGTTCTCTAATAAAGGATTAGATAAAAAAAAGAAAGAAAGAAAAAGAAAGAAAGAAAAAAGTGTGGTACACCCACATCAGACACCTCAACAGTCATATCAAAGGACTTTGTGAAAGCGCATTAATATCATGTTTTAAAGTTTGCTAACATTAGTGACAAACTAGGGGTTTAGATTAGGATAATTTATTGTGTCACAGAGGTAAAAGAACTCTGTGTGACTGTGTGTGAGTGTGTGTGTGTGTGTGTGTGTGTGCGCAAGTGCACAGAGTTCGGGGGGGAAAAGGACTAAAAACAGATTTATGAAGCAACAGTGGTTATTTCTGGGTAACTGGAATATCAAATCATTTTATTTTTGCTTAGTTGTATTTTCTATTTTCTGGCGATGAAAGTGGAGTCGTGGGGAGGGACAGGGGATTCCTGCACAGGACCAGTCCCCAGTTGGGTTAACAGGCCTCTCTGGGTGTGGACAAATGCGACGCACGGGGTCCCTCTAGTGGAAGGCGGGAAGCAGCTGCTGCGGAGACTCCAGGTTGCGACTTTTAAAATAGCTTATTGTATTTAAGGCCTTTAGGAGCAAAGTAGCTGATATTCTGTTTAATTAAAAAAAATAATAGGGAGGAGGTAAGCTTCAAAAATAAAGACTAACCCTCATCCTGAGGAAAAATCTAGGCGCACCTGAAATACTAACAATTCGCTTTTTTTAACTGTCGATGTTTGGAGATTAAATACCTGAGACTTTCCTCTCTCCTGGGACTTTTGTAGCTTGCGTTCTAAGTCTAAGGTACCCAGAAGCATCAGGATGGAGCCTGAGGCCTGGAAGTGACGCCACTCCCGAGCACTAACACCTCAGAATCTTCGGTTCCACTCGGCTCCACTCCGGACGGTTTGACCAGGACTTGCCCTGGGGTTCGGCTTCCTTCGGCTACCTTCGGGCGACTCTAGTCTCGGCCTCGGTTCCTCTTCAGCTACCTTCGGCTTGCACTCGACTTGCATTCGGCTCTCTTCGGCTACCTTCGTCCCGCACTCGTCCCAGCCTCGGCTTTCCTCGCCTCCTCCTCGGCTGCGTTCGGCCAGCGCTCGTCCTCGCGGGCTCGTCTCTCTTCGGCAGCGTTCGACGAACGCTCGTCTCCGTTCGGCTCTTTCCGCCTTCCTTCGGCCGCGGCCCGGGAAGGGCGCCCATGGAGCCGGGATTGCCGGCTCGACGGATAGCCATGGCGCCGCTGTTGGAGTATGAGAGGCAGCTGGTATTGGAACTACTCGACACTGACGGGCTGGTCGTGTGCGCCCGCGGGCTCGGCGCAGATCGGCTCCTCTACCATTTCCTCCGGCTGCACTGCCACCCGGCCTGCTTGGTGCTGGTGCTCAACACGCAGCCGGCCGAGGAGGTGCGGCGGCCAGTGAGGGGACCCCGGGGCGCCGAGGGCCCCTGAGCGCTTGCAGGCCCTGGCGCGGATGTAGGCTTGCGACAGGGATGGCGGGGCTCGGAGCAGAGGCAGGTCCGAGCTCCGAGGGAGGGCGTTGAGTGGGATCCTTGTCACTGCGCGAGGACCCTGCAAGAGGAGGTGC
Organism: Spermophilus citellus; assembly: GCF_964194105.1. Lineage (NCBI taxonomy): Eukaryota > Metazoa > Chordata > Mammalia > Rodentia > Sciuridae > Spermophilus > Spermophilus citellus. The sequence continues at coordinate 10,562,365 of NC_138187.1, forward strand.
TCTGAGCGGAGCAGGGAAATGACAGGAGGAGGATGGGGTGGGGGTGGGATGGAGGACCCTGCAAAGGAGGCGCCGAAGTCTGCAGCGGAATCTAGACCTGATAAGGGGGGTGTCCCAAAGCTGGATATTAAGGGTGTTTCTGAGGGTGTCAGAGGATGATGGAGAAGATGCTGAGGCTGGAAACCCCTGTAGTGAAGAGGAAGGCCTGGAGAAATAGCACAGTCCCCCGGAGGGCTAGGGGAAGAGGGCCATGATGTCAGAGGGGAGGGAGCTGGAAGCTGAGGATCCTGGGAAGGTTAACTGAGGTTAGAAGGGCTGACACTGAGGAAGATGGAAGGGGGACACAACTGGGCTGGGGACTGTTGATCCTGAACACAGCCTAGAGAGACAAGTCTGATCACCCCCTAGATAGAGCAGGTGGCCAGGGGAGAAATGTCAGCAGATATAAGTAACCACAAACTCCTTCTGGGTAAGGGACCCCATTTACCTCGTCTACGTATCCCCAGTGCTTGTAGAGTAAACTGGAGGGGTAATGAGCCAAGGGACCTGTTGACATTCTAAAGTCCCTCTAGGATGGTTCGTGATAGAACCAATATCCTAAAACACTATATGGAGAAAGGATTCCCTTGTTATCTTCTGGCTTGAGTGGAAAGCATTTCTAGGTAGCAGAAATCTTTTTGAATCCAGAGTTTAAAAGTTATTTTGTTGTGACTGTTAAAGTGCTAATAATGACTGAAGTACATTTATTCTATAGTGTGACCCCCAAAACAAAACAACAACAACAAAAAAAATAACCTGGTTAAGTGTAGATGGGTTGATTGGTCAGCATAAAGTAATAGCCTAGCTTGTGTATTCACTGTTAAGTTTATTATCTCTGAAAAAGGCAGAAATTCATTTTAAATACCTGCAGTCTATTAAAAACTGCCCAATAGCTGTGGTGCACATACTTTAGGATGTGGTGGTGCACTCCTGTAATCCGAAGGACTTGGGAGGTCAGTGCAGGAGGATGGCAAATTGGAGACCAGCCTCAGCAATTTAGGAAGGCCCTAAGCAATTTAGCAAGATCTTGTTTCAAACAGTTAAAAAAACTGGGGATGTAATTCAGTGGTAAAGCACCCAAGGGTTCAGTCCCCAATACCAAAAAAAAAAAAAAAAAAAAAAAAAAAACCTTTGTTAAATAGCCTACTAATGAGTTTGATTTGATTTAGGAGTATTTTATCAGTCAGCTGAAGATAGAAGGAGTTGAACACCTCCCTTGCCGAGTGACAAATGAAATCGCAAGTAACAATCGCTATGAGGTTTACACAAGAGGTGGTGTCATATTTGCAACAAGTCGAATACTGGTGGTTGATTTCTTAACTGACAGAATACCTTCAGATTTAATAACTGGTAAGAATTTGAAATCTCTTTATGTCTGCATCCATGTGTACTTTCTTATCTTTGTCTGTCTGCTCTGCCCAACTGTACATTAGATCCTTCTTGTGAGCAGCATAGTAGCTCTAGGTCCTTCCTAACTAACCTCACCACAGACAAATGAGCAATGGTTGTGTTATGACCTGACAGAAGCTCATGGGGGGCATAGGACTTTTTCAGCTCCATCACAATTTTATGGAACTAACATTGTATAGGACTTTTTCATAGGACTTTTTCAGCTCCATCACAATCTTATGGAACTAACATTGTATACATGGTCCATCATTGATGGAAACATTATTAAGAGGTGCATGACTATATGTATAAAGCTTGACTTTGCCTTTTATGTTCAATAAATACTTGTAGTCAACTGGCTTTTGCTTTTACAATTTAACCAGATTTTGAAATGTTTGTAAATTTTTTTTTTTTTTGGTACCAAGGATTGAACCCAGGGGCACTCAACCACTGAGCCACATCCCCAGCCCTATTTTGTATTTTATTTAGAGACAGGGTGTCACTGAGTTGCTTAGCACCCTGCTTTTGCTGAGGTTGGCTTTGAACTCGAGATCCTCCTGCCTCAGCCTCCCAAGCCTCTGGGATTACAGGCATGTGCCACCACCCCGAGCTTGTAAATAATCTTTGAATAGTTCCATTAATGCTGTTTTTTCTTAAAGAGTAATTATTTCTTTGATATTAAATTAGGCCAATTATTTGCTTAATTAATTTTAGAACAATGTTTTTATTTTGACCAGAATGTATAGAAAAGAATTTATACATGTAGGAATGCATATCATATAGCTAATTTAGGGACTTTGCTTCTCAGTTTACCCTGTGCTTCTCTCCCATCATAGCACCAGAACACTACTTTACATCTTCCTGTTTATTAGTCTGCCATGCTTGGGAGATAAGCTTTTTAAGCACCAGGAAGACCTTGTTCATCCCAGGCATGTGACTGGTGCATGGCAGATACTAAACACAGTTGTTGGATGCATGATGGTCAGAAGGCAGTGGTATTTAATAAACTTCAGGAAGGCAGAGAACTTGGACATTCATAAGCATTCTCCCTGCTGTGTCTATCATACTGCCCTGAACCTAGAAGAGCATCAAGAAATGTGTAATGAATTAACTGTATGGTTTATATGGTTCAGAGTGAACTGGTTAAGGAAAAGTTTTGTACTCTTTTATAACATTTACAGTTGTTATAAACAGTGGCATGGGCCTTGCAGCCAGACTCACCTGACTTTGAATGCTAATATGTTGCTTACAAACAAGTTCTTTAATTGTTAGAACCTTAGTTTTCTCATTTCTCTCTTTTTTTTTTTTTTTTTTGCTTGTTTGTTTGGTTTTATTTATTTATTTATTTGTACCAGAGATGAACCCAGGGTCACTTAATCACTGAGCCACACAACCCCAGCCCCTTTTATGTCTTATTTTGAGACAGGATCTTGCTAAGGTGCTAAGGGCTTTGCTAAGTCGCTGAGGCTGGCTTTTGAACTTTCAATCCTCCTGCCTAAATCAAGAAAATTGTGCCTCTTAGAATTATAAGGATCAAATGAGATAAAATAAAATGCTCAGCATAGTGCCCGGTACATAGTAAACTCTTAATAAATGATAGCCTAAAAATGGCTTTTTTGAACCAGAAATCTTTCTGTGTCATAAAGTTTCTTACTGTTGGCTACTTTATCCTAAGCTTGGTTTTATTTATTTATTTTTTTTAAATTGACAGAATGAAAAACACATAGAAACTGCCACTAGATGTCAGTATTACTCTGTTCCGCCTCAGCTAGTTAGGCAGAAAGCTGTTAGAATCCAGGCCACCCTCAGGTCCAGCTTGTAGGTGGTTCCTAATTAAAAGTGCCAGATTCCCTCCCCTTTCTCATCAAGTCTCAACCAGTAATGAAGGTGGGACTGCGCTTGCTTGGCTTTGTGGAATGCAAATTAATGCCAGAAATGAATTCTTTCCAGTTCCTCTTCCCTTGGGATTCTCCCCCAGGATCCCTGTAAGAATCTCATCAAAACTTCTACAGACTCAAGGGCATTCCCTGGAGCGTGTGACCCCCTGAAAAGTACTGACCCCCCCCCCCCCAGCTCCAACCATTTTCTCTGCTCCCACCTATTATCACAGCCATTCTTTCCCAGGTCTCCCTGACAACTAGAACTCCTAAATAGAGAGAGAACTTTACAATTATCTACCCAGATTGTACTTTCCAAAGAATGTAAGACAGGACAATGCATTGTTTATTGCTAAAACTGATCCTGCTATCTCCGGAGAGAATTCAGAACATCCTTCCCAGAATTTTTTTTTTTAAGAAAGTTCCATGTTAGAGTTTTTTTGTAAACCCAGTGCTGGAATTCAGTTTTATATTCATTCAACAAACATTTCACTTATTAAGGATTCCTGGGTTTTGCAGAAAGGTGCTGAAGCTATGAAGGTGAGCAAGCAGTATGGTGAACTTAAGTTCAAATATGGCGGTCTGTGAGCTCACCTTCACTGTGCACCAGGTCTGTGTCCCTAGGCAGGTTCCTTAATTTCTCTATGCCTTGGTCTTTTTTACCTGTAAATCAGGAATGCAGTAGGGCCTCCCATTGAGGCATAGAGTGCCTGAGATGCAAAATGGGTTCTCCTTCCTTCTGGGTTCTGGAAGAATGACAACCCTTCTGCACACCATATTTTCTAAAATTGAGGTTCACTTTTTCTTCAGTAGTACATTTTTGTTGTCTATAACTTTATATAATATTTCAACCCAAGCTAACTAGACTGTGGCCCATTTATAGAATCCTTGGGAAAGACCCATCTACTACATATTCTAAAACTGAGGTTTACCTTTCCTTTAGCAGTCCATTTTTATTATTATTAACTTTATGTAATATTTTAACCAGGCTAATAAAAAGTTGCTTATACACAGAGAGAGTTCTTGGAAAAACAGCCTACTCAGTACAGAATATTTTCTGGGTAGTAAAGTAGTATGTATATGTATTGGAGGTTATTAGAAAATATTTTATCTATAGATTTCTAAGTTAATTTTTATCACATTGGAAACATAATTTGATTAGAGTAAATTTTAGTTCCATCCACATAGATCTAATAGGGGTTGAATCCAGGGGCACTTAACCACTGAACGACATCCCCAGCCCTTTTAATTTTTTTGCTTTGAGACAGGGTCTTGCTAAATTGCTGAGGCTGACTTTGAATTTGCAATCCTCCTGCCTTAGCCTCCCGAGCCACTGAGATTACAGCTGTGCGCCACTGCACCCTGCTAGATCCAATATTTAAATGACAAAATAGCAGACTAAGATTTGAGTTTATTGAACTATGACAAGGGCTCCTAACTCATCATTAGTATCATTTTTCAAACCCTGTGAGTGATAAAACTGGTACTGAAAATACACACGTATATGTATGGCAAATGTATGTACATGTGTGTGCGTGTGTAGCACATGTATATAGACACAAATGCGCTTACATAGGACTTTATTTATATCTCTCCAGCTGTCTGTGTATATGTGGTTACCAGCTTGATTTAGGCCTGATATTCTGAGAATCATCGTAGAGTAACTGAGTTTTTGATCCAGAAAATGACATCTGTTTACCCTCATATCATCTTGTGTCTCTCCCTGTCATCACTAATCACATTGCATGAAAAATGGCATGTGTCTAAGAAAGAACTTCTGGCCCAACAGTCTCATTTTATAAATGAGAAAACGTGTATTAAGTATATTCATTAAAGGTTTTTATTCTAAATAGACTAGTTTAAATAGACTCAAACTGAAGATACTCTGATTCTGAAAATTGATTCAGTCTCATAGGCGATGCAGGTGTTGTCTGAACTTCCAAACTTAAACTATTTTGTCCCCATTGGGTTCATATACAAAAAGAATTCACTGCCCACCTGCTTCCTTCAGCAGGCCAGCAACCCTATTCCAGGGCCTTGAGGCTTATTGTTTCCTTAGCTGGGACCATTCTTGGCCCAGATGACTCTGGAGGTACTCTTCCCGGTCTCCATCCCACATCTATTAAAGCATCACTTTGGTGAAGCCACCCTGTCTAAAAATCCCAAACCACCACCGCCAGGCCTCATTCTCCCTCTCTTCTCATTCATTCTTTCTCCTTACCACTTGAAACGTGCTAACTATTTTTATTTACTTATATTGTGTACCCCACGTTCCACAGGGGTGGGGGCTCATATCCCTTTTGCTCGTGGCTCTATCCCCAGCCCAGAAAAGGGCCTGCCCCTTGTCAAGTAGGCATTCCAGAAAAGGTAGAAGGAATGTGTGGATGAGCAGAAGTGTGTGTGTGAAAACTGCACGTCTGTTCTGTAGCTTAAACTGTCCCTCCCCCCTCAGGCATCTTGGTGTACAGAGCCCACAGGATAATCGAGTCTTGCCAGGAAGCATTCATCCTGCGTCTCTTTCGCCAAAAAAACAAACGTGGTTTCATCAAAGCTTTCACAGACAACGCCGTGGCCTTTGATACTGGTTTCTGTCACGTGGAAAGAGTGATGAGAAATCTTTTTGTGAAGAAGCTCCACCTATGGCCAAGGTAAATCATGTGTAATACATTTTTGTAATAGGGTCTGCTGTAATTTAATTGCACCTTAAAAATAGAACACAAATATAATACGATGTCAGTGACGAGTTGTACTAGGTAGATAGATGCCCTATCATGTTCCTAACAAATGCATCCAGATATAAGTATATGTGGTCACTCCATTTGTGAATCTTTGGAAAGTAGAAAGAGATTTGAGAGTTCTTTTTCTGAGAGTTACTCAGATCCACTCAAGGACAGCTACTTTACTCCTTCTCAAACATTTAGTGAAGCCCCCAGCAGTTAGAGGCCCACAGACAACACCTTTTACTGAACTGCAGATTTTATTGGCCAGTTCAGCCACTTCGGGTTTGAGGATTACTCACTGGGGAACTGATGCAGAAAGATTTTAAAGAATTTATGTAAATTTCCAGGGAAAACAAAGTTTCAATTTTCAAACAGTTTTGCAACCTTTGCTAGCAAGTATTTTGTTTATACAGTATGTTAAGAGTAGTAGTTGGGGCTGGGGACAAAGCTCAGTTGGTTGAGTGCTTGCTTTGCATGCACTAAGATCCCCAGCACCACATACACACACACACACACAAAAAGAGTAGTAATTGTAATACTTTTCCTTTTTTGATTGTACCTTATTTCAGAAGTCAGCAAACTTTTCCTATAAACGACCAGAGAGTAGATATTTTGGGTTTTTCAGGCTATATGGCCTGTCACAATAACTCAGCTCTGTTGTTGAAAAATCAAAAGTAGCCGAAGACAATGGGAAACAGTGGGTGGACTGTGTTTCATAAGCCTAATGAAAACAGGCCTTGAACTTGGCCCAGACCGGAGTCTGCTGACCCTGCCTTATTTGATTTACTTCTATTGATGGAGGTCCAAAGTCGTCTTAAAAACATTACCATTTTGCTTTCCATTTTGTTCATTCCATAATTTCATTTGCAAAAACTATTACAGTATTAAAAACTGGAATCAGGAAAACATAGCTCTGTTGAAACTCCAGAAACTATTTGTCTCTTCAGGTTCCATGTGTCCGTCCACTCATTCTTAGAGCAGCACAAGCCTGAGGTGGTGGAGATCCATGTTTCCATGACACCTGCCATGCTCGCCATCCAGACAGCCATCCTGGACATCTTAAATGCATGTCTCAAGGAGCTGAAGAGCCACAACCCAACTCTTGAAGTGGAAGATTTATCTTTAGAAAATGCTATTGGGAAACCTTTCGACAAGGTGCTCTTTTTTTCTTTTCTACTTTAAGTATGATTTGTTGCCATTTTAAAGAATGCAAGTTCTTTTAATATTTGCAGTGTTCTTAATAGAAATGTGCTGTTATCTTACAATTCAACTGGAAATGATTTAAGGTATACCTGCTTTGGTTTATCGCAAAGTCTTTGTAGTAAAATAGGGCGGCTCAGCATGTGAGCATAACTCAATTTTGCAGCTCTTTTGTAAGTAGTCGTCTCTTATTTTAACTATAGTCAAGAAGAGTATACATAACTTTGCTCTGAAATGGCAATATTTGGATATCTACAGGTAGAAGAGTTTTACATAAGAATGCTTCGTAATTATGCATGAATTTATCATCTCTTTTTTGGAATAAAAAAATAACTTGGGTGATAAATATGAAACCCCCTGTGTCTTAAAATTACATTCCAAATTGAGAAAATGGTATGACATTAGTTTGGGGAGTTTTTTTTCACCATATGTTAATTTTAATACTGGTATATAAATGTCTAATATTATAATGAATTATAGATCCAGAAAATGCTGGCTTTTAAAATTTCCAAGCAACTTTTTGTTATACTTTGGTAGAAGATGTTAATGTCTTTTTTAAGCTCTGAATCAATTTCTGTGTTACTGATGATTATCAAAAAGAACAAGTTTAACTTCTCATTTCTCTGAGTCTTTCAGAGAATCACTTTTATTGTGAAATATTAACACATAAAACTAATTTCATGTATTCTGTTTCTCCATCCTAAAGTGTGTTATAATTTAATGAGTGCTGATAATTTGTATATATGATATAAATGGCATATATCATATATATTATTTATACACATATAGACTATATATGACACTAAACACTAGAAAAATAAAAATAGCCTATATATTTTACACTGGATATCTGTTTATCATCCACTGGCTAATAAAAGCCAAAGCATTGTTTTAGATGTTCTTTTAGTAGTCACATTTAAACATAGACATAGCTTGTATCTTGTTTAAAAAAAAATTAACCTTTTGTAGATCTTTTTACAAAAGAGGCATGTCGTTAGTTTAATGTCCCAACTTGTCTAGGACAGTCTTGGCATCTTCCTGTGGTCCTGGAGTAATTATTAATAGTAAATCATTTCATTTTTATCAGAGTCCTGGTTCGGCCAGTAGATTACATGGTCTTCCAAGTAACTATCTGCTCAGTATTCAATTTGTTAGATGAGATGCTGTGCAATGACACTGCTTCTGTTCATTAAAACAGATACTGATTTTCTGATGTTTATCAGGCTTTTTCCCTCCTTGACAATAATATAGATAAACATAATAATAGGTTGACTACTATCTGATCATAAAGATTATAGCAAAAGATACTCGGCTTTGTATTTGAAAAATTAGATTTATTATTAGAATTTTATGAACTGAAATTTTCTAGTCACTTCCTTGGGGAATAATGTTTTGGGTTCCTAATTGTAGTAAAGTATATATCACGTGAAAATTTACTGTTTTAACCATTTTTAGGGAACAAGGAGCAATCCTCGTTGAAGGTACAGTTTGTGTTAGAAAGCTGTATTGAATATATTTAGCAATACTCAGTTTTATTCTTGTTTTAGACAATCCGCCATTATCTGGACCCCTTGTGGCACCAGCTTGGAGCCAAGACCAAATCCTTGGTTCAGGATTTAAAGATACTGAGAACTTTGCTACAGTATCTCTCTCAGTACGACTGTGTCACATTTCTTAACCTTCTGGAATCTCTGAGAGCAACGGAGAAGGCTTTTGGTCAGAATTCAGGTGTGATATAACACTATTAATATTATTCTAGGAGTTGATTTGAATAAAGTGTTAGATTTGGGGGGGGCCAGATATGGGACGTGCTATATTCAACTACATGTTATATACTAAGATCTCAAATTACATTTTATGTTCACTGCACAAGGATGTAGGTTTTATTGATAGCTAATGTTTCCGCCTACATAACTTCTGTTCTGTGTAATAATAAATATTCATATCCATTCCAGGCAATTTTATTTCTAGAAAAGACCGCGTATAGTACAGGCAGTCTCCAACTTAGAAATAGGTTGTGTTCTGGAAGTTTAGTTGTTAGGCATTTAAAATTCATTTTCCCCAAAGAGACAGCAAGGGGTGGATTTCGTCAGCTAGTATTGAGGACTGAAAAGAAGAGATTTGCAGGAAATAACACATATACACAACTGGCCGCCATCTTATTTTCCTGCCAGCTACACCCTTCCCCCATTACCAGGACCCTCGGCACAAAGGGTCAAGATTTAATACAATTAATAATTTGTACTCCTTCAGAATCATTCTTAAGTCATAACCTTTAAACGTTAAGTCAGTAAAGAATGCATTTACTGCTAGTACACTTTCCTTCCGCTGCCTTGGTTTACACAAATGCATCAATAATGTGATCCACCACAGGACTTTTATACCTTTATTGGAAATATCAACACAGTGGTTTAAAAAAAAGGCCAAATAATGTCTTTGTATTATTTTGAGAAGAGTTTGGGCATTACAGACTGCCTAAAAACATCTTGGGAACACCCAGGAGTCCATGGACCATACTTCAAAAATCACTAGTCTAGCCAAACAGTGGTAGAGGCCATAACTATGAGGAAAGTCCTGGTAGGTAGGAAAAGAAGATGGCGGCCAACTGGATATGGTCATGTGACCGTCAAGAGACTATTTTAAATTAACCATGAATTGAAGCCTTTTTTTTTTTTTAACTTTTTGCACTAGGTTGGCTGTTTCTTGACTCCAGCACCTCAATGTTCGTAAATGCTCGAGCAAGGGTTTATCATGTTCCAGATGCCAAAATGAGTAAAAAAGGCAAAATGCCTGAAAAAACGGAGATGAAAGAAGGGCAAGGTACTTAAGTCATTAAGTGTTTCTTTTATTTAAGTATTTGGCGTGGAAACACCAAGTTAAAAATGTAAATTACATTCTTCAGCAACATGTTAAATACATATGTGCATGTTATTTGTTCATAAATTGAAGGTATTGAGCATGACAAATCTCAGATTGCCAAAGGATTCCAAATAACAATGATCCAGTACCAATCAAGAGTATTCTTACTGCTATGTAAAAACTATAAATTGATTTTTTTAATAAAACTCCAAAGTAACTACTATCTTGGCACTTAAAGTCTTGTGTAACTTTTTTTTTTCTTTTTGGTAGTGGGGATTGAACCCAGGGGTGCCTTACCTCTGAACTACATCCCATCCCTTTTTACTTTTTATTTTGAGACAGGGTCTTGCTGAATTGCTGAGGCTGCCCTGAAACTTTCAATCCTCTTGCCTCATCCTCCCCAGTTACTGGGATTACAGGTGTGCCCCACCATGCCTGCCCCCTTTTAACTTTTAAAGAATGTAAATAGAGGGGCTGGGGATGTAACTCAAGCGGTAACGCGCTCGCCTGGCATGCGTGCGGCCCGGGTTCGATCCTCAGCACCACATACCAACAAAGATGTTGTGTCCGCCGAGAACTAAAAAATAAATTAAAAAAAAAAAAAAGAATGTAAATAGACTAGAAGGAGGAACCTGCGGATTTGATTCTAACATCTAAATATAGTATCAAATATCACTAGTCTTCTTAAAGGGATGGATAGAATTAATACTTACTTTCTGTCTAGTTTAAAGGTCTGACTCAAGATTTAATTAATACATATTAATGCTGTGTTTGAGTATTGTAGAAATAAATGTTTGATTGTTGTCTTCTTTTCTCCATGTTCAGGATTATAAAAATTGGGGGGATTTTGGAAATAATACTATCACTCTATACCAGTTCCCCGTACAAAGCATCACAGTAGTCAGCTAACATAGAACCATCTCCTTTTAGCACCATGCATGTAACTTTCTGTTAAGGCTTCATACCACCTGTGTTAGTGCCGGTTTGAAGTATCTGTCATTTAGACCTTAAGTAGGGCTTTTTTAGGAAAGCAGGTTCTATCTAGCATCATTCCATCAATTGATAACTGGAAGGGTGCTGGTGTAAGCTTATGAGATGGTGCTGGTGAACTAAAAGCCTTCGGAATACCTGAGGAGTAGATAATATCACATAGAATGAGGTTATCTTTTATGTCTATGCAGAATCAAAAAAGGAACTGGTCCTAGAAAAGAACCCCAAGTGGGAGGCACTGACTGAAGTACTGAAAGAAATTGAGGCCGAAAATAAGGAGAGCGAAGCCCTTGGTGGCCCAGGTAGGAATAAAGGACATGATGACATTTGCTTTCAGATGAGCCTTAATTTGACAAGCTCTTTAACTATTTTGTTTATAAACTGTAGCTGAATAAATGCCAGTAGAATGCAGATCCTACAGCAGTCTCCATTCTATTCCTTTGATGTGATTTTTCTCCAAGTTAAATCATTGTGCATTCATGAAGCAGGTTTTTCACTGATTGGGTTATCAGGACTTCTATTTAAAGATTCAGCTAATCTCTGCATATGTATTCACCAGGCCTTCAATCTGGAATCCCTAAGGAATAAGCCAATGGGTTTGTGTTATAACTCAGCAAAAGAGGCTTAACTCCTGTGGAGTGACATTGGGCTAACCCTAGAAAAAAATACAAATTTTAGGCCTGCTGTCTTCAAACATGGGTATTCTAGTAGATTGACACAATAGACCAAACATGAACTATAAATTTAAAAATAAGACCAGATCAAAAAGAAAAGTATCTATTGAGTCTCTGAACTCCTACAAAGCAACCAAGGAGCACCCAATCCTTGTGTTAGTAAATACACTGATAATAATATCCCAGAACTTACATGCTATGATTTATGACCCGGGGTCATAGGTGCTCACTGCAGAAAAGTAAAAAAGATAAAGAAAGGGAGAAGGAGAAATTGCCTCTAGCAGCTGATGTTAACATTGGTGTGTTTCTTTCCAGGTTTCCTTTCAAGAGTTTTTTATTTCACACTATTAAAGTCATTAGCATAGTTAATAATTTTTGGATATAGAATTAATGGGTCAAATGGAATTAACATTTTTAAAGTTCTTTAGACATATTATCACACCAGTTTCTATCAAGTTCTCATTTCTTTTAGCAACCTAAGAGCTTATCTCTTTTTAACCTAGCTGTTTGTTATGAGTACTCACGTATCTGTACATATAGTTTATATACATCTAACAGTTGTATTAATTTGATTGAAGAAGATGTTTTAAATTTTGATATCTGATAAGCTCCATAGTTTCTGAAATGCATTTTTTTCTTCTGTGAATCGTATTCATTTCCTTGGCCAATTTAGACCATGTCCACAGTTTGTATTAGCTCTTTATACAGTAAAGATTACTAACGTTTGTCATAGTTATTAAAAGTTCTGTGACTGCACCTTTCTTAAATACAGCTTTCTATATTATTCTTATAAAGTAAAAACAATGGTCTCTAGGGGAAGGTGGTTGTTTTGCAGTGCTGAGGATCAAACCCAGGGCCTGCCAGGCTAGGCAACTCCTCTGCCACTCCTTTACCACTGAGCTACACCCAACCTCTTCCACTGCTTTTAAGTCTAGATCATAATCTCCATCAAGAAATGGATAGTCACTTCTTTTTATTTTTTTTTATTTATTTCATTTTTTTAATTTTTTTAGTCATAGTTAGACACAATATCTTTATTTTATTTTTTTACTTTTATGTGGGGCTGAGGATTGAACCCATCACCTCCCACGTGCTAAGCCAGAGCTCTACTGCTAAGCCACAATCCCAGCCCACTTCTTTTTCTTCTTGAGTTAATTTTTAACATTTGACTTTATAATCCATTTGGAATTTATTCGGGCATAAAAGATCCTCTGCAAAGTTATTAATTAAAAAGAGCTTCCTTAAAGCCACTGTTCGGCTGCGGCTGTACTTTCCATGAGACTCTAAATAGCTCTGGCTTCAACTTGACACAAAAGATTTAAGAAACCCTGCCAAAGAGGGAAGGGAAGGCACGCAGTGGGCACCCAAGACCCTTTTTAGACGATTTGTAACTTGTGGCTCCATTAGAGGAGGCTGAGGTGCCTCTGCGTTGGAGGAAGCAGTGAGGGACGCGGGAAGGGACCGGCGCGATCACCAGGTAACGCTCTTCCCTGCTTCTAGGCCAGGTGCTCATCTGTGCCAGCGATGAGCGCACGTGCGCCCAGCTGCGGGACTACCTCACTGCGGGCGCCGAGGCCTTCTTGCTGAGGCTCTACAGGAAGACCTTTGAGAAGGACAGCAAAGCTGAAGAGGTGTGGATGAGATTCAGAAAGGAGGACGGCTCCAAGAGAGCCGTGAAATCCAACAAAAGACCCAAAGAGCCCCAGAACAAAGATCGGGCCTCTGCCAAAGACAGGAGTCTCAAGAAGAAGAAGCGAAAGTTGACGCTGACTCAGATGATCGGAAAGTCAGAGGAACTGGAAGAGGCCGCGGACGTGGAGGAAGGTTACCGCAGAGAAGCGGGCAGCAGCCCGGAGAGTGGCGAGGAGGAGGTGAAGCACGAAGCCTTCGATGTCAATCTGTCCTCGGATGCCGCCTACGGGATCCTCAAGGAGCCGCTCACCATCATCCACCCACTGCTGGGCTGCAGCGACCCGTATGCACTGACCAGGGTGCTGCACGAAGTGGAGCCGCGGTACGTGGTGCTCTACGACGCAGAGCTCACCTTTGTCCGGCAGCTGGAAATATACAGGGCCAGCAGGCCCGGGAAACCTCTGAGGCAAGTCACAAAGAACATTGGCAGTTTGCTTACCTCCCACATTCCACTGTGACCACGCAGGTTGGGCTTATGGAACCTTATTTTGCTTTTTGATGAATCTGAGCAGCATGGGACGAATGTCAGATGCAGTAGCTGAGCATCAGACCTAAGGGACTACCCCTGTTCTTGTTGCACTGCACAGTGTTCTTTCTGTGATAGTTTCCAACTTATGGGGTGCAGCGTAATGTTTTAGCATTCTAAGTTCTACCAGAAGTTATAACTATGACTTGGCTGAATCATTTTAATCTTATAAAATGTCTTTCTTATAAATTTTAATAAGTGACTCTCTAAATTACATCCACATAAAATGAAAGCATTTGGAGGGGGGATTACTATACCCAGTTTTCTTGAGTTTCAAGAAGGATCAAATGAAAAATCTACAGAAATACCACATGAGAAAACGATGCCTCCCAAGGAATATAGTGTTCTAGCTCTCCACTTATCTGAGGGGAAATAAACAGCAAAATTAATATCCTGAACTCAGCCTGAACCAAAAGCAGAGCCAAAAGAAACCTTTCTCGCAGTCTAACTAATGCAGCCTTTCAGAGTGGAGATGAATGGAGGAGCTGGATCAGAAATAATACAGAGATAAAGAGATTAGATGAAGCTGGTAAAATCACTACAGGCTGGTAAATTTTTCATACTTTACTATTGATCAACTTTGTAGCTAGTGTGTGTGTAGAAGTTTCTTTCTTGTCTGAGCACAGAATAGCATATTATTTGGAGCAGAAGAGACCCCAGGGTACAGCTACCAGCTCTGTCAGTGGGAAACTAAGGCCCAGAAGTGGCGAGGGACTTGGCCTCAGCCACAGGATGCATCCACAGGAGAGCCAAGGCCCCTTAACTCTTTGCCCACTGATTTCCCTGTCTGTTCGTCAGAGAAACATAATCCAGGAAGATGAAGGCTAAAAGAAAAACCAAGGCTGAAAAGGGAGAGTACCTCTGATAAAGAAAACCACTGAGGAGCAGAGGTGCTTAATTCAGCTTTTAGCTGCAAACAAGATATATTAAAAGCAGGCCTTTTTAAGAGAAAATATATCAAATTATTTTTTGAGATGCCTAATAGAATCCATATGTCCTTTCCATCCATGTACTTATATAAAATGTGTGACGGCTCTGTTCTGTTAATATGTGAATAAAAGAAAACCAAGAAAGTATTGTGAAGGTAAAGGTCATATAGATTCATCTGTTTATTTTTCACCAATGTGACCTTTTATAAGCCGGTTTTTATAACTCTTCTCCAGCTTAAGTTTGGCAGAGATGCAGAGAAAAAATTAAAAAAAGAGAAGCCTCTAAAATTCTGTTTTATGTTTATGAGGAGAGAATTATTCTATCCCTCCAGATAGATTTCAGTATTATCCTTCACTCTGTTCCCCCATTTGATGAAAGAATTAAAAAAAAAAAAAAAAAAAACTCTTTGGGGAATGAGACCTTTGACAGGTGGGGTTTAGGCAGCTGAATTTGACTAAGTACGTAATGAATGGTAACTTTGATTCTTAGTCAAACATTTATTATTTGAGCAGTCTGGGTTGCTGGTTTCAGATGCTCTGCTGCTCCTTTCATGGATTAAAAAGTGCGTTCCTGCAGCCTAAAGGAGTTCTGTCTTGACTTGCAGGGTTTACTTTCTCATATATGGAGGTTCCACAGAAGAGCAACGCTATCTCACCGCTCTGAGGAAAGAAAAAGAAGCTTTTGAAAAACTCATAAGGTACTCCCTCAATGATCAGCATGGATGTCGCGAGAACACCAAGAGCCTTTTACAGGCCAGGGGCCTCTTGGGTGGGGGAAGATGCACCAGCCCTGGGCAAAAGGGGAGGGGGAGGATGGGGAGTGGGGTCCAGCCAGGGTGTCCCCAGACTGTGCCTCTTGCATACTTGCCTTTTCTTCCTCCCTTTCTCTCCCACCATCTCCACTGCTTTTCAGCAGTTTAGTTAATAGAGCACCAGTTGTGTTCCCTACGTGGAATGCTTCAGACTAGAAGTTTTGTTTCGTTTTTTCTTTTTTTTTTTTTTTTCCAGATTTTGGAATATTGGCACATACATAATGAGATACGTTAAAATAGGATCCAAGTCTAAATACAAAGTTCATTTATGTTTCAAATGCACCTTGTACACATAGCCTGAAGGTCATTTGAGACAGCTTTTGTAGCACACCGGCTTTTCGACTGCACCCCAGGACAGAAGTCAGCTGGGGGATGTTTCATTTATACTATCATGTCAGCACTTAGACAGTTTTGGAACAGTGTGGATTTCAGATTTTTGGATTAGGGATGCTGGGCCTATATTGGGAAAATGTTAAAGAAAACTTCTGCTTTTAAAAAACTATAATAGGAAACATCCAAAATCTTACTAAAACATTGCTTCTTTAAGAAATGTCTTCTTAAATCTTCCTCCTCCCCACCTTATGCACAAGATTCCTCCTTTTCCATTGAATTGTGATTTTTTTTTCCCTCCTTGTAAAATCTCCATTGTCCGTAGGTGGGTGGCTACTTTACCATTTACTGGGAAATACTTTTATGACCCATCCAGTTCTGATCCCCATCAGTAGAAACATTCCAGGGAGAAAAAAAAATTTAAGATGTTGTTTATCTGAACATATGTGTATGCTTTTAATAATGGAGATCTGTAGCATTCCAAATCCCAGTAAAAAATGTTTTTCAGCTTAACATAAGGAAAATGTTTATGAGATATTTACAAACTGGTTGGCTACCTCTTGCCCCTGAAAGCTTTCTAGAAATCTGATGATCCTTCACCAGGGATCTTGTCAATGATCTTGTCATTGGAAATTGCAATTAGGTATGGGAAGATGATCTCTAAGGGGCCTCAGAAGCCAGGGCCAAGGCTGGATCAGGCATCATTGAGCTAAGCCACAGAGAGGTTAGACCTTCAGAGACCACGGCCTGCATGAGTGTGGCAGGTCCACACCAGGCTTCCACCCCTCAAGACACTGGCGAGGTACCAGTGGCAACAAGAGGGCAAAAATTATTTTTTAGTGGCAGTCAGCCGCCAGGGCACTAGACAGGATTTCAAAAATGGACAGCCATCCTGCCGCACTGCCTCTAGGTTCTGGGTGGGAATAGTCTATGCCTTCTTGGAGTTTATCCTCCCGTGCAAAAGACCTAGACTCTAAATGACCATAAAGAGCATAATAAATAGGGTTGAGAGCACTGCCAACAGCAAAGGTAAAAGAAAAGATTTAGCAGGAGAGCGGATGGAGGGATCGACCTAGGCCAGAAGCCGGTCGGGAGCAGCTGCAGGAGGCAGGGGTGTTCAAGCTGGTTCTGGAAAAAGCTGTGGGATTTGCCAGACAGATGGGGTGGAAAGCCGGTCACGCTGAACAAAGGGCTCGGGAGTGCGAGAGGCCCACTGAGGGTTTGGGACTTCAGGGCCCAGGACAGCATTGCAGCGCTCTGAGTGGGAATGTGACTTAGGTGAATTTGTAAAGGTTTTCTCTGACATGAAACTGAGAAATGAATCAGCGTGGAAACTAGTCAGAAGACTGATGTGATTGTTGGGTGAGAGAAGGTGGCCTGCATCACTGGGTTAATGGAGAGGACGGGACAGATTTAAGAGATATTTAAGGAGCTAGAATCAAAGAATTGGTGATGTGGGCCAGTACCTCCTACCCATTTTTTCACTCTTTCTTAAAAAACATCCTCTCCCTACATTGTCTCTAATTAAAGTAATTGTCACCAAATCACAAATGAACACCGAGAGCTAAAATATTCAGATTAGGGTATTAGTGTTCCCCTCAAGGGTCCCCAAAGCCACTCTGAGACTCACTGGTTCTCTAGAAGGATTCACATGACTCAGAAAGACTGTTATGTTCACAGTTGGGTTTATTACAGCAAAAGGATACAGATTAAATCAGCAAGGGAAAAGACAGGCAGGTGACATCCAGGGAAACCAGGATTATGCTTCCAAGTGTCCTGCCCTAGAGTCACAGAGATGTGCTTAACTCTCCCGGCAGCCACCTGCGAACGCACGGGCAAGGATTGGCCGCAGAGAAACTCATAGAGCTTTGGCCTCCAGGGTTTTCACGGGGGCCCAGCCACGCAGACCCCAAACCTCAGAGCAAAACCAGGCATTCACCACGAGCCACATTTTTAGCATAACTGTCTAATCAAACGGGGACAAGGGGACATGGGCCCAAGGCCTCAGGCATTCAAAGCCCTCTTACCAGGAAGAATATTCCAGGGGTCATCACTCATGAGCCAAAGGCCATTCCCAAGGAGACAGGCCTGTCTGGGAAGTGGGCAGTTTGAACATCTCCTGTCAAGTGAATTAACCCTTTCCCTGCAGGGCACGGTGGCCAGAGGAGCTTAGACCGCCAGGCAGGCATCGTCTGAGGGGGTGGGTTTTCTGTACCAGCCTTTAGTTGTGTGGCTGCCTCTTCTCTGATACATCAGGAACCTAATTGAGCAAGTGGTACTTTTAGTAGGTAGTGGTCAGGTACAGGAGACCCCATGTCACTCCTGGTTTATGCTCAGTGACATGTAAGTGAACCCCCGCACCTAGACCTCACCCAGCAGAACCTGGAACATGGACTCCCCCACTTCAATGGGACAATGTTTCCACATCAGGTTTTACTCTAATTTTATTTAAGATCCACCATAACTTTTTCTATGGCAATTGCCTACTTGCTATAAATGAAATCTCCCATATTACACAACGATGGTTCTGCTATCTAGAATCCTAAGATATTTGCCTTCCCAGAAAACTTGGGGAATTTGAGAGGTGTTTGTTTAGGAAACAGCATTTGAGGTGTCTCTCTGCTGAAAGAGCATCCCCCCCCCCCCCCCCCGCTCTGTACTTAGAAGAAAATTGAACATGAGAATAAGATAATGTGCTTTTGCCAAGGCCTCCATGGGTGGTGTAAGAACAAAAGCAACACTCCTATTTAACCAGAAGGGAATGAATCAGGCAAACTGGCAGGGGAAGAATTGTTTGGCTGTGTTAAAGATGAGTAGATTACAGATTGATAAGAGAAAAGAGACCACACTACTAGGTATTGATAATAAAATGTTCCCGGGGTAGAAAACTGTAAGATCCTCAGCATGCAAAGTCTTGAGGAGGTCACTGCTTTTCAAAGGAAGTGGTGAGACTATTGGAAATTTTACTGTTAGAAGATACAGTCACAAGATAGGTTAGCTGGAGGGCTTGAGTAAGTGCCCATTTGAAGAGAGACTTCTAATACAGCACCTCCTTCCTATATTAAAATATTGTGCAAGCTGTTCATATGTCACTGAAAATATCAAAGCAAAAGCAGGAGCCCTCAGTACTTTAGATTAAGCAGAAGCAGGACACTGAATTTCCAAAGTTATTTTGTGTCTATCTCGCAGATTAACTCCGATAGTTATGCTAAACGGGAGGACATGGAATCAAAGGTTTACAATGATGGCAAGTTCCTGATGAGCGAATTTGAGAGACTGGTTAGGAAGGCTTATCTTCCTCAGAGTCCAGGTTTCATTTCTGGGGTATATTTTTTTCTCACAAATGGAAACAGTCATGGAATCATTTGAAATCATTTTGGGTATTTTAGTGTAACCCTGGATGTTTCGGGGATGCGGTTACCACATTCTAAGGACAATACAGCAGTCCTAACAGCCACACTGATGCTGCAGTTATTCTGTGCCAAGCGCTGTTCAGAGCAGCTTACGTGTCTAATGCAGTCCTCAGAGCAATCTTTTGAAGTGAGTTTTATTATTAGCCCCATTTTACAGATGAAGAAATTGAGGCACAAAGCCATTAAATGACTTGCCTAAGGTCACACAGCCAGCAAGTGGTTCAGATTCACATGACATGGAACAGGATCTGCCCCCCACAGGTGACAGACCAATCGGGAAATGGGGATGCCGGCCCTCGTGTGATATGTAGCTTAGCTAGTAAAATAAGCAGAAATAAAGAGGGGAAAAAAAAGAACAAAAACAATGAATTTGGTAATTCCAAATGTTCAAGGAAAAAAAAATTTATAGGAGCAAAAATTTTCTTGCCTGATTAGCCTTTTGTCCTAACCAGCGTGTGGCTGTGGTGGAGCAGCAAGCATGGCCTCCCCAGCCATTGCCAAGGTGAGGACAGTCCAGCGGGGAGAATGAGGAAGAAAGCACAGCTAGAACCTTGTCTGCCCCCTCACCATCTATTTATGCTGAACTGAGAATAACTTTGCATCTGTAGATGCTTTCAAATAGTCTAGAATTTAAAATTACAAATTCTGTTCTTTAGTGGTATTTTAAATGGTATTCTGCTCTAAAACATCATTTATCCATAGTGGCTGAAGAATTGGTCCGTTTGATTTCATTTCCTTTAATCAGAAAATCTCAGTTGCTCCGACCCTTGCTGAGGTTGGTTAGTACTGACCAAACCCCTTCTGCCTCGCCTTACTCTGGCCTGTTCTGCTGCAGTTCCTCAGTTCTGCGAGGTTTTTCCAGGGCTTTGTTTGTTTCCTCAACTCGGCTACAAGCCCCTGGAGGGAAGAGGCCCAGCGACTCTGTCTCTTCTGTCATACCTGGCACAGATGGGACACTCGCTGTTTCATGAGTTAATTATAGCATCCTTTACTGGTTTTGAAAAATGAGTACAGCAAACCTAGGATACTCTCGCGGTGACTGCTGAGGAACGTGTCATGCCATAGCTTTGAATTGCAAGCCTTAGTTAGAATTGTGATCTGCAATCACAGACAAAGACTGAGCTACCTTGAAGTTAGGGGTCCCTGTATGGTGGTGTCTGCATCCCAGGGCCTAGCCCAGCACAAGGGGCACTGCACCGTGTCCTTCAGTGGATACCCGAGTGATGGTCGAACACTACTGCTGAGGTATAGCATACTGAGATGTTGATTTTCTGTTTCCATCTCTGGTAGAAATTTGGTTCATGCATGAACCTGCATTTCCCTTTAAAATTGAGGGTGCTTAAGGGAGCCACCCACCTGGAGATTTTTAAATCAAAGTGCTATCATATATGTGTTTTCATTTTCTTAATCATTGATTTTCTAACCTCTAGTTAATGAGTACCCTGAAAAAATATATATATATATAAATGATTTCATTTTAAGTACCAATAGCACGTTAGCTTTGCACACAGCTTCAAATCAACTCTAACATTTTTTACATGCATGTTTATTGTCTCAAAATACTTGAATATAGAAAAAATATATAAATAGCTGGGTTTTTAAAATTTTTTTTAACTCTAGAGGATCAAGAAGTAGCACCCAACCAAGAAATTCTTCCCGCTCCCTTCACCCATTACGTGCACCTATGTGTTCCCTTCTGATGTATTTCTCGTACTCTCTTTTACAGTGACAGTCACGTAGATCACATCAGATATGAAAATTCTCAAAAGATTAAAATCTAGAATTTCGAAATCAATTCAAAAAAACGTGTCAATGTTTCCTCCCCCAGGGAAAAGGCGAGCATGGTCATCCCTGAAGAAAGAGAAGGCCGAGACGACACCAACCTGGACCTTGCAAGAGGCGCAGCATCAACAAATGCGTCCACTGACACCCGCAAAGCCGGTGAGCCCTGCCCTCTGCCAAGAACCTCTGTTGCCCGGAAGGAGCTTGGCTTTTCTCCAAAAACTCCTAAAAACAGAGATGGGGCCAGGGAGAGGACATCAGCCCCCACACTCCAGCCTCGGTTCTGCCATTTAATAGCCACACATCTTCCCCAGAACAAAGCCACTGTGTCACCTGTAAAACACATCAGGTTGAGTCCCGTGCTCCTAAGCTTAGAAGTGGTTGTATCCAGTATTAGATCTAGAACAGTTGATTGAGACTCAGAATGCTCTTTTCCAAAGAAACTTTGGTGGATGCTGATTAGGTTTTGGTCTTAAATCAAAAAAGCCAATTTGACCCCCAGCTGAGGGGATTTCTCCCTCCTTCCTCTGCCTCTCACTTCAGGTGTATACCTAGGGGAGTTACTCTGGGCACATACATCCCAGGTGTCTGGCAATCTCGTTTCTGTGCAGTGTTTGCACTGGCATGCTAACAAGTTCTGCCGAAGGCCAAGTACACCATGAACCAGAAGTAACAATTTCCCACACCCAAGTCCCCATTTTCCCATGACAGCAGCTGGTGGGGCTGAAAGTCCAGCTCAGTGGTAGTGATTGCCTAGCATGCACCAAGGCCCTGGGTTCCATCCCCAGCACAACAAAAATAAAAAATAAAAATAAAAATGTAACCCATGAAAACAGCTGGGGTTGGCCAAGCAACATGAAAAAGAATAAAATTGAGTTGATTTAACTACTGGTGAGGTCAGGGCCACTGAGACCACTGGGTCTCAGAATTTAGTAGACTCCAGAGTAACCTCAAGTGCTTCCAGAACTGTAGATGCACTGGCCTCCATCCATAGAAACTCTGATTCAGTGGGTGTGGAATGGACTCTGCATCTCCTCTGATGGAAGTGGTCCTTGGACCACGCTTTGGGAAACACTGCCTCAGAGCATCTGTGTCTTTTTTGATAAGATTCTTAACAACTCATCAAGGTTGGTGACATTTCATGAAGGACTGCAGAGTGGAAGACACTATGAGAAGGATATATAAGAGCATGTAGGTACCACACAGAAGTCTCTTAATGGAAGTCTGCCCTTTTGAGTTCCATCCTTAAAGCCTCTGTGTGAGTTTCCTATTGCTGCTGTAACAAATTCCCATAGACTTGGTGGCTTGAAATACCATGCATTTATGGTCTTGCAGTTCTGCAGGCAGGTCAGAATTCCAAATTGGTTTCAGTAGGCTAGGATAAAGATCCAGCAGGGCTGTGTCCCTGCCAGAGGCTCCAGGAGAGAATCCCTTTCCCTGTTTTTTTGGTTTTTGTTTTTTTTTTTTTCCAGTGCCTAGAAGCTATCTGCATTCCTTAGCTCATAGCCTCTTCCTCTACCTTCAAAGCCAGTACTGCAATGTCTTCTCTCCTCTCTGACCCTCCTCCTTCCCTCTTTCACTTCTAAGGACACATGGGCCTACCCACATAGTCCAGGATAATCTCCCAATCTCCAGATGCTTAACTTAATCACATGTGCAAAGTCCCTCTGACCATGTCAAGTGTCTTATTTACACGTTGCAGAGATTGGGGTGTGGGCATCTTTTGGGGGGCCATAGCTTTGCAATACCCTCCATAGCTGTAAGTGTAGTCCTTAACAGCAGCATTAGCATCTCCTAGAGTTTTGTTAGAAATGGGGAGTCTTAGGACCCTTAAGTCCCAGCCCTACTCTTTACACCATCCCTGGTGATATGTGTGTACATGAGAGCATCAGAAGCTGTCTTCCTGTTTTTCTTGCAGTGTCTCTTTTCCCATGGACTGTCTTTTCTCTGGACCCTCTTTTCTCTGGACTCACTGAAATCATGACAGCAGCTCTAAGGCAACTGACTCAGTGAGCATGCTAAGTGTCTAGTGTGTAGCAGGCTCTGCCCTAGGACTTGGGAGTACACGCGCAGTGCCATGTGGTGAGGGCCCTAGGAGGGAACAAACCAGCGCAAACCAGAACAGACATGTCTGTACCCGTGAGTCATGGCAAGTTAGGAACGACCCACAGAGGCCTCTCGGTTCTGTTTAGTTTTAAGGGAATTCACCTCTGCTTTCTCTATAAATAAACGTTGTAGAAAAGAGAGAAAAATGTGGAATAATGCCACGTGGCATTATGTAACCATCCATCAGAGGATAACAACAGAAACACAGATATTAAACTCTATCAGAGCTCCTCCAAGAGTGTCTCCCCAGTGACATTACTGAAAAGGCTCTTTTTTTTTTTTTTTTTTTTTTTTTTGTAGGTGGCCAAGAACAGAACGGCGTGCAGCAGAGCATAGTAGTGGACATGCGCGAGTTTCGCAGTGAGCTGCCATCCCTGATCCACCGCCGGGGCATCGACATTGAGCCGGTGACTCTGGAGGTGGGCGACTACATCCTGACCCCGGAGATGTGCGTGGAGCGCAAGAGCATCAGCGACCTGATCGGCTCCTTGAACAACGGCCGCCTCTACAGCCAGTGCGTCTCCATGTCCCGCTACTACAAGCGCCCGGTGCTGCTCATCGAGTTCGACCCGAGCAAGCCCTTCTCGCTCACGTCCCGCGGTGCCTTGTTCCAGGAGATCTCCAGCAACGACGTCAGCTCCAAACTCACCCTTCTCACACTTCACTTCCCCAGGCTGCGGCTTCTCTGGTGCCCGTCCCCCCATGCCACCGCGGAGTTGTTCGAGGAACTGAAACAAAATAAGCCGCAGCCCGATGCGGCCACGGCCCTGGCGGTCACGGCCGATTCCGAAACCCTCCCGGAGTCGGAGAAGTATAACCCTGGCCCCCAAGACTTCTTGTTAAAAATGCCCGGAGTGAACGCCAAAAACTGCCACTCCTTGATGAACCACGTTCAGAACATCGCAGAATTGGCCACCCTGTCCCTGGACAAGCTCACGGGCCTCCTGGGGCACGCTGCCAACGCCAAGCAGCTGTACGAGTTCCTTCACACCCCCTACGCGGAAGTCGTGTGTAAAGGGAAGGTGAAAAAGTGAGCAGTCTTGTCACCCCTCGACTGGCGCAGCCCTCTCTGCCAGCCGCACGGGGTCATTATTAATCATCCGCTCAGTGATTCCTTCTTTTCCAGTGCTTTCAACGATTGTGCGTTCTGTCTCCAAGGTCGGTGGACCAGAAGCCAAGCTTCCTGTGCACGTTGGGCTTAGGTGTCTCCCTAAGTGTCCCTGGCCTCTCTCTCTTCCCCTACCCGCTGCACTGTCCAGGTCAGGCCTAGTATATTCCATCTCTAAATGAGGAGTGTCAGGACCAGACAGAGGTTCTGCAAGTGTTCATAGAAGGCTGCTCCAAAGCAAGCAGGAATTTGTGTCTCCTACACAAACTGATAAGACACACAATCATGTTCTTACCCGCTCTCTACATAGGGCCCCTGAGAAGGAGCCTCTCTGCCATTCCTCACCAGTTCTTTCCACCACATTTCCTTCCATTTCATACTCCCTGGGGACTTCCTACTGCTAATTGAAGAGAGCCACTTCTAAAACTGGCTGACGAGTCTCCTAACCACCCAAATATATGCAGCACCTACTATAACTTGGTTATCGGAAATCAGTACTTTTAAGACATAAGATGAATTACCTGTTCACAGAATCGAGTGGTACAGGTGCAGGAGCCCTTAGAATTCTCAGTTCTTGCACATGGTCAGTCTCCTAAATCCCAAAGATCTCTAAGCCCAAATGAATACTCACAGTCTTATAAAGACTCCCACTTTTCCCACCTGTCTTCACTAACTAAGAAACTCATACCACATCCTCCGGAAACACATGGTCCTCTGAGTCCCCATGTCTCCTGTTCCTGTACCAGGCACCTCCTCCTTTTCCTGGGTGAGCGTTCCAACATGAGCAATCCTCAAAGCTTTTAAGATTGAGTTTTCTTTCTTTCCTGTTGAGATAAAAGGATTATAGATAAATGGAAGATCAAAGCATAGAATATATAAAAGCTCAAATGAAATGTATAAAGAGACTAATTCCTTCTAAATCTCCTCCTGATTGACTTAGGTCTGCTTTTTACTGAGGTGTGCATGCAAGGTCTCCATAGCATCTCTGCAGTTTTTAAACTTTGATATTTAAACATTATTAACTTAGCTATTATTATTCACTGTTTAGTAACGAGCAGTCAATTTTCTACCTCAAGAGCTGCTGTAGGCATCAGTTCTGCTGTCCCTGTCATCCGGTATAACCTTTGATCAGTGTCAGCTCTTTCTTGGTTGGTCATGACGAACTAGGACAGTGACCCTGGTAACAGAAATGTGTCTTCTCTTTTAACAAAAGCACTTACTGAACCTCTCGTTGGCATCTTGATTTGTTGGTACTTAAAAGTATGTTGGTCCCTCACTGTCCCTGGAGACTGGTTCCAGAACCCTCCTGTGGCACCAAATCTATGGATGCTCAGGTCCCTCCTATAAAACAGTGTAGTCTTTGCACACCACCTGTGCACATCCTGCTGTGTATTTTAAACCATCTCTAGATTATCTAAGTATTTAATACAGTGTAAATGCTGGGTAAATAGCTGTTAGACTGTTCTGTTTAGAGAATAATGACAAAGGGGAGGTGTCTATATACATTCAGCACAAATGCAGTTTTATTTTGTTTCCAAAAATCTTTTCGATTCTCAGTTAAATCTACGATACAGAACCCTTGGATACAGACTGTGGGTTTGGAACTCCCTACAGGGCACTTCAGGAAAGAATTGAGGGGTATCAAGAGCCAGTTTGATGACCATGAACTCCGTAAGGTGATGTAGAGAACAGAGAAGGAAACAGGTGGAATAAAGATTTGAGCTACTAGTTTTGTCCCAGGGATAAAACTATACCCTCCAGGGTAAGAAACAAACCCACTGAATGATGACAACATTAATTGTTGGCATTCACTTCTGTATTTATTATTTTATGGAAGAGTTCAATCATAGTGTATTGACCACTAAAATAGACATACCACTTCAAATGACAATGGTCATTGTCACATTTCTTCACCCTAGCCTAGCACTTCAGCTTCGGGTATGTAATTTCTATTTTTTTCTTCTTGTATAATTCCACCTGCCTTTTATTGTTGTGTCATTACATAAAACAAAAATCACATAGTGTGTTCCATGATGGGGGTTTCATTCCAAGCGTTCAAAACTTAAGTCCTTCTGAGAGCTACCATATTAAGCAACCCGTGTCATCTGATACAATGTGGATAACAGTCTCAACTGTATTTATTTCCAGTGTCCCTTAACTCTCAAAATCTGCTGCCTGCTCTTGTACCTACGGGGACATGAAGACAGGTACACCGTCTTTTGTATGTTTGAATTTCGACCAGTAATTTCTAATGAACTTTAGTTGGTCATTATAGGTGAAGGACTCTCCCTGTTACTTCCTCTCCCAACTAAATGAGTGTATTTTAATGTATTTCCAGTTGTGGAAAACTTTCAATATATTCATCAAGTATTTACTTTTCTCAAATTTTTTTATGAATTTTTACAATCAAAGAATCTTTGATAAAGGAACTACAGATGCATGCCGTTGCAAAATTAAAGTATTACTTTATTTTCTAGCAACATTTTACTAACTTTGCCTTTTTCCTTCCAACTAGCAAATATCCAATTTACTGGTGAACTCATGTGTAGCTTTTTCAAGACCTTTTTTAAAAGCCAGATAGATCATCATTGCTGTTCTGATTTTACAAGTTTTTTACCTAAAAACTTGAAAACACATGAAATATTGTGAGAAATCATTTTGAGTTTTGTTTATTTAAATCATAGTACCTCTCTTGATATTCCTTAAAATTACACAGGAAGAAATCATTTTTCATAGTGGCCGTAAATACTGTAAGTCACTGTTTCTTTAGTCTGAGGCTTAGTAGACTGGGTGTCTACTCAGAATGCAATTCCCCAGCTCAGCAGGACCTGAAGATAATTGTCTCTCTCGTTCATCAACCCATCAGGACACAAAGGAATAAATCCAGGTTTGGTGGTGGTGAGGTGACTTAGTACAAGACTAAGCCTGGGCCTTCAGCAGGAAAACCTTCCCTGAAGCAAACCTGGGGAAAGTAGCCAGAGGAGGGAGACAGGCATTATTGACCTTCGTTCTTGGTTTTGAAGCATAATTTGATCTTTTTTTTTTTTTTTTTTTGGCTCAGAGAACTTTAGGGAAATTCTCCTTTGTCTTCAGTTTAACCTAGAAATGGCCCCTGAAAAACCAACACATTAGGAAGATTCTTTTCTCAGCCTAGAGTATATTCACATGTCACCAGGCTCCGAAATGAGTTGTCACTGTGCTTTATTATTTTGCCTCATAGCTATTTCCTTTCCGATTCTGAACTTGAACACTTCATGACCCATCTTTTTAGCAGCCTTTACCACTGTGCTAGTGTTTTTTTTAATTTATGGTTGTGTAAGTCAAGATTTGGATGGGAGGAAGATGAAACTGAAATATATCTATCTGTCACCAATGTGTGTGTATGTGTGCGTGCGTGCGTGCGTGATAAAATGTATATTTATTCAACATCCTCCTCAGTATGTTACAGACAAAGCAAAAATAAAATGTATAGTGAAAGGGCATATATTGCCAACAACGTGTTAGTAAGTATTTAAAATTCAGAGTATCTTTTCTTTTTCATTACGCAGAATAAATGATTAAAGCTGAACATTGGTGAACCACTCACTGCCTGTGCTGTCTGACTTGCTAGTGATCCACTTTCTACAACATCAACATACTCCCCACCTTTTTTTTTTGCCATAAATATAATTTTCTGTGGGTTATTTTCACTCTGCAACAATCTACTTAACCAAGGGAAAGAGGAAGTATCCTCCTTTTGAAAATACTCAATTCTCTGGTACACAATGATTGCACAGTAAACACAGTTCCTGGGACATCTTAAGGAAGGTTAATTTTCCTGGTATGCCTACCACATGGATACTTGTTCCTTTGACATCAAAATTGGAAGAGAATTGTCCCCTTTGACACACCTGGAGTTCACTGTAATTTTTTAAGCAAGTTTAATTATTAGTTTACAAATTGACTCATCTCAATGATTTAATTATTCTTGATTTGGCTTTAAAAATGTAGCTCCATATCCCTTTTTAATGAGACATGGGATACTTTATTACCCAAAATGCTTTAATAACTGAATAAAAATTTCGGCAGCCTAATGAACCTTTTCTTAGTAGTAATATGACTTGCATTTGTTGAGGCTTTATGCATTCTCATTTAATCCTCAACAAAACCATAAAGATGCTCAATCCTGTTTTACAGGATCAAAGCTGAAACACAGAGAGGTTAAGTAATTTGCCCACAATCACCCATAGTAAATGGTGGAACTGTGATCAGAAATCAAGTAGTCTGAATCTAGAGCCCAGAAAACACTGTGGACAGATTTGGGGAAGGAGCAGTTTGTGAGACTGGTTTGTGTCCACTTTCCTATATCTAATTACAAATATGCTCTAGAAAAAGCAAATTGTTTTGCATTTCTTGGCAAATTTATTTCTGCATGTCTTTGACTGACCAACCCTAAACCTCCAGGTCCTTGACTTTCTCCTAAACCAGTTTTAACATCTTCCTGATTTCCTCATTAATTCAGTCAAGTAGAATCTTTGACTTCTGTTTTTTTTTCTTTTTAATGAGACTTTTAACTTTTTGAAAATTATACTTTGCAAGAGTATTGCCAACATGAGCTCATATAACTCCCATATAATGATAAGACCCACTTCCAACCTCATGCATCCTTAAGTTAAACTGGTCAAGTAGAAGAGAATAACACACACACATACATATATGCTGTGTAAGATATACATATATATATATATATATATATATATATATATATAATTTCTTAAATATAAAGAGAAGTATAATTGGGTACTATGATATTAATATATTAAAAACTGCAAGTTTATATTAGTTTTAAGAATTCAGACAATTTTAAGAGGCTGGCCTGTTGCTCAATGGACTCGAATTCTATTTGCAAAAGCCCAGTGTTTGATCTGAGTTCCTCCCTTGTGGAGTCATGGATAACCTATGGGTGTTAAAGATTCGTGGATGATAAAAGAAGAATTTTAAATATTCTCAGGGATCTCTCTGTGTGACCAAGATATCTCTACACTGAGAAGAACATGACTCTCTGAGGACTGAAAGGTAAACAAAACTTGTGATTTCAAAGGGGTTTCCTGGGATTAGTGAAAATAGTCAATAAACCAGGTCTAATGAAATAGTGGCATAGCACATTTGAAAGGAACCCTCTCCTATGATTTTCAGCTCTGGAATGTGGTGTCAATTAGAGACTGCCTTTGCCTGAGTGAGAGAGTTGCATCCCCGTGCAACTTTATTTCTGGCAAGGGTGACACCCGACAGCTTAGGAGAGAAGACAATTTAGTAAAGAAGCGTGACTGGGCAGGTCTGTCCAGCGTCAGCCATTCATTGCATAAGGTGCAGAACTGTCTGGGTTTGATGCTGTTAACAGTCTCTGCCATCAGGGATGCACAGCCTTGTCATAAAGAGACGTCAAAGCTAGAACATGAGCAAGCAGAATGAAATTGACACAGGAGAGATGTAAGTGCTCTGGAGGTCAGAGGAGGAGGGCAAATCCACAGAAGGACTAGGAGGGGCCTTGGAACAGTGGTGGAAGTCCAGACGGGTCTGAAAGAACAGCTAGGACTTCAACAGACAGATGTGGTGGGGCCCTTCGGTAGAGTCCACCAGTTCAGCAAAGATGCGTGGAAATGGAACAATGGTGTTTAAAGACTTGTGAACAGTGAGGCAGGAGCAACATAGTGGGCCCACCTTGTACCAGGCTCCCAAGGGATAGGATAAGAGGCTTGTCCTTAATTCAGTAAAAAATCAGAAGGAAAAGATGTGACCAAGAAGTCCATTTGAGTTTGAAATGGAAAGGAACTACTATTAATTGAGCACTTACAGTGTGCCGGGGACTTGATAGTTATTATCATAACCTTACAGCCAGGAGACTGAGACTCTGGAGAGATTGAGAAATTAAAACGACAGCAGAAATAACTGCAAATTCAAATCACAAAGCTCACCTTCTTTCTCCCACTCCTTGCTGGCTGGCAGGGTGGAATGGTGGGGAGATCACTGCAGAAGCCACTGTACCCAACCCAAGCAATAGGTAATGAGGGCCAGAAAGAGGAAGATGGCTTTGGAAATGGAAGTAGCCAAAGTAGGCCAGTATCCAAGAAGTATCCAAGTAGGCCAGTCAATGGGCCAAAGGAAATAGATGCCTAGGAGGAGTCCAAAGCCAGTTTTGAAGCCTGGACTCAGGAAATAATGGGAGTGTTTAACAGGAAAAAAAGCAATTCTAGAGAAGGGCCTGTTTTAGAGGAAGAAGGATAAGCTCAGTTTGATAGTTACTGTGAGATAGGTCAGGTGCATTTAAGGTGTAGGAGACATCTGCACAGAAGTGAGAGGTGAAGGCTAAAGATGAAGAAACACAGAAGGACCAGCAGACGGCTTTAGACAATGCCCACCTTTAGGTGGAGGATAGAGACACAGAACTCGGGGAGGAAAGGGAGAAGGAACTGAATCACAGTAACCAGCCTGAAAGGCAGGAGAGAATTTCAAGGCACTGACCCCAAAGGTTAGGAGTACCGCAGTCCTAGTGCTGGTGGCCTCAAGATGTACCACAGAGCACACTGGTCATCCTGGGTCATGGGGCAGGGGCCTGGGACAGTGCAGCCTGAGAGGCTGAGAAGCCACGGGGAAGGTAAAGATGGGGAAAGAGACTGACTGGGGCGAGGCCCAGGTCAAAGGTGACTCTGTGCATGGGTGATGGGGATGCAGGAGCAGAGCAGACTGGGAGAAGGAAAATGCCCCAGAGAAGAACAGACAATTAAACAGCTCTGGCTAACGCTCAGAGCTGGAGGTAGAGAAAAAAATAATAATAAAAGTGGCCTTGCTTTTTCTTCCTTTCACACCTACAGAAAACCTGTTTTTGTATTGATTTGCCTCTTCTTAAAGAGGAGCATTTATGTTACCAGGCGTACCTCCAACTTGGCACAGAACCACAAGTCACAGTGAATAACAGCCAGCACTTTTCTGAAGCCTTCTATTTTAACAAAGCAGTGGTGCTGTTTGGCCGAGAGGGCTGCCCGTATGTACACTGGCTGGGGAAAGGCCTAGAATCCCAAATGTTTGTAAGCCAAGTTTTCAGCTTTATTATTATTGAAAGCAT
The DNA here is from genome assembly GCF_964194105.1 of Spermophilus citellus. Taxonomy (NCBI): domain Eukaryota; kingdom Metazoa; phylum Chordata; class Mammalia; order Rodentia; family Sciuridae; genus Spermophilus; species Spermophilus citellus. The sequence goes on from NC_138187.1 coordinate 10,593,913, forward strand.
CCCTTTCAGCAAGTTACAAAGTCAAACCTCGTGCTGGTTAAGGGCACCTGAAGCGGCAAGCAGAGGTTCGGTGGCTCTCCCCAGCCAATCCCAAGACTTGGTAAGGATTTTTATTTTGGTTGTGCTGAGCTTACTGTAACTGGGGCGGCCGAGTTGCTATGGTGATTTGTTCTCAAAATAAAGCGCTTTGCTTCAATGCATTGAAACAGCCGATAAATCTACTTAATGTTGACTTGGTCATGACATTAATTCTAGTTGAGACAGCACCCCTACCCCCAACCCCACACCCGCTCCCATTAGGACTTGGGTATAGGAATCCGAAGCGGGCCAAGAAGGCATTGGCTAAAAAAAAAATAATAATAATAATGCAACTTGGCTTTTTAAACCTGGAGCTTTACAATTGACAGAGTTGAAGGCTGTTGGCTTGCAGCCTGGAGAGCTGCACCCTGGGGGCGGCCTGCAGCTGGGGGAAGGTTCCTCCTGAAGCAATTATGTAGTTAATTGCTCCAGTGTGGGCCTAGGTTGAAGGTTGTGACTCACACTTGGAGCTCACCCCTCCATGCAGGTGGGGCGGACAGGATGCAGGATGCAAGGACCTCAGCTGCAGCTTCCCGTTCCTCTGGTACATCTGCAAGTCCTCGCCCCCGTCTGCCCTTGAGGTGTGGGAAAGGCAGATCTTAGCTCCTCCGCACGGGCCCTCTTGGTCTCACCAGTAGGGGTCCCCATTGAGTCACGAGTCCTAAACTGCTGAGGCTGGAGTCACCGGACACTTTAAGGATGACTACGCTTTGACTGGGGTGTCTCTGCTTCTGATTTCTTGCCTAACCCGGTAACATGGGAGAGAAAAAAAAGGAGATGCCTGACTTCCAGCGTGACTCATTCATTATAAACAAAACGGAGGACAGATTCACTGCCTCTTATCGGAACCGAGTATGTGCCCCAGGACAAGCGTGAGTCAGAACAGAAGTCCTGAGCCTTGTTGATCAGAGCATTCCCCCTGCAGCCCCACCTCCCCAGGAAGAGGTGCACTGGGGGTGTAGGGCAGTGGGATTCTTAAATCCTATCAGAGACCCCACATTAAACCCTGGGCTTCTAAGTGAGTCAAATCCCCTCAAAACCAAGAAGCCTTCCAAGTTAAAGATAAAAATTGGCCATATCTACAAAGAAACTCATTTTGGAGTGGACAGAAATGTTTGTAATCTTAGCAGTGATGATTTCTCAGCATATGTCAAAAATCAACAAAGGACACTTTAAATATGTACAGTTTACTCTATGTAAATGGTACTTAAATGGTTTGTTTGTTTGTTTGTTTGTTTTTAAGAAGAAATAGCGGGGCTGGGGTGGTAGCTCAGTGGTGGAGCGCTTGCCATGCAGGCATGAGACACTGGGTTCGATCCTCAGAACCACATATAAAAATAAACAAATAAAACAAAGATATTGTGTCCATCTACAACTTAAAAACAACTCGCAGACTGGCGGAGGTAAAAACACCTAGCCACAACCCATCTTCAGTGTGCTGTGTCTTGAAGCTCCAGGTAGCTCTTCTCTTTCAATCCATACCCATGTCTGCTTGTGTGTGGGTGCAAACCCATAAAAGACACCGGCCTGCAGGGACCCCGATGTTGTATCATCGAACACTGATCCCAGTCTCCCAGAGCACGTGTTACTTATTTTTTCACTTAAGACCCCACTCTCCAAAGGGAATGGTAGCAGCAAGAAGGGGTGAAGCCCAGATTGGCAACCAATTTGGAGTGGTGGTGGTGGGGAGATGTTAGGTAGCCAAGAAAAAGAAGCACCTTCTGTGGACTCTGCCCCACCCCACCTCAGGCAGCCACGGGGTGGAGAGGGCTGTTTGTGCCTTCGTGTTCCAGGGGAGGCAAGTCGGGTCAAGTCCACAGCATGACTGCACTCAAGAGCTGACTGTCAGCGGTGCCTGCAAAACACGCACAGGAGAAATGACTTCAGGCTTGGAGACCAGCTTACCAGCAAGCATATTAATTTAGGGGAAAACGAACACAGGACTTAGATGGAAAGCAAAACAATAACAAAAAATGAAGTAGTTTGGCAAGTGGAGTCACTCAAAGAATGAGCAGTCACCAGCAGAGGGACGGGGGTTCAGATTTTTTTTTAATATAAATAACCTCAATTGGGAAAATATGAACATGTGTCTGTGCATGAACCTCCTATGACTTCCTGAAAAGTATATGGGATTTTTCTCCATTTGGATAAAATGGCCTTAGGGGACAGGAAAAGGAACTTTTCCTTTCTCCTTCTAGAGGTATGCTCTTGCAAATATCTGCTTTTGATGGCTAATCTTATGGGAAAGGTCTGTATTTCTTTCATTTTGATGGCTAATTTCATCCCAAAGGACTTAATTATGTCTTTCATTTTCCCCTTTGGTTTCTAATATGACCAGCATTAGATCCTGCTGCTGTCTTTTGGCAAAGAAATTCAAGGTTTGTGTCCAAGCCATCTGGAGAATTTGTCGTTTTAACAAGAGGGCCATCTATGTGGGAGGGCTTTGTTAGTCTCCTAATTGCTCAATCAGTGTGTGTATGTTGGGGGGGGGGGCGGTGTGCATGCACATATGCTGCCTCTCCAGATTCTGTACACTCTTTGAAGGTATGTCCTTGCCATGTGGATGTCCTCAAGCACAATGCCTATCAGTGTCTGTAATTCCCAAAGATAGTATCAGATTACAACTTCTTTTGACATATGCCATAAATACATTCATACCTTTTAGATCGATCTTTTTGCTATAGAAAACACTGTCCAGAGAAAGTATGTTCTCAACTAGTCTTTCTCTTGAAATCCAAAAATTAGTATTTGGAAAATCATGTCTGTTTATTCAACAAGCATTCTGAAGTGCCTACTCTGTGCCAGAACAGCAGAGCCCATCCCATAGATCAGAATTAACAGGTCGTTGTTTTCTCCAGGCCCTAAAGAAACCAAAAAACAGAGCAAGCTTTTGTATTTGTAATAGTAGAATTACAGTAATAGTTACTTATTTAAAACAATGACAACTAACTCATTGCCTGGAAGTAGCCTGTGTTCGCAGCACTCCAATATGCATTACAGAGCTCCGCGGTGCTATAAGCATGGGTTACAGAAGTTGCAAAAGGATACTTGGTGGCAAACTGCCAAGCAAGACCTTATTTCACATTTAATGCCTTGTAGGAAGAAGAGAACATGAGAGGAGTCTTTGGAGCAGACAGGAAAGTTCAGTTGTTGTGAAAAGCAAGGAATCCATGTCCTCTGTTGCTGGCTTTACTGAGCAGGGTCTGGGTGCCGTCCGGAAATGGAAGAGAATATTTACAAAAGAAAATACATTCTTCAGGTGGGTGTTTTGTAATGTACTCCTGAGAGCTGTTGTGGAGATAAGTTTCATAATGGGGCCTTTTAGAACAAGCTCTGAACCTTCCATCTGTCCCTTTGAATTGAATTAGTCAATCTGTGGTCCAAACTCAAACCTCCTTATTTCCCTCATCTTAGTCTAACTTCTGTTTAAAATAGATGCTTTTATAATTGGCCCCCTGGTACTTAATAGTCCACAAAACATGCATTGATCCATGCATGAACTTCTTTGTTATTTTCAATGAAGCTAAAACTCCCGAAACTTCCCCTCCCCCCATTGCCAAAAAAAAAAAAAAAAACACAAGGACCTTACAAGAAATTAAAACACATATCAACCCTATATATCCATATTCATTTGATTTCCCTCCTTCTCCCAAGCCAAAGTGAACCCTCATCCTGAGTTATGTGATTAATATTCCCTGACATTCTTTTCTATAGGATCTTATCGAGTCTTCTTTGTGGGGGCTGGGGATGTAGTTCAGTTGGTAGAGTGCTTGCCTCGCATGCACAAGGCCCTGGGTTCAATCCCCAGCACCACAAAAAAATAAAAATAAAAGTCTTCTTTGTGTTATATGTATTAAGTATGTGTATGCATACTTGTTTTAACTTTATAAAAAAAAGTGTAATTGTAGGGTTTACTTATATTGGTAAGATCCACCCTGGTGATGCATGTGGCAGGCATTTGGTTTGGCCTTTCTATAATATTTCATTATATAAATATATCAGAATTTATTCACCAGCACTCCCTTTCCTGGTTGTCTGGGTTACTCATAGGTTCCTGATATTATGAACTGTACTTTCATGAACATTCTTACATCTATCCAGTCTTATCCATGTGCAATCTAGGAGTGAAATAGTTAGGTTAAGTGTTACATTTCAACTTTAGAGGACAGTGTCTAACTGGGTTTTTCTGTGTGTTTTTACTGGCGCATTATAGTTTTATATAGCAGATATATAATCATATATACATGGAATACAATTCCCCATTTCATTCCCCAGTACTTCCTCCTTCCTCCCCCTCCTCCCTCACCTGTTCTCCTCCCTCTACTCTCCTGGTCTGCCTTCTCTTTACTTATTGCTTCTTTTTAAATTGGTGCTGTATAGTTATACAAAAAGGTGGAATTCACCGTGGTACATTCGTATGTATTCATAGCATAATTTGGTCAATTTCATTTCACAGCTCTTCCCTTTTCCTGTGCCTCCTCCCTCCCCCTCTACTCCACTGATATATTTTCCTGGGATCCACTCTCCTTTTAATTTTTTTTTCTTATTTTGCTCTAGCTTTCACATATGAGCAAAAAAAAAACATTTGGCCCTTGACTTTCTGAGCTTGGCTTATTTCACTTAGTGTGATGTTCTCCAATTCCACCCACTCATTCACTTACCAGTAAATGCCATCGTTCCATTCTTCTTTATAGCAGAGTGAAACTCCCTTGCATAGATATACCATATTTTCTTCATTCATTCATGTGTTGACAGGCACCTGGGCTGGTTCCATAACTAAGTTACTGTGAATTGTGTTGCTATAAATGTTGATGCGGCTGCATCCCTATAGTGTGCTAACTTTAGATCTTTGGGATAAATATCAAGGAGTGGGATAACTGGGTCATCTGGTGGCTCATTTACGGAATATCCATACTGCTTTCCAAAGTGCTTGTACTAATTTGCAGTCCCATTGACAATGTCTGAGTGTACCTTTCCCCCCTCATCCTCGTTTTCTCCTTATTATGCCTGGCAGGTTGATAAGATGCTTTGGGTCAAGTTCCCAGAACAGACCCTGGGTCACATACCATTAAAGCTAGAAGAAGCTTTAGAGATAGGAATGAGGAACCTAACTAAGGCTTATTCACTCCAACAACTATTAATCAAGACTAACTTGGTGCTAATTATTGCCCTAAGCCCTGGAAATTTACTAAAGAATGAGTCAAACAAGACCTCCACTTTCCTGGGGTTACCGTCTCATCTTGGGAGGGAATCAGGATGACAGTGTGATTAAGGTACTATGAAAAATATACAATGGTTAGATAGGGAGAGCAAGAAACAGAAAGCTACTGTTCTTGGGCCTCCCTTATTCTCCTTTGCCTTCCTGGGAGCAATGCTGAATAGTAGGGCATCTACAAGCACTCAAACTCCCATCTGAAAACACCTTCCACCACTGCCTGGATTGCTATCTGATATGCCACTCAAACCCACTAGTGCAGCCCCAGCACCCAAGCTAAGCTAACATGATTCAGAGAGCCATGGAACTATCAGTACACAAGACTGGATACGTTCTGAAATCCACTGGTGTCAAGTGTGCCCTCCCTGAGCACCCACTGTGTGCCAGGGTCCTGTGGCAGGTACCAGGGCTACCAAGATGAAAAAGTCAGTGCTTATGATCTCCAGGAACTCACAATACCCTGGGCAAGGCAGAAACACATGGTGACACTTTCAAAGCACTGCATGTGCTGTGATGGAGACGTGAATGGAATTCACTGGGAACCCAGAAGAGAAATGTCTATCTAGTCTGGTCTTGGAAGTCAGAAAGACTTCCTGCAAGAAGGGAGGCCTGCTGGAACCGTTTGTGCTCTGTAAGGCCACCAGGAGCAGAGAGCTAGGTGGGGGCTAGAGAGCTAGTTCTGAGGTTAAGCACACAATTTTAAGCACACAACTCTGGCTCAAACAGCCTCACTTAATATCTTACATTACCCAATCAGCAAAAGCATTCATTTTCTCATCTGTAAAACAGGGATGATAGAGAACCTATTAGGAGAATTAAATTGAAATGTGTCGAGTACTTAGCTCTTAGTCAATTCCTTTCATGACCAGCTCACAGCAAATCAATTGGCCAAATAACCAATACACTGAATTTGCCTTACCGAGTAGTTTTAATTAGAATATTCATCTTTGAGTTTCCTATTGTAAGATATGCTTTTCTGTCTATTAACCAAATTTAGCTTGATAATGCCACCCAGCAAATGAATCTTGTGTAATGCTACCTTTTAAAAAGTGACATATGCAAAGCCCTGGGTTCAACCTTTAGCACTGCAAGGGGGGGGGGGGTGGCAAAGCAGGAATAAGTCTAAGCTGATTTTTTTTTCCATGTGAATTGATATTTTCCAAATATTAAGCATTTAATGGTCAAACAAATTTGCTTCAGTTTCTTCTCACTTCCTTTTGATACTCATGAATGTCTTTTTCTATTCTTTCAATTGTAAATATTTTTATGATCTTTCATCAGTGTTCTCTCTCCCTCTCTCTCTCTCTCTCTCTCTCTCTCTCTCTCTCTCTCTCTCTCTCTTTGTCTCTCTAGTTGAACAGAATCTCAGTTGACTGAAACAGCAGACATCTAAATGCTGGATAAGAGGGTTTGTGATTGTTAGAAAATATGAACAGGAGATAAATAAATAAATGTGTGTATGTAAATTTTTACTAGACAGATATCATTTCCAGCACTTCAATGTGTATCCTAGACTTTTCTTCTGTCAGGCTTAAATTTAAATTTATTAAGTTTAAAATAGAATTTAGTTGTAATTCAGTTTTAAACAAATCAGATTTTAATGCAAAACATCCCAAAGAAGTCTGAAATCTCAATTAAGTTTAAAAGCATATTAGAGAAATCAGGATTAGCTGAAACAATTCTTTCCTAAGAAATGCTGAAAATTTTGGCTCTAACAAGAATCATTTGAAATACGTGAATAAGTAGCAGTTTGCATAAACATTTGACATAAAAATGTGTTCAATCGTTCAAAAGCGAGAAAGTTAATTTCCTCGGAATAAACTAGTATAATGAATCATGTTATCAGTACTTCATTTCTGATATGCATTAACCATAAATAGAAACTTTAAAGGAAACTCTCAACAAAACCAGCTTTATAAAAGCCCAAGATTGTTAAGTGATCATCAAAAAGTTGAACAAAGATTGTAACCAAAGCATTGACCATATTCTTAAAAAAAAAAAAAAAAAACTCAATGTAACCATTTTACAATCCAGATAACGGGTACATGGTAATTTGTGGTATAATTTTTCCTCCATGGCTGGGTACTGATCCCAGGACCTCACACATGCTAAGTAAGCACTACTATGTTCTACCACTGAGCCTCACTCCATAGCCCTGTATAATGTTTATGTAAGTTTGAAAATTCTAAATATTCAGGCTGGGGGGGGGCAGGAAGTTGATGTAAAATCAAAATTTCCTATAAGAAATGCTGAAAGCATATTCCTATCGATAACAACCCAAACTAAACATTGCCTAAAGCTATGAAATTTTCTGGTAAAGGCTACCGAAACTTTTTTTGTTTTAATGAATAACCAAACTGATAATGTTGGCCAGTGGTTCATTCTGGAAAACTAATTTAATAAATGGGTTTTCATAGATTAATTCCTGGGATATTAAGCCTCAAAGAAGAGAACGCACTCCTGGCACGAAAAAAAAAAAAAAAACAGAAAGTAGATGTGGGAAAGAGGAAGCAACAGAATTTAGCTGGAATTCTGCAACCCAGAGAGGGAGAGGGAATATGGAGAAGTTTGGCAGGGCCCACTCCTAGGGCATTTAAAGCCATGGAGGGTTTTATAATACTTGGAAGTTGTATTGTGAGGGTTTTTGTTTCCTGATTGTAAGCATAACATGATCTCATCGAATCTGGACTAAGGAGAAGAATCTAAAAAAAGAAAATGAAAAACATAATCCTGTCACATTTTTACAGGACATGCTAATAAGCATTTTTCTTGATACTTTACTTTTTCTCCTGAAAGGCTGTATGTTTTGATATATGACCAGTGGGTTATTTCCTGACCCCAGTCAAGGACCTTTCCAGATAGTACCTTTCTCCACCCTGGAGCACCTAACAGTATTGACCATTATTTTTATTTATTTATTTATTTCTAATTTATTATACATGACAGCAGAATGCATTTCAATTTATAGTACACACATAGAGCACAATTTTCCATGTCTCTGGTCGTATACCAAGTAGAGTCACACCATTTGTGTCTTCATACATGTACTTAGGGTAATGATGTCCATCTCGTTCCTCCATCTTTCCTACCCCCATGCCCCCTCCCTCCCCCTCCCTTCCGTTTGCCCTGTCTAAAGTTCCTCCGTTTCTACCATGCTCCTCCCAGCACCCCCATTATGGATCAACATCCACGTATCAGAGAAAACATTTGGCCTTTGGTTTTGGGGATTGGCTTACTTCACTTAGCATGATATTCTTATCTTTAAAAAAAAAAAGGTACTTCTGCTAAAGAAATTACAGCAGTCCTTTTATCCACATGGGGTAGGTCCCCAAGACGCCAACAGATGCCTGAAAACACTGAACCCTCTATCTATCTACTGCTTTTTCTATGCATATATGTATACCTATGAGAAAGTTTGTAAATTAGGCACAGTAAGAGACTACCAGCAGTAATTAATAATAAAATATGACAGATATAGCAATATGCTATATATGCAAATGTCCTCTCTCCCTCTCTCTCTCTCCCTCTCTCTCTCTCTCTCTCTGAGATAAATAAATAAATGTGTGTATGTAAATTTGTACTAGACATATATCATTTCCAGCACTTCAATGTGTATTCTAGACTATTCTTCTCTCATTACTCACATGGATGTTATGGAATCTTCTCATATACAGTATATTCTAATTTGTAAGTTTTTCTGCCTAACACTACATATAGTTCAAGTTATAAATGTTCATCTACGTCAGTGTTTGAGTGGTACAGAATATTGCATCGTGTGGGCAGTGTCTAAACTGCATTCCAAAAGTGCGTCACAGTCACCAACCAATCACAATGGACTCTGGCTAGTGCTGTCATACACTGTCATTGACCAGGGCTTCACTGAGCCAATCCCACTGTGCTGACTCTTGTTTCCGTTTGTCCCCAACTAGCTGCAAGGATGAAATGAGTATCTTGTTCACTAAATCTTTGTGCACAGCATGATCATTTTCTAAGGAGACAGTTTTTAAAAGTTCAATAATAAGTTTTATTAAGTTTAATAATTCTTAATCAAAAGAATTTCCATGTTTTAACTTTTATAATATATTTAACCAAATTGTTCTCCAAAGTTTTATCAATTTACATTCACTTTGGTAGGAAACAGGGGTCCATTTCCCACACCCTCTGAGAATACTACCATCAATATTCTAAGTTCAAATAGCATTTCACTAATTTAGTTTGCATGTCTTCTATTACTATTGAGATGAAATTTTCCATGTTTCTTGGTCATTTTTGTTTGTCTGTGTGGACTTGCTGTTGGTATTCTTTCTCCTTTTGTCCACCAAGTATCCTTTCTCTTATTTATTTGCAAGAAGTATGTCTACTGAGAGCATTGTTTTCATAAAAGCTGCAAACCTTTTGAATAAATTTGTCTTTTGTCTTTTTTCTATAACTTTGTCTTTTAGATTCTTAAAAATATTATGTTGTTAATCTTTCAGTATTTTTTTAATTCTCTTTGTGTTTGAGTGTGCATATATATTTGTGTATATATATATAACCCACCCAATTTTTCTTTTGGCATTCTTTTTTCATTCTCTTTATTTAAATCTTAGTTCCACTGAAAATTGATATCAGTATGAGATACAATGCACGGACCTAACCTTCTTTGAAATGATGAGCTTCGTGGTTGAACAACATTTTTTGAAAATATTCTCTTTGCCTCCTGATTTTAATCAGCACCTTTGTCTTCTGTTGTACATCTGTTTGTAGCTGGATATATTTTTGTCTTTCAATTCTATTCCTATGTTATGTTGATTATTCTTGCAATCATAAATGTTTATCATTCTGTAACGACTTTTAATAACTTGTTGAATAGTTGCCTTTCTATTATTATTCTGTTTGAAATTGTTTGTTGGCTAACTGGCCATCGTTAAGCATTTATTCTTCTGCATGAACATTCAATATTCCTTTTGTCAGATTTTTTTTAAAAATTGTGATTTGATTTTTCTTGGAATTATGTCACATTTATGCTATTCTGGTAATGATGGGCATCCTTTACAACATTAGGAAATTAGTGTGTTTTGCCATTTGTTGAAGCCGTTTTTCATGTTCTTCAGTCCTATTTTATAGTTCACTCCATAAAGATGGAGCGATTAACTTGCCCAGTTAATTTGAAGCTGTTTACCATCACTGCACATTGTGACAGAACTCTCCTCCCTCTGCCCTGCCCTCGTCATCTGTGAACTTTTATGGGTTTTGTAACTGACCATCTTGTGGGGCTCACTCACTATTTTTCAGCTGATACATTTGAACATTTCAGGTAGGACAATGATAATTTTGTGCCCTTCTCAATATTCCTATTTTTTTTTCTCTTGTCCTGAGCGTGGTTCAGGAATTCACAATTGTGGGGACACCATTTACCCCGCCTCACTATCCCTGAATCTGTTGGACCAGAGCACCCTCATTTTCCCTTCTCTCTCTCTCCTCAGTGCCTGATTATCAGGACTGGGACCCTTAGTAAAATTGACTGGGACACTTTTAAACATTTTTATAGCCTGAAGCCAATTCAATTATATAGAAAGTGTCTCTTACCTTAACAGGTAACTGAGTTTGTCCACCCACCCCCCAAAACACCTGAACCACTATCTCATGGAAGTGGTGGGGAGTTCTTTATCAGATTCTTCCATGGCTTTTAGTCTCATCCAATTTTTGTATCTCTTCTTGAGCAGGTTGCTTTGCCTTATTTTATTTTCATAAATTTAAAAAAGTATGCTTTCTTTCTTTTATTTTATTTTATTTTGGTACTGGGGGATTGAACCCAGGGGCACTTAACCACCAAGCCACATCCCCACCCCTTTTTATATTTTATTTAGAGACAGGGTCTTGCTAAATTACTTAGGTCCTTACTAAGTTGCTGAGGCTGGCTTTGAACTCGCACTCCTCCAGCCTCAGCCTCTCAAGCCACTGGATGCTTTCAAGTTTAATCTTCTGTCTCTATGTTTCTAATCCCTTCTTAATTCTAGCATTATTTATTTGTATTTTCTTTTTCACATGTAAACTTGCTAGAGGCTTGTCTCTTTTATTTTTATTTTGTTTTGTTTTGTTTTGTTTTGGTACCAGGGATTAAACTCAGGGGTACTCAACCACTGCTCCACATCCCCAGCCCTTTTTATTTTTTATTTTGACACAGGGCCTTGCTAAGTTGCTTAGGTCCTCGCTAAATTGTTGAGGCTGGCTTTGATCCTGCCTCAGCCTCCTGAGTCACGGGGATTACAGGTGTGCACCACCGCCACCCCCTGCCTTTAGTGGTCCTTTAAAAGAGCTAGCTCTTTGATTTCTTATCAATTCTATTATTTTCTGCTTTCTAATTTACTTATGTCTCTTTTATCTTTCACTTTCTGTCCATTATATTTTATCTCCATTTTTTAGTCAATTGCTCAGTGCTTCTTTTTTAATCCTTCATTTTTATTCAGTTACCATTTAAACTTTGTCTCCTCTCCAATAAGTGACCAGAAAGAAGGATACACAGAGAGGACACTGTAGCTAGGAGAGCGGGCTCAGAAATAGGGATCAGCACCGCACTTCTCTGCTGGGCTCTGCCTCTCGGGTGCTAGCTCTTCAGATGGTGCCATTATTCACATCATCTCTTTCCTGCTTTGCTTCCTGCTAAATGTTAACCAGAGAGCCAAAGTGGCCCAGGGCTGCGCTCCATCTTTGGCAGTCATGGAAACGAAGGCCCTTCAACTTTATCGCTTTTTCTGAAGCAGTTTGGTCTCATTTGCAGGACCCTGGGGCCTAAGTGGCACTTCCTTGGAATTGCATCTATCAGCCTGAGAATGTGACCATTCATTCGTGTGACCATAAACAACAGACAACCTTATGTACTGAGTGTTTCTGACACCCTGGCACAGGAGCCACCCTGCCCTGCCCTGCCCAACCCCAACCCACCCCAATCCCCTCAGCCATCTCTCATCTCCTCCTGGCTCTGCAGGATTTATAGAAGGAGGACTCTGGTACCGAGCATTAAGAAGATGTAAGGGAGCACGTGTCTGGATTTGATTGGAAATATCAAACTGTTGAGGGGGAGGAAGGATGTACAGTGTCAAACACTCTTCAGTCAGACCAGGCTAAGTCTACCTGTGACATCTCAAAAGGCTCAGTCCCAAGGCATCCGAGGACCTCAGCAGAGAACCTTAAGGAACCCCTGATTTTTAAACCCTGACTTCTAGTGGAACTCCATGCAGGACAGTGTCAGTGTCCACTGGCCTTTTGCATATGGTGACCAGCAGAGAGGAAATACAAAATCGGGGAATGGAAGGAGGTGGGTGTCTGGCCATGCCCGATTGTGCAACCTCCCTTCTTTATGGAACGCAGATCTTCACTTCTAATCAGTTCCTTGCAGGATCTCAGTTCCTGTGTTTCATTCCTGAAATGATTAGCACTGATAAAAGTTTACTGAGCTTTTGCTATGTGCCAGATATTTTATGCTTAAGTATTCTTTTTTAATAGCTTTACTGGGACAGAATTTATATACCATAAAACTGATTCATTAAATGTATACAATTCAAAGATTTTCAGAAAATTTATAGGATTGGGCAGCCATTATTAAAATCCAGTTTTAGAATGTTCCATCATCTTCCAAACTCCTTTAAATCTTTTTGTAGTCAGTCCTCTAACCCATGTTCAGCTCCGTGCAATCTGCCTTCTGTCTCTATAAATTAGTCTTTTCTAGGAATTTCATATCGATTGAATCATATAATATATATTCTTTTGTATCTGGTTTATTTCCCTTGGTACAGTGTTTTTGAAATTCATCTATGTGATAGCATGTATCAGTATTCCATTCCTTTTTATTGTTGAATAGTATTCCACTCTGTGGATATACCACATTTTGTGTTAACTATTGACAAGATGATGGACATTTGGATCACTGTAGCTTTTTAGTTATCATGAATACTGTTGATATGAATGTTCACCTACAAATATTTATGTGAACATGTGTTTTTGTTTCTTTTAGTTAGATATTTAGGAGTAAAATCATTAGGCTGCTTAATAAACTTCTTTTTAACTTTTAAAGAAACTAATGAACTGTTTTCCTGGGGGACGATACCATTCCCACAAACGATATATGAAGATTCTAGTCTCTCCATATTCTTGCTAATGCTTGGTGTTGTCTACCCTTTTTATTGTAGCCAGTCACATGGGCCTAGAGAGGCTTCTTGTTGGGTGTGGTTTTCTATGTCTGCCCCACCCCCTCATCAACACTATTAGTCAGGATAGGCTAGGTTATGCTGTGGTAACAAGCAACCTCCAAGCCTCAGGGACTTCAAACCACAAGGGTTATTTCTCACACATGCTGCATGGCTAGTGATGACTAGAAATGGTGAGGAGAAGGAGTGCTCGTCAAAGGCACCCAGGGACCCAGGCTGATGGGAAGTCCTGGAAGAGGAAAAGGCAGACCGCTATGGTTTCAACGTCCCCACCAATGCTCATGGTGAAATTTAATTGCATTGTAACAGAGGTGGCATCTTTGAGAGGTGGGATCTTTAAGAGATGATTAGAACAAACAGGCACCACCCTTGCCAATGGATTAAGCCTTTTATTGCAGGAGTGAGTTCGTTATCAGTGGACTCTTGGTGAAAGGATGAGTTCGGCCTGCTTTCTCTACTTGCCTTTCTTCCATGTTACAATGCAGCACAAACGCTCTGGCCAGACCCGGACGCCATGCTCTTCCCAGTCTCCAGAACTGTGAGAAATTCTTTTCTTCTTTATAATTTACCTAGTGTGTAATATTCTGTTATAGCAACAGAACATGGGCCGAGACACAGACCACACCTATTCTCAAAGCTTCTGCCTGGTAGTGACAAAATCACTTTCATTCCTATTTCACTAGCTGGCAATTCACACGGTCACCATTAACTTCAAAAGTGGGCAAAAAGGCCTGGGCCTGTGGCTCAGTGGTCGTGCACTTGCCTGGCATGTGTGAGGCACTGGGTTCAATTCTCAGCACCGCATAAAAATAAATAAATAAAGGTCTATCAGCAACTAAAAAAAATATTTTTTTAAAAAAGTGGGTGAAAAATAGAATCATCATTTTATCGAGAGGGGAAGGTGAATTGGAATATTTGTGAAAAGCTAATGCATTTCATAAATTCTGAGGAAGATATTCTCAGCTTTTTACAGACTAGGAAGCCAGAGCTCAGAGCTGAGGAGCCCTGAGGAGGAAACACTGCTAATAATTTAAGCCTGTGTGTGTGTGTGTGTGTGTGTGTGTGTGTACCAGGGACTGAGGGCACTCAGCCACTGAGCCACATCCCCAGCCCTGTTTTGTATCTTATTTAGAGACAAGGTCTCACTGAGTTGCTTAGCACCTGGCTATTGCTGAGGCTGGCTCTGAACTCATGATCCTCCTGCCTCAGCCTCCCAAGGCTGGGATGACAGGTGTGCGCCATGTTGCTTGCATTCTTATTAACTACATTGACACTTTCACTGAGATACTGTTTCCTACAGAGTTTTGAAACATCTCCACTGAGGAGCAGGATACACACACACACACACACACACACACACACACACACGAACAACTTTGGCACATGGCTTTACTCAGTCCCACAGTGAGATGGAGCTCACATCTAGAGAGCCATGTCATGATCTCTAAATACTGACTCTGCCTGCTTCAAACTAGGGTCCATGTAATCATCTCCTTAGAGACATAGAAGACCCCTGGTCCTGTCTCCACCTTCATAGCTACAGATCATATCCTTTTACTACCCGACCCCACATACATGGTGCTTTTGCTCTCAAAATACTCCAGACCAACTTCCAAACAGAGAAAATCCTCTATGCTTGGAATGGGTCAAATAAGTTTCTTAGTTACAAGCCAGCAAAGACCAGGAGAGGGACTCTGTTGTAAACAGGGAAGAGCAGCACGTAACTCCAAGCTGACTTGGTGCCCCCAGGAGAGTACAGCCGTGGGTTTCCAGGTCCCTGTGCTGAGAACCGCGTCACGGTCAGATGTGCAATGCATCCTGCAGGCCGGGACCTGGCTCTGCCGGCTGGCTTTGAAACCTTGCACAGCTGACTCCTCTAAGCCTTAGTTCCCTCCTTGGTAAATGGCAATAGTAGGAGGATCTATTGGACTTAGAATAAATAAGGAAGTATGTGAAAGTCCTTAGCAGGGCTCCCGGAGCTTGGTGAGAGTTCAGTGGCCATGTTAACCAGGGGGACCATTGACGTCGTCATAACCTATTCAGGTAGCTGAAAACGGAAGTCTCCAGATTTGGGGTTCAGGGACTTGTTGGTCTTGGAATCATATTCTCGGTTGAAGTTCCCCTGGGAGGACTGTCTCCGTTTCTGATTATGCCTACCTTTGTCAACACTAGTCCAGGGCCATTTATGATAAGTTGAGGGAAAGGAAAGAAATTCAAGAAGGCATTGAAGAGAAGAGGAAGGGGCTCTTTCCTTGAGGAACAGGAGGCTCATGATTTCCTCCAGGGGCAAGCAGCGTCCAGTGGGGGAAGAACATGGCTGTGCCTTCCTTACTACCTCTGGGGCCTGAGCAGCTCCCCTCGCCTGCTGGCCCTCCGGGGAGGAGAACTTAAGCCGTGGAACTTTAGCTTTGCCTCTGGTGTCTCTTTAAAGTCTCAATGGGGTGAGTCCCTGTCCCCACGCTGGATAAGAACTTCAGGCTGGGCCCAGAACATTCCTTTTCACTCCTAGTTGTAAACAGTCCTTTTATTCCCAAGTCCCACAGTTAGTCTCTTTCCTAAAATCGGAATGTCCTCCCTAACACACTGACCTGTACTTAGACTTTTTTGAAGATAGCCTCCTTCCTCTTCCTCCATGTGGTCCACTGGGAAGAGGAAAATCGAGGCCTTCTCCCCCAACATGTGCACACGGGGGCTGGAAGCAGACAGAGGTAGGACCCATAAGGGTGGGAAGGAAGGTACTTCCTTGGGTGGGCTCAGACACCACGTGGGTCAATACGTGGGCACGGAAGGAGCCACCAGCCCTGAGGCAGCTGCAGCTCTGGCCACCTTAGGAATCCCTTCCTGCTTTGCAGACTCGGGTGGTCCACCTTCCTGTATGTCTGATGGGGATGCATGCCCTCCTGATGATCCCAGGAGACCATATCTAAGATGGTCCACAAGGCAAAACCGTCTTCAGGAATCATACTCTGCCAGGACAAGCTTTGGGCATACAAATTCACATCCGTTTCTGTGTTAGTCAGCTTTCCTTGACTGTAACAAATATCTAAGTTAATCCATTTATAAAGAGAAAAGGATTCTTTTGGCTCACAGTTTTGGAGTCCCTGACTGTTTGGCCCCGTTGTTTTTGGTTCTGTGGTGAGGCAGCACATCAAGACAGGAGCCTGTGTTAGGAAAGCCCATTCACCTCAACTTGAACCAACTTAAACAGTAAAGGGAAAGATTTCCAAATGTAACAGAGGCAGACAGGAAAAGACTGGGGTCCTACAATCCTTTTGGAGGGACACCATCAGTGACCTACAACCTCTAGTTGGCTTGCTCTCTCTCTCTCTCTCTCTCTCTCTCTCTCTCTCTCTCTCTCTCTCCCCTATGGATTAAACCCAAGGGTGTTTTACCACCTAGATATACACCAGTGCTTTTTGATTTTTATTTTGAATCAGGTCTTGCTAAGTTGCCAAGGCTGGCCTTGAACTTGTGATCCTCCTACCTCAGCCTCCTGCGTAGCTGGGATTACAGACTCCCCTAAGCTCAGCTGGGTCCCACCTCTCAAAGGCTCCACCACCACCACCCAATAGCATCAAGCCAGGGACTAAGCCTGGGCTCTGGGGAGATATTCCAGACCCAAGCCATAGCAGCTTCCTCTCTGGTCTCTAACCTTCTGTACTCTCAGGAGTAATTGCACACAGTCCCTGTGCCTCCATCTCCCCAGAGGATCAAACTCTCCACAGCCTCTCAAAGAAGCTGGTCTAGAGGTGCAGGAACAGGTAAAACATCCCCAACTTTACTGTATGTGTGTGTTCATCAGAAGGCGAATAACAGTCTAATGTTTGTAAAACCCTCTAATACCTATTGATTCTTTTATATCCTCTTTGTGGACTAGGGATTTGTGGAGCTGGCAGGATGTGATCGGTGAGACAAGTTCTAAAGCTTTGTCTGTAGAAATCTCCAGCTTCATGTGGTAACTCACTTGGCGATTTTACAGCTTTGAAATCTCGGTGCCCCGTCCTCATTTCCTCAGGCACGACCCTCCTTATCTATTGGGGTTTTGGGGAGATGCAGTGACATCACTGGTGCTTGCTAGGTGCCAAGCAGGGTGCCCAACACTTAGTAAGGCTCAGTCAGATATGATTGACATTATTCCCCCCAAATCCCTGTCCCCTAAAGAGGATGTAGCATTCGATAAATGTTAATGAATAATTGATAGAAATACCTCAGTGTATTTCAAGGCAGATTAAAATAAGTGCTAAGTAGCTACAAGTTTTGTATGGTGACAACCAAGGGCAGTGATAGGTAGTTGTGCCATGTGCAACCTGAGGAAGCTTTGGCCAGGAAATGGCCTTTGGGATTTGAGTCACTGGGAATGGAGCAGGTGGGGTGTGCAGATGGGCTTTCATTGATGGGTGGCACTGGGTTATTAGTTTGGACCAAACCATGTTTTTTTGTGGGCCAGCCTCTCTCGAGTAGAGCTCTTTCCATTATAAGTGATAGAAGATCGACTTGAACCAACTTAAACAGTAAAGGGAAAGATTTCCTAAAAGTGCAATGTAGAAGCACAGGTTCTAGCAGCAGGCCCAGCTGGATTCAGGCTTCTGGATGCCACCAGGACCCACTTTGCAGTCCTGGTTACTCTCAGTATTGATTTCATTCTCAGCCCAGTAGCCAGCCTGCCTCTGTCAGGGGGACAAGGTGGTGGGCACTTCCCAAACTGCCTAGTTCCAGTTCAAATCCAGTGAAATGAAAGTCCAGCATGTCTGCATCTTTGCCTCCCCGCACAACAGTCCTGACATCTGATATAATCCCCTGGCCTCAGTTCCATGGCTCTGCCTCGAAGATTCCTATGGGTGGGGAGGTGCTGCGAGGGGCTTCACCTCAAGACAAGGCACCAAAAGCCCCTGAATTGATAGTGGGAAGAGCTGGCACCTGGGAAGGAAGCAGGAGCTACCAGCAGAGGGATACTCCAAGTACTGATTTTTCACCAGGAGACACCGGCCACACTCTGGGGCCACAGCTGCACAACCCTAACTCACCAGCTGCATGACCTTGTGAAAAGTACCTCATCTCTCCGTGCCTCAGTTTCCTCATCTGCAGAAAAGAAATAGTAGTAAGTCTAACGTCATAGGGTTAGAGAAAAACCTAATGAATTTTTACAAATCTCTTAGAACAGTGCGCTGAAATTGTCTGGCGGAGTCAATGGAGCTGTCATTATGTAATGGCTTCCTTTCCCTGTGATTTCATGTTTATTCAGTTATTCTGGACGTTTCCAGCCCCCACTTGGCTATCATGGTGGAGGGAAGTCATCCACCTCTCGAGCACACCTCAGTGTGACTAAAACCAAAGTCATGCTGGGGCTGGGGCTCCGGTCCACGTTGCTCCCGGCCATAAAGATCACCATGCATGATGAGGGTCCTTGTCATCTGCAGCTCAGGGTCCGCCATGGAAACCCTAGCCACCCTGCATTTGGTGGCATTCGGGGAAACCAGGAGGAAATCTTAGCATTTGGGCCATTCCCGGAGGGACTTTGCAATCTAATCTAAAAGACCGGAACATTCTGTCAAATACAATCTGAACCAGGACCCAATCCCAGGAGGAAACTGCCCAAGTTGGCTGGCCAGGGTGTTGATAGCATGACCTCCTTCCTCCTGGCCCCTTCTCAGGGTGTGAATGAGCATGTAGAAAAGAGAGAGAGCGAGAGAGAGAGACAGATTGAGAGAGAGAGAGAGAGGAAGACAACAGAATCGGGCCAAATCCCAGTGTCTGACTCACCTGCTTTATTTTCTCCCTCCTGGACAACACTTGAAAAGGTACAACCCTGCCACACGTAGTACCGGGGTAACCCGAGAACATCCATGCAGGGAGTCTGTCCCCGTGAAAAGGACCTTTCAGTGACATGGAGCCCAGCGTATCCCCGCTCTATTTATAGGAACTGTTTGTTTAATTTGAGTCTGGTCTCTAAGAATAAGAAATGAGCTCATCCTGGGGCACAAGCCAGAGCCTACAACTCAAGAGATGACCCGTGAATCCCTCTGCCTTTTCTTCTGGCTCCGAAAGGGGAAGGGTTCAAGGGTGAGCCACTTGGGTTGTGGCCCCGACACCAGGCATGTTTGGATGCTGGTGGTATTTCAATATGGTTTAGGGGGCTTAATTTTTGGATTGGTGATGGAATAATAGGTCTATGACCCCTTTGTCTCTCCCAAGGATCCACAAAAAACCCTTGAGCCCTTGGTTGGTGAAACATCAGATGCAAGGAGACCCCATTAGGATTCAGATGTCCCCCAGGAAGGAGGAGGGTGTAGCTAAGGAGAAGAAAAACCCCTTTCTCTCCAGTATCTTCCTGACCTGGAGGCAGAGACTGGGGCCAGGTTGTCTCTCAAAGTACAATATCATTCCTGGGTGTTTGTTGTGTTTTTTCAAGGGTGTGTGATAAGGACCAGGAGCTGTGACCCACTTAAACTTTAAATATCTAACCCAGAACTTGTTGCACTGAAGTGCAAAGGTGAAGCCTCTCCAGAGAACTAGTTTAGATTGTGCCGGAAGCTGCTCCCTTTGCTGGCATGTTGGGTTAGCGAGCCCGAGAACCAGACCTACTCAGCCTGAGGGAAGGGACTTGGGTGAAACCGTTGGGCTTGGTACGATTTACTGGTTAATTATAGCTTCCCCTCAACCATGCTCCCTCTCCAGGAAGGAAAAGAATAGTGTCCATTTATTTACTTTCTCTCCTGTTATCTGTTGACCTTCTCTCCTATGCCAGACAGTACTCTAGGGCCAGGTGGTGACTAGGTGACAGGTATGATGAACAGTGAAAAAATTCAGCCTCTGACCCTGAGCTGAAAGTATTTACAAGGCCATCTATGTGTTAGGTGCCAGGCTGGAGCACCCAATCCAGCTAAAAAGAGCTGTCCTTTCCCTTAAGAAGTCTGGAGTCCAGTGAGGAAGATGAATATTAATCAAATAATTGCCTAAATAAATATATTATCTATCACTAATGATGGAGAGTTCTGTACAGAAAAGGTCAAGGTGCCCTTTGAAAGAGCAGACAGAGGAATGGGCCTGGATGTGGGGACAGAGAAGGACCACGCACATCAGATACCACAGATGGTGTGTTGTCTGTTGAGCACAGAGATGACTGATGGCTGTAGGTAGGTGGCATATTTTTGAGTTTCCATGAGCTGCTCTGGGACACCCATACCCTCACCCAATTGTCCTGAGGATGATCACAAGCAGGAATGTCTCAGGGAGAGTTTGTGTCCACAGAGAAGTTGGGGATTCCACCAGGTGATTGGCACATGGAGGCTTTGGCCTTGACCTGTGGGTCTGCAATAGATGTGGTTAAATATCCTTTTTCTTATAGGGCACTCATTTCAGTTGCCTCATTGAGTGAAGGTGTAAACAATGTCATCCTCACATGTCATTTTTCTGACTTTTACTGGCACATGGTGGTCCTGCCACCGTACTCAGAAGTCTGTATAAAAAGATGACTCCACGTTCCCTTCTGCAGTTCTGTGCCTTCAGATGCTCACAAGCAATGGCTTTGTTAAGAGAATTCCTCAAAGAAGCACTCAGCACCTGCCAATGCGGTACAACCTTGAGCAAATCCCTTCAGCGGGGAGAGCTTCCATTCCTTCCTTTGAAAAAATGTGACTACTTTATTTCTGTTATGCCCAGCATTTTCGTAGGCACCCAATGAAAGCCAACAAAAGCATCAGAAACGGCCCCACCCTAAAAAAGTTCATAAGGCCATTCAAGAGGAATTTTCCCTCGATTATTCAACAAATGCTGAGAACCTACGATGTACCAGACATAGAACCAAGATTTGGAGGTCATGCGCGTGGTTGTGGCTAAACACAATCCCCGCTTCACGGTGCTGACAGTCTAGAGGAGGGAAAGAGAGCCTCGAACCATCGATGTACACGGCAATTTCAGGTGCCTGACCTGCTTGGCTGATCCAAGACCCGTTGGAGGCTGTGACATTTAAACAGAGCCCGGAGTGCATCCAGAGCATTCTGGACAGAGAGAAAGAGCACTTGGAGGGTTCTGAGGCTCCATGGCAATTGGCTCATTTAAAGACTAAGAAGCAGCAAGTGTGGCTAAATATGACCAAGGGGGCAAGTGGTCGGTTGGCCCGCGGGTACAGTGTGGATTTTATTTTGAATGCAGGGAAGCTTTCCACAGGCAAACATGTTTCCCTTCTACCTGTCCACCTGGGGGAGATTCTGTAGGCCAGTGAAGTTTTGAAAGGGACCGACTTGGGATTCTTAGCACTCAGAACCCCAAATAAACTGACATCTGGAAAGAGAAGATGTCAATGTCAGCCTGTTTCTGGGTAAGAAAGAACAGTGCCTCCTGTCTCAGAGGCTTTCCTGGGCCCGAGAAGATGCAAGTAAAATGTGAATCAACCACAGGACGGGCTCATGCTTGTAACTCAGCATCTGCTCCCCACCTTCTGGATGCAGCACCTCACATTTCCTCCAGGAAATCACTGCTTCCCTGTTTTGGGGAATATGGTTTGGCTCCTGCTACTCAGAAGTGTTTTTCACCTTCTGCCCCCACACCGAAGTGACTGGCTCGGGGATGGGCCCAGAACTCAATCGGAGGCAGTGAAACCCAAGAAGAGATTGCCAACAGCCTGCTGACAAAACACACTTCCTGTCTTTCCCCGGGAGCCTCCAGAATGAGGATGTGAAGTTTAGAATCACTGCAGCTATTTGTGACCCAGGGGAAGATTCTGGAACTGTTAGGGGGTGTGGGGAAGCACAGTGTGACTCCCGAGGATAAGGCCAATCACACGGGAGGCCAGGGCAAAAGATAGAGAACTGGAAGGCCTCGTCACCGTCCTGAGGTCCAGGATCAAACCTTACCTGCAGCCTGACCAGTCCTGGATATTTTAGTAGCCTTGGCCAGTTCAGTGTTCTTTGTTATAAAAACCACAGTTTCAGGTGGGAATTCATGTCTTGCAACATCAAGAGCCCATGGGACAAACCTTGCAGTAGGTGCCCGACAGGGCAGAGGGCCTCCTGTGCATCCTTGGTCCCTGGGAGGAAGTAAACCCACCCCAAAACCCAAATAAAAGGTCTCTCCTCCCACTTCTCTCTTCCCATGTTTCCATGCCTCCCGTCACCATAGCACTGTGACTCTCATGGAAAGGCAGAGGAAGCAGAGGAGGAGAGGGGGCCTGTTTCCAGGCTGCGTTGCCACACTGGGGGGAGCAGGGAGACAGCGTGAGAGAGGCGGCTCCAAGCCTGACATTTCAGTATAGAGATAACAGGGTAAAAATAAACTCCCCAGCGCCTGTAGCAGCACCCGCTTCTCTGCTTCACAGTTCTTATCTCTCTCTGCTTTGGGGACAGAAAGGTTCCTTTCAGGTCACCACTTGACCTGCCTCATCCCAGCCCTGGGCAGGGAAGAGAAGGTGTGGGTCATCTGTCAATCCATCTGTCCACACTTGCCCATTCAATTCTGGGGACTCAAGGGACAACTCCGCTCCCTTCCTGCAACCCCTCTTATTTTTCAAAGCACCTTCCATAGGATGCTCCAGCCATATGGTGGGTGAGCAAGCCTGGACTGAGGTCTCCACCTTCCAGAGGGTCTCAGAAAGATGAAATGATTCGTCCAAAGTTACACAGCTAATTTGCACTTAATATATTCTGGTCTCATGCCAGGGTCTTTTCTGCCCGTCTTTGAGCAGGGACAAAAAAGAACTTGATTCTTCTGCAGGGCCCAAAGACAGCCAAGCAAGCTGGGTACCATGCCACTCCTATGGGTAGCCTCCACATAAGTCTCCTGGGACATAAGCATCCTGTGTGCCACCTGACAGCCACACCCCTCACAAGCACACACTTTTTTAGAGCTTTGTGTTCTACTTGTTTACCACAGAAGAACACAGGGGACAAGTGAATCTCAGGGACCCAGCCCCAACTGCTGCTGAAGTGCACAGAGGGTCCTTGAGCCTCAGGTTTCTCATCTACACCATGCTGGTAACAATAGATCTGCACCGTAGGATTGTTGCAGGGCCTACATGAGTAAGTCATCACGTGCCTGGCACTTAGCCTGTGCCTGGGATATGATCATCTAAGATTCGGAGCTTCTCCTTACGATGGTAGCTCTTCCTATGACCGAGTTCACGTATGGTGACAATACCACTCGCCCATGTCGGTTGAACATGCCCTCGGAGTTCTCTGTCTCTCGGTGGCCAAGGATTTGCATTGAGCCATTTCATCAGTTAAGACTTCTGTGGTTGCCAGTGACCGAAACAGTGATCCTCGATGGGTTACATGAAAAGGGAATTTATTGGCTCAGTGGATAACTCTAAAGGCGGCCAAGGGTAGAGCCTAGCTTCAGGCACAGCTGGATCAAGGGATGGAAATGATACCATCAGGATTGGGTTTCTCTATCCCAGTTTCTCAGCCCAGTTCCCTCGCTGTTTGCTCCGTCCCCAAGGTGGCAGAAATGGCTGCAGGGGCACCTCATCCTCTTGGTTTCAAAGTCAGTGGGAAAGAGCCAGTCCTGGCATTCTCAGGAAATCTCTGTGCATCTCACTGCCCAGCCCTGAACCCACCCATTGCTATGGATGGAACAGAATGTCCAGAAAGGGACAGGCCCTAGAGCCGGGGTGGGGTGGGCCACTCCACTCCAACCCCAGATGTGAAAGGAGTAAACAGGTTGCCCAGAGGGTAATCAGGCACAGCTACCAAAAAAAAAAAAAAAAGAGGTGTCTTCTGCAGCCACCCACTCTCTGGCCTGTGCCCCAGAGTGGACATCAGTCCTCAACCTCTGAAATCCCAGGGAGCAGAAGAGGCTACCACGGAGCTGTGAAGCCAGGCCAGCCATCTCTGACAAAAATTAAAAACTGTCATCTAAAGATGCCTCGGTGCCAGCCGCTGACCAACTGGACCAGGTGGCTTCAAAGAAGATGCTTCTCTGAACCTGACCCCCACTGCCTGCTGGGCAGAAGCTAGGTTCCTTGATCAGCGGCTGACATCTGGGCTCTTCTCTAAGCCTTTGTTAATTACTTGTTTTTTTTAAAAAAAAAAGAATAATCTGTGACAAAAAAAAAAAAAAAACCTTTCATGGTCTGCAAAATTGTATGTGCAGCACAGAGTAACCTAGCTGCTTTGGGCTCCGACCTGGGGTTCATGGTAGGTATCAATAAAAAGAAGGTTAAGACACACCAGGAGGAGTTAGTGACTTATCCAGCACCAACTTGAGACTCAATGAAATTAAAACAGTTGAAAACAAATTAGAAAGGGAGTAACTTTCCCACTGGGTGATTCAGTTGGGTTTAATGCCAGCAGGTAGCTGCCTGTACCATCTGCAATTCTCTCGCGCTCCGTGAGAGAGCGTGTGCGTCTCCCACCTTGGCTGGAAGAATTCTTTGGATGCTGGTCCACCTGCAACCTCAAGGACACTCCTGAGTCTCCCTTCCTCAAGCCTGCAGGAGAGACGGGAAAGAAGAGGGCGAGGGAGCAAGGAAGAGTTCTTTTAAAATAATTATGATCATTATGTATGCATCTGCTAGTGGGAGACTCTGGGAATTATTCCTAAAAGACTGGAAAGAATTTCCTCCTTTGATCTGGATTCAGAGCCAGAGAAAATCAAATTAAGAAAGAAAAGCAAGGGAAGATTCTCAGTGGGAAGGAAAGGACAGGGTTGGGGCTGGGAGTGGGGTTCTGGGGGAAAGATGGGGTGAGGGCAAAACCCCTGGACACCTTCCTTTCTCTTCTAGATGTCAGTAGGCTAAGGAGGAAGAGCTGAGAGCTAGAGAAAAGGTGAGACCGGCAAAGGGGAGGGTTTTTGGTCTCCTGCAGGACTTCCCACCCTCCTTCCAGGGCCCTCCAGAGTGCTGCCCATCAAGCTGGTGAGGAATTGGTTCCTGCACATCAACCAAGATGGCGGGGCTTCCTCAACAAGGGTGCTCACTCCCACAGGAGCCCTGCAAATTCTCCCCGACACGGAGCCAAACGCCACAACAAGCTTAGCAGGCGTGGGCGTGCGAGAAGTTTGGGGTTCTTTTTTTTTTTTTTTTTAAATGGTCCTGTCACTTCTCTAATTTTCTTGTGTGGTTGCTAAGCAGCACGCCTCTGCCCCATTTCCACTTCCCTCTGCTCCGGCTGTCTTTGTCTCTCTCCGCCCTCCACCCCCACAAGCTCCCAGCGCTCCCTCCCTCTTCCCTGCCTCGTGTGGAACTCAGGGAGCAGCCCCAGAGTGGGTCCCAGCTCCCAGGGGGCACAGTGACAGGCACAGTGGCGGGTGTTCAGATGGAGGCGCTCACCACCCTGCTCTGCAGAAAGACCTGTGCTGGAGCCACTCTGGATCCCCCAACAGGGCTGAAGGATTCCTCCCTTCCTTCCCTCCCTCCCTGCCTCTGCTCACCTCCTTTCCTTCCTTCCTTCCCTCCTTCCCTCCCTGATAATGCTACAAGTCTTTGCCTAGAAACTAGAGCGTCTGCAGATGCTCTGCAGGTGATGTACTGAGGGAAGCAGGCCCATGTGAGACTGTGGGGAATGGTGGAGGCTGCTCCTGCGGGAGCCTGGGGGAGGCGCTGCACTAGCTCTCAGCAGCGATTGTTGGGCAGGAACAGGGCGTGGTGTTAAAGTGGGCCGCAGTGGGAGGAGCTGGTAGGTAGGATGGAGAAGGCAGGTCTGTACGTTCCCACTGGATTGTTAGAGAGGTAGCCTTGGCAGCAGGGTGGAGGATGGGTGGGAGGAGGGCAGTTGCCATGGGCAATCAGCTATGGCTCCCAAGAGGTTAGAGAGAAGGCTCGGTGGTAGCCCTGGGCCCTGATTTCTACAGGACCCTCATTTGTGTGGGTAGGAGAGTGGCCCACTGGATATCAGAAAAAAAAGAGGTCAGGGTGGAGAGAATTGATTGTCACTTTTCCCTTGGTTCCCAAAGCTACCCATTCCCTTCTGTCCTGCCCTGTCCTAGACCATAGGTTAGTAAGGTCACTCACTGGACGGATGTGGCCACAAGGGATCCCAGGGGACCATGCAGAGGCCACAGGGCTATATCACTTCCAGCTGGGTCACCACAGTAGGACAGCGGGGCCACGGTAGGTTGCCGGAAGGGAGGGAGGCCTGAGGTCTGGCCTGCATCCATGCCACGTGAGGCCCTGTGCCTGGGGTCTCCCCATGGCCAGGACAGAGCCCACAGGCCCCAAAGGGCTCTTCCTCCCTGCTCCTTTCTCACTAGCCACAGAATGTAGTTGGATGGTGCAGAGACCTGAACCAGGCACAGGGACCTCTGCCCTTACAAACAAACCAGCCAAGTCCCTGAGGGGGCAGAGGAATGGCCTACCACTGAGAACCCTGTGCCGGGACTGACATTGGAGGAGGAGGCTTCAGAGCCCAGAGCTCAGAGGATGCGCTTCCTGTGTTCTGTTCAACGTAGAGAATGGCATCCAGGGCAGCGGTTCTGCAGCAGCCCCTGTGCACAGCGGGAATCTATCTCCCCTGCTCAGCTACAATGCAACCCCAATACCATTGGCCTGCCTGGTTCTCAGGCCCAGTTTCTGAGGTCCGGCTCTCCCCTAGATGTGCCTGGATCTTACTGCTGAGGGCCTAGGCCAAGGCATCCAACCTTCCAGTCTCCAAGAAAAGTAGAAGGAGCTTCCCCACTAGGAGGGAAGCTTCCAGACAGATAGCCACCCCCACCCCCATCATCCTCTCCCTGGGCCCCTGGGGGCTGGCCCTGCCCTAGGAGCCTCCAGCAGCTGATGAACAGCTGGGAATACGAAAAAAGATCCTTGGAGAAGGACAGAGCTAGCTTATTTCTATATGGCTTTGTTTTCAGGAGTAGTGAAGGGAGCTGTCTTTGGGGGCCTTTTGTTCGCTTTGCTTCACAAAGCAGTTAGGAAAGGAGGAGGGAAGATGGGGCCCTACAAGTCAGTCCCACTCAGCCAGCATTCACTCCTGGCCCCTGGTACAGCATGCCCAGGAGTATGAGACCCAGCACAGCCTGCCTCCCTGAGATGAGCAGGGAGAGCCCAGCTTCTGCAGCCATCAACAGCAGGCGGGACCCACCAGGCACCAGAGGAGACCCTACCTTTCCCATTCAGTCAACCCCAGTTTTGAGGGGTAGGTGGTATTATTCCCATTTAACTAATAAAAAAGCAAAGCTCAAAGAAGCGAAATAATTTGCCAGAGGCCATGCTGCTGAGGAGCAGGCTCCCGGTGGAGTTTCAAACCAGGGCTCTCTGGCTGTACGGCTAAGCTACTGCTGCAGACCACCAGCCAGGAGGAAGGATGTTCTGGAAATGGTCCCGGAGATGGCTGGATTCGATTCAGGGAACCTGCAGGCGATGGCTGTCCTCTGTCCAGCTCTGTGCTCACCCAGTCCAGGGGCCCCTGAGGCCAGTCTCCCACCTTACTATATCAAAGACACATGTCCAGCTCCTAAAACATTGGGAAACGGCCATGAAAATTTTCCACAAAGAATTAAAAGCTAATAAACAAGGTGTAGACATAATAGCAAGAACATCTATGTTCCAACATCAAGCTTAAGAATTAAATGTCTGGTATATTAAGAACTATGTAATGTTTTGAACAACCAACAATAAAATAATTAAAAAAAAAAAGAATTAAATGTTTCTCCACCCACTTGGTGGTCTCCCTCGCACACTAACCATTCCCTCCTGGGTTTGTCACAGCCTTCCCAGTTTGTGTTCTTATTATTCACATTCACATGCTGGTCTCTGTGCCTCTACTACATTCGTGTGTGTGTTCCTGAACAATAGTGATATTTGCATTTTTTCATTTTTTTGCTTTTGGTGGTGCTGGGGATTGAACCCAGGGCCTTGTGCATGCAAGGCAAGCACTCTACCAATTGAGCCATATCCCCAGACACATTTTCAGTATTTTTACATCAATGATGTGTTGTATGTGTCCATATGCATCTTGCTTTTTAGAAACAGCTTTATTGAGATATTATTTATATACTCTTCAAGTCACCTATTTAAAATATAAAATTCAATGGCTTCCAGAATATTCAAAATTGCGCATGCATTTGTCACCATCATTCGTTTAGAACATTTTCATCACCCACTCCAAAGAGCACTTCCATCCTCCAATCAGCCACATTCCCTCTAGACCTTGACTCATCTACTTTCTCTAGGTTGAGCATCTTTTCATGTCATTTGTTTAAAAGAGGTCATTTGTTTATCTTTGGAGAAACATCTACTCAGATCCTTTGTCTATTTTAAATGATCGCTTACCTTTTTATTATTGAGTTGTGATAGCTCTTTGTATATTCTAGACTTGAGTCTCTCATCAGATATATGAGTTGTGAAAATTTTCTCCCGCTTCATGGGTTGTATTCACTCTCTTGACATCTTTGAAGCAAAATGTTGTTCATTTCCATGACTAATGTGTCTGCTTTTTTCTTTTGTTGCTTGTACTTTGGGTATTATATCTGAGAGATGATCAACTGAACCAAGGTCATGCAGTTTTA
Source organism: Spermophilus citellus (assembly GCF_964194105.1). Classification (NCBI taxonomy): domain Eukaryota; kingdom Metazoa; phylum Chordata; class Mammalia; order Rodentia; family Sciuridae; genus Spermophilus; species Spermophilus citellus. Next base: position 10,622,830 of record NC_138187.1, read on the forward strand.
CACCCGTGTTTTCTTCTAAGAGTTTTATAGTTTTAGCTCTTCCATTTAGGTCTTGGAATCCATTTTGAATTAATCTTTGTTTACGGTCCAGCTTCGTTTTGTCGTTGCTATTTGTTCTGTTTTGTTTGCGTGTGGCTATCCAGTTGTCCCACCACCATCTGTTCAATTGAATTGACTCCCTTCTAGAAAATCAATTGATCAGAAATGCAAAGGTTTATTTCTGGACTTTCAATTCTGTCCAAGGGTCTGTGTGTCCACACTTATGCCAGTTCCATGGTGTCTCAATTTCTATAATTTTGTAGCAAGTTTTGAAATCAGGAAGTTGGAGTCCTCCAACTTTGTTCTTCTTTTCGAAGGTTGTTTTGACTATGTTGGGTCCACTGAATTTCCATGTCAGGATCACTTTGTTAGTTTCTGCAAAGAATTTAGTTGATATTTTGATAGGGATTGCATTCAACTTGTAGATTTGTAGAGTATTGTTACCCTCTTAAAAATACTCAATCTTCCAGACTATGAACATGGGATATCTTTTCACTGATTTAGGTTTTCTCTCATTTATTTCATTAGTGTTTTGTTGTCTTCCAGTGGAAAAGTCTTACACTTCTTTGGTTAAATTTATTCCAAAGAGTTTTATTCTTTTGATGCTATTATAAATAAAATTGTTTCCTTGATTTCATTCCTGATTTTCCCCTTGTCAACATTTAGAACAGATGCAGCTGGTTTGGGGATATTGTGTCTTGCAACCTTGTTTGAACTTACGCCATAGTTGTAATGACTTTTTGGTGGATTGGTTAGAATCGTCTCTGTACAAGATGACGTCAACTGCAAATAGAGATAGTTTCACTTCTTCCTTTCCAAACTGATTGCCTTTTATTTTTTTTTATTCTTGCTTAATTTTCCTGGCAAGAATTTTCTAGTACAATATAGAATAGAAGGGGCAAGAAGAGGCATCCTTTTTTTGCTCCTGATCTTAGGGGGAAAGCATTCAGTCTTTCATCGTTGAGTGTGATGTTAGCTCTGAGTTTTTATTTTTATAGATGTCCCTTATTCCTAGTATGTTGGGTGTTTTTATTGGGTAGCACTTTTCTCTCTCAACATCGTGAGGTTTACCCATGTGTCACCATAGATTGTACAGTCTCCCTTTAACTGAAGGTTTTGTAGGGGAGATAGAAAAGAAGGTTAAATCACTCATTACCCCTCTCCTCTAATTACCTCCTCTTTCTTTCTCCAGCCACTATCTCCTCACCTCCCCGCACATCTGTCTCTCACCAGGAAAACTCTCTCCTCTCTTATCCACTTGCCTCTCAGAGGGCCTCAGCAAACAGAAACCCTCTGCCTTCCTCCATCTGGAGATGATTATAGGAATGTGGGAGTTCCACAGAAGAAACCCTTCCCTCTGCTTGGGGGGGGGGAGGTAAGCTGCAGGTCTCTCTGAAGGAGGGTGGGCTTGAGCCTAGTTTAAAAGAACAGGTAGAACGTCACCAGGGAAGGGCACAAAACAGCTTGAGCAATCTGAATTTAGCCCCTAACAAAGTCCAGGTAGGTTGGCTTTGGTTGTAATTTAAAAAGGATCTTCTACCCACACAATGTTTGCACTCATTGGGTCTCTAGATTCAATATGATTTCTGGCCTCTGAAGTTGTCCTGTCCAATATGGTCACCATTGGCCACATGTGGCTATAGAAATGTAAACTCATTACAACTGAGTAGCATTAAAAATTCAGTTTCCTCTTTGCACTAGATACCTTTCAAATGATCAATAGCCACATGTAGTTAGTGGTTACCATAGAGAACTAGAGAACATTCCCATCATCACAGAAAGATCTCTTGGACAGCATTACTCTAGCATTGAAGGGAGGGAAGATGTAGTTAAAGAAGATGACTGGGGACCTTGAGCCAAACAAGTGAGCCCCGGGCATAAGGCGAAGGCAACCTGGTGGAGGTTTGTAGGCTGGTGTCCATTTTGGCTCTGCCCCTTCTAATTTTGCAACTCTTAGATAAATCATGTCTCTTCTCTGGTTTTCTCATTGCCATGAAAATGCAATTGTTGGGCAATGTAATCCTAGGAGCTCATGCCGTGATTTATAAGATTCCGTGGTTGTTTAGCCAGAAAGAGATACATGAAGGCGTTTCTTCCAGATGCCCAGAAAAGAGCATCTGGGCTTGGGGAGCGCCAAAGGCTCCAACAATGCTCAGCGGAACCAGCTGGTCAAGACCCTTAACCTCACTGAGCCCCATTTCCACACCTGTGAAAGTGAGTAAGCATTTCAGGAGGATGAATTGAGATGATTTAAAGGAAAGCATGTTGAGAAAAGACCCGGAGGATGCCAGATTGTCACTAAAAAGAAAGTTAGAGTAAACAAAGCTATTTCCCAAATTGATATGACCACAGAATGTCGTTATCATCTCCTCTTCCTCTTCCTCCTCCTCCTCCTTCTTGTTTTAATTCTCCCAAGAAATGCCCACGAGCACTAGTTACAATGGCGTGGAGCACACTTGGGAATCGACCTTCAACAGGAATAGAGCACTCTCCTAGGCCACAGCTCCAGTCGATGGCTGTCACCCAGTGTTGCCCCTGCAAAATATCTGTCCTAAGATAGAATTTTGAAGGTCGGTGTTGGATGACACCAAAGAGATTGTTTGGGGCCCAGTTGCTGGGAGGAAACCAGAGAAGGAAGAGAGAGCAGCCTTCCAGGAAAGGCACAGGGTGGCCGAGAAAACCTACCGTTCCGGGGTAGGTACTGACCTCGGTGTCTTCATTGGCACCGTCTGCCACCCTCAGAATGACTGAAAGGCAGGTGGTATTGTACCCATTTCATAGGTGAGGAAGCCAATGCTCAGACATTTAGCAATTTACACACTTTTCAACATGCAGTAAATGATAGAACTGGGGTTTGAACCCAGGGCTGCTTGAATCCAAAGCTCTGGATCTTTGCTCTCAAAGAGCCTAAAATATCATGACCCTCGGACTTTATAACAGATGGGGAAGCCAACTGCTTGCAGTTTGGAAAACTAGCGGTGTCATGATTAGACTTCTTTCTTATGGCCAAGTGAGCTCTTTAAATGGCATGAGCTTATTCCATTATCCTCCCCCAGTTTCTCCAGCTTCCCATCAAAGATGATTCAAGGAGCCCAAAAGCAGAGCTAAAATAGCCCCTCATCCTTGCCACCTCCCACCCCTCGCTCCTCTGGGAATCACCCACATGAAGTAGGCCAGTACCAAGTCTGAAGGTTCCGGAAGTGTTGGAGAGGCTTAGACCCACGTTCTGGGCCTGAGTGAAACCCAGATAATCAGTTGGGACGCCGAGGCCTTGAGCTCTTGGGCAGGGATGGGTGGGTGCGACATGGGACAGGAACTCTGTGGGTGTTGTGTCTCTTGTTGGATTGTGCAATCTCTGTCCTAGAGACTGGATATTGATCAACTGCAATCGAAAGCAGCAGTGCTGAAGTGTTTATTTTTAAAAATCTGACTTTCTTAGGGGTGCAGAAACCTTGGACTTTGCAGCAATCTGGCCCAAACAGCAAACGGAAAATCCTCATGTAACATCACCAGCACTTAGGGATTGAAAACCAGGTTGGCAGGTGGGGGTCCTTTCACAGAAGAGGGGAAAACATTATAAAGACATGTCCTTCTGACTGTCTGGGCTGAACTTGAAAACAAGCGTAGCGTTTATATTTGCAGTTAATCAGATTAACCCAGCTGCGATGGCAAAGGGGACCGCTCTTACTCCAGCAGCAATTAGCAATTGTTGGACATGGGTTGTCATCTTGCCTTTAAACACAACCACATGTATGACATATTTTGTTTTCTTTTGGCCATTGGACTGGAAAACTATTAAAACATTGGCTCTGTCTTCTGATTGAATCAGGGGCAAAGAGCAGGTCTCTGTAGTGTCCTCCAGATAAAGGGGATATCCAGTTACAGCGACTAGCCGCTTTCCCACTCCTTGAGAATCTGAACCTGAACGGGACTCTTCTATCCGAAACTCTGGTCTCCCTCACTGGAGGATGGAGCAGCCTTCTGATCTTGCCTCCGGCATGTGAAATCCACCCTTGCACCTCCCCCGTAGGCCAAGTGGCTCTTAACTGTCATCCCTGGTTGATTTTGTAAAAATAATGCTCAAACCCCATTTGAAACAATTTTATTTTCCATTGAGTTGTTGGTCTGTCTCTACCATGTGACATCCCAAGGGAACCCTGTCACACTCCCCCTGGCCCTCAGGGCCAAGAACACTTAGTAGGCAATTCAACAAATATTTGTTAAATAAATCCTGGTGTTTCCCAACCTGGGTGAGGAATGAAGAAAGAGCAAGCCAGTTGGTGAGAAAGTTACTGCTTTTGCTATCATTTCGGTCCTTCGAATATCAAGAGTGTCTGTTGGGTGTTAATGTTTCCAACATCTCTTTTCTGGCTATTTCCCTCTACTCCAATACTCCACTTTTTTTCCCCAAAAATGTTGGTAGCTCTCCATTGAGGTAGTGATGTAAAGTTTTTCTTTAAAAGAAATTCAAGTGCAAAGGTATTGCTTTTAAAGAAAAATAGTCATGGCGGGGGTGGAATAAAGTGAAAGACTGGAGGAGGGTACCCTTGCTCAGCCCTGGGAATAGCCACTCAGAGCTCTGTTTGGCCAGAGCCTGGCAAAAGACAGTTCACTGGAAAAAAAATCTTCCTTTTCCCTTTCTTCCCCCAATAATCTAGTCTCTGCTATCAAGTCCCCGCCTCCTAGTCTCCTCCCCTTCCTCCTTTCCCTGAGGCTGACTTCATGGGGTTGTTATTACTCAGAAAGAGACCAGGAAGCTGGGGCACTGTGATAGCAGGAAGCCTGGAGAGGGTGGCCCAGCTGGATTCAGGCCTTGGGAGGGCATCCCCGGGGCTACATTCTTAGCTGTGTCCTGAAAGTGCAGACGAATCATGCCTTTTTCTGGAAGTCAGTTGGATTAACATCCAGAATGTTCCTAATGTGCCCCCAAAAGAGTGGGGAACCAACCATTGGCCCCGAGGATTCCCCCAGGAATGAATCTTTTCTGTGGAGTTCTGACCCTGGGTTTTCTGCCCCATACAGTTGGTCAGTTAATAATGCAGCAGGTTAATATTTAAAACGGGGATTCTGTAACCCTTCAAGAGGCAGGCTGGCTTGCTCCACCTTCACTTGAAGAATGCAGGGCAGTGCCCCTCCCCCCCCAAATCAATGGGATCTCCCAGAAGGCTTACTTGTGTGGGCACAGGTGGGCACAGGGAGTGGCTGCATTTTTGTCCTGCTCCCTGGTGGACTTTGAACTGTATGGAAACCAGGGCTGTTAGCTTTACTTCTGCCCTCAGATTCCTTTCTGTTTAAATACTGAATTCTTGCCTCTGCCTTCTCCTGACTTCCCCATGCTATCTCTTGTTAGTGTCCCCTGGATCATGGTGAGTAGACCCATTGCTCTGTTTATTAGCTGGAAAGCAGGAGATCTGGCTTGGCTGTGTGACTTGCAGCAAGCTACTTAACTTCCCTGACTCATAGGAGGGTTGTTAAATTTAGGCCAAATTAAAGAACAGATGTGGGAGCTCCGTTGAAAGTTAGAAGAGTCATAACATTTAAAAGGTCTATTCAGAGAGCAGCAATTGAGCCACCCTCGTGACCAAGAACTCCTAGAAGCCTCTGAAATAAGGCTCCTCCCAGCCAGAAAGAAAAAAAAAAATGAGATAGAATTTGCAGCTTTTGCAGTGGTTTTAAGAATGATATTTTTTTCTAGGTGGGTCCCACTCAGACTCTTCAAGGCATAGTAGATACCACCAGTAACAATTGGTGGTGGATATTAGTGGTTGTTTTGGCCATCCCTTTTTCTATATGTATAAAGGACCCTCCTGTCCTTGTGAAGGAGGTATTGATTGGCTCCATATGTGGACGTGGAGCGCAGAATTAGTCGATTAGATCATCAGTTTTCCTGGATCATAAGCGATTAGTTTAAGTGTACATCATTTAATTTGGGTCCATAAGGCTTTTGAAAGAATTTCTGAGATGCAACCATAGGCCTTTCAAATAAATCAGAACCTAGCTTGACAGAGGGCTGGAGCTGCTGCAGCCCTCTTGGCAGCAGGAAGAGAGAATTTGTCTGAGAATGACCTGCATCAAAAACAGAACAAGAGATGGACAGAGACAGAGCTGGGATTTTATTACTGGAGTCTTTGAATCCAGTTGTGCCTGGACAATTGAGCTTTTTGATTCTACAAGATATGAGCATGCTTCTTTTCTTTTTCTCTGAAGCCACTATGGCATGAGTTCTGTGTCTCTTGCAACCCTAAGTCCTGACTGATGACATTATTCTTAACCTCTTTGCCGACAGCTATTTATTTCTTATTCTTGACCATTTCCAACCCACAGCTGCAGGCCCTAGCTGAACCTATTGAAAAATGAAATTGTTTATCTTACTAGAAAAATATTAATCTTCTTTTTCTTTTCTTTTCTTTCTTTCTTTCGTTTTTTTTTTTTAACATCTGTTTTGGTACCGTAAAGATGGTAAGAACCACCTATCACATTTATTCAGCACTTTACAGTTCATAATAGGTTTATACAAGTGCCATTTCATACATAGAACCATGTCTTACCCCCATGTTACAGATGAGGAAACTGAGGGTTCAAGAAATGGAGTGACTTCATGCCCAAGGCTACACCTCTAAACAGGTGGCAGCCTGCAGCCTAGGGCTTTTGTTCATAGGAGTTTATTCTTTCATATATGGCTGTGGAAGACGACGAAGGGGGTCTGGGGAGATTCAGGTAATACCCAAACTCCACGATCAAGATACTGTGTTCCTACGGCCTCACCTGTAAGTTCCCACAGCCCTATGTGTCTGTATGAAGTAGCACACCGAGCTGCCCATAGTTTCAGAAATACCAAGGCAACCCGGGATCGTTTGCTCCCAGGCTAAGGGTGTTTCTTCTCAGACTTTGGGGAAGTGTATATTTCGAACAATGAGATTCTCCTGGCCATGACACTCTGTCTTTGCTTAATGAGCCATCCTGCATTTTCAGAGCTTTTGGTTGCAAACAACAGAATCCACTGTAGCTACTCTGAGAAGAAAGGGAGAACGCCAGGTTGTGTTGAGTAACTCAGATTCTCCAGCAGCCCCAGGTCATCGGGCTTACAGGCTGCATTGCCAAGAGCAACACCTACATCCCAGCTACAAGCACAGGGGCAGATAGGATGGATGCAGCTGTCGTATATGATTCATATATAATTTAGGACTCCATGTGCCTCCTGAATCCCACTCTCCATCCCAGTGAGGGGAAAGTGAGCTTCCAGTTTCTACTTTTAGAAGAAAAAGAATCTTAAGCTGTGAATTCCCCCAGATCTAAGAACAGTGTGCAAGAGGTACAGTCAAACCCTCAAGAAGGTGTGCCTGAGGCTTCCTAATGCTACTAAGAGGTCACCATTGTCACTAACCCACCTGTTCCCAGGATGACTCCTCAGAGTGAGGCGCTGCTTCTGTGTTCTCAAGGGACCTCACAGCACTCTTCCTCCATTTATAAGGCCCAGCCCAGGTAACCCCCCTTTCACCTTTCCATGTGGGTAACTTAATCTTGCCTCAAAAACTGTATCCTTAGAAAAGTCAATGCTTTTCCTACCCATGGTATATGCTCATGGTATCTTGTCTTTGAAAATGCATCTAGGGGCTGGGGATGTGGCTCAAGTGGTAGCGCACTCGCCTGGCATGCGTGCAGCCCGGGTTCGATCCTCAGCACCACATACCAACAAAGATGTTGTGTCCGCGGATAACTAAAAAATAAATATTAAAAATTCTCATTCTCTCTTTAAAAAAAAAGAAAAAAAGAAAATGCATCTAGTTATCATAGTTTATGAATTTTGAAACCCATCTCCCTTCCTGGGCTTTAAGCTCCATGAGGGCAGGGCAAGTCGCCTGTTTGGTCCATCCCTACCTACCTCAGCCCTGGCCCCCTGATTGACACAGCGTGGCATGTGCTCCCTAAATGGCAGTTGGATAGAAATGAGCTGAGTGGATCCAGCCATCTTGGACTGATGTCAGGGAGAACTTTAGATTTCCATCCCAATAACCGATGACCACACAGTTCTTGGCTATTGGAAATGGTCCTGGTATAGGGTTGAGATCAAGAGAAATCAGTAATAAATACCCCAGGAGAAGGCAGCATACTTGGAGAATGAGAAGAGGTGGTTACCATTCTCCTGGTCCTGGATGAAAGTAGAAGCTGGTAAGAAGCACGTTCCAGTCGCTCCTCCAGGGCACGCTGACCCCAGTTCTGTGGCATGAGGGGGCTGCTGACAGGAACCCCACAGGAAAGCAGGACAGGAGTGGGTGGGTAGGAGACGCTCTCCAGCTTCACTCCTGGGGGAGCCAGAAGGTAGGAGGGAAATTGCTCTTCCTTCTGTTAATTCTTGCTTTAGCTTGGCTCACCAGCTTTCTTGAGATCCTCACGCTAGGAGATAAAACATGGACTTTTCCCAAAATGTTCTTGCCTTATAGAACCATGAATCCCTCCAAGTCTACGTGTGTGTGTGTGTGTGTGTGTGTGTGTCTGTCGCGCGCTCTCTCTCTCTCTCTCTCTCTCTCTCTCTCTCTCTCTCTCTCTCTTTCCTCTCCTTCTCCAACAGAAAAACATGCCCAGGTCTTAATTATCTGAAGACATCTTCCCTTACCCACCACTTCTCATTCTCCATTGACAGTATTCTAGAACTTCACCCGCAGTACATTCTCTTTAACCCTTGACCATCCACTTTCTATCCATTAGTCTCTGGGGCAGGCTACTCTGCCCCAAATTCACTCTCGGCCCTAAATCAGTCACTCTTATCCTTTCTGGTGTCTCTAAGCCCTTTGAGTACTTTATGAAAGCTCTGGACATTCTTTCCCGGGAAAACACACTCTACCCCTAGGATAATAACCCTTTTCCTGAGGACGGAATCCAGAGGTCTTTTTTTCAAACCACTTTGGGGATGAAGAATACAAACCTGGGCACCACAGGATTTATAAGCCCTGTCTCCACCTTCCCAGTTACATGAACTTGGGCCTCCGTTCCCTCAGTTTAAATAGGTTATTGTAATGTTTGACTTTGTGCTGTTGCGGCGAAGCCTCCGTGGCATTTAGAACAGGACTCAGTGTATGTTAAATACTCATATGTCCACCATCATCCTCTTTAACATTTCAGTCTTGTCATTTATCCTCACCAGCCTCGTGACTTCTAGATCCAACATGGTTCCATATCTGACCCACAGATGTCCCTTGTTGGCTCCGTAGTATTGTTTGTTAAAATCCATTGACAATATTGAGAAATTAGGAGTTCACATGAAAATCTGGCCTTTTGGCTTCTCTTGGGGAATCGAATCTGAGAATACTGGGTCCACTGGACCTGAGTAGTTCTTCAGTTCATGACCGTCCTCCCTGTCCCCAGAACTAAAGCCACGAATCCACAGTAGAGGGTCATTGCACTGACCCAGTCTTATGGTCCAGAAATGTTCTTGTAACCAGAAAAATGAAAGCTAGGCCAAGGAAAGTATTTATTTGTTTGTTTATTTATTTACTGTGATGCAGGGGATTGATTCTATGGCCTCACACATGGCAGGCAAGCGCTGGGTTAGGGGCTCAGTGGTATGACCCTTTTTAAAATATAAAGCATCCATTTATTTGTGCAAGAAAAAATTGTGCATATCGCTTTCACATTGCAAATACTTCCTTCTGTTGCTTTACTGTCTGGCCCCTGCAGACATTTGAGTCTGCTCTCCCAGCTCTGTAGGATGTCTAACTATTGGTCGTTTCCTTCCTTCTCACATTCTCTCCTCTGGCTGCCTCCTTATTGCTCTCCCAGAAGGACTTCTTTATTCTTCCCAGTCCTATTGTGGGTGGAAATGACAGCTTCACACGCTCTTTCCCTTCACTAATGAGCCCTTAGTCCCTGCGTGCCATTCAGGGCCCTCCCTCTTCTGCCTTCTGCATACAGCGTCCCTTTTTCGGAGCGAGACCCTTTCTACCTGGAACTTCTGAACTCTGCCTCTAAATGTGCCTGGTCTGCGTTCCGTGGTGGCAAGCTCCTCTGGTGGCATGGTCATTCCTGATTCGCTGCTAAAGCACTATCTATTTCATCTCAGTGTCTGAGCTTAGCAACAAGACTTTTGCAGAAAAAAAATAATGCCTTCATTTCAAGGTGTGCCTCTGACAGCGGAAATATCAGACAGTTTGGCAGGTTAGGGGAAGAGATATTTTTAGACTGAGCCCTGTCAATCACTGGTTGCCTGTAGTGTAGTCGAGGGCAACACCAAATGTATCGGTTTACAATTGCTGCTGTAACATATTACCACAGATATAGCTGCTAAAAACAACATCCATTTATTATGTCACATTCGGGAAAGCCTGGCCCAGCTGGGTCCTCTGCCTAGCCCTTCATAATGATGACTTCAAGCTGCTGGCACGGCTGCATCCCTTTCTGGATGGTTCTGGGCTGGACTCTGCTCCCAAGGTCATTTAAATTGTAGGCTGAATTCAGTTCTTTGGGGTTGTAGGACTGAGGTCCCCATTTTCAGCTGGGGGGTGGTGGTCTCTATTCCTGGAGGCTGTATGCGCTCTTCTTCAAGCTTTCCCAGTGGCCCCTCCTGCAATAGCAGGATGAAAGCCCCTCCCTTTGAATCTCTCTGACCTCGGCTGCTTCATCTCTCTGACTGCAGCCAGAGAAAGTTCTCTGCTTTTAACTGTTCCTATGGGCCCACTAGCAAAATCTAGGATAATTTCCCCATTTTAAGATCTTTAACTTTAATTACATCTGCAAAAATCCCTTTTGCCTTGAAACGTTAACTCAGAAGTTCCAGGGACCTGGGCACGCACATCTTTGGGGAGCCCTCCTGCCTCCCACACTGGGCAAGGAGGCAGAATGATGGGATTTACACCCTTGCTCCAACACTTACTCTAACTGTGGATGAAGCTGTTAACTGCCCGAGTTCCAATTTCTATCTCTGTAGAAGGATGGGAGCCAGAGCTTAACAATCCTGTCATCATTCATTTTATAAGTTCAGCTTCAATAAAATTCACATGCTAAAGCACTTTCATCAGTTCAGCAGACACAGATGTCATTGTCCCATTGGTCTTACGCCACATGGTCCTCTGATGGTTCTCATGTGGTGTGGTGCCCCTCCACCACCCTCAACAACTCTCTAGCAGGAAGCGGGTGGTTGTAGCAAAATTGGTTAAGAACATAGACTCTGGAGCTGGGTTGCCTGTGCTTAAATCCTAGCTGTCCTATTTACCTTGTGACCCTGGGCAAATTTTTAAGCTCTGTGCTTCAGTTTCATCATCTGTAAAATAGAAAGAATAATATGGTCTCTTGTAAAGTCGTTGCAAGAAGTAAGTGAATTTATATTTGCAAAGCACAAGGCATGGTGCCTGGCACGTAATGGCAGCTGCAGTCATCACCATCATTCACCTCATCATCATCAACCACATTGCCACTTCCCGCCAGTGTCCTTCACAGTTATTTGGTCCATTTGCAATCATCATTTTTGTATATGTATTTGCTCAGTGTATATCACTCCCATTAGATTTAAGCTTCATAGGGGGTATTCAGTTGAAGGGAGTTGCTTAGGATTAATTTTTCATTACCTCAGTCATTGAGAATTCATTTTGTAAACAGATTGAAACATTGAGGGTAAAGGTAATGTCTCCTCTGGATACCATGTATCCTACTTGTCCCTTCTGTCCCTCTCCAGAGGGAGGTAGATCAAAGTCTGACAATATCAAGTGTTGCTGTGGGTGTGGAGAAATGGAAATGCCCAGACCATGTAAACTGATACGGCCACCACACAGGACAGCTTGGGCAGTAGATTTTAAAATTAAAAATGAGCATTTCTCATGACCCAGCAGTTTCACTTCTCAGAAGACACCTTAGAGCCACATTGGCACCTCGGCCTGAGAAGTCACAAAGCAGGATGGTCAAGGCCATGATCTTCGTGACGGCAGAAATGGCACAGCCTATAGTTCATCAAAAGAGGAAGGTTTAAATAAAATACAGCAGCCCCTGAGAGGCAGACAAGAAGCACATGAAGAACTTCTCTCTCTGTTTTTCAATTTCATATTTTTATTTGTACTTGACATGCATTCATAAGAAAAGCAAAGCTATTATGAATCAAGTCCCATTTTTATGTTTAAATTTCACAACAGTCTTATGAGCTAGGTATTATTACTACCTGGATTTTATAGATGAGGAAACTGAAACACAGAGAAGTTAAGTAACCTCTCCCAAGGTCATCTAGTGCACCTGGGATTGGACTCTAAATGGCCAGTTTCCAAGTAAGTGAGATTACTCACTGTGCTATACAGTTTTTCCTTTTCTGTAATGTTTATAATATAGTAATAGGATATAGTTCACATCTTTTTTTTTAAAGAATTCTTCCTATGTTTTCTTTTTTTTTTTTTTAAAGAGAGAGTGAGAGAGAGGGGGACAGAGAGAGAGAGAATTTTAACATTTATTTATTTTTTCTTAGTTCTCGGCGGACACAACATCTTCGTTTGTATGTGGTGCTGAGGATCGAACCCGGGCCGCACTCACGCCAGGCGAGCGCGCTACCGCTTGAGCCACATCGCCAGCCCCATAGTTCACATCTTAACACAGACGTGGGAGCCAGTTGGCTTGTGTAAATTCTGGCTCTGCCCATCCTAACTATATGAACTTGGGCCTCTCTGTGCCTCAACTTCCCCAATTTTAAATAGAGAATATTAATATCTAGCTTTGTGGGGCTGCGACAAAGGATACACATGTTAATTCCAGTGTGGCATCTAGAATAGCATGGGACATATTTTAAATATTTACGTGTTCATTGTCCTCTTTATTATTTTAGTTTTATTGTTTATTCTCCCTGACCTCATTCATTCTAGATCTAACCTGAAAGCTCAAAGTTTAAAACTTTATAAGATGCTCGATCACAAAAGTTTCAAGACAGCTGTAGACCAATATTACAGCCATAAGGAGGAGGAAGATCATTCTTGGTGGCTGGCTCTCCCCTGTTTTCTTTGTCTTTCTATGTTCAGCAGGCACCTTGCACATAGTAAGAGGTCATCCATGTTCGGGGGGAGGGGGGGGAGGAATAACCTCCATGTAATGTTCTGCACTGTCTGACTGCAGGTGGAAAGAAGAGCCCAGACCTCAGTCTGTGTGCTCCCTGCTACCCTCCCCAGGTACGTTGACCTTCGGGTTCTGGCTGGGAAGGTGCAGGAGGTTCAGGTTTCCTGGAGCTGGGAGACAGATGCCTGTGAGGCTGGTAGCAAAGTTGGCAATTCCTGGAGGAGCAGTAAGGAAATCTAAAATCACAACTCCTGGAACTGATGAATCATAGCCAGGTCACAGGTGCAAGGTCAGCATGAAGAGCTCTTCTTTTTCAAATACTAGCAAGGAACAGTTGGATTCAAGATGAAAATCATTCTTGTGGTGGTACATGATGTGGGGTTTCACTGGTGGTATATTCATATATGAACGTAGAAAAGTTATGTCTGATTCATTCTACTGTCTTTCCTATTCCCAAAATGGGATCCTAATTAGAATAAGTTACACTCCATCTAAGTATGTCAAAAGACACTCTGCTGTCATGTATATCTAAAAAGAACAAATTTTTTTTAAAGAAACTCAAAAATTGAAAAAAAAAGAATACCACAGTGCTATTTACAATCACAGAAAAATTTATTCAGACATAAACTTAACAAAATATATACAGAAACTATACACTGACCATTATAAATCATTGATGAAAGAAATCAAAAAAGACCTAAATAAATAGAGATGTACTATGTTCATGAAGCATGAGACTCAACATAGTAAAGATGCCAGTTCTTCCCAAATTGTTTTTTTATATTTTAACACAACTTTTATAAGAAGCCCCAGCAATGGTTTTGGTTTTTGTATATATAAATAAAATAGTTCTAAGGTTTAAATGGAAAAGTAAAGGAACTAAAACAATATTATTAGTATCTAAAACAATATTGTAGAAGAAGAAAGTGGGAGGTTATAACAGGCTTCCTCTTATTTTAAGGCCTATCATACATTTAAAATAACTGAGATTGTGTGTGATATAGGCAGGGGATATGCACATAAATCAATGGAACAGAATTAAGAACTGAAATATAGGGGCTGGGGCTATGGCTCAGTGACAGAGTGCTTGCCTAACACATGTGAGGCACTGGGTTCAATCCTCAGAACCACATAAAAATAAATAAAAGTGTGTCCATCTACAACTAAAAAAAAAATTCAAACTAAAAAATAAACCCACACAAGTATACCCAATTAATTTTTTAATTTTTATTTTTTTATACTGGAGCTTGAACCCAGGGGCACTTCATCAATGAGCTACATCCCCAATCCATTTTATTTTTATTTTGAGACAGTCTCACTAAGTTGCTCAGGGCCTTGCTAAGTTGCTGAGGTTGGATCCAACTTGCAATCCTCCTGCCTCAGCCTCCTGATTTGCTGGGATTACAGGTGTGTACCATCATATTCACTGCCCAACTGATTTTTTACAAAAGTGCAAATACAATTGGCCATCTATATGCAAAAATAAGAACCTCGAACCAATTAAGTCTCCTACTTTATACAAAAATTAATTCATAGTGGCTCAAAGATATAAATGTAAGCCACAAATCTTTAAAGCTTTTGCAAGAAAACAGGAGAAAATCTTCATGACGAGTTAGGTTTAGAGCTCTTACATATAACTTCAAAAGCACATTCCATAAAAGAAAAAAAGATGATGTTAGACTATCAAAATTGAAAACTTAAGTTTTATGAAAGAGCCAGTTAAGAAGATGAGAAAATATCCACAGACTATGAGAAAATATTTGCAAAAGACGTATCTAACATAGGACTTGGGTCCAGGTTGCATAAAGAACCTCAAAAACTCAAAAGTTAAAAAATAATAATTCTGATTAGAAAAAGCGCAACAAATATAAATAGACATTTCACTGAAGTAGATATACAGCTGACAGGTAAACACAAGAAAAGATGGTCAACATCTTTGGAAAAGCAAAGTAAAGCCACATGATATAACTAACCACCTTGTGGTATGACTCAAGTTAAAAATATTGACATTCTAAATAGTGGCAAAGGTGTGAAGCAATGTCAATGTATCTCTCATACATTGCTGATGGGAATGTAAAATGGAACAGCTACTCTGGAAAATAATTTGGCAGAGTTTTATAAAGTTAAATATGCACTTACCATTAGACCTAGCAATTGTACCCCTGGATATTTATATTAGAGAAATCAAAGTGCATGTTCGTACAAAAGCAAGTATGAGAATGTTCATAGTAGTTTTATTGGTAAGAGCCTCAAACCAGAGACAATCCAAATGTCTTTCAGCAGACAAATGCATAAAAACAAATGTTACAAAAAGAATAACTGTGGACACATTCAACTGGAATGGATCTCAGAAAAAAAAATCTCAAAAAGTTATGTACTGTGTGATTTTTTAAAAAATAAAATATTTTGAAATGACAAAATTGTAGAGATGGAGAACAGATCAGTGGTTGCCAAGTGTCGGGGTTGGGGACAGTGGGTGAGGGGCTCAATGGGTGGAGTGACTACATGAGAGTACCAAGGGGGAGTTTCTTAGTGGTGATAAAATGATTCTTTATTGTGATTGTGATGGTGATTTTGCCAGAGAACAACACACGTAACCCCCCCAAAAAAACCCTTAATAATAATAATAATAATAATAATAACAACAACAACAACAATACATATGAAAACTAGAAAAATCTGAATAAGTGTATAGTTTTGTGAATACTCTTGCAGCAGGCTCAGTTTCCTGGTTTTGTAGAGGGGTTATGCAAGATGTAATCACCAGGGCTGCTGGGAGAAGGTACGTGGCAACTTGATTCTTTCTGCAATTCCTTGTGAGTCTAAAACTATTTAAAAATGAAATATTTTAAACCATCAAGGAGATTCCATCATAAAAATTGGGGGCCAGGTGATGTATTCTCATAGACTAACTCTACCTTATTTACTGGTGTTTCTCCAGCACATAGCACCGTGTGCAGTAAGTGGACCTAACAGGTAGCCGTGGGATGAAGGAATAACTTAGTGCAGTGTTGACCCTCGTCTGCCTCCGAAGGTGAGAAAAAGGAGCCCAGGCCTGGGTCCTCCTGGTTGGGTTACCCCTCCCCCACCTTCTGGCTGGCAGGTGCAGGAAGGCTCTGGTTTCCTGCAGCAAGGGAGGTAGATGAGTGACAGGGCCAGGGATTCCTGGAAGAGCCACAAGCAGGTGGGTGGGTGGTGGGCACCAGCCTGGCCCAGGCCTGGCAGGGAACAGGGTCTTCCCGGGTTCCATTTTGGCCATTTGGGTGCAGATGGCCTTGGGAAGAGGGAGTCCCTTCTTTTGGCACATGCTGTCTCCTCTCCATGAGCTAGGCTTGCCTGCAACTCTGAAGTTTACCGTCTCCTTGGGAACCTCTCAGGCCTGAGTTGAGTTCCAACTTCAGCTTCCTAGTTTTGTGATCTTGGAACAAGTCACCCCACGGAGCCTCAGTGTTTGCATCTGTAAATTGAGAACAGTATCCCCCTAGCTTGCTAGACTGTGTGCAGATATTGAGATCATCCAGGTCCAGGACTCAGTGGAGGGACAGGGGAGCTCAGTGAAGGCCTTCACCTTCTTCTCTGTAAAGAGCATCAGGTGCCAACAGCGAGAACCAGCCCCAACATTCTGGATGGTTTGTTCTTCCCTCCCATCCTCTCGGCTGACTCCTCCTTTGTATCCAGCTGCAAGTAAGTTAAAACCAACATCCAGGGCAATCTCTGAGGGAGGGGGAGGTCCGTGAAGGGCAGCCATCAAGGCAGGGGATGTGGCCAGGGTCCTGGCAAGGTTGGCCAGAGTGGATTCACTGGTAGCAAGGCAGGCTGCCTGCATTCAAATTCTAGTACTGCTTTTTATCAACTCCTGGACACTTTGTTTAAGGTCTTAGAATCTCAGTTTCCCCTTCTAAAATGGGGGGGAGTCTCCTCACAAGACTGTAAATATTACATATATATAATACACATACATATATATACACACGCCCATATACATATGTGAGATATTTATATATACATTTATTTATTTATATTTACACACACATACACACACACACATACATACACACTGGGGGGAAAGCCCTAGTATCATGCCGGGCACCTTGTGGGTGCTCAATACATGGTAGAGATAATTAGTATGGATCACAGTCATCATCTTCACCGTGGCTGTGTGCAGGAACACACAGAGAATGGTGATATAGGATTGCAGGTATTTTTAGCAGCTAGAACTGCCTCCTCCCCCACCCCACTGGCTGTCTCCAGGAATCACTGTCCTGGTTCTCACAGCTGAGCCAAGGCGGCTGCCCCTGTGTGTGGTCTCCTGGGTGCAGCAGTCCCCATGGGCAGTACCCTCTGGGGAAGATGCAGAGCAGCAATCTGGGTCACCTGCAGCCTCACCAGACACATTCCCTGGAAACTGGGCCCCAGCGTTCTGGGCCCAGTGGTTTTATTGAGCCAAGATAACATCCTCTGTGTCCTCAGATGCCCCGAGAGTCGGGTAGATGCCTGGCAGGGCAGGAGGGAGGATGAATGCGCCTGTGATCAGCCATCAGGTCGCCTCACCAGGCACAGTGAGGAGGGAGCCCAGTGTTCCCAGAGGGTGGCTCTGCTGTCTTTGCAGGGCCTGAGCTGACTTCCCCTCCATACAGTTTTGGGGTTTCACAGAAGACACAAGACTGGGGAGCTGGTAGAAGCCTCAGAAGGCATTTGGTTCACAGCCCATATTTGCTGATGAGGAAACTGAGACCCATTGCAGTTAGCCATGTCCCTGCACAGTCAGGGTCAAGGAGCCCCTGAAACCCTCCTCCTCCTGACTCCAACTCAGGGGTCCCATCTAGCCTCTAACCTGCTGCAGCAGAATCAGAGACAACCAGGCCAAGCCCTGGTGCTGACGTTATCTGCCTGAGGGAGTCAAGGCTGCAGAGGGCACCTCTCCATTCCTCCAATTAATCGTCTGTGAAATGGAATCAAACATCTGGGCACCATGTCATATGCCTGCAATCCCAGTAGCTGGGAGACTAAAGAAGGAGGATCACAAGTTCAAGGTCAAGCTGCACAACTTACCAAGACCCTGACTCTAAAATGAAATGGGCTGGGGTGTAGCTCAGTGTAGAGCACACCTAGGTTATGCAGCATTCAGGAAGGAAGGGAGGAAAGGGGAGGGGAGGGGAGGGGAGGGGAATCCTATTGTAAGCCTCACAGGATTGTTTGCAGGGTGCAATAAAAAATCATGTGGATAGGGTTTTTAGTTGACCCTAACTGCCTTCTGTGTGCCAGGTGCTAGTTAGATGTTCTGCATGGATTAGTTCATTCCATCCTCCCAATGGTCTCTTGAGGCTGGTGCTATTCACCCTCACTTCACAGAAAGGGAAATGGAAACAGGGGCTCATTGAGTAACTCAGCTAGATCAGGCGGCCTGGATCCTGGGTCAGTGCTTTCACTCCTCCTTAGTGCCATCGGGAGACCCCAGGGCCCCAGGGGATTAAAGCTGTTTATCCCAGGGCGTGTTGGGTTGTGCAATGTGCATTGGGTTATCAGTAAAATGATAATATTTACAGAGCAGGCATCCTGGAGGTAGGGCCAGGAACTAGATCCTCTCAACCAGGAGGCTCCCTAGAAGTGGTTTTCAGTGGGGGCTTTGAACATGAGGTTGGGGGACTTTGGTTATGATGCCAGAGGCCCACTGATAGCATATAAGGGATGGGGTCCCAGGTGGGAAATGTCCTGCAATGCTTAGGACACACCCAAAGAATTGTCCTGCCTGAAAGGCCAGTAACCACCCCCCAACACACACACACACACACACACACACACACACACACACACACACATTGAGAAATCTGTACATTAAGAAATATCCAGGGTGGCTGGGGTTGTAGCTCAGTGGTAGAGTACTTGCCTAGCATGTGTGAGGCACAGGATTCAATCCTCAGCATCACATAAAATAAAATAAATAAAAAATGAAGTCACTGTGTCTATCTACAAATAAAGAAAAATACTTTTTTTAAAAAAATGTCCAGGGATCCAGGCACTTTCTTGTGAGGATAGGCCCAAGGGCAAGCCTCTGACCTAACCAAGAATTTGGGGAGGAGGATCCAGGCACCTTCAGACTTAAGGAAAGAGTCAGTCTTCAGTCATGTAGGAAAAGGGTAGGATTCAATTCAATCAATATTTCCCAAACTTTGGCATGATTTTTTTTTGAGAGAGAGAGAGATAATTTTTTTAATATTTATTGTTTTTAGTTTTCGGCAGACACAACATCTTTATTGGTATGTGGTGCTGATAATCGAACCTAGCACCGCGCACATGCCAGGCGAACGCGCCACTGCTTGAGCCACATCCCAGCCCAAACTTTGGTATATTTATCATTTTAATATGTATATAGCATAATATGTAAATAATATTGAAAAATAATACCAGATCCATGATTAAGTGAATATAATTACTGTACTTAAGATGAATCTAAAGGAAGTACAGTCGTCCCTTGGTATCCACAGAGGATTGGTTCCAGGACCCTCATAGATACCCAAACACATGTATACTCAAGGCCATTATATAAATTGGAATAGTAAATGCATATAAGCTACATGTATCCTCCTGTCTACTCTGAATCGTCTGTAGATTAGTTAGAAAACCTAATACAGGGCTGGGGTTGTGGCTCAGAGATAGAGCACTCGCCTAGCATGCGTGAGACACTGAGTTCGATCCTCAGCACCCCACAAAAATAAAATCAAGGCATTGTGTCCACCTACAACTAAAAAATAAATGTTTTTTTTTAAACCTGAATACAATGTAAATAGTATATAAATAGTTGTTAGACTGTATTGTTTAGGGAATAGGGACAAGCAAAATAAAATAAAAGTTTACCTGTTCCATGTCAATGCATTTTCCCCCCACGGTTGAATTCTGGATGCAGAACCAAAGTGTATGAAGTGCTGACTATATTTGCTTTTTCAGTCAGTAGAAAACGTTATCTCACAGGGCCAGGGGTCTGGGTGTGATGTTATGATATACGTAATATATATGTTGGTCTTTATCCTGGCTCCTAAAACCCCTGCACTTCCCCAAGTAATAAGAGGGAAAGGGGAATCTTTTCTTATAAAAGTTGGATTTTTGTCCCCAGTTCCTCAAACAGCTCCAGACAGAGCAGTGGAGGTGTTATTCACCATAAGACCCTTTCAACCTCACTGTGTAAATGAGGTGACTCGTGAAGGGCCCTTGGAGAGCTGCAGGATAGGGGTTAGTTGCAGGGAAACCCACCCTGTGATTAGAGAATTGGAATTATCAGCATCACCCCTCAACTCTGGAGAGGGGACAGGGCCTGGCAGTTGAATCACTCAGTAAGGGCCAATGATGTAATCAATCATAGCTATGTAATGAAGCCTACATAAACCCCCAAAAGGACGGGAATTCAGAAAGCTTCTGAAGAGATCCAGGTGCTGAGCGGGTGGGCACCCTGAGAGGGCCTGAGAGCTCCCTCCGTACTCCTTTATAATAAACCAGTTCTTTTAGTTAAATGTTTCCCTGAGTTTTGAACACTGTCCTAGCAAATGATCAAACCTGAGCGTATCATGGGAACCCCATTTTCCCAGATAGTAGCTGTGGTTAATCGGGGCACCCAATGCTTATGACTGGCACCTGAGGTTGGACTGACTTGTGGGACAGCCCTCAACCTGGGAGACAGCGAGTACCTGGATTGGATTAAATGATAGGATACTCTGTTGTCATCTACAGAGATTTAGAGGATGGCTTTGTGTGGAAAACCCACATATTTGGTGTCAGAAGTATTGTGAGAAGGGAACAGAAGACATTTCAATTCTCTCTGTGGTTTTTTCTTTCCATTGGTGAGCAAAACTCAGGAAGGTTATTGGAAAATGACGGATAGCTGGGACGTTCCCATGTAGGCCTTGCATTCCTAAAATAGACCTCAAAAAGCCATGTTTGGGATGTGAGTGGTTTAAAAAAGAGAAAATCATCACCTGAGAGGGGTCAACAATGGGGCACAAAGAAGAAGGTGCCCTATTTTCCTCCTCCCTGTTGTGTGGCTCAGAACGGGTGGTCCTCTCACCCCTCTTAGCCTTGACCCACCTGGGCCTGGGTAGATAGAGCCCAGGTCAGTGCCTTATTGCTGGTTTTTGGCCCTTGGGCCTGTGCTATTTTGCAAATACACTGCTGCTGTAACAAAGTACCACCAACTGGGTGACTTAAATAACAGAAATTTATTGTCTCGCCATCTGGGAAGCCAGAATGTGAAAATCAATAAGTTGGCAAGGTTGGTGCATTCAGAGGTCTATGAGGGAGCATTTCTATGCCTCTCTCCAGGCTTCTGGTAGCCTCCGGTGTCTCTTGGCTTCTCCCGGGGTCTTCACAGGGTCTTCCTTTGTGTATGTCTGACTCTGGGGCCACACTTCCCCTTGTCCTAAGGATACCAGTCCCACTGAATTAGTGTCAAAATCAAGTGTGGCTTCATCTTAACTTGATCATCTGCAAAGACCCTATTTCATACTCACAGGTACTAGGAGTTGGGACTTCAACATCTTTTGGGGGATGCAATCCAACCCCTAGCAGACCCAATTCTGCAAGCAGGAAGAGGGTCCCACTGTCACATGCCTGCAACCCTGACTCAGCCTCAGCATTCTACCCACCGCTGTCGAAGTTTCTCTGCTGCCCCACCTTTGGTTCCAGAGAGAGCATGTCTTCCTCTAAGCTAAGACAGAAATACAGTCCCGAAGTACCTAGCATTCGGTGATTTCGCTTCTGGGGTGGCTTTACTCCAAGATATTCTCCAATCCCTGGAGTAATTAAAGTCCTCAAAGTTGCTCCCTTATCCTGACAACAGCAGCCCTTGCACTGACCCATCCCACAGAGTGTCATCTCCTCCAAGCCCTTGTGATAATCCCCTTCCCATCAACCAGGCACAGAAGTGCAAAAGGAGTTGTGTGACTACTGGAGGACAAAACTTGCAGGTGGCGGATTAGCCAGGAATCCTCTGACCCCAAATCTACTTTTATTCCAACTGGTCTGTTCCCAGCTCCCCTTGTGCTTTTTCTCTTGGAAATTAGTGAACAGGCAATTTATACGACCTTAATGCAAAATGGAGAGCTGTGTCTTGCCTAGCAGAAGAGTAGTAGTAATAATACCACGACTGATAATAAAGCCCAAATCCTGCTTACTAAAATGTGTGCCAGATACTTTCCAAATGAGTAGATAATGTCATTTCCCTATTTTCCTGATGAGAAAACGGAGGCTTCATTGTGACTTGCTCAAAGCCATACAATTAATAAGAGGCAGAGCTGGGACAGGCCTCAGAGTCTGAGCTCTCTCTATCAACCATGCTTCTCTGTCTCCCACGTAAGAGTGTCTGCTTGGCAGAGAGGCTTAAATGTATTTCACCATCATCCAATCTTCTGTTCTTACTATGCCACAGTGAATTTACTTGTCTGCGTGTGAGTCCTGCATACATGCCTATTTATCTTTGGATAGCATCTCAGAATGGAATTGCTGGGCCAAAGAGCATATGTGTGTGCTATGATTTGAACACGTTTCCTCTCCAAGACTCACAGTGCAATTTAATTGTCATGATACCAGTATTAAGGGGTAGGATCTGTAAGAGGTGATTGGGCCATGACAGCTTAATGCCATTATAAAAGGGTGACTTTGGCCCCTCTCAAAATAGTTTTCAAGGCACCTTAGAATCAGAATCACCAAAGCTACCAGTGTCTCGGTATTGGACTTTCCAGCCTCTAGAGCTCTGAGCCAATACATTTCCATTTATAAATTACTCATTTCATGGTATTCTGTTCTCACAGCAGGAAGATGTGACTGTGTTATGATTTTATTTTTAACCATGATTTTTTGCTTCTCTTATTAGTGAGTGGAAAAGAAACCAAGCTATAAACTAGCCTTGTCCGGCCAATTCCTATTCAATGTGACTTAACAAATGGCTCCTGGGAAGCCAAAGGAATGAGTGAGCCTTGAATACTATCCTCACAATCTGTTCCCTAAGGAACTATCTAGGCACCAGGAAGCTGGTACCTGGGCCACCTAAGCCTGTAAGCATCCAAGGTTCGTAGGACTTAAGTGTCAGCATCTGACCTGAGAAAGCCTCCTGGTTCTACCACATACTCTTTTGATCGTACAGTAAATGTTATCCATTATTGCTGTTTGAATATGTTCCCAAAATTCATGTGTTGGAAATTTAATCCCCAACACAACAGTGTTGAGAGGAAGGACCTGTGGGAGGGGATTAGATCTGAGAGCTCTGCCCTCGGGGATGGATTAGTACCATTATAAGGGAGTGGGTTAGTGATCAAGGGAGTGGGATCCTAATGAAAGGATGAGTTTGGTCCCTTCCTTCTCTCTGCTACTCATGCTCTTTTGCCCTTCCGCCCTTCTGCCATGAGATGAGGCAGCAAGGAAGCCCTTGCAAGAAGTGTCTCCTCAATCTTGGACATCCTAGCCTCCAGAACTGTAAGTCAAATAAACTTCTGTTCTTTATAAGTTACCCAGTCTCAAGTATTCTGTTATAGCAGCATAAGACAGAATAGGACGATTACCATCATCTGATACTCTGGCCCAGCCCCTGCCACATCCCAAAACACTACCTAGAATTTAGTATCAGCTGCCCCCTTTTTATTCCTACTGAGTCCTGAGATGTTGATTGTCTTGTAAGGTTACACTGCTAGATCATCTCTCTCTCTCTCTCTCTCTCTCTCTCTCTCTCTCTCTCTCTCTCTCTCTCTTTCTCTTTCTCTTTTCCTGGAGACTCCAGAAACCTGGATTTTTATGGGAAGTATTCTTATTTTTTAATTTAGCAACTAATTAGGAGGTTTTTAAAGCAACAGAAAAAAAAAATCTCACTATTGAGACCAAACAAAACCCATCTGCAGTTCAGATGTAGTCAGTGGGCTACCAGTTTGCCTTGGAGTCAGGCACACTTGGGTTTGTGTCCCAGCTCTGCCCCTTCCAAGATCTGTGACCATGACATGGTTGGGAAACTGAGTGTCCTCATGTGCAGAGGCACAGTGATAATTCCCACTTTGTGTGGTTGAATTTGATTGATTGGTGATTCATGTAGAGCACCTGGCATACTGCTGGCACTCCATAGGTGGTAATGTGTGATTGTTACTATTATGGCAATGACATTCAATGACATCAGGACTCTGGTAGGCAGAGATGTTTGAGGGAAACTGAGTATTTTGAGCTTGTTAAGTTTTAAGTGTTGAGAAGACACGCAGATGGAGATGTCCAGAGGCAGTTGGGCATGTGGGTGGGGACTGGAGATTTTCATATGGGGGAGGGATGTCTTCCATGAAGAGAGTCTTTTTACACAGAAGTGACACTTTTTTTTTCTTCCACTTTTTATATACCTTTGCAAGTTCTGAAAGTTCATGGGCTTCTGGCCACCACCTTCCATGGTGCATGCTTGCCATTGCTTCCTGAAAAGTAGTACAATTCCACGAACTGGTTGCTGTTCTGCTGGGAGATCATCCAGAAAGAAAAAGTCCAATAAAGGCTGGTTCTCGAGAAACTGGCATGTGAGACAGAAGAGACAGTGCAGGCTGCAGGCAATGGAACGAGGAGCTCATCTGGTGCTTTCACTGTTTCCTGAGATATCTTCCCCACCTTTGGGGCCTTGGGCTCACCTAGTGGAGGAACCACCCCTGAGCTAGGAAATATGGGCTCTTTGTGCTTCTGCTTTTTATTTTCTCTGTCTTTAGCTAAGTCACTTTTACCTCTGGATCTAAGGTCATCATGTGTAAAGCAAGGATGTTCGATTGTGCATTCATTGTCTGGACTGTCATAACAAAGGACGACAGACCAGGTGGCCTACACAAGGGAAATTTATTTTCTCACTGTTCTGGAAGCCACAAGTCTAAGACCAAACAGTCAGCAGCGTTGGTTTCTCCCGGGGCCTCTCACCTTGGCTTACAGGTGCTGTAAGCATCTCCCCTGTCTTCACATGGTTTTCCTTTGCAGTGTACCTGTGTACTAATCTTTTGTTATCTTTCTTTCTTTCTTTCTTTCTTTCTTTCTTTCTTTCTTTCTTTCTTTCTTTCTTTTTAACTTTCTTTTATTTATTTATTTATTTATTTTTATGTGGTGCTGAGGATCGACCCAGGGCCTTGCACATTCGAGGCAAGTGCTCTACCCCTGAGCCATAACCCCAGCAGGCACCCAGTAGGTCGCAGGCACAGAGCCTTAGACAGCAACCATATATACATATTGGTTACCTATTGCTGTGTCACCAATCACCCTCAAACTCTAAGTCCTAAAAAATGCACCTTTTATACCACAGTTTCTAGGATCAGGAACTCGAGAGCAACTTAGGTGGGTGTTTCTGATTCATGCTGTCTCATGAGGTTGCAGTCATCTGAAGGCTTGACTGGTACTTGTGCATCCACCTCTAAGGTGGCTCAAGGTGGTGCTGGCAGCTGGCAGGAGTCCTCAGTTCCTTATCTTCCAGGCCTCTGCACAGCCTGCCTGAGTATCTTCACAGCATGGTGGCTGACTTCCTTCAGAATGAGCAATGGGGAAAACCAGAGAGCAAGGAGGAAGTAGCATCTCTTATATTTAGCCTTGGGAGCCACTGTCATAGAACCCTATCAGGACACTGTGGAATGAATAGGATACAGCTGAGCCCTATTCATTGTAGAAGGATATCCACAAAGGCATGAGTATCAGTGATCACTGGGAGCATCTCAAGACTGGTACACTAGAAGTTCATAAGTTTTACCTTCTGATTAACTACTATCAATGGTCATTTAGATTGTTTCCAGCTTTTGCTCTTATAACAGTGAAAACCTTTGTACCTGCCCTAGGATAAATAATGAGAAGAGAAATTGCTGGGTTGTAGAATCTGTGTATCTAATTGCCAATTGTCCCTTAGAATAGTCACATTGATTTCACTGCCATCTACAGAGTAGGAATGTTCCCATTTCTCTTCAATATAACCAACTCTCCCTGTTGTCAGGCGTTTTAATTTTTGCCAATCTGAAAGATAAAGAAATGTTTCCATTATTCTTAATTGTGGTTTAAAACCGCATAAAAATTCCCAGTGTAGCCATCTTTAAAGTGACCAGTTCAGTGGTGTTAACTATATTCACATCGCTGTGGAACAGATCTCTAGAACTTCTTCCTCTTGCAAAACTGAAACCCACATTCATTCAACAGCTCTCCATTTGCCTTCTCCTCCAGCCCCTGGCTACTACAATCCTTTCTGTTGTACGAATTTGACTACTCAAGATACATAAAGATGTCTATATAGTACATATTTGTATTTTGCATCTGGCTTTTTTTCCTCTCAGCATAGTGACCTCTGTATACATCTAAATTGTGGTATGTGACAGGATTTCCTCCTTTCCGAGGTTGCATAATGTTTCATTGTATGTATATACCACATTTTCTTTCCTTATTTGTCTATAGGTGGAAATTTGGGTTCTTTCCATACCTCAGCCATTGTGGAAAATGATGCTATAAACACAGGTGTACAATTCTCTTTCAGTTCTTCCAAACGTATATACAGGGATGGGATTGCTAGATAACATGGCAGTTCTGTTATTAATTCTTGGATGAACCTCTATGCTGTTTTCAAGTGCACTTACCTTCTACATTACTACCGACAGGGGACAAAGGTTCCAATTTCTCCACATCCTCATCAACACTCGTCATTGTTGTGTTGACAGTACCACTCAACATTTAGATTTTATACCTTACCAAGCACCAGTGGGGTTGGGCATCTATACACAATCCCTCTTGAACAAAGGGAAACTATACTTCTGGAAAGTTAAATCACTTGTCCCAGAATACAGGGCTCATCAGTGAAAGAGCTAAGGTAGAAGTCAGGATCATGGCCCACAAAGCTACATGCATCAATATGTCACCCTGCCCTCAAATTCACAGTGATTCTTTAAGAAAAGTAAGGAGGGAGGAAAGAGCTGCTCCAGGCTTCTGAATTCCTGCCTTTTGCACTGCAGATGGGTAGAGCATCTGCCGAGCATTGTTGTTCTTGGACACGCAGGCTAAGTGGCCTTTGCCTCCACCTAGAAGGAAGCAGCGTCCAAGCTAATACCCCGGACGGGAAATGTGTGCCCAGAAGATTAGCTCCATTGTGTGGGGCTGGATGCTTTCCACCAGCTTTGTTTATGGGACAGATTGTTTTTGCAAAGTTATTTGCTCCGGTAAATCTCCAAGCTCTTGAGGCCCCCTTGCCGTGGAGAGGGTCAGATTTACGGGTAGCAGGGAGTGTGGGCAGGAAAGGTCTACAAAAGAACAGATCCCCTGGGAGACTTCTGGAGCTCCCTCCAAAAGCAAGATTGTGGCCCTATTTTATTTTATTTTTGAAACTGGATGTGCCGCACGGGGTGGTGAACTTCTCTTCCCTCTTGGTTGTGGGTGTCGATGTTCTTGTGTTACCGCCTCTATTCCACGTCAGCTCACCTCTGCACATTTCCATGTGTGTTGCTGGAGTTTCGAGACGTTTTCTTGGTTTTGTTTTCCCTGCTCTCTCTGCCAGAAATGTCATGCACCTAACAGCGCATCGATGTACCCATTTGTTCTGAATCAACTAGCAGATGGTTCCTGTAGTGCCCAAGGTGAACACTCCCCACTCAGAGGCCATCCGTGAGGCACTGCTCCTCCGGTGGTCTTGGTGCTGTGGTTCTGTGACGGAGAATGCATTGTGTCTGGCATGCAGCATGGGTGCCAGCTGCTAACATGTGCTGTCTCTTCATTGTTCTCTCTTCCTATCCACCCACCCAGCCAGACAGACAGACTGCCTCATCACAGGGAGTTTCATACTGTTCCCAAACCTCAAGAATTAGGCCAGGCTGTCTGGTAGAGAAGGATGCAGAAAGCAGGAAGAAACACCAGGCTTCTTACCTCCTCTGAGCCTCAGTGTTCTTACCTGCACAATGGCAGGATAATGCCACCCTGGCATATCGGTAGCTAAAGCACTTAGCACAGTGCCTGGTACCTGGAAAACACCCAATAAATGGTTCTTGTTGTTTTCTTGGTCCAGATCCTGTGCTAGGGATGCAGGAAGATTAAATGAGATGTAACCTTGTCTCTAAGAACAAGGTTAAGTGAAAACACATAATGAACCACCTAGTATATGGGGGGTGGGTAGAGAAGAACACAGAGTGGGATCTTAAACCTGATGAGGGTATCAGGGAGTTCTCCTGTAGAAGGTGACATTCAAACTGAGACTGAAAAATGACTGCAATACCACCAAAAGCACATCAGAGCCTCGCTTGACATCACTGATGTGCATGACTCCCATAGTACCTGACTTAATCATTCATTCATTCACTCAATCAACTAAGTATCCCTCTTCAGGACACATGGAACTTTCTAGAAGCTTCTGGATGTAAATTCCAAACCCTCCTTCTGCCTAATCATATTGTATGCTGGTTTTATTTTGACATTGTCCCCTATTCAGAATTTCACATAGGAAATGATGCCAACTCTTCTCTGTTTCTGACTTTTCCATGCCCTCTATCTGCAATCTTCTGCTAAGAGCTCTGCCTAGATGGACATCTAAAAACTGACCACTTCCCCACCTGTTTCTCTTTCTTGTTCCACACTCTGGGCTCCACTGGGCTGGAAAGGAGCTAGTCTTAGAAGCTGGCAGAAAGGTGACCCAAGGAAAGAAGCCAGGTGATCAGAGAACATATGGAGGCAGGTATCAGAAAATTTTAACCTGTTACCCTGCCCATCAAGGTTCCTGAGAGGACTAAATGGCATTGTGCATATATGTGCTATCTGTGCAAATAAGCATAGACCCAAAGAACAGATTGCTTGGAATCACATTCGACCTCCACCAGCAGGAAGTTGTATGACCTTTGACATTTCATTTAAACTCTAAACCTCAGTGTTCTCCACTGTAAAATGAGGATACCATTAACCCCCACCTCATTGACTCCTGAGGTGAAATAACGCCTCTGAGTCCCACTAGCACATGTGTTTGGATGCTAGTGACAAAGTTTGAGTGTCAGTTTTGGAGGGATGTGGTTCTTTGGTGCCACCCTGAATAAAAGTGAGTTTTTCTTCTAGTAAGGAAGAAGGAAGTAGATGCAGGTTAGGTTCCTAGCAAGTGGTCTCAGTAGAGTGCCTAATACAGAGTAAGTACTGGAACTATGAGTTAGTGGCAGTAATACTGATCATGAACTAAGTCACATGGAATCTGAAATTTTGGATTAGTGTCTACTTGGTGGCAAGGCTATTATAAAAGAAAGACTGTGGAGTCCGTGGGAATCCCCGTGGGAATCCCCTTACTGTGTCTCTGCCAGATCCCTGTCTACACCACACACAGTAGGTGCTTAATATTCTGTTGAGTGAATGAATACATATACCTCTTGGGTTCAAATGGGTTTCAGCCTCCCCCAGTACATGTTGAATCTCTGTTCCCGGTAACCTTCACTTGACCTCCAAGTGGCCTTCGCGTGCACTTATTGGCAGAGCTGGGTTCTACCCTTCCCACGGTGTACAACAGCAAAGTCGCATATTGAATTTCCTTTCCAGCACTTCCTGCCCTGGGCTTTATGCACCCTGTCCTTTTGTGTGCAATGTCTGTCCCTTCCCCACCTCCAGCAGGTGCTAATCCAGCAGCTCACAGTAAGCGGTGTGAATTTCTCCTCACTGTGCGGTCATGTTTCTTAATCAATAGCCTGACTTGTCAGCACCAAGTAAACACAGCTTTGATTTGAAGAGAAAGAGGGAGCCAAAGGACATGGCTGCAAAAGCAGGCAGAGAAAGAACCCTTTCTTCCCTACGTTAATTAGTCCATTAAGTCAACAAATACTCGCAATTCTTTGAGCAATGATTGTGTGCCAGGTGCTGCTCTAAGTGCTTTATGCAGATTAGCTCATTCAGTCCTCACAATATTTCAAGGTGCCGTGATGATTCTTATTTTATACATGAGGTGAATTAGAGAACAGAAAGGTCAGTAGCTGTGGAACTCTATCCTGAGTTAGCTCTGTGCCCAGGGGCCAAAGACGTAGCACTGAATTGGTAAGACAGGCCTTCCTCGTCCTGCCTAGAGGCGGGATATGGGCAAAAGTCAAACAACTGGGGGCAAGAAAGGATAGAGAGGCTGATTAATGGGTTCAGGCTAGCAGGGGGATTGGAACAGTCACTTCTAATGTTCTAGAACATGGTGGGGTAACTATGCTTGACCACATTCAATTGTATATTTCAAAATAGCCACTAGAGAGGATTTGTAATGCTCCCAACACAAAGAAATGATAAATGTTTGAGGTGATGGGTATGCCAATTGCCCTGGCCTGATCACCACGCAATGTATACTTGTATCAAAATGTCACACTAGACCCCATAAACATGGACAATTATGTGCCAATTAAAATTCATATACACATATTTATTAAATGCATATACACATATTAAAGAAAGCAACAAAATTCACAGTAATTTCAAATAGTATTTTAGTTAGGCATGCTTTTGGAGGCAAGTAAGTACCAGATAACCTGATTACCATGGCTCACACCCCAGGCCTTTGATTTTCTCCTGGAGCAGAAGATAGGAGGATGCTGGTACTGGCTATGTGGCTCTGACATTTGCATCCTCCCTGGGATCATGCAATGGCCAAACACCTCCCCTCCTGTCCTCATTCCTATAGTTCAGCAAAGAGGCAGAGATAGTGTCTGTATCAGGCAGAGCCAGCAGATTTCTGCATCTCTCATGGGCCAAATCTGGGTCAGATGGCTGGCCACCTCTGCCCAGCTGGCCACAAAGGAGAAGGGCAGTGACAATGGAGGTTGGGTCCACTGACCAACAGTGCCTGCTGCAGAAAGTACCATGGAAGAAATTTACATGGGCTAATGGGATACAGGGCTCCCGTACAGAAGGTGGTCAGGGGAAGTGACATTTGAATTTCGGTGACCGGGAGCTAGCCCTGCAAATACTTGGGACAGTTTTCCACACAGAGAACATCACAATGCAAAGACCCTTGTTTGGAAATGATCATGGGGAGATCTCAGGAGAGAGAGGCCCAGGGTAGTTGCAGCCCAAGACCAAAAGAGGTCAAACAAAATTAAGGCCAAAAGGGAGACAGGAGCTAGACGGTACAGGTCCCACAGGAGTTTGAAAGTTATTTGGTTCTAAGTGTAGTGGGAAGGGGGGAGCTTTCCATCAGAGGAACGGCATGATCTGATTCATGTTTAAAAAGAATTATTGGACCAGAAGAGCTGTTTTGAGAGATATGAGGCTTAATAAGGAGACCCAATTCCAGGTTATGGTACAGTTTTCCACAGCTCCTTCCTCTGGATTTATTTTTTCTGCCTCTTACACACCCCCAACCTCCTGCTTAATTCAGGGCAGCTCCTAAAGAACTGGACTGTGCCCTGCCCATCTGTCTCTCCAGGGCCTCGCCCAGGGTCAGACATGTGGCCAGCGCTTGGTCAACATGGCTTGAACTGAACTGGACAGAAGCGAGTACTTTTCTCCAAGATCCGTGAGCTGCTGACACTCCCCTCCGCTCACAGCTTTTGGCCAGATCAGTGGCTCTTGGCTGGGTGAGTTTGCCTCCAAGGGGATGTTTGGCAATATCACAGGCATATTTGGCTGTCATAACTAGAGAGAGAGTGGGGGGTGCTGCTGGCCTCTAGTAGGTAGAGGCCAGGGACGCTGCAGAACATCCTACAATGTAAAGGACACCCCATGACACAGGATTCTGTGGCCTCAAATGCTAATAGTGCTGAGGCTGGGAAAATGTGGCTGATTTACCTGCCTGCTTTGTTATTTCCCTAGTATTTTCCTTTAAATTAATTTACTTTTAAAATGAAATTTTAAAAGGTACCATACATTACTCCCCCAAGTAAGAAACTCATGTCACTTGGTATAAATATGGAAGGTAAATACTCAGAACACTAAAACCTGTGGCATTCTAGCTGGATATTGTGACCAGCTCAAGACTCCAAAACTGAAGTTTGCTTTCTCTTTGTTAAAAACAGACTGTGATCAAGGTCCTAAGGATTAAGAAAGACTGAAGAACTTTTCCAGGTTAAATGAAAGATACATGTAGTCTGATTCCTAGTTGATTGTGGATCAGAAAAAAAGAAATAAAATTATTGAAATGACTTCATTGGGACAACCAGCAGACTCTGAATATAGATTGTATATTGAATAATGACATGGTGTCCATATTACGCTTCCTGAAGTTGGTAACCATCTTGTGGTTATACAAAGGAATGTCCCTGGTCTTTGGAAATACATGAAATATTTAGAACTAAAGATCCTAATATTGGAAATTCAAATGCTTTTTTTTTTTTAAAAAAAACAGTGTATGTGTTAGTTATATGCATGTGCATAAACACATACCTATACACACAGAAAGACAGGCATGCGCACACAAGAGCTTACAAGGTAAATCAGGCAGAAATACAAGCCGTCGAATCTAGTATATAAAAGATTATTGTGCTGTTCTTGTAACTCTTCCGTAGCCTTGAATATTTCCAAAATAAAAATTAAACAAGCAAACAGAAACTCTCTTGAATTTACTTCTCATGGCACGAATCTCAAAAGTTTTTTTAGGGAACTGTAGTCAATGGTAGAGCACTTGCCTATCACGTGTGAGGCACTGGGTTCGATCCTCAGCACCACATAAAAATAAAGGCATTGTGTTGTGTCCATCTACACCTAAAAAATTAAATATTAAAAAAAATAAATTAAAAAAAAAGGTATTGTGTCCATCCACAACTAAAAAAAAAAGTTTTTTTAAAAAAAGGGTTTTTAGGAGCTCAGGAGGCCTTCAGATGTTAAATGGTTTCTAATGAATTGAATGCTTCATGTTTTATTCCCAAAATTATTAACAAAATTAAAATGTCTCCTAAATGGAAAAAAAAAATAGTATCTCCCCTGTCACTAGGTTTATGTAGATAAGACAGCCGAGTTATCTAAGAATCCAACCAGACTTGTTCTTTTTTCCTGGGGAAGGGAAGCAGGATGTGCTTTGGTTGTGACATCAAATATCTGCAGGGCCATCATTTTGCACATTCATGGGAGAATGGTATCCTGAGATTGTGATGCTCCTAGCAGGTGTTGACTGATAATAAAGAGACACTAGCAGTGAGAGAGAGGTGTTGCAGGTGGACTATGCCCAAGAGACTTTCTCATCAGAAAGACTGAAAGCAAACAGACAGGGCGCTGGTTTTCCTCACTGCAGTTCACTGGGTTCAGTTCACCCAGAGGCCTCTGCTGGCTCAGCAGCTGGCTGCCTCTCTTCACTCTCATCAAAGTGCTGCTGTGAGACTCAGTTTCCCCAGCCGCAAAATGGAGATAGCACAGCATAAGCTGACTTGGAGGAGGGTCTTCCTGCCCTTTGAAGTCTTTAGCTACTACTAACTTAAACTCCACCCCCACAGGCATTCCAAGTGCCTGGGGAAATTCCAATGCCTGTGCAAAGATGTCATCGAATTCCTAGGACCTTACATTCTTCTGACACCTTGGGCTCAATTTCCTCCTGTCTTGGCTAACGTCTTGTTGGTCCTCTGAGTCCTGTGGCTTTTTATGTGAATTCACTGTCACAAGAAATCAGTCCTTTGCTGGGATTTCCAACACATGCATGTGTGCGCGCGCACACACACACACACACACACACACACACACAAGACATACAGGCTCAGACCAACATACACACACAGATGCACTCTTATGGATGGACCCAAACACATAGAAATGAAGACACACAAATGCACACACACGGACATGGACTGCTTCACAGACACACAGAAACAGAAATGTAGACATACACACTTATAGACACTCACATACTCAGACATATGTACACACATACAAATTGATAGACACACAGAGACCCATGGACCCACACACCAGGCCTGTGTGTACAGCAGACTTTTCAAGGGTCTAAGGATCTGGAAGGAGTTTTCAATGCAAACAACTTACACATGAATGTTAGGAATCTTCCTAACATCTGTCTCCCTGAACATCTGTCCCCTTCCACCTTTTATATTCCCTGCCCCTCCCCAATATTCTCCTCCACTTTTTCCCTTCTCAGAACAATCCATTTCTTTTCAACTCCCTAATTTCAAAGTCTGCCCTGGACTTCCCTTAGCACCTCTCTCTTCTGATGACCTAGCTCTGCGGGAGAAACACCCTCTGATTTGGTCTCCTGCCCTCACATCAGATTTTGCAAGGGAAAAAGAGCAGCAGAGAGATTTATTTGCCCAATGATGATGAAGTATGTCACACACCCTCACACAGATCTAACCTAAAATACTGGCACAGAGCTCACCACTTGGTTACTACCATCATTAATCAACGGTTTTGTCTTGGTGCTATTGGAAGTTTCCTTCCTCCTCTACAAAACCATAGAATACTCCCATAGTCCCTTCACCCAGTTTCCTCTAATATTGACTCAAAAAAATTAAATAGACTGGGGAACAATGGTACATGCCTGTAATCCCAGCAACTCAGGAGGCTGAGGCAGGAGGATTGCAAGCTTAAGGCTAGCCTCAGCAAGTAAGCGAAGCCCTAAGCAATTTAACAAGTCCCTGTCTCAAAATAAGGAAAAATAATAATAAAAAGGGCTGGGATATCTCTCAGTGGCCAAGAACCCCTGGCTTCAATCCCCAATACAAATACATAAATAAATAATTATAAAGATCAAAACAAAGACATCAACCAGGGTACAAAACTATCAACTAACCTATAGACTTTATTTGAATTTCACCAATTTTCCTTTAAGGTCCTGTTTCTGTCTGGGATCTCGTGTTGCATTTAGTCATAATGACTCCTTAGTCTCCTCAAGTCTGTGGCAATGCCTCAGTCTCTCCTAGTCTTTTATGAACATGACCCTTTTGAAAGATGCTGGTCAGATGTTTTGCACAAGGTCTCTCCTCTTGGGTTTGGTGTTTACTTATGACTGGGCCGGGTTATGGGTTTTGTAGGGAGATGCCACAGAGATGAAAGGTCCTTATGGGATTATTTGGCGGGGAGGGGGATACATCGGCATGACTGGTTAGGAGCCATGTTAACTTCAATCATTTGATTAATGTGATGCCTCTTGGATTTCTTACTATAAACTTACTATTCCCCTCTTTGTGATTAATAAATATCTTGAGGGAGATACCTTGAGAATATCTTATTTTTCCCCGAATTTTTACTCATTTAGGGGATGTAGCTCAGTGGTAGAACACTGGCCTGGCATGGGTGAGGAGGCCCTGGGTTGAATTCCCAGTACTAGAGAAAAAAAAAAAACAAAACTTTGTTTTATTTCTCTCATCCTTTCTTCATTTATAAATTGTAATTCTCTTTAAGGAAACTCTTTCTCTATTCCTTCCTTTCTTCTTCTTCTTCTTCTTCTTCTTTTTTCTATTCATATGGGCTCATGGGTATCTATTTAATTGTATGATTTGTAATCCAATACTATCATTATTTAGTTGCTCAAACTGTTCCAAATTTGGCTGTTGGGAACTCTTTCAGATTGATTCCTGTATCCTTTCAATAAGCCCCTATCAAATCAACCAAGTTAAGCTGCATGCATTACAAATATGTCACAATGAATCCTCCTGATATATGTAATTATAATTTACCAATTTTTTAAAAAAAAATTTAAAGCCCCTATCTCTTATTAATCAGCTCCCTATTTTCTGACACCACAAGGTGTTCCAGGATTATTTTACATTTTCCCTGCTCCAGCTCTGGGAGCAACCATTTCTCCAAGAGCCCTGGTCTCTTTTATTGGAGAATGGTATTTAGAAGCCAGATCTGGGTGGAGATCTGTCCTGCTCATTGCTATGGAACAGGAGTTCTAAGTCCTCTTGGTGTTCAGAATCTGGAACTATGTTATGTCTATAAATACACGCATACACATACATGTCTATTTCTTCATTTTCCTTTAATCGAACTCTTTAGTTCATAAGGATACTACTGATTTCAATTCATCACCACCGTGTTCAGCCTAACGTCATCTTTTTTCTTTGCCTTTTTTTGTTTTGTTTTGTTTTTGGTACTGGGATTGAACTCAGGGGTGCTCTACCACTGAGCTACATCCCCAGCCCTTTTTATCTTATTTTGGGACAGGGTCTCACTGAGTTGTTGAGACTGGCCTCAAACTTTTGATCCTGCTGCCTCAGCCTCCTGAGTAGTTGGAATCACAGGCCTGCACCACCACACCCAGCTAATGTCCTCTTTCCTTACTTGAAACTGGGGAATTCGTCCTTCCTTTTCTTTTTTTAATTGAAAGGCTGTTGCTTAAATATTGCTAAATTGTGAAAAATGTTCCTTGATCGTGCCTCCCCAACTTTTTTCCTCCCCTAGAGATGGCTGACACGAGAACACAACATAGGTTGCTAGATGTTGCTGTTAGAAGCTACACAAAAGAGAAGCCAAGTGATTTCTCAGTCCCTCTTCATGCAAAAAGTACTAATCACACTCTTTATGCTTTATCGGCAGTGGGGTGCAGGAGGGTCAGCCCAGGCTGTGGAATGTAAGCTTATTGTTCCAGCCAAATGAGTCAGATGAGATGGGAATGAAAATTTATTTAAGCAGTTGTGTGTCAACATGGTTCTGGAGAAAAACAAAAAAAGGCTATTTCTCATTCCATCCCTCTGGGGAAGATTCCCACTCTGAGGCCCTCTCACTTTGGCCACTGGCTTCCCTGGAGGCCATTTGCCTCTTGGGCCACCTCTTTATCTCTTCATTGATTTCTGGTCTCTTCTCATTCCAACAATCCCAACATACCTGCTGCTTCTTTCCTTCCTACAAAGGGGGGTCTGCTTCCTTTTCCACAGACCCCCGGTGTTCATCTCGGTGTGGGGTCTCAGCAAACACCCCTCAATGCTTGGGTCTTCAGAATCTTTTCCATCAGAAAAGCCAAGCTTAACATTTTTTCTTTATTTTGTGGCTTGAGCTTTGGGTTCCCTCATAGGTGGCCTGTTCGGAGGACATTCAGGGTGTGGGGAAATGATCTGTTTTTTTTCTGTCCTTTTATAACAGCCCTGACTCGTTCAACAGGCCACCTCAACTGGAATGCCTCACCCAAACCCCGATTTTGCCTACTGTGCTCCAGATGTGTGAAAGATGAGGAGGGAAGGGGGACGAGGTTAGATCACTCTGAGAGCCTAGGGAGCATTATTATTCCCAACTGAAATCCCCATTCTTTGAGTTCCTTCTAGTAAGCAAGAAAATAAGCTTGTTTCAGGAATTATTCCTTTTACTTATCAATGATTCCAGAAGCCCACAGGCCTTTTTGACTGCCATCCTGACCCTCCCATAGGGAGAGGTGGGGGCCGCCTCCACAGTGGCCTGGGCTGACCATAAATGAATCGGGAACCACCCGTAGTGGGGAGAAGGTCAGTGAAAGTGGGAACCTAGGAGAACCTATGTTTTCTTAGCCATATCCTGAAAGCCTGAATGGAACTGTCTGGGAGCCACAGACTTCCTGAGGATGCACTGGGCAGCTTCCTGGGGTAGCAGGGTGATAATTCATGATTGGGACACCGAACCATCACAAGACTGTGAAGAACTCATTTTGAGGATTCTGAGAATACTATGCATTCTAGGAAGGAATGTTTAGCAAAGTCACTTAGACTTGGTGGGACGTGTGAGTGATAATATTAATGATGACATCTACCGGGGCATGCTGAGTGGGGATAATAGCAGTGTTGTAATAAGAAGATACTCAAAACCACCAAGGTGGTTGGGATTTTAGTTCATGTCTCCCTTATGAACCAGGCAAGGCACTTAAGTTTACATCTTAATGAATTCTCACAACCGTGAGGCGGGTACTCCCATTAGTCCATTTTACATATGAGAAACTGAGATTCACAGAGGTGGAGAATTGTACAGCAGTCGCAAAACTACAAGACAACAAAGGCCTTTCATAAATATTTCACTGTGTGGGCTTGTTGGAAGGATCTGTCTTGTGGGCTGTAGGGATTTGACTTAGCTGAGTTAAGTATTCATGAGGCCATGGCTGGTGTTTTAGCACAGTGTCCCCAATGCTAGTCACATGACTCAGAGAAAGGAAACTGAGACCCAACTGGACGTGGCTGCAATCTAATGATGGAGGTGCTCAGTCAGCCAGGAAAGGAATGTGCTGTGGGGGGCAGTCATAGAACCAAGGATGGGGCCACCCAACCAAATATTCAATGACCTGGCTGGGGTTCAGAAACAAGGTGGTGAGGATGGAGGGAAGGCAAGCCAGACAGACACGGGAGCAGGAGCCAAAGCACTGCAGTGTGCAGTAAGTAGCGTGGTGTGGGCCCGCAGTGACGGGCAGTTTGATGTGGCCAGAAGATAGAGTTCAAGGTAAAGGGGGAGACAAGAGAGAAAACTGGAAGAGAAGCAGGGGCCTTTGGTGAACCAGCCAAGGCCTTGGGCTCTAGATAGATAAAAGGCTGGATCTGGAATCCAATTCAGCCAGATGCTAGCTAGCTATTTTGACCCTGGGCCACATCTTTAGAGCTTTTCTAAGCTTTGGTTTTCTTAACTGGAAATCATAGTGACAGATAAGAGTCTTCATGTTAAGCTGACAGCTTGGGTACCTGGTCGGGGGTCACAGAGTTGATGAATGGATTTGCCAAGAAGCATATCTACTTTCTGTTACATGTAAAGCTTCATCGTTCATAAAGCGCTTATTATATATTCTTGCTTACTTTTGCATATTTCAGATCATTTACCCTGTTAGTAGTGTAATTTTTCTGGCTCTGAGTTTGTTCTCCCAGTCTAGGTAGCCCTCAAGGGTAGACACCGTATTTTAATCTACCATCACAAGATGTAGCCATGCAGGAATCTCAGGCTTGCTTAGAGCATCAGAATCGCTTGGGAGTACCAGATAGCTGCAGAGATCTGTTCCCCCTCCCAGATATATTAAACTAGGACCTTCAGGACTGTGGCTTGAGCTTTTGCTCTTGTCCAGCTGGGCAGAAAAATGTTTGAATCAATGAGAAAACAATCATCCTGTATGTACAGTTGTCCCTTGGTATCCTTGAGGGACTGGTTCCAGGATCTATCCTGGACTCCAAAATCCATGGATGTTCAACTCTTTATACAAAGTGGCATAATATTAGTATAACCTATACATATTTTTTGTATATTTTTAATAATCTCTCTCTAAATTACTTATAAATATAGTACAATGTAAATTCTATGAAAATAGTTGTTATGGGGACTGAGGTTGTGGCTCAGTGGTAGAGCGGTTGCCTAGTATGTGTGAGGCACTCAATTTGATTCTCAGCACCTCATATAAATAAATAATAAAATAAAGGTCCATGACAACGACAAAATAAAAAGAAAAAAAAAAGAAAATAGTTGTTATACTATATTGTTTAGGGAATAATGACAAGAAGAAATGTCTATACATGTTCAGTATACATGCAGTTTTTAAAATATTTTTAGATATAGATGGACACAACACCCTTATTTTGTTTGCTTTATTTTATTTTATTTTTTTAATGTGGTGCTGAGGATCAAATCCTCACATATGCTAGGAAAGTGCTTCACCACTGAGCCACCACCTCATCCCATAAATGCAGTTTTTTAAAAAATCTTTTTGTTTTTATTTTTGTAGTTGTAGATGGACAGCATGCCTTTATTTTATTTGTTTATTTTTATGCAGGGTAAGGATCAAACCCAGTGTCTCACACATGCTAGGCAAGCACTCTGCCACTGAGCTGTAGCCCCAGCCCTTGATGCAGTTTTTTTTTTTTTTTAAAAAGAAGTTTTTGATCCTTAGCTGGTTGAACCTATGGATATGGAAGACCAGTTGAATCAGTCGGGATAGGCTACAGCTTGCTATGACAGTCATTAACCCCTAAATCTCAATGGTTTAAAACCAAAAAGGTCTGTTTTGCTCACATTATGTGACCATGATAGATTGGTTGAAGGCTCTGCTCAATGGAGAAAACCCCCATCATGGGCATTATTGTTTGTCCTATCAGAGAGATGGATCTCAGGCTCGTCTCTCACTAGCATTAAATGCTCCGCCCAGAAATGGCACAAATTCCTTCCATGCACCCTCTTTGGTCAGGACTAGTCACGTGACAAGGAAGTGCAATCCTGCAGGTGCCCAGAAGGTGGAGAGCCAGAAGTCATTGGTGAGCAGTGCAAATGACTACCAGACTCTACAAAGTTGGCATCATGAACTTCATTTCACAGCAACACTTACAAGGTGTGTTCAAGGCCAGATAGCAAATATGGAGTGGGATTTGAGATTTTTTGTTTGTTTGTTTGGCTCAGGGCCCTATTTTTCTTTCTTTCTTTCTTTCTTTCTTTCTTTCTTTCTTTCTTTCTTTCTTTCTTTCTTTCTTTCTTTCTCTTTAACTTAATGAGGCTAGATGATACATGGCATTAAACTTGGTGGTTAAAAGCCTGGAATCTGGATGGTGTCCAGACCTTCAGCTCTGCCACTTACCAGATGTGTGAGCTGGGCGAATAAAAGACCACTTATACCCATCAAAGAGATAATCAGAGGATGCGAGAGGCCAAGGAAGGAGGTGCTTTCTCAAATGGAGTCCTTAGAACCAGACAGGGCTTACCTGAGTAGGACTGATGGGGAGAAGGCTACCTTAGGAGGTTGCACAGGAATTGGGGTGGCTCCAGGTGGCAGGGAGGATGCATGTTTATCCCCCATAATTGCTGCCTTCCTGCCTGTCCCAGTGTGAATGTTTGGGCTGTAAGGAACAGAGAAGCCAAGTGGAGTTGGTTTAACCACATGCATTAGCTCAGGAAAGGGGATGTCCAGGGCCTTGTGGGTCTGAAGCTAGTCCAGCAACATAGTGATGTCATCCAGGGCCCAGAATCTTTTAGCTTCTCTGCTCTGTTCTCCACCATGCAAGCC
Source organism: Spermophilus citellus (assembly GCF_964194105.1). Classification (NCBI taxonomy): domain Eukaryota; kingdom Metazoa; phylum Chordata; class Mammalia; order Rodentia; family Sciuridae; genus Spermophilus; species Spermophilus citellus. Next base: position 10,663,691 of record NC_138187.1, read on the forward strand.
TGTCTTAAGGCCAGCTCCCATGAAAAAGCCACTGATAACAACTGAGGTTCCGTGTAAGTTAGGAGAGGATGCTGGCTTCCTGCAGTGTTTCTCTCCCCCACCCCCTCTCCATTTTGCAGTATGGGGACTGAACCAGGACCTTGCATGTGCGCGCTACCACTTAGCTACATCTCCAGCCCTTTTAAAATACATTTATATTGAGATATGGTCTCACTAAGTTGCATAGGCTAGATTTAAACTTACCATCCTCCCACCCCAGCCTTCCAAGTAGCTGGGAATACAGGCATGTGCCACCACATCTGCCCGGGGCTCTCTCTTAAAGCAGATAAAGTTTCTCTTACCGCTGTCTCTAGCAAGCTTCCCCCAAATATCCTGGGTTCTAATGGGCTTTGGTTTATGAGAGGTCAGTGTTCTTGGGTAGAAATACTAGCTGCTTTAAGTAGAAAGGGTAGTGCACTAGAGGATGTCAGGCATCCCACAGAATCATTGGTAGGGCTGGAGGAAAAGAACTTGAGGCTAAGCTTCTAGGAAAAATGCCCCAAACCACACTGCAAGCTTGGCCAGATGAACTAACCACCGCTCCTCCCTTGCTTCCCTGGAGCGCCAGGTGCCAGGAGCCTGCCCTTGCTTCAACCGCTGCTGCTGCCAGCCCAGTGCTGCTTCTCCTTCAGGACCTCCACCCTGCATACCCGAAGCTGGCTGCCTCTGCTACCAACGCTTATTATTTCTTGCTGATCTATGCCGTCCTTGTCACTAGAATGCGGTCCTCTCTCCCCCATGCCTCGTTGGCTCCTATGCATCCTCCAGAACTCATTCCAATCAGAGTTCTTTCCTACTCTTTCATGCAGCCATTGATGGGGGGATCATCATCTCTTTTTTTTTTCATCCTATTTATCACATTGTATTTCAACAGCTTTTGGTTCAATTATTTCACTACTACCTCTCTCCCTCTAGGTCGTATATGTGATGAGACCATGAACTCTGATTGCCTCGTTTGTAGCCACTAACACAGTAACTAGCACTTAAGTGCTTAATATGTTTTTATTGAATGAATGAGCATTAAGCAAACCCCATTAGAGGCATTTATAAAACCTCTCTTGGATCAAAGATGTGTTAATACCTTATACCTTTAAACTACACCACACCAGTATACCTTGAACCCTTAGGGGTTTGCAGATTACAATTACCCCAGTTTTTTGTCAGACCATAATATCCCTGTGCATCTTTTGTCAGACCATAATATCCCTGTGCCCACTTCTTCCCTATGAAGATCTGTCCCACAGAAAAATTCTGCCATTGACAAGAGCATGTGGCAGACTTTGGGTCAGGATAGAAACCTGAATCTGGAGTACCAATGCCAGAGGGTGGTGGCAGGATTGTTCCTATACAAACCTTCCCTCTAATCATGATGTCACTGTGGTATTCCTCCCCAACCTTGCCAAAATTCTCTTATGAACTTTCATTTTAGGGTTTCTTTCTTTCTTTCTTTCTTTCTTTCTTTCTTTCTTTCTTTCTTTCTTTCTTTCTTTCTTTCTTTCTTTCTTTCTTTTTCCTTTGGAGTGACTTCCAGAGTAAGGTCTTTAAAAATATTTGGGTGGGTTTTCCTATATAAGGGGAGCTCTTTATAAAACCCTCTCCCGGGAAACTGGGAAGAAAGAGCCGTGGAGAAGTTGTTTCCTTCCATGATTAGGAGGAACTGCTAGAGTCACTTGGTTCATTTATCCTTATTTTCAGTGCACTAGACACTACTTTCATCCCCACATCTGAGCACATCCTCCAACATGATTTGGAGTTTATATTGGAAGATAAGGAGTAAGTAAAATATCACAGAAACTCACCCATGGTCATAATAGCTATAATTTACTGAGTGCCTAACAGCTGTAATTTACTGAGCATATACTTTGCATATATTAACTCAGTTAATCTTCCCAACTATCTATTCATATTCTTATTTTAGATGAGAATCTAAAGCACCATCTGAAGCAAAAGCTACCTTATGGAGAACATATAGTAAGTAGCTCAGACTGGAGTTTTGACTTGAGATGATTTTTAGGCATTCCATTTCATAAAACTCTACGCTTTCGTGGTAGAGAAGAACCTGTTGGTCACTGAGGTCAAGGTTTGTAGGTTTGGAGCTGGACTGACTCAGATTTATTCCAATTCTGCCTCTAAATCACTGTGTGCCCTTAGGCCAGCCCTCTCACCTTTTAGCTCTTTAGTTTCCTCATCTGTAAAATGGGGAAATGATAACTTCCATACATGATGGTTCATTTTAGGTTATCAACTTGACTGGACTACCCAGATAGCTGGTAACACATTATTTCTGGACATGTCTGTGAGGGTGTTTCTAAAAAGACTGCAGTTTGTATCAGTGGCCTTCACCTCAATTGGTTAAAGACCTAGATAAAACAGAAAGGCAGAGGAAAGGTGAATTTGTTCTCACTTCTAGAGCCAGGACACTGATCTTCTTCTACCCTTCAACATCAGAACTCCAGATCTCTGATCTTCAGACCTTGGGACTTGCACCTGCAGCCTCCCCAGTTTCTCATGCCTTCATTCTTGAAATGAGAGTTACATTATTAGCTCCCCTGTTTCTCAGATCTTTGTACTGGGACTGAGCTATGTCACAGACATCCCTGGTTCTCCGGCTTGCAGGCAGAATATTACGGGATTTCACAGCTTCCATAATAAAATCTTTCTTACATATCTATATCTATATCCTATTGGTTCTGTTTCTCTGGGGAACACTAACTGATACAGGACTGTCAGGCTAAATGAGTCAGTGAGTGGACAGCACTTGGAGCTTGCTAGACACCTTGTAGCTAGCTGCCCCTTTGATGTGATTTCACCTCCTTACTCACTCCTTCAGCTGGTGGATTGGGTTGTGTTGATATGTAGAAGGGGACCCATGTGCTCTGGCTCATATAGCAGAATTATTTCCTGGAGAGTGAACAATCTTGGAGGGTGAGTGGACCTGCATTTGCTAACAGATATAACTATCAGATAAGCTGCCTAGCCCAGGAAGACCCCAACAAAGGGGTAAACTGAACCTTCAAGGCTCATGATTTTACAGAAGCTGATCCAGAAGAAGTAGCCTACACTGTCCTGTGGAACAGAATCCAACACAGACTCAGGTTCAAATTCTGACTAAATATGAACACTTACGCTAGTTTCTTCATCTCCAGGACTGGAAGAATATATACCTTTAATAAATGTTAGCTCCTCTTCTTTAGAAACAATTATGAAGATTTCCTCTGGGAAGAAGTTCCACGTGTCTTCTCCCTAAAGTCATGTATATTCTATGTCCTGTAGGCCATTCCATCGTACTTTGTATCAGCAAAATGTCACCCAAGGAGACTACAGAATTCAATATAGTCTCATCGTTTTCTGGGTCCTGCCCAAGAAATGGCACAGGGAGGCCTTAGGAAATTCGTGCAATGAAGCTGAAACATTTTTATTGATAACAATTATTATTGAGACCAGGGGTATTGTAGCAAATGACCTCCTAAGCGTGTCTCTTTTCACCTTGGTGAACATTGGGGGCCAGGGATGGGTGGGGAGTGAAGACTGGGGTTAAGAGGCAGCACCCTTGGCGCAAGCAGGGACAGGGCCTGGGGGTTGTCATGGAGGGCGCTGGTTTGGGCACCGGATTCCAACGTGGGCTCTTGCCACTTCCTAGCTATGTGACTTGGAGCCCATTGCTTAACCTTGCCATGCCTCCAATTTTTCCTCTGTGAAATGGGGAGGATGGTAATACCCACTTCTTAGGGCAGTTGAAAGGACCCAAGGGGAGTCCTTAAAGTTCTCGGCTGCTACCATTACAACTTTCACTGTGATCCAAGCCCGGGCTGGGGCTCCCGGGTCCAGGGCCCGAGCAGGCGCATGCGCACAAGACCCGGCCGGCCAGCCAGGTGAGACAGAGGCGCCCGCCTCGCACCTGGGTTTTAATCCTTAAGGGTCACGGGGGGGTGGGCGGAGATTCAGGGGCGGGGATACAAATAGAAGGTCGCGAGAACGGCTAGTCTGGAACCCCGAGCGCGGTGGGCGGTGTAAAAGGGAGCGCGCCGAGCTGGTTCCAGATCGGGGTCCGCGCGCGCCGCGGTGAGGGGGGGGGGTGCGGAGAGGAGAGAACTCTCGCGAGATCTCACAGCGGCGGCGGTAGCGGCGGCGGCGGCGGCCCGAGAGGTGAGCGGCGGGCGGCGGCGGCGGCCGTTGGGGGCTGAGGAGGGTGAGAGCGGCGGAGACCAAGGCCCGGGCGAGGGGAGCGGGGCGGGCGGGTGGCCCGCGTCTTCGGAGGCAGCCCAGCACGCCCCGCGGCTGCAGTGGCGCCGCCCGCTCCGCGCCGTCCCGGGACCCGCGCGGGGCGGGGCGGCTGGGGCCGCGGGCCGCCGGGCCAGTCCCCCTGGCCAGTCAGTCCTCGCGCTCGGGTGCGACCCTGGGACCCGCCTCAGTTTCTCAGGGCGGCGGGGTTGGCGCTGCTGGCCATCGCAGCTCCACTTTGCTGTGTGCCAGGCACTTAACTTGTGCGCTTCCACGCTCAGGCTGCACAGAGAGGTGCAGCGCCCTGCCCAAAGTCACACTGCTGGGACGTGGTGGCATGGGGCTTCTAACACCCGCGCGGGCCTGCGCCCCTTCCTTGCCTCGGGTTCTTCTTCTCCCAGCGGTGCTCGCAGCTGGTTCCCTGGGGTCCTGGTGGGGCTGCCGAGGGTGTGTCTGGGACCCACTCTGAAGTTGGATGCAGCATGGTATGTGGGTTGGTTGGGACAGGCTTTTTCCACGCCTTTTGTCCGATTCCCGGAAGGTCTTCCACCCCTAAACTATCGTTTGGCCCTGGGTGTGAGAGGGCAGAGGTGGGCTTAGAGTGACCTGTATATGCCAGGGGTGGGGTCACTTGCCCAAGGAAAGTGGAATACTGGAGCCCGAGGCATGCCTCAGGCAAAGGAAAGTTTGATTCCCACTGAAGCATGTGACTCCAGTCTGGAACAGTTGGTTGTCAACCCCAGAACCAAGGCCCCTCTCCTTGGTGTTGAACGTTTGTGGAGCCCACTTCGCTACTGAGCAGTGAGGTTCCTAAATAACAGAACCTACCTACACACACATAAGTGAAAGTGGGTGTGATACTTTCATTTACATGTACAAGAGAAATAAAGGGAGGACAATATATGACATGCGTTGCTTATAATCACTTAGAACTTTGAGCTGTGGTGGAAGACAGCATGCGTTCCAGTGCTTGCACCTGCTGCTAATGAAGAAGTTTGAGTTGGTTAAAAAAAGAAGTATTAGGATCTAGTTCAAACAAGAAGATCAAAGAGGGAGATGAAGATGGAAAGGAGGGAGAAAACACTTAGTGTTGGGACAACCTTATTTATGCTAATAAAAAAGAAGAGGCTAGATTGAACTAGGGATGACATGCCAAGGTCAATTACAGGCTGCCTCAGTCTACCCACAGGTCTTACTGTGACCTTTCCATGGATCCCTTCTTTTCCCACCATGTCGGAGCACATGCTTTGTGTCTTGAGCTTTGAGTTCCTGCTACTTGAATTCCTTCAGTTGCTAGTAATAACAAGTAAAATGTTAACAAGATTGAAATTTTTGGATTCATTAGGGTGAGATGTATGTGCCATCTCATACAGTTAGCATATTTACTAGTCTATACTCATTATAATTTAAATTTATGTTAATGTGTAGTGTGAATAAATGAGCATTAATTTTCAGACCGTTTCCTTATTCTCCTGAAGCATCCCTTACTACTTTGTTTTACATAATTAGAGGCAAGGGGTGGGGGTGTGGTTTCCTATAAAAACTTTTAAATATTGTGTGTTAAAGTAATGCTCATTTAAAGTGGGCTTGATTAAGCCATTTTAAGATCAAAATTCTTGTGATCAGGATAAATCTTGATGATACAGATCCATCCCACCCAAGTATTGTGTGAGGCCTAGATCCTGGCCCCCAAACACTAAATGCCTAGGGTGTCCCCCAATCTCTCTGATAACTAAAAATTTTCCTTGAGGACAGTTCTGCCTCTTGGAGAATACTATTAAGAACAGTATGCATTGTCTACTCAATTTTAACAGGAAAGGGGTGACAAACAACTTTTTTATGGGAAAATTATTCTTAAGTGTCTGACATATTAAAAAAAAACATGGTCTTGGTACTTGTCAATTATTCTAGAATCTTGGGAGGTAAGGTTAATTTCTGTCAGAAAATTTTGTCTGTGTTTAATGGGAATTCATGCTGCTAATGTCAACATTAGAAATGTTGACAACTGGGCTGGGGATGTGGCTCAAGCGGTAGCGCGCTCGCCTGGCATGCGTGCGGCCCGGGTTCGATCCTCAGCACCACATAGCAACAAAGATGTTGTGTCCGCCGAGAACTAAAAAATAAATATTAAAAAAAAATGTTGACAACTAAACACTAGAATCATTTTAGCAGTTTGATGTGAGAACAGAGTTGGGAAGTGACAGCAGTGTGTGCGATAGCAGGTCTGAGTTGAGTAGAATATACATTCGTGTCATCACTTTGGAGGTTGGGTTACTTACTAGGGACTGAACCCAGAGGTGCTCTACCACTGAGCTCCAACCCTTTTCCCCCTTCTTGAAACGGGATCTTCTGAAGCTGTTGAAGCAGTCTCAAACTTGGGATCCTCCTGCATCACCCTCCCAAATTGTTGGGATTACAAGCAAGCAGCATCATGCCCAGCTGTAATCACTTTTAAAATAACCTTTTCTAATTACTTATTAGCAAATTTGGAAAATATAGACAGATATACATATACCAGTCCTCATGGTATGACTCATTACAAATTATCTTTTCATTTGGAACACTGCTAATTATGATAGAGAAAAATTAAAATAAAGTTTAGCTCCAACTAGCTACGGTGTAACAAAAATTTCTCCAACTTGTGTAACTCTATAAAGGATGTTTATTTTATTTTTTAAAAAAATTTTGTAAGGTGTTTGTTGCTTATTACTATTGAAAGGTGCTGTGAAAACAAACATGCAAGTAAAGACTTCTCAGAGGATATATTTTCAGTTGTCTAGTGATATATTGAATCTTTTTGACCTGAGAAGTCAGTCAAACTGAAAATAATTAATTTTTATTATTTTGAGCAAGTAAAATGTTCCAGAGTAAAAGAGGTCAATACTGTTAAAAAAAATACTGTTAAGAATCATTACTTTTTTTTTCATATTCACGTGTTCCTAAGTAAACTAAATAAATAATGAATTACCAAGATGTTGAAAATGTTCCAGTTTCTAAGCATAGAGGATATGTTGTCAAACAGACAAAACATGCATGCCTTTATGGAGTTTTACGTTTGAGAGACATAAGAGTTAACTAGAATGAAAACAAATAATTTACCATACAATTCTGTGGTTTATAATTAAGGCATTTCATTGATTTTTTTTTACGATGCACATCTGAGATGGATGGAATCTTAAAATTGGCATGTTGTAACCACATGGCAATTTTTCTTCTGAGTGGTACATAGAATAAGAATGTTCTAAGTGTCTTAAAGGTGATGGCATCTCAGAGGCAGTGAAACAGGAAATATGTAAAAATGTCAGCACATTATTTATTTTAGCACCAAAAACTATTCAAAGGTGATTTATAGAAATGTGTATCTTCTTTTTGCAAGTCACCTTTGAATAGTTTTTGGAGCTAAAAACTATCTTTTTGTGGGGGTCAGGGGTGGGGTGGGGTGGTGAGTACCAGGGATTGAACTCGGGGCACTCGGCCACTGAGCCACATCCCCAGCCCTAGTTTGTATTTTATTTAGAGACAGGGTCTCACCGGGTTGCTTAGTGCCTCATTGTTGCTGGCTTTGAATTTGAGATCCTCTTGTCTCAGCCTCCAGAGCTGCTGGGATTACAGGCGTGTGCCACCATGTTTGACTTCTGAATCCTTCTGTCTAAACTAGAATTCTTTATTCAGAAGATTTCTATAGAGATCTTTTTCCTCATGTAAAACAAATGGAAGATCAGTGTTCATAAACATGAGCACCATTTTTTTGAATAGGGTTTGAGGGAAACAAACTTCTTGGTATTTTTTCATGGAGAGCACATGGTGGGCAGTTAATGCATTTGAGGTTAAGTTCAGACAACACGAGCAGAATTTATGAAATATGTATTATTTTTGTTTCTTTGTCCTATTTCTGAAAGTTTGTAGGTCCACTTATACTTTTTTCTAAGTGAGACATCCTTAAGTTGAATTTCAATGATTCATAGTTGTTATTGTTTTTTTTAAGAATGTATTTGAAAACATTTATTCTCTGTGTACACAGTTTATGTGGGAAACTAGCTCCATGATATCTCTTGGCTAGGAAGCCTGTGTAAGGACTTTTTCTGTCTGATACTGAGGGCAGGTTTCTTAGCAAACTCAACTATATGAAGGTTACGTACCTTTTTCCCCCAGGAGGACTTCAGCTTTGCTTATCCAAGTGTGGTCCTAGGCCAGCAGCATATTTGAAGCATCCTGGAACTTGTTTGAAATGCAGACTGGTAGTGTATGTGAACTGTGGGAAGCACCAGACAAGATATGTGACTCAGACTTGAGGGTATTACCAGGATTGCTGGACTAGCACAAAGTTTCTGATTCAGTAGTCTGGGTGGGAGCCTGAGAATTTTAATTTTAACAAGTTATCATATGATGCTGATGCTGCTGGTACAGGGACCATACTTGGAGAACCATTATCCTACAGTGTCCTCATTGTACGTTACTCTCCTCTTTCCTAATTTCTTACTCATTCAAATAGCTTCTTAAAAATTGATTATCATATCCTTTAACTTGATTGAAGGGGGAAAAAGCATATTTTTTGCGATGACCACACCAAGATTGCTTTTCAGCATCTAATTTCAGAGCAAAAAATCTCTTTAAAGCTTGGTTTTAAGTTTTATTTATAGGTGTCTCTTTCTTTTCTTCCTGTAAGTATTCTTTTAATGTTTAAAAATTATTTTAATATACATAACATGTTCTTATGGTTCGAAAGTTAAAATGACACAGGCATGCTTGGGAAAATCTGATTTCCAACTGCTTTGGCTCCCCCTTCACTCCCCTTTCTTAGATAACCCCCTTTAATATTAATTTCCTATAGATGTCCATTGTTTCCTTTTATAGTAGGAGAAATGCCAGTGTACTATATTCTTTTTTTTTTTTTTAAAGAGAGAGGGGGGGGAGAGAGAGAGAGAGAGAGAGAGAGAGAGAGAGAATTTTAATATTTATTTATTTTTTCTTAGTTCTCCGCGGGCACAACATCTTTGTTTGTATGTGGTGCTGAGGATCGAACCCGGGCCGCACGCACGCCAGGCGAGCACGCTACCACTTGAGCCACATCCCCAGCCCCATTCTTTTTATATAAAATGGAGCATATTATGTCACCAATTCTGTCCCATGGCTTTTTCTTTATATGCTCTTGAGATCTTTTCCTATTAGTATTTATTTAGAAACAATATAATATTTGTTTATAGAAAACACTTTTTAAAAAACAGCTATATTAAAACAGTGTCTATTAAGTGCCTTGTTTACTTAACCAGCCCCCCTGGTGGGTATTTGGGTTGTCTCTAGGTTTATCACTGATCATTTTATACATGTGCAGGTACATCTGTGGGATACATTCCTAGAAGTGGGATCACTGCGCCAGTGGGCAGTGCATTTATAATTTTTAAAATACTTCCCTTAAGTGTTGCACTGTTTTGAACTCCCACAAGTACAGTTGCTTCTCCTTATCCATGGAGGATTGGTTTGAGGATCCCTTTGTGGATACTGAAATTCAAGGATGCTTGAGTTTATATAAAAGGCATAGTATTTGCATATAACCTATGCATATCCTCCACATACTTTAAATCATCTTTAGATTGCTTATAAGACCTAACACAATGTAAATGCCATGTAAATAGTTGTTACACTGTATTGTTTAGGGACTAATGACAAGGAAAAAAGTTGGTATGTGTTCAGTATGACAATTTTTAAAAAAATATTTTCAGCCTATGATTGTTGAATCCAGTCTGAATACCACAGATACAAGAGGGCAGACTGCAGTGTAAGAGAGTTTCTGTTTTTCTGGGGCCTTTCCAATGTACTGTTTTTACAACCCTTGAATTTGTAACAGTTTGATAGATGAGAATTATCAATATAGAGGAGTTTTAATGTACATTGATATCATTATTAATGAGGCTGAGCATCTTATGCTTAAAAACTAGTTGTATTTCTTTTTCTGTGAACTCTCTGTTCATGTCTTTTGTGCATTTTTGTTTTGGATTGCTTTTTTCCCCTTATCAATTTCTAGAAATTAATAAATTGGAGAAATTAGCCCTGTGTGATATAAATTGTAGTTTTCCCCAGATTGTCACTTATTTTTCATTTACCTTCACATATTTTGATATTCAGAAGTCTTACATTTTTTTCTTTGAATTTTACAGTTTATATTACTCATTATGGTATCTGGATTTTAAGTCACAGAAAGGCCTCCTAGATTTTTAGAATATGCCCATGGTTTCTTTTAGTACTTTTATGTTCAAACTAGGAATTATTCTGGCGTTCTGTGAGCTTGTTATTTTCACCTGTTGGTTTTAGAGCCCTTCTTTGAATACTCTTATTGTATTGTTAACTTTTGGATGTATTGGGGTGTCTTGGGAGTTTGAATTCTATAAGTCTTTTTCTTCGTATATCAGTATCACATTATTGGTTTTATAAAAAGTTTTAATATCTTTTAAAACTAGTTTCCCCTTGTTGTGTCTCATATTCCTGGCAATTCTTGCTTGTTTATTTTTCCATGAGTACTTCAGAACTGTTTTGTCTAGTTCCAGAAAAACAAAAACCTAAAAGAAATAAAAATAAAAATCAGATTAAATGTATACCTTTAAAATCTATTTAACGTCTCCAAACTTCAGTTTCCTAATCTGTGAGAAGAACAATACTGTCTTTATAAGAATGTTGGGAAAATTAAAGGAGAAAACGTGTGGAACTCATCACTGTCTCTTCTACCACCACCATGTGCCAAGGGGGTGGTTCTTTTTCCTGCTTGTACTTCTCACTTTTAAAGAGAGAAAGAAAGACAATAAAAAGATATTGGAGTTGAAGTTAAAGCTAAAACTTTCTGTTTGAAGGTAATCGGTACATTTCAGAACAGGAAACAGTCTTGCCCTCAAGGCCCTTCTGCTTATTCCTCTCTTGGGTGCACCCTAATAACAGTGCTACTCAGCATTCCCCAAAGGCCCCGTGTGCCTGTGATGCCATCCTTTCCATCCAGAGTCTTCCACACCTCATTCTGCCACTTAAGATATGTTCTACCCCCAGCCCAGTGAAAACCAGTAACTGTCACTTCAAGCAGCTTTCCTGTGTTGTGGTGTGAGCCTTGGTAGATGGGACGCTCCTTGAGAGAAACTGGCTCTGTCATGTATATAAAGAATGCCAGAACCCAGTAGAATACCTGACAAAGTTCACACTGAGATGTTTGTTAAACAAGTGAAGGAAGAATTCACTTTGAACTTTCTCCTTAGTGTCTGGGTAGCTCATCTCACCCATTACACATTAGCCTCTAGAATACAAAGACTATGCTGCTTTTCAATAATAGTAATAATAAATATAATAAATAAAAGGGGTGGAGGTGGTGAGTGGCAGATTTTTTAATTACATGAGAGGCTATAACAGTAAAAAAATTGAATGTTTGTTATGTTTTAAGAACTATTTTGGAGCCTCTGATGTGGATTATCCCTCATAATCCTTAGCAATCTTCCTAGTTGGGCATTGTTATTATACATACGAGGAACAGGCCCAAAGAGGAGGGCTGACGTGACTTGCCCTCGATCACACACAGGCAGGTAGGAGAGGTGGGGTCCAGGTGCAGGTGCTCAGCCTGCCACGGTGCCCCAGACATGCGCACTGAATGCAATCATTTACCTAGGTTAAATTTGTAGTAGTGCTCAACTTTACTTCCCAATTGTCCTGTTAACTTCTGTTTTGTTCTGATTGATCTCAGATGTTCACATCCTCCATGAGGCTTTCTAAGTGTTTGATAGAAAATAATCTTTACTTTACTTTGCCTTTTTTTTTTTCTTTTTTTCAGGTTTATAATCAAGGTGCTAAGAAAGAATGTAAGACAGGAAAATAACTAAATATTTTTACTGTGGTAAGTGTTTTATGATTTTACATTTTAAAAATTCTTTATTATTTTTTTAGTCTGCTTCTTTAAGATGTAAAAGGGATATTGTTTTAGGAGTGTTTGAGTTCATAGAACCTATGAGTGGTAAGGTGGATGCCAGTAATGTGGGCTGTTAGGGAAAGACAAACGTCATTATTCAAAATCTTTGAATCTAATATTTTAATTTCTGTCATCTCATCATTTTAAAGTGTGGTACTGAGGAGATTCTGTATTACATCTACTTGCAACATTCAATGAATTCTTTCCTCTTAAAGAGGAAGTTGAAAATATTTGAAGTAATTTTGGTGATATAGAGGCACTTCTTTATCTTAAAAGTTTGTTGTGGTTTTTTATTATAATAATTAGAAAAATTTCCACCCACATAAAACAACATAATGACAAAACTAAGCCCTCAACTCCTGCACAAAGAAATGGTCACCATTAACACACTTTTGGAAACTTATTGATGGATATGAAAGTATAAATAGTACTTTAAATAAACAGCAGTCTCTCTACATATATGAAGCTATGTGGTCATTTTTAATGTATGTTTTATATATCTCTGAGTTGAAACTGATGTGTGTAATCATGGGTGATCATTTTACTTGCTGTCTAGTTTTGTTTTCTCTTTTTTTTTCTTTATTTTATTCTTATTTTTAAATACATAATAACAGTGGAATGCGTTACAATCCTTATTACACATATAGAGCACAATTTTTTGTTTTATTTATTTAAGTTGTCAATAGATCTTTATTTATATATGTGGTGCTGAGAATCAAACCCTGTTCTTCACACGTGCTGTACCACTGAGCTATAACACCAGCCCTGGCTGCCTATTTTTCCATCATTTAGAGGCATCATACTTTATCTAGCCACTCCTTTGATAAACATTTAGGTTATTACTAGTTTTTCTTTCTTGTGAATAATGGTATGTTGATGATAGTATACTCATTCATTTTTCTTCTTAGAGGTATAACTGCCAGGTCTAAGATTATACACATTTTAAATATTGATAAATATGACTAAGCTGTTATCTATAAAAACTATCCCCCTCAATGTCCATGAGAGTCCTATTTTCAAAACCCTTGCTCACACCAAGTTTTGTTAATCTTTTTAATCTTTGCTAATCCAATAGGGAAAAAAAAGTGTACCTTTTTGAGATAACATGTTTTTAATTGGTACTGGGGATTGAACCCAGGGGCACTTCACCAGTAGATTAGATCCCAGCACCTTTTATTTATTTATTTTTATTTTGAGACAGGACCTCGATAAGTTGCTGAAGCTGTCCTTGAACTTGTGATCCTCCTGCCTCAGTCTCCTGAGTTGCTGGGATTACAGGTGTGTTCCACTGTACCCCACTATTGAAGGAAACCTTGTGTTATTCAAAGACTTCTTTCATTCAGTATTCCTATTAACACAAAGAATTCTCTTCATTAAGAACATAGTTGTGATTCTTATGTGTGAGATATTCTTAGGCATTAAATGTAATGAAAATATTTTAGGTCTTTTGCCTCAATTTTAACTCAATATTAATATTTGAAAACTTGATCAACCAGCTATAATTGTTTTGAATACAGAATGTTTTCCTCTGCAAAGAGCAGTGCTTTTGTGTTTTAGTCACCTGTAGGGAGGCCTAAAGAAACTTTCAAAGTAAATTTCTTAACATTTTTCAAACATGGATACCAATTGCTGAATCGCATACAGAATATGATTTCCATAATTGGGTGATAATATAGTGGTTTTTTTTTTTTTTTTTGAGAGAGAATTTTTTAATATTTTTTAGTTTTCGGTGGACACAACATCTTTTTTGTATGTGGTGCTGAGGATCGAACCCGGGCCACATGCATGCCAGGCGAGAGCGCTACCGCTTGAGCCACATCCCCAGCCCCAATATAGTGTTTTTGAGTTATGTAAACTATGTGATTGTGTGTTCATATGTAAACCTATGTGTATCTTTTTTGTCCAAAAGATTTTATCACTTCCTGATGTAAATATGATTTTTAATTTTATATTTGCTTTAGATTTTATTTCAATCAAAGAGTTACATATAAGGATGGTCTCACAAGAAACAGATGCACAACTTTGTCATTGACCTACTGTTCATATTTTGGCTTAATAAAAAAACATTAAACTGTTTTCTATATATAAGGTACATCTGGATTGCCTTTCCTGAGGGTCCTTTTCTTTTCACTTCAATTAACATTGTTTACTGAATACCCCAAGGCTGGGACCATATGGTCCAACTGGTATTTTTATTCACCAGTTTTCATTCAGCACTGAATACCTACCTACCTACCTGGTAGGCATCCACAGACACCCAAATTATTATTTATTTAATTTTTTGGTACTGGGGATTGAATCTAGGGGCACTTAACCACTGAAACACATCCCCAGCCCTTTTGGTTTTTTTTTTTTTTTTTAAGACGGGGTCTTGCTAAGTTTCTTAGGGCCTCACTAAGTTCCTGAAGCTGGCTTTGAACTTAGGATCCTCCTGCCTCAGCCTCAACCTCCCAATGGTTGATGTGTATTGTCATTATTAGGTTAAAGATGCAAAAGAGAATAGCCGTACATTTTAATTTAGAGAAGACTAACATGTGGTTTCATTTAAATTTAGATGTTCATAGCTATATGGCACTTGCTGCCATAATATTCGATGGTGCTTTGTTTCAAATTTTGATTTGGACTATATTCTGTTTAATTTTTAGAATCACGTAAGCCCTGTATTTTAAACCTTTTTTTTTTTTTCTTCATTAAGGTCAGAGTAAGTATCTAAACTAGGTATGCTGCTAAATATTGTTTAAGGTCTGTTTATGTTCCCCAGTATAGACATGGCAATATTTTTCACAATAAGGATAAAGTAAATGCCCCCCCCCCCATAAAGTAAATATAATTGTATAGTTCACATTTTTAAAAACAAAAGCAGAGAATTAGATTGCCAGACTTTGAGTAGAATGAATAAGTTTTTGTCTGGGACCTGCCTGTGAAGCTTTTCTGATTCCTAAACCAGTTTTTCACAGCCAAAGTAAACAGAGAGGTGGAACAATTAATGATCTAATAGATTTAAGCAGTGTTTCAGTCTCTATTTTAAATACTTTATTTCTATTGGACTACAGGATTCTAAAGAATGCATGTAACTAGTTTTAATTAGTATTTTTGCAGAAGTCATTTGCATGTGAAACTTTTAAAATCAATTAAATAATCCTCTAGTAATTTTTATTTGCACTTTAATCTGCCTAGCAATTGTTTCTTTTTTTTAATATTTATTTTTTAGTTGTAGTTGGACACAATACCTTTATTTTATTGATTTATATGTGGTGCTGAGTATTGAACCCAGGCCCCTTCATGTGCCAGGCAAGTGCTCTACCACTGAGCCACAACACCAGCCCCTAGCAAGTGTTTCTTAATACATAGTCTGAAATTAAATCAAGGCAGACTTGAAATTACTGAGTCTTCATTATTGGGCCAAATTAATGAGGTTTTCTTGGACTTTTCCTTCTGGTATCTTATTGTGGCTAATGATATAATCTTATTTGTTTTCCTAAAATATTGAAGTTCTGGGTTTTTTAATCTCTTTTCTTTGGCAGTACAGGAATTTGTTTATACAGTGCCTTTCATTTTACTGATGAGTTAATTTATTTAATTGTGTGCCCTAAAACCTACTAAAAATATTCCTGGAAAGAGAGGGACTAAACAGAAGTTGTAATTAAAATGAAGGCTTTATCCTTTATGTCTCCTGTGAGCTTCATTTGTTAAAATTTTTATACTACATTTAAACAGATTTAGAGCACCGGCCTGGCATGTGTGAGGCACTGGATTCGATCCTCAGCACATAAATAAATAAATAAATAAATAAATAATAAATCTATTAGGTCCATCTACAACTACCAAAATTTTTTTTTTAAAAAAGACTTTATTACATATTAAATGGGTTGGATTTTGTGCATTTGAAACAGTTTCTTCCTATGTTAGGCATAAAGCTTAGTTTAGACTGGCAGAGTACGTGGTCATTTGATTGGAAAGTTGGGTAGACAGAGAAGTTTGGTCTTCCTGTGCAGAATCTGAGGCTGTGGACTCTTCAAGATGAAACAGCTTTGGGCTGAGGATGTGGCTCAAGCAGTAGCACGCTTGCCTGGCATGCGTGCAGCCCGGGTTCAATCCTCAACACCACATACAAAGATGTTGTGTCCGCCGAAAACTAAAAAATAAATATTAAAATTCTCTCTCTCAAAAAAAAAAAAAGATGAAACAGCTTTGCAATCAGGGTGGTAGTACTGAGCTGCAGTGGGAGGAGAGATGCCAAGTGCCCATGTACAGTGTAGATGAGAGCCACTCAGGGCTTTCTTCTATAGACTCTGCAACTGACCAGCTCTCCCCCAGGGGCACTGTTAACTCAAAGTCTTATGGGTGGAGTTTTAGAAAGGGGAGGGAAGAACAGCTTTGGGGCCCAAGGTCCATAATGAGCTCAGAGCTTAGTGAAACTCCTTAGGGATATCCCAAAGTTCTGAACGTCCCATCCCCCTGAGAAATTTCCTCCCTCCTAACCCTGAAAGTTTTGTCCAGTGTGTGGCATGAGGCAAATTTGTGTGGAGCTAGGCAGAGCGAGTCTATTACTACAGAGTCTAGATGCTGTCTATTTTTAAATAGACATCCAGCATGAGAATATGGCTGAAAACCACTATCCTCCTCCCCACACCTTATCCATAGCAGTGCAATTGGAATTTCACACAAACTTTTCCTTTTTTGGTTTGTTTAGAGAGGACGGTAGGTGCAGGTTGTGTTTGTGTATGTTAAACCCCATGTGTTTTGTTTTAGATATATTTCAGTCTGTTCTAATGTAACAAAGTTTTTCAGTCTGAACATTCTAGCAGCCATCATTCAAACATTAATTGCTGTCAGTGGAAAAGGATATCTTCCCACATCTTTTCTCAGTGCTTGAAACCACCCCACTTCCTTTTTCTTTTACCTTAAGAACCGATTACTGACACTTGGGAATTATAATCAGATTGCATCAATCTTTATGGAAAGGTTACCAATTATTGCACTGCAAAATATGCATTTCTTTCTAATAGAGAGTGTTTCTCTCCATGTCACTTTTTCTCTCTCTCAGTTCAGTGCTCTTAAATACCTCTTAGGTGAATGAATGCTTTGTGTCATGCCCTGATTTAATACATTTAAAAGAGACTTTATTGATAGCTTTTTAAAAAACCTATGTGGGTGGGGGATGAAGGAGGAAGATTATTCATTCACTGTGAAACTTTCATAGATCTTTAGGTGTCCACAATGTAGAAGGATGGCCAGTGTTAATTACCCCTACTCTAGTATAAGTTCTGAAATGAGTATTTGCTGTGAAGAGTTGTGAACAGTGAGGATTTTTGTGGTGGGGTGTGGATTGAGCATTGCACTGTGCTCTTTGTGTGCATTACTTCATTTTGTTCTCACAACAACAAGGGCTCAGTAAAATTGAGAAATCTGTCCTTGGGCATGTAGCTAGCAGGTTTAAAAACAAAAACAAACTGTCACTTGAATTCAGATCTCTGTATCTCTAAGGTCCAGTGCTTTCTTATGCATACAGAGAAGGGTGTTGGTAGAATCTTAAAAAGTTGTTATCGACTTGAGAGGCTGTGACTAGAAGATGGATAGTACAAGTCCAGCCTCAGCAACTTAGTGAGACCCTGTATTAAAATAAAAAGGTCTGGGGATGTAGCCCAGTGGTGGTGCACCCCTGGGTGGTTCAATCCCCAGTTCCACAAAAAAAGAAAAAAAAAAGAAAGTTGTTAGAATGTTTCTATTGTTGTAGATAATGGGAATGTTGAAAAGACTGACAGTAACGCTATTCTGTCACCACCACCGCCATCATTCATACTATCCTCTTTATTTCTAATGTTCTTCAGCATCAACTAATGAAGTCTAGGAGCATGCCAGGTTGTCTGGCTCATTGTGTTCAATACAACATAGGCTTGTTTAATTTAGCAGCACTCCGAAATGAAAGGTTCATGCTGCCAAGTACAAACAGACCTTCTGTGGGTTGTTAATTTGGTTATAGAAGAGAATGCTGGTTTTTCCTTGCTATGTGCTAATAAAGAAGCTGGAAGATTTTCTTTTGAGTATAATGGATTTTGACTTGTTTAAATCCGTGTAATCGAAAAGAAGTGGGCAGTCGTAATAAACATTTGTCTTTTTGTAGTCTTTGGTTAGTTTCATTCTGTAACCTGCCAGCTAATAGTGAATTGCATGCCCTTTTGTTCTTTGCTCTTTTTACTTTGGATCTGGTTTTATGGTTGGTTGCAATAGGGATTTATTGGTAGGAACATAGATTATTTCCCCATTTGAACAGATTGTGTGTTTTTATGACAGACTATCCTGTCACAGGCCGAGTGATTCAACCAGACCCTGTGCAGAGGTGTTACTATATGACTTTGTGCAGCCATTTTCAAAAATAACAGCTTTATTGATACATAATTCACATTACCAACAAGGTTTCTCCTTAAAAGTGCAATTCACTGAGTTTTAGTATATTCACACAGTTGTGTGCCTGTCCTGCTGTCTAATTCTGAAACACTTTCATCATCTCAAAAGAAGACCCATACCCTTTAGCAGTCACTCTCCACTCAGTCTTGCTCCGTATAGCTATGAATCTCCTTTCTCTCTTTGTGGATTTACTTGTTCTGGACATGTTATATAAATGTAATCATTCAATATATGGCCCTTTGTGTCTGGCTTCTTAGCCTGTTTTTGAGGTAACACATATCAGAACTTCATTCCTTTTTTATTGCTGAATAGTGTTCTGTTATATAGATACATATCAGTTATCATTTGATGGATATTTGGGTGACTTGCACTTTGTGGTTCTTATGATCATGCTGCTGTGAATATTTGAGTACAAATATTTGTTGACTTATGTTTTCTTTTGGGTAGATACTTAGGAGTGAAATTTATGGGCCATAAGTAACTCTGTTTTAACTTTTTGAGGAACTGCCAGACTATTTTATAAAGTGACTTTACCATTTTACATTCCTATCAGCAACGTTTGAAGATTCCATTTCTCTGTATCCTTGCCAATACTTTGCCATGGTATTTTTCCATAGTAGTCATCCTAATGGGTATGAGGTGGCATCTCATTGTGGTTTTGATTTGCATTTCCCTGATAACTAATGATATTGAATATCTTCATGTACTTGTTAGCCATTGTTTATCTTTGGAGACAAATGCCATTTTAAAATTGAGCTGTCCTTTTCTTGCTCAGTTGTAATAGTCCTTATGTATTCTGGATACACACAAATGTACTCTTATCAGATATGTGAAGTATAATTTTTTTCTTATTCTATAAATTGTCTTTTTACTTCTTATGAAGCAAATAGGTTTTTTGTTGGAGTACAATTTACCAGTTTTTTGACTGCTTATGCAGTTTTCTCAAATTTTCTATAAGTAAAAAAAAAAAAATTATTTCTCAACATCTCCCATTAAAAAAATTTCTACAGAAACAATGATCATTTGGTTAACTACACAATGGGTTAGAGACATTAAAAATTCTTTGTGTTTTCAAATATTTTCATCACATTTAATGAAAGAAGCCCAAGTTTTCTAACCTGATATCCAGTGCACTTTTTTAAAATCAGAAAATGTTCTGCTTAGCTCAGAATGCACACATTATTCTATAAACATTTATAGATGTCTAATGTGTTCTGAGGACTTGACTGGGCTTGGAGAACCAGGGATGCTTGGAACATAGTCCTGTCCTTAAGGAACAAGAGGTCATGTGCCGGGCTTCAGATTTCTACAGAGGGTAGTGGAAGGCACCAGTGGAGGAGGAGGGACATTGTCTGAGTGAGAAAGCTCACAGGAAGTCAGCGCTGGTGCTCCGTCTGCAGAGATGCATGGGTGATCAGAACCTTTTGTTATAGTCTGTGATTCTTCCTTGCTGCTGTGTGTGTTGTATACATTGGCACCAGTTATCTGTAACAGTAATATTTAGCGATATCGATGTAATGAAATGTAGACTTCAGTGTGATGACTTTGATACCTAGCAGCAAGCCTGAAGAAAGCCACTTTTCTTTGATTTCTTCAGGTTTTCAAAGTTTTCAAGAATGGAAACATTCTACTTACTAATTAATTCAGTGTGGTGGGTGTGTGTATCTGAACTCCAGCCCAAACCCAAGCAGTTCTGGGTAGTCAGAACTAATATGTGAGTCAAGGAGGAACAGCTATTTGGCTGGAGAGAAGATTGTATAGAGAGTAGGGCGAGTCCTGTTAAGGAATTTAGATCTTTCTTTAATAATGGAGAGACATTGATGAGTTTGGGTGTGTGTGTGTGTGGAGAACATGGTCCCTCCTGTTACTGTACCACAGATGCTGGTTTGTGAGGAATAGAGATAGGAGACTTGTGGGGCTGTTGGACTAGTCCAGATGAGAGCCAATGAGGACCTGAGGTAGGGCACTGATGGTAGAGGTGGATACACAGCCTGGAAATGTTTAGAAGGTGCACGTCGGGAAGCTTAGCTGCAATCAATCATCATAAGTTAAAAGGAGGATTACTGAAGATGGAAGATTTCTGAAGATTTTAAAGGAATGAAATGTCACAGAAGCCAGCATGATTTTAGGCCCTTGGGGGTTAAAAGTGACAGAGCAGGGGCTATCCTCAGGCTCTCCCACAAAAGGGAGGAAAGAGTGTCTCCTCCCAGCTGTGCTTTTTAAAATCCCAAGAACCCTCTTTTTAAAAAAATTATATTCTTTTAGTTGTTGATGAACTTTATTTTGTTTATTTTTATGTGGTGCTGAGAATCAAACCTGGTACCTCACACATGCTGGGCAAGTTCTCTACCTCTGAGCCACAACCCAGCCCCCAAGAGCACTCTTAGCCTTGGGTTTTGTGCCCCCTGCTCGGGCAGAAGCTTTGCTGGGAGCTCCCTGCCATCATCACTCGCATTCCCAGAAGTGGGGAAGGATTGTGGAGCAGAGCCATCTGTTCCTCTTTGGTAATTCAAGCTGACTTGGGCAGTTGTTAAGATCTGAAGGGGAAGGTTGAGAATGCCTCAGAAGTTTGTGGCCTGGGTAGCCTGTGATGACAGCATTTCTGTGCAAGAACAAGGTTCACAAGTGAGTAGACTAGAATGCAGGAAGTAAACAGAGTTCACTTTTAGACCAGCTTAGTTTGGGATGTCCAGATGTTACATTTCTGTGACTATTCAGTTGACTTCCTTCACGGTCATCATTATACAAAATTCATGTATGAAGGTGTGAATTTGGTGTCAACATACCTTATATACAAACAGAGATTTGATAAATTGTGGTATAAAGGTGTATTAAGAATTGCAATGCAAAAAAATTATGAATGTAATGCACTCCTCTATTGTGATGTATGTAAGAAATAATTAAAAAAAGAAGAAGAAGAAGAAGAAAAAAAGAAGCCCCTCTAGGGACTGGTTATTTTCTTTGCTGTGACTTTCCAGAGCCTAGCATTACTGTACTTGGCACATCTGTGAATAAATGCATACAGGTGACCATGCATAGCAGGCACTGGATGGGTCATTTAATCAGGAAATATAGATTTAGGAGCCCCATGTAGAGCTAGGTGGTTGATAAGTCTTGAGATTTATTCTTATTGGGTAAAAGACATTTATCAAAGTTCAGCTGTTGTGTGAACCTGTAATTTTCATGTCTAAGTAACAAAATTGTGCCTGTTTTCTTTTTTCCTTTTTGCCCTGCCTAGCATTTAATGCCTGTAATTATCTGTTGACAATCCCGCCAGTGATTTTGTGTGTGTGTGTGTGAGACAGATTAGAATCAGACTTGTGATAGATAGGGAAATGAAAGTGATAAAGGCAGAGAAACTCTATTTCCTTTTAAGAATAACTGACTCATAGGATGAAACCTTGGAAGCGATTTCAGATCACTGCTGTAAACTCTCACAAAAATGTTTATGAAACACTTGGAACAATACAGATTGTACTAAGAAAATGTGCTTTGATCAACTCTAGAGATACAAAGCAGGGAACTTAATAAATCAGATCAATTTGTGAATGGAAAGGACTGAAAGTTCACCTTAAAAGTAAGAATTCAGTTGACATCAAGATTTTGTATTCTGAGTAGCAGAAGTTAACATAGTTCCATTTTTTTTTTAATAAAATGATTACAGATTTCAGATCTTGGCATCTTGAAATCTGACTCCTGATTTCTATCTCTTAATAGCTATTGGAATACCAGTCTAGAATGGAATTCAACTTTGATTTTTTTTACTCTTTAATTTTGAGATGACTGTGCTTCCAACTCTGTCTTCACTCCATATTCAGTAAAGCCAAAGTATTGTTAGCTTGGGTATGCCATAATTTTTATTTAAATTTCAGAAAAACATAATTGTGTTTATATAAAGTAGTAATATTACTCTCCTACTTGGGAGAGGCTGTTTGTGTCTTTTAAAAATTTAAGGCAAAAATACAATTATATTAACTTAGAGGCTAAATATTTTTGTCCTACCACCCAACCGTATAACACAATATCATAGTAAGTTGCCTATTTGTCCCTTGGTGTACGTGGGAAATTGGCTTCAGAACCCCCTGTGGACACCCAAATCTGCAGATGCTAAACTCTTAATGTAATATTTGCATATAACTTATGCCCCTTGTTCCAAATATTGTCCATCATCTCTAGATTACTTAAATCTAGTATAGTATAAATATGGTGTAAATAATTGTTATGTTGTATTACTTAGGGAATAATGACCCTCCAAAAAGTTTGTACATGTTCAGAACAAAAGCATGTTTTTTTCAAATATTTTCTATCTGCAGTTGGTCAAATCCATGCATGTAGAACCCTGGAATATTGAAGACCAATGTATTTTTTTTTAATATTTATTTTTAAGGTGTAGATGGACACAACACAATGCCTTTATTTTTTTATGTGGTGCTGAGGATCGAACTCGGGTCCCGCTTATGCTAGGCGAGCGCTCCACCGCTTAGCCACAATCCCAGCCCAGACCAGTGTATTTTTAACATTTATGTTTATTGTCTCGAATCTTCCCATTCCCTGCAGTAGATGTGAGCCTTTTAAAAAATTTTTTTTTTTTTTTTTGCCTAAGAACTTTCAGATGCAGCAGTGTCTTTTAGCAAGTTGTAATAGACATTTCTAAGAATTCAAATTAAGTTATAGCATCTCAGCTTTTTAAATTACTGTAAGATATATTGCTATAATTCATTATTTAAAATAATTCAGATTAACTTTCATTTGAATTATAGATTAATGCTTGTTCTTTTAGATAGTTTGAATAAATATAAAATAGAGACTTTGTGTGATCTAAATTTGAACAAAGCTACTCAGTCTGGGAAACAGTGCATTTCAGATTTTAATGATGAGGTCAAATTCATGAGTCTGAATTTTGTATGTCAGTTAAATAATTACATGGAAATTTTCTGTACCAAGGTCCTAGACCCCTACACATTTTATCACTTTTAAAATCTGTTACAGAGCTGAAATTAAAGAGCATGGGTTTCCAGAGGTACTCTTATCAGCTTCTAGAAAAAGAAATTAAAATTCATTTTATACAATGCAGCTTATTCTGTTTTTCTGTTTTCTGACTTTTTTTTTTTTAATGCCAGGAATTGAGCCCAGGATGCTCAGTCACTGAGCCACATCCCCAACCCTTTTTTCTTTTTTTTTTCTTGAGACAGAGTTTGGTTAAGTTGCTTAGAGCCTCACTAAATTGCTAAGGCTGAGTTTGAACTTGCAATCCTCCTGCTTCAGGTTTATGAACCACTGGGATTACAGGTGTGTGCCATCGACCTGGCTGACCAATCTTTCTTAATGGACAAAGAACAGTAGATGCTGTTTAACTGGTTCTTGCTCCTATGTTAGTGAAGTCTGAATTTAAACTTCTTTCTGCATCTCAATGAGAACAAAATAGTGTACAGCAATTCTAAAAGGGTGGAAGTTATGTAGTTTTTGTAAACTTCTTTTCTGGATGTTATCCATGAAACGTCATAGTGTGTAGCAGTTAAATAGGGATTTTGGTCAGAGGACAGTGGAAGGCTGGACTGGCACTACACTGTTACTCCAACAGGATCATTCAAAAACCAGCATTCTGGGCTAGGGATGTGGCTTGTCTCACATGTGTGAGGCCTGGGATTTGATACCTAGTTCCACAAACAAATCATTGTTCTATATTTTCATTAATGAAATACAAAGTCGTTTTTGGAGGAATGAAGGGTAAATTACTCATTTATATATCATATTTGTTATAACTTGACAACGAATCATTTGCTTACTGCTACATTTAATATCAGAATTTTTTTGACTATTTAAAGTCACTTTAAACATGGTCAGGATTAATAATAGCACAGCTGGTAAGGCCACTCCATAGATGTCATTTTACTAAAGAGATCTTGATTTTGCCTGACTTTGCAAGATATGACAATAAAGGCTAGCTGAAAGCCAAAACTTGGAAGATAAATTGTTGCACACACCCAGCTCTGCCACTATGTTGTTTCTCCTCCATGCTGAGGCAGATGGTCAGATTAAGGTGAATTAGAGAAAAATAACTATACTGAGATTAAATGGGAGATGCTCATAGTGGGATGAACCCATATTCTCTGGCAGGTGTGGTCCCATTTGGGTCCCTCTTGATAAAAGGTTCAGGATATACTCTGTGCTGTTAGTAATGGGAAGTAGCTCAGTGACCTTGGACACATTATTTAAGGTCAGTGACACTCTACCTATCTGTAATATTCTCCATCATACATTGTTGTGAGGATGAGCAGAGCTGCTGCATATAAACTGGTAAGCACAGTGCACATTACAAATTATAAGTAGATCTTAGTCCACAAAACAGTGTTTTTCTTCAAAGTAAAATGCAATAGCAGGGCAGTAATTGACAGTGGAGGTATCATGAGGAACCAGAAACTGGCTCTGAGCTTCAATGGAACTCAAGCTGTAGCAGGTGTTATTTCACAATTTTAATTAAAATCAGTATCAGAGGTGAGATGTAAAGTTTCATAATTTTAACTATAAGCTGTTAAATGTCTGTGCTTTTTATCACCAGTTTACCTAAAGCAAACCATTTTCATTTGTAAAACTCTAAAAATTAATAAATAGAAGATTCAAAAACTGAATACTATGGTTGGTTTCATCTTTTGTTTAGTGGATATTGCTTCTCAGTGAAGATGAGAATACTTGGATATTGTGCTTACAAAACTCGTGGTCTGGATTCCATGGTTACTGAACACTCAGGATTAGTGGTGTTTAATATAGATATGAATTTGGGTATGATGTGTTTGGAACACGGGCAGAGGAATCATGTCAGTCAAAATTCACCAAAAGCTTATTGTTTAGCAAAATTGTACCTTTGAGTACACAAAACATGACAGTTCTGAACAACCTGAAACAAATTTAGAAGAAGAGTAACTTTCTAAGGGAATCTGAAGCACATGCCATCCACAGTTATTGCTAACAAGTGATTTTTATAGATTTTTATGTACCTAACATGAGTTTGTTGGCTTCGTTTTCAAATGGATGCCCTTGCTAAGCTGTAAAATGTCTTGTATATTGTAGCAGAGCTATGGATGGTTTTATTTGTGATGAATAATTAAGCTTGTATCTTCTATAAGATATAGTAATTTCCATTCTTGGTCCAGTTAGCTGAGCTCAGTAATGAAGAATATGCTGTTACAGAGTGTTATCTTTGAAACCAGCTGTTAGAGAATTTACTTAAAACTTCCTATTTGTTATTGGTATTTAAAAAAAATCATTTGGGGTCTGTCTTTTCACCTGCTTTTATATTTCTTTTTTTTTTTCAAAGAGAGAGAGAGAGAGAGAGAGAGAGAGTTTTTTAATATTTATTTTTCAGTTCTCGGCGGACACAACATCTTTGTTGGTATGTGGTGCTGAGGATCGAACCCGGGCCGCACGCATGCCAGGCGAGCGCGCTACCGCTTGAGCCACATCCCCAGCCCTGCTTTTATATTTCTAAGCCAGAATGACCTCTTAGAGCTGGCAGACTCCATACTTGCTGTGTGTGGAAGTAATTTTTAATTTTTGTTCTGAGTTCACTTAAGATATGAGAAATACTTTTCATTTTGGAATTCCAAGCTGTTAGGATACAGTTCTTCAGTCATGTTATCATTGAAATTTATTATTTTAACCTTTAATTAGAAGAGTCACTGTTCTAGGCTGTCTGTGGCCTGTTTCCATTACTATTCTTTCATCATGTGATTTAAGTGTTGCTAAACCTTACAAGTAATTCCAAAAGAAGTCACGGAATGACTTTATAATTTGGTACTGTCCATTCTGCATGAAATCCAGCACTTTCAACAGTGCCATACAGAGAGCACATGTGCAGTAAATATTTATTTGAATTAATGAATTGCTTTAGGGCAGCTTGCAGAAGTAATGTTTTCAGTATTCAGTGACTGAGCCTTCAGTACTGGTAGTTTAGCTAAACATTCAGACTTCATTTGAAGCCAGTAAACAGACCACTGTGCAATCCAGGGAGACCAGTTTGTTCACTTTTCTATCCAATAGTAATTTACTTTTACGGTCATGTTTATATAGAGTAAAGGTCAAAGGAAAAGGTGTATTTGAAGCAGTTACATGAGTAAGTTTGCTACAGTGAAAGATTTTCGGTATGCTGATGGAAGGGACAATTTAAAATAGATATTATAAAATTCAGGTAGCTCTTTTTAAAGATAGTTTTATTGAGGTCTAATTGACATCCAGTAAACTTCATGTTTAAAGTGTAGGTTTAATCAGTTCTGACACAGGTGCACACCCATGAAACCATCACCACGATAAGGAGAATGAACAGATCCATCACTACCCTAAATTTCTTTGTACTCCTATCCTCATGGTCCTCTGTCCCTTTCTCCAGGCAACCACCGACCTACCAATCTGCTGTCACTGTGGGTTAGTTTGCTTATTCTAGGGTTTTATGTAAATGGAATTATATCACATGTACTCTTTTTTTTTTGTCATCTTTTACTCAGTGTAATTATTTTGAGATTTATCTCTGTTTCTGATGATATCAGTAGTTTATTTAAGTGCTCAAAGTATTACATTGTATGGATGTGCCTATTCACTACTGATGGCCATTTGGGTGTTTCCAGTGTTTGGCTCTTAGAAGTAAAACCAATCTGAACACCTGTATAACAGATCTTTGTGTGGACTTAGCCTCTCTTTTCTCTTTGGTAAATACCCAGAAGTGAGATGAGTAGTTCATGTGGTAGGTATATTTTTAATTTTTAAAACTGCCAAACTGTTTTCCAAGTTGTTTCTTTTTACATTCCTACCAGCAGTGAACGAGGATTCAGTTGCTCCAAATCTCTATCTTAAATATTTATTGTGGTAGTCTTTTTAAATTTTAGTCCTCTAATAGGTACATAGTATTACCTCATTGTGATTTTTTTAAATTTTTTTTTTAGTTGTAGATGGACACAATACCTTTATTTTATTTATTTATTTTTATGCGATGCTGAGGATTGAACCCAGTGCCTCAATGTTCGAGGCAAGTGCTGTGCCACTGAGTCACAACCCCAGCCTCTCATTGTGATTTTAATTTGCATTTTCCTATTGGCTGATGATGGTGTCAAGCATATTTCCATGTGCTTATTTGCCATTCCTTGGTAAAGTATCAAATCTTGTAAGTTATTATTTATTGAGGTATTTGTTTTTCTTATTTATTAGATTTTAAGAGTTTTTTTATATATTCTGGGTACAAATTCCTTATCAGATTTATGATATTTGTCCGTCTGTGACATGTTTTACATTCCCCTAACAGTGTCTTTCAAAGAACAGATGTTCTTAATTTTGATGAAATTCAATTTATGATTTGTTCTTTAACATATTGCACTTTTGGTATCATATCTAAGAACTCTTTGCCTAATCCCAAGTCACAGAATTTAGCTCCTGTTTCCTTGAAGAGTTTTATTGTTTTAGGTTTTACACTTAAGTGTATGACCCATTTTGAGTTAATTTCTGTATGTGGTGCAAGGTAGGGGTCAAAGTTCAATTTTTTTGTATATGGGTATTTAGTTCCAGCACCATTTGTTAAAAATGAACATTCTCTCTTTGCTGAATTGCCTTTGTACCATTGTCAAAATCAGTTTTCTGTGTACATGGGTCTATTTTAGCCTGTGTTTTGTACCATGATCTATTGTTTATATCATTACCACATTGTCTGAATTACTATACCTTTTTAATAGTGTTTGCCTTCCAGATTTTTTCTCTTGCAAAGTTCTTTGGACTGTTCTGGGTCCTTTGCATAGCCATTGGAAGTTTGCTGGGATTTTGAGATATTGGCTCTATGGATCAACTTGGAGAGAATTGACTTCTTTTTTTTTTTTTTTTTTAAAGAGAGAGTGAGAGAGGGGAGAGAGAGAGAGAGAGAGAGAGAGAGAATTTTTAATATTTATTTTTTAGTTTTCGGCGGACACAACATCTTTGTTAGAATTGACTTCTTAACAGCATTAAGTCTTCCAACAGATGAACATGTTATTTCTTCCCATTTGTTTAGATTTTCTTCAATTTCTCTCAGCAATCTTTTAAAGTAGAAGTTTTGCATATCTCTTTCAAGTTTGTCCTAAATATTTGACATTTTTGGTGTTGTTATAGCATCTTTTAAAATTTCAATATAAAATTTTTCATTACTATCATAGAACGATAATTTAGTTTTGTATCTAGCTTTTGCATCATGAAGCTTTGCCAAACTCACCTTCTAGCAGTAGCTTTTTTTTGGTAGATTTCATTGGGTTTTTCTATACAGATAATCTCATCATTTAAAAATAAAGATAGTTTGAATTCTTCCTTTCTAACTTGAATGTCACTTTTTTCCTCTTGCCTTATTAAACTATGGAGAATCTCTGGTATATTGTTGGATAGAAATGATGGGAGTGGTCATCCTTGTCTTGTTCCTTACATTAAAAGAAAAACATTCAGTCTTTTCTTATTATGTGTGCTGTTAACTATAGAGATTTTTTTGTGGATTCCTTTTATCAGAATGAGAATGTTCTATTCCTAAGGCTTTTATTATTGTTTTTGAACTAAGAATGGATATTGGATTGTTAGATCTTTTTATAAATCTACTGAAATTGTTTAATTTTTTGTTTGCTAATATAGTGATATGTTTTGAGTGGCAGACCGGCTTTGCAATATTAGCATAAATCTCAATAGTCATGAGGTATTATTCTTTTTATATATTATCGTATTTAATTTGTTAAAATTTTGCTTGGGAGCTGGATTTGGTGGCATACGCTTGTAATCCCAGCTATTCTGAGGCAGGAGGATCACAAGTTCAAGGCTAGGCTGGGTAACTCAGTGAGACCTTGTATCAAAATAAAAAGGGCTGAGGATGTGGCATTAGCCTAGCCACATTAAAACATTAGCTTAGCATGCGTGAAGCCCTGGGTTCTATCCCTCTTTACCACCCCCACCCCCAACAATTTTTTATAGGATTTTTGCACCTGTGTGCAAAAATAGCCTATGTTCTTTTTCTTCCAGTTTAACAAATGTAATAGAGGAAGTAAAGGCCATGGAGAATATAGAGAGCCAGTGCTTAGCTTGTGAAGAGTGGAATTAAGAGGACCTAGGAGGGCTGAGGCTGTAGCTCAGTGGTAGAGCGCTTGCCTCGCACCTGTAAGGCACTAGATTCCATCCTCAGCACCAATAAAAATAAATAAATAAAGATTAAAAAAAAAAAGAGGACCTAGAGGAAACTGATGTCTGAGGTACCTTACTTTGTTGAAGTCTGTGGAAAAAGTTTGAGAGCAATTCCAAGTGTTACTTTTTTCTCGTTTCCTTTTGCTTTTTTGCAGTGCCAGGGATTGAACTCGGGGATGCTCTGCCACTGAGCTACATCCCCAGCCCTTTTTATTTTTTATTTTGGGGCAGAGTCTCAGTTGCTAAAGTTGGCCTTGAACATATGATTCTACTGCCTGTCTCCCGAGCAGCTGGGATTGTAAGCATGCACCTGTGTGTCCCGTTTCCAGGTGTTATTTTTATTTTATTTTTTTTTCAGTTGTAGATGGACATAATACCTTTTTATTTATTTTTATGTGGTGCTAAGGATCAAACCAAATGCCTCCACACATGCTAGGCAAGTACTCTACTACTGAGCTATAACCGCAGCTCCAGGTGTTAGTTCTTAAAGCTCTTTTTTTTTTTTAATTGTATTTTTTTAATTGATTATTTAAAGCATCACATAGCTCATGATATATCATCTTTCATACATTTGACTCAAATTGTGTTTTGAACTCCCATTTTCACCCCAAATACAGATTGCAGAATCACATCTGTTACATATTCACATTTTTACATAATGCCATATTAGTGACTGTTGTATTCTGCTACCTTTCCTATCCCCTACTATCCCCCCTCCCCTCCCCTCCCCTCCCCTCCCCTCCCATCTTCCCTCTCTACCTCCCCTGCTGTTGTTCAATTCTCTCTTTTTTTTCCCCTCCCCCTTGCCCCTCATAACCTCTTATAATTCTATGTATCATTGAAGGTCTCCTACTATTTCCATGTGCTTTCCCTTCTCTCTCCGTTTCTCTCCCCCCATTCGTCTTTGTTTACTGTAGTCTTTTCCTCATGTTCTTCCTTCCTGTTCTGTTCTTAGTTGTTCTCTTTATATCAAAGCAGACATTTGGCATTTGTTTTTTAGGGCTTGGCTAGCTTCGCTTAGCATAATCTGCTCTAATGCCATCCATTTCCCTGCAAATTCTATGATTTTGTCATTTCTTAGTGCTGCATAATACTCCATTGTGTATAGATGGCGATATTACCCAAAGTTCTCTACAGGTTTAATGCGATGCCAATCAAAATCCCAACGGCATTTCTTGTAGAAATAGACAAAGCAATCATGAAATTCATATGGAAAAACAAAAGACCCAGAATAGCAAAAGCAATTCTAAGCAGGAAGTGTGAATCTGGAGGTATAGCGATACCAGAGGTCAAACTGTACTACAAAGCAATAGTAACAAAAACAGCATGGTACTGGTACCAAAACAGGCAGGTGGACCAATGGTACAGAATAGAAGACACAGAGACTAATCCACAAAGTTACAACTATCTTATATTTGATAAAGGGGCTAAAAGCATGCAATGGAGGAAGGATAGCATCTTCAACAAATGGTGCTGGGAAAATTGGAAATCCATATGCAACAAAATGAAATTGAATCCCTTTCTCTCGCCATCCACAAAAATTAACTCCAAATGGATCAGGGAGCTAGATATCAAATCGGAGACACTGCGTCTGATAGAAGAAAAAGTTGGCTACGATCTACATATTGTGGGGTCGGGCTCCAAATTCCTTAATAGGACACCCATAGCACAAGAGTTAACAACAAGAATAAACAAATGGGACTTACTTAAACTAAAAAGTTTTTTCTCAGCAAGAGAAACAATAAAAGAGGTAAATAGAGAGCCTACATCCTGGGAACAAATTTTTACCCCCCACACCTCCGATAGAGCCCTAATATCCAGAATGTACAAAGAACTCAAAAAATTAAACAATAAGATAACAAATAACCCAATTAACAAATGGGCCAAGGACCTGAACAGACACTTCTCAGAGGAGGACATACAATCAATCAACAAGTACATGAAAAAATGCTCACCATCTCTAGCAATCAGAGAAATGCAAATCAAAACCACCCTAAGATACCATCTCACTCCAGTAAGATTGGCAGCCATTATGAAGTCAAACAACAATAAGTGTTGGCGGGGATGTGGGGAAAAGGGTACACTTGTACACTGCTGGTGGGGCTGCAAAATGGTGAGGCCAATTTGGAAAGCAATATGGAGATTCCTGGGAAAGCTGGGAATGGATCCACCATTTGACCCAGCTATCGCACTTCTCGGACTATTCCCTGAGGACCTTAAAAAAGCGCTCTATAGGGATACGGCTGCATCAATGATTATAGCGGCACAATTCACAATAGCTAGACTGTGGAACCAATCTAGATGCCCCTCAATAGATGAATGGATAAAAAAAATGTGGCATCTTAAAGCTCTTAAAAAAAAAAAAAGGTCACAGATCTCTCTCTCCGTTGCTGTCTATTGAAAAATGAATTAGAATAGCCAGGAGTAATTCTGAACACAGCTAATGTTTCCTTGGACTTTAATGAACAAATCTACTTTTTGGGTCTATTAGCAATTTTTTTATTTCTATTAATGTCTAGTTTTTATTTCCATTTGTGGTGATTATGGTAACTATAACAGTGTTGGATGGTGTCTCTACCAAGTATATGGAATAGGAGGAAAATCATGGGGGTGGAATAGGAGAGACTTACAAAGATTTATATCAGTATCTCACTGAAAACCATCTCACCGATAGGTATGTATCTAACAAGCTATCCCTTGTTTAGCATAGGTTATAAGTTTGAAAAAAAAATAGCTTATTTTTAATTATTAACAAGGCTTAATTCTGACTCTTTTGTAAATGAATTGAAACCAGAATAATGTAATAACATTTTTTTCTTGTCCATGTTAGACAGTTGAATTTCTCTTAAATCTAAATCAAGGTACTATATTTAGGGATTTAAAAAAATATGTAACAGCTGTTTGCTGAGAGGCACTCCTGTGGCCAGTGGTCAATTGTAGGCAAGAAACTAAAGGAAAAATAAAGGTGTTATTTTCCCTGGTCATGAGAGCAATGAGTTGTGTTATTATGCTATGTTTTCCTTTAAAAAAATTGTGGTTGAGACAACAAGCTACTCCTTCAAAGCTTAATTCTCAATATTAAGAAAATTCAATCCCTGAATCTGTAGAGGGGAAAAAAGAACAATGGGGGGTGGCAAGCAACTAGTTTGTGGTCAGGGCAGGGCAAGGACCTAGACTCGAGTTAGGAAACTGATTCTGATGACCTGCCTCAGCCATGGGCTTACCCTTGCATCTTTCATCTGTAAAAGGAGATGGTAATGGTACTTTTCTTCTGTTTGTAGGTTAAGTGAGAAACTATGAGTTATTATTCAGTACATATTTGATAATATTTTGCATAGGGAATCATTTTCTCCATTTCAAGAACTCAAGGAAATGATTAAGGGTCATATGCAGATAAGAAGTTTTTGCCTTTTCTAAAGTGAATCTAACTTGCCTACTCCATCTATTGAGAATTACAAATATGTATTTTTTTCTCATTAGACAAATTCAAGTGAATTTCCCTGTATTCATAATTCTTTTAAAGCTGTTAGCTTTTCAGTGCTAAAGATTGGCTCTTCAGTTTTGTTTGGTCTTAAACTTTCTAATGATGTGTTCAGTAAACAATATATGAATAAATATTATCTCATGTTAAATGCCTTGAAATTTGCACAGTGTTTGCATGGTGTGTGCACACACTTTTCCCTGTTATGACAGGTACTGTGGAATGTGTAGTTTGCTCTTGGTGGAGGCTTCCTGTTGCTTTAGCTTTAAGGTTACAGGAGGGTAGTGAGATGCGGAATGTTGAGTGGTATAAAGTTCTGTAGTAGAGACCACTGGTATATCAGCTGCTTCTTCCTGGAGTACCCTGTCCTCCCACCAGCCTCTCCATCCATTATCCATCTTATTCATTAGGACTTAGCTCCAGCATTTCATCCTCTGGAATCCAGCATTGTTGTCTTTGCTCAGTTTAACATCCATCCCTACACCCCCTGCTTTCACAGCATTTTGCTCTGATAATATGCTTTACACACTATGTCATGGTTGTCTGTCTTCTGTCTTTCTAACAAATCATAGAATGAGGAAACAGGTCTTACTCATCTCCATACCCAGTCCCCAGCAAAACTCCCAGATGAAGGTGCTCAGGGAAATTTTGTTGGATAGGAAGGCTTTGAGTTCAATGCATTAAGTTCAGATAATAAGAACATATGATTTATCCTAACAAAGGTATTTTTCTTCCATATTCCAGCCTCTTCCAGGGGTGTGTGTGTGTGTGTGTGTGTGTGTGTGTTTTCACTACAGAAACATTTGAAGCACAACAATGAGTTCAGGGGATTTCTTAGTGTTCTTGACACCGTTTGCAGCATTGTTTGGTGCTGATCAGATCCAGAAGTTTTGTGGAACCCTGGAATACATCAGAGATTCCCATTTTCACTACCCAAAATCAGGAGAAATAAAAGCTTGCACTTTCGTGTTACACATACTGGCCAAGTGGCTACACACAAAGTTTACTTTGAATGTCTTCACAAGCCAATCCAGCAAAGCTACGATAAATTAGGTGTTGAAGATGAAATAGCAATTTTTCAAAATTAAAAGAGAAGCATTTTTAAAGGAGCAATGGTCTCCTTCCCTTATCTTTACTGTAGAACAGCATGGAAAATTTAGGCTCTGCTGTAGTGTGTTAGGCACCCCTGTGACTTCCTGTTTTCTAGCTACTGGGCTTAGACACCATGAGTTGATATTGGCTCATACTGAGGAAAAAATAAGGAAATCACATAAGGAGATATATATATCAAAGTATAATCTACCTAATCAATAGATGACAATTTCTTTTTAAGGAGTACTCTTGAACCAGAATGTAAAATCTTATAGAAGACAAATCACAAATGTATTTTGATGTACTGTAAATGTAGAGAGCGTATTTAAGTATGAGATCCAGAGCTGAAGCTTAGCTGTAAAGACCAGATGCTGTGTATTTATTCAGATAGAAAAGATCTAGAAAGGTCTGGATTGTTTGAATGTCTGGGCTGGGCATGTTTGCTCATTCTCCCTGTCCACATCTCTTAGTCTATGATAGAGCCATTAGAGAGCAAGGTGATATAGCCCGTCTCCTCATTGATTCCTGAAATTCAAGTGCATCAGATGCTGCTGCAAAGTGGCAGAAGTGCTGATGTGTAAACTTGATAAGGGAAGCTCCTGAAGTAGATTGATGTTTTCAGAATTTGTAAATGGGCAGGATAACAGTGAAGATCCGTTCCTCTATTCATCTAGCTGACTCTCAGCTTTAAAATGCATTGTCTGTCTCATTATTTAACCCTAATTATCCAAATTGTTATGCTTTTACCTTGTAAACCAAAAGGGCATCCCATTTGTCATAAATAATCAGAAGCTTTTCCACTGTTGTGACTAAAAGATCTGACCAGAACAATTTTAGAGGAGGAATAGTTTATTTAGGGGCTCATTGTTTCAGAGGTCTCAGTCCATAGGAGCTGGCTCCATTCTTTGGGGCTCAAGGTAAGGTTGAACATCATGGCGGAAGACTGTGGCGGAGGGAAGCAGAGATGACTTGCTAATTTAATAATTAACTAAATAATTTTCATATTATCACATGATAATCAGAAAGTAGAGAGAGATTTCACTCACCAGATGCAAAATATAGACCCAAAAGGCACGCCCCAAATAACCCAGCTCCTCCATCCACACCTTACCCACTTTCAGTTGCCACTCAGTTAATTCCCATCAGGGGATTAATTCACTGTCTGGATTTAGGCTTTCATAACCCAGTCATTTCTCCTGTAAACCTTCTTGCGTCTTCTTACATATGCGCTTTTGGAAAACACCTCACATCCAAACTATAACATCTCCTTTATTCTTAAATAAACTTGGGACCTTAAGATGCCATCAGTGCCCTTAGGGGTAGAAGGGATGGATGGAAGGAAATAGGCAATCTTTTTTTTTTTTTTTAAAGTCAACTTACACCCAGTGAAATTTAATGATGTAAGCCAGTAAGCAAATATGTAACAACAAATTCCATCATTATGTACAACTAATGTACCAATAAAAATATGGAAAGAAAAATAGAAATTTTAAAAAGTTACCAAGTTGGTTGAGGTCTTGGGAAGTTGTCTCGTCTCATACCACCACCCCACCTTGCCTAAATTTGTTTCAAATTAACCCAGAGAAGTCTCTCCTTAGATCTTTTTCTTATAGACTAGCCGATGACATATTTTACAAAAGGTTACTTGTCAAAAAGAAGTGATGTTTACTTTAAAAATAAAGTATCACAATTTGTATCTTTTGACTTCATGGGTCTTGTAGGATCTAAAATATAGCCATGGTTCACTTTTCTCATGGATGTTTTTGATTTGTGAAGTAATGAGATACTGTCCTTTTTCATTTAGCGAAAATTCTAGTTTAATTATATTTGAAAATATAGGGGTTTTTTTGTTACTAATAAAGTGTCTTAGAGAGTTAGAGAAAGTTAAATGTTGTCATTCTGTCTCTTCACAGTAAGAACAAAAGCAAATGATTGTGAAGGATTTCAGTGGGTTGAACCTTAAGGTAGAGCTTGCCTTCCCCAGTATTATAAGGAACATTTTGCCCAGTTGCTATGGAAACAAATTTAAATCATTGAAAGTTATAGTGTAGATGTTGATGCTAATCTGTGAAAGATAGATATTACAAACTGAGAACCCTTTTTATTTTTTGAGGCAGGGTCTTACTAAGTGCTGAGAATCTCACAAGTTGCTGAGGCTGGCCTTGAACTTGTGATCCTCCTGCCTCAGCTTCTAGAGTTGCTAGGATCGTAGGCATGCCTCACCACCCAGGCCAAGCTGATAATCTTAATCTCCTACTGCTTCAAAGACAGATGCTTCCTGTGCGTTCGCTATGCAGTAGCTACTGTGTAGAGCCCTGGCACAAGGTGCAAAGGCAAGGTTCTGAGCCTCAAGGAGCATAGGTTCTCCTAGGGGAGTACCTAGCAAACAGAGGGACTCAGCAAGACTGTGGCCAAATGGCTGTGTGTGCCATCTGCAGGGGGATGTTGTAGAAAGTGTCAGGGAATATGTCGGGTGACTTGAAAGGTGGGTAGTAGTTGCCAGACAGGCAGGGAGGTGGGATGAAGAAGATGTTTCCACAGAGGAAAGTGCCTGGGTATGAGTTGAGGTGAAGAGTTAATTTTAATCAGTCCTTTTAAATCACTGTACTTTTTCTTAGCCATACTGCTAGGAAGTATTTGGGGGAATCTTAAATTTTTTAATTCCTGAAATGGTTGAACGTAAATTCTAAAGTCAGCCTGCCAGCTGCTGCACCTGACTTGTAACTGTGAGTGGTTTTACCTCTGCTTGCTTTGCAGATTAAGTTAGATACCATTTGTAAAGGGCATGGCTCAAAGTTTTATGTTTATGCTATCATTGTTCATTCTAGCTTTCTGGTAATTTTAATTTTCTGAGAGTGAGGATGTTCTTGTCTGTGTGATTGAGGGTACTGTGTTTTAAAAACATTTCCCGTGCTTGCTACATTACAAATCCTGTTGAATACCTATGGTATGCCTAACATTGCACTGGGACTCAGAATGGAGAAGTACACATGGCCCTGGTCCTTGTGCAGCTTCCCTCTGAGCTGAGAATGAAAAAGGATAAACACAAAAGAAAGTAAAATGGTATGTCAAACTATATTAGAGGGCTGTGAGTTCAACTGTTCAGCATATTAATTTAAGTAGTATAATTGCTTATGTGGCTCATTGATTATTTTCAGGGAGGTATAGGCCTAGGGTTACCAGAGAATCAAACACAGATGGCAGTTAGACTCTGGGGAAAAAGGCAGAAAGCTTTTCTGCATGGTGGACCTGCCAGCCATAGTGGGAAGCAGTAGTGCCTGTGATGTGGTTCTGGGGCTGCTGCTAGAACTTCTTGTCTAGGTCATTGAAATTCCCTCATTTTACAGAGTCAACCACATATCTTACATTTTCCTTTTAGAATAAAAGGATTTGATGCATCCTTTTCTGACAGTAGTTTTTGATCAGACATAGGAATGAGAGCACAGTTGGGGTAGGAGGTGGGAACTTACTGGAAGATAGACTTCATGTTTGTCTCCAACAGAGTTCAAGAACCAATACTGAATGACTGCCCCCTGCCAGCTGCTGTGCTGGAACTAGGAAGAGACACAGGTGAAAAGATGAGCTCTTCCACTTCAGTGGGCTTGGAATTCTGTAGGCAGAGGGAAGGTAAATTTTGTACACAGGGGGTGAGTTGCTGGAGAGGAGGCTGCAGATAGGGACTGAGTCCAAGGTACACTGCAGACAGTGTTGTCGAGAATGCCAGAAGACATGCTCACCTTTGGTCTAACACAGCTTTGTTGTTTTCTTAACTATCTGGTGCCAGGGAAGGATAGGAGACTCTGAACTCCTACTAGATTTGGCCAGCACTGCCTCTGTTCCTGCCATTGCCTCTCCTCCAGGGACCTCTTTAGTTCTGTGGGCTGACACCATGGTGGAGGACTGTGGTTTTCCCAGAGCTGGAGCTTACAGTAAGTTGAGCTGCTTTCTACCTGGCCTCAGTCTTTTAGACTTCTCACAACTCTGACTTTGAAACCACTGCTGGTCTTGATGCTAGGTACTCTAAAGGAGTAAGAATGGGCTGGGCTAAAAACATCCTGGAAACTTTGGATTATTTATAAATTTGCATGTTTAAATTGCTCTTTCCTGAATGATATAAGGCATGATGTTCACCACCACATATGAAACTTGGGTATTTGAATAAAATGGAACTTGTAGCACCAGAAACAATACTTCAGAACTCAAGGTTGAATTTTATTATAAGTCTAAGTTCATTTAACAACCCTTGATAGAAAATTTCTAAGAGCATAGTGGTAACTGAATTATGCAGGGAGAGCCAGTGGACAACATGGTCATCTTTCTGAGTGGGTTCTTGCTGGCTGAGAGAGGTGTGGAAGCAGACTGCGGGGAACTTGGTCACTGTGTAGGAGTGTGGGAGAGGACATTTAAACCTTGAACCCTGAGGAGGTCACTTCTCTTTCCACTTAGATTTAAGACTCAGTATGCATTTTATTTCATTTTGAAAGAGAATTTTTCAGAAACAAATGAATGTTATAGGAGTCGGAAAAGTTGTTTATAATTATGAATTTGATATATGTATGTGTGTTTATGTTTTAATCAAAACAGTTTCATGATGACAATAAAAGCAACTATATCAACAAAGAAAATCTTTCCCCATGCAGTAGTTTGGTATTTGGGACTTTTAAAGCCCAAAGTGTTAATGACTCCCATTTTTCTGCAAGAAAATAGGAACCCCTCTATAGTAATCTGAAAACTGAATAATTCATTTTAAGCTTTGTCACACTTTTCTGTTTTATTAGACTATTTTTCTATTCCTGGTTTGATATAAATATCAAAATTAGAAGAAATTGTTTGCTATTTAAAGAATTTGAAGCTTAATTGTTTAAAGGCTTACATATCATTTCTTTGTTGTTTCTTAGCAATCTCTATAAACATACAATATTTTTCATACAGGAAGCTGGAAAAGCAGCTTGTTCTAAAGGAAACTGTTGTGTAGTTCCTTCCTTTCTAAACTTTAAGCCAAATGCTTTCCTCACCCTCAAGTTCAAGGGCTTAGTTTACATGCATGAAAATAAACTGAACAACACCTGCCACTTAGTCACAAAGAGAATATCTTGAGGCTGCTGAGCAGACAGATGTCCTCAGTTTAAGTTTTTGAAATGCTCAAAGCATGCAGTAAAAAAAATTTAATCTTCAAAATGAATAGTATGAGGAAATAGATAAGAAGAAAATATAAACGAAAGGGTCAGATTTCATACTTGAATTGGGGACATTTTAATTGCAGTATTGTCATCACTGCAGGGACTGGTACTTTGAAAATTTGTTTTTGAAAGCATAAAATTGTCAATATTTTCCCAAAGAAGCATTTTTGCATATTTTATAGACTGAGCAGGATCCACATTAAAGGGCAAGGCTGGATTATCTTCTGGAAGGTCTTGGGGTAGAGCCAGGCCAGCAGTTTTGAAGCCCTGATGGCCAAGAGCTGACTCTCCTGGTCCGGATATGTGCAGAGGCCAAACCAGGTGGCTGATCCCACAGGGTCATATTTGTCAGTGGAAGAATGGCACCCAGAGGCCTGGGTGGGCAATAGGGAAGTGGGAATGGGTTGCAGAAAAGAAGCAGAGAGCAGTGGAAGGGGTGCAGAGAGTAGTCAGGAGACAGCTTCTCATCCCAACTGTCAGCAGCTAGTTTTGTGATGTGGAACAAATCACTACTTTGGTCTTTGCCTCTTCATTTGTGAAGCCTGTGGTCTCAGAGTCCCAGTACTTCCCCCACCTCAAAAGCCCTGTGATTCCAAGAACTTGACTGTGGGGCGTAGTGCTTCACCTTGTAGGAGTTATGGAATTTAAAACTCATCCACAGTATGCTGCTAGTCACCAGATTCTGTTGTTTTCCTCTTAGAAATGTCTTTTGTCTTTTTTTCTTTTGTCCCACATCTGGTCTGATCAGACTCTCATATTTGTCAGGATGATTACTTTGTCCCTTGCCCCTGCCCCCAGGCCTCATCCACCCATTCCCAGCATGAAGCCCTCCAGTCCCTTCCCTCCAGTCCTCCTCTTTTATACCTTTTCAGCCCTGCCCCCGCTCATGCTGAGTGTCACCTCTCTTTAACACCTTCTGGCATGGACATGGTCACCTGCTTCCTGGGGTTTTTAAGGTCCTCTGAAATCTTATGCCACCCTGTTCATTTAACTTCATATTCAGTCACCTTCCACACACACTGCAGTGGAACAAGATCAGTCTCATCACTGTTTACATTCCATGTTTTTTTTTTTTTCCCTTTTTCTGTAACTTGTTTCTTCTTTCACCTAAAACATCTTTTTCCTCCTCAAAGCCCATAAAGTAAAGAAGTCAAGATGCAGGAGGGTAGGATAATGGAATAAAACTCTGCAGATTGATGGTGGGAGTGGTAGGGGGAGAGGGAGAGTTACCTTAGAAGAGAAGAACGTTTGGAAGCCAGGAGGGAAGGACAGGTAAATGTTAACCATATGGGATTTGAGTCATAGAGAAAGGAAGTTTTAAGAAGCTCACTCACATCAAGTGGTTTTTGTCGTCAATAAAATGGAAACCAAGTTCATGCACTCAGATGGTGATGTGTGGTGCCCGGGATGGGCATTGGGGTAGGATCAACCAGAAGTGAATAAAGGGTTTACTGAGAAGCATCAGGAACTCAGTTGAAGTTAATTGACATGGATTTGTGATTGACTCATTTTAAGTTTTCTGGATTTGTTCAGCAGTGCTTATCTTCAGGGATATGGACAGGCATTGTATTGCACTGCAACCCCCTGCCAGGGTCTAGACTGAATAATGAGGCAAGTGAGAGTGGAGCAGGCTGTTTAACTTAGAGGAGGGAGGTGCTGAGGCCTCAGAGAGGTTCCATCTCCATTCATTCTTCACTTTTTCTTCTTCCTCTCTGTTTTCTAGCATTTTTATCCTCATGCCCACTTGATGACTCTGCTTCTATACACTTTAAACATAGAAGCTCCCAGAAGAGAACATCTGTGAGCTGCTGCTGCCCCACACCCCCCACCTATCCAGATGTGTGCCTGTGTACTCAGCTATCTGGGCTCCCTTCTAAGGCATTCCTCCTGTACAGCTACTGCCTGCTCTCCTCCTCAAGGGCATTGCTCCATTAATTTGTGTCTTCTTCCCCATCAGTGTTTACCTGTTCGGAATAGGAGTGGAGCAGGAGTGGAGTGCAATTCTGTCAGCAGTGAGGTTCTGCCGAGCAGGTGCAAAGAAGCAGTGGAGATTAAATGATCAATCATGTAGTAAGAGAATATCGGGGGAGAAAGCAGCATAGGATCAGTGGCATGGGGACCCCAGTACGGTTAGTTGTTGGATTCAAAATTTGAGAGAAGGGGAGTTGGTCAGAGGACAGGTATGTGAAATTAGGGTGGTGAAGAGTGCTCTTGTTTAGGGGCTGAATGTGGGGTGGAGTAGCTGGGGGAGTGGGAAGGGTTGCTGGAGACCAGCCACGGGGAGGAGGAGAAGGCTGTTATCTGATGATGGCAGAGTCAGAGCTGAGGGATGCTAGGAAGAGAGAGAATGTTTGGGAAACGAGGATAAACTGGTTGATGCCTGTTCGACGTCTAAGCCCAGCAGGGTGAGGGATGTGAAAGGAAGATCAGCACCACTCAGAAGGGCTGCCAGGCACCTGCCAGGTCTTCTGCTTCTATTCTGCCACCATAGTCTGTTCTTAACTTATAGCCAGAGTGGTCACTTGGCAGTAGAAGTCCAGTATCTTCGTTCCTGTCTCAGCTCAGAGGCCTCTAGGATCTAGCCTCTCGTATCTCCTTCACTGCTTCTGCTCTGTGCACTCGGCCTGTTGGTGTGCACCACGAGTGTTCCTGCCATGGGGCCATTGCTGTTGCTGTTGCCTCTGCCTGGAATTCTGTTTTTCCAGGTATCTGTCAAGCTTGCTCCCTCACCTCACTCAAGTGCCTCTTTAGACAGAAGTGTCAGTGCTTCTTTGAGCACACTGTCTGAAATGGCACTCATTTGTCAAGCATTCACGGCCACCTTTCCTGCTTTAATTTTCTCTACAGAACTTGTCATTATTTGACAGTATACATTTTATTTATTATTGGTGTATTGCATGAGGGAGAAGTTTCTGAGTTATGATCTTTATTTTTTAATAGTACATTTCCCTGTACCTAGAATTTGGCAAACAGTGGGTGTGTATAATATTAGTTGAATGTTGAATGAATGAATGAATGAATGAATGAATGACCAAGACAGTGAATGGAGAAAGGGGTAAACAGATCAGCAAACAGACACAGGCAGCAAGGATGTATGTATTCACATTAGAAATTTCAGAATTCAGGATCCCAGCGGGGCGTAGGATATGACTGTTATTGTGGGAG
Organism: Spermophilus citellus; assembly: GCF_964194105.1. Lineage (NCBI taxonomy): Eukaryota > Metazoa > Chordata > Mammalia > Rodentia > Sciuridae > Spermophilus > Spermophilus citellus. The sequence continues at coordinate 10,706,379 of NC_138187.1, forward strand.
GTTGAAGTACAGAGAATGGGAATGTTCCTGTTGTTGAGGAAGTTGAGTTACTGAGGTGTTGGATAATTAGAAGGAATTCCCACTTCAATAGCATAATGGCAGGAGATTACAGAGAAAAACTACCACTCGAGCCAAAGCCACTGAACAATTTAGGAGGGGTCCGAGTGGTACATAGATGACTCTGACAAAAATCAGGGGAGGGGATGGATTTTAAGAAAAGCATGTTCACCAAGAACCAAAGTAGCAGTTGTGAGGTGTTGCCCTCTCCTCACATCAAACTTCCCCCCCACCCCCAATTCTCCCGAGTATGCTGAGTTCAGTGTGAGCTCTTTTGGCCTATTAGGCCTCTTGATTTTTCTCAAAATCAGAAATCTTACATATATGAAACTAAAATCTGTTGACACTAGTTTTTACAAGTCTGTTGCTCTTGCATGGGATATCAAGAGTCTGTCAATAAAAATAGTAAGATTTGCTAGTTCCTTTGGATCTTTGGGGTAGAGTACTAGCATTTGCTTTTTAAACTGTCAACAGGTTCAAAATACAGAGTATGACTTATACTGATTTGTTTGTGGTTGGAAATTTTCATGTTGCTAAAGTCTTCCCAATTGACAACCGAATATCTTAAATTATGCTTCTGGTAAACTTATTATTTTAAAGTGCCCTGTCAGACCATAGTACTTAACAAAATTGGCAAAAAACTGCTCAAAGCCTAATTATTATTCACACTCATTGTAAATGTTCTACATGTTTCAATATATAGCATTCATTTTGACCATTGGAAGTTCATTTTAGGTATGCTTTATTACTTGGAGGGATTATTTTACCCCAGCCCAAGTAAGCAAAGCCTAAACAAAGCATTTAAAATTCATTTCCTATATTTATTCTATTTTTAGGTCTGAAGTGCCTTCCAGAACATCAGAAGGAATAGTCCACTTTTAAATAGGATTTCTTCTGGACCATAACTGTTTTCCTGCCTGCTCTTGAGGCTGCACTCCACCATATTTGGGCTGGCTCCCCCCGAATATTTTTGTATAACTATACATATATCAACAAATCTCATTATTGTGATTATAATAGTGGGATTTGTTGTTATATATTTGTATGTGCACATGATATAACAATATAATTTGTGTGTATGTGTGTGAGTGAGAGAGAGAGAGAGATGGTGTTTTTTTTAAGTAGTTTTTAGTTGTAGTTGGACACAATACCTTTATTTTATTTACTTATTTTTATGTAAATAAAAATCATTCCTCAATATTTCCCCTTTTCTTCCCCTCTTCCCTGCCCCTGGTCTCTTTCCTACTCTACTGGTCTCTTGAGTTTTCATGAAGAAAACCTTTCTTTTCCTTTTTCCTTCTTTAATTTCTACATATGAGAAAAAACATATGACCCTTGGCCTTCTGAGTTTGGCTTATTTTGCTCTCAAATTTCATCTATTTTGCTGCAAATGGCACAATTTTATTCTTTGTTTGGCTTAATAAAACTTAATTTTGTGGGGCTGGGGTTGTGGCTCAGTGGCAGAATGCTCGCCTCGCACGTGCGAGACCCTGGGTTCGATCCTCAGCACCACACAAAAGTAAACAAGTGAAATAAAGGTGTTGTGTCCAACCTACAATTAAAAAATAAATTTAAAAAAATTTTAAAAAAACTTAATTGCGTACATATACCTCATTGACCACATTTTCTTTATCCATTCATCTGTTGATGAACACCTAGGTTGGTTTTATATTTTGGCTGTTGTGAATTGTGCTTCTGTATACATGTATACATGAGTATATACTAGTATGTATCGCTATAGTATACTGACTTTAATTCTTCAAGATAAACACCAAGAAGCAGAATATCTGGGTCATATGGTAGTTTTATTCCTGACTTTTGAGGAACCTTCATACTGATTTCCATAGTGGTGGTAGTAATATACAACAGTGTAAAAGTGTTCCTTTATCCAACGTCCTCTCCAACATTTTTTATTGTTTGCATTCTTGATGACTATCATCCTAACTAGAGAGATGAAATTTCAGTGTAGTTTTGATTTGCATTTTCCTAATTGCTAAAGCTGTTGAACATTTTTTCATGTTGGCCATTTGCATTTATTCTTTTGAGAAGTGTCTTGTTTGCCAGGTGTGGTATTGTTTCCTGAGCTTTAGGAGTCCTATTGAGCAAGTCATTATCTGTGCATGCCTGTAATTCTAGCAAATCAGGAGGCTGAAGCAGGAGGATTGCAAGTTTGAGGCCAGCCTCAGCAATTTAGCAAAACCCTATCTCAAAATAAAATAAAAAGTGCTAAGAATGTAGCTCAGTGACAGAGCAGCTTGGTACCCCCCCCAAATTTATATTTTTATATATAAAAGTTATAGTTGCCCATTTATTAACTGGGGTTATGTGTGTGTATGTGTGTGTGAGTGTGAGAGAGAGAGAGAGGGAGAGAGAGATGGTGTTTTTTTGTTTTTTTTTTTTTTTTTTTTGTAGTTGGACACAATGCCTTTATTTACTTATTTTTATGTGGTGCTGAGGATCGAACCCAGAGCCTCCCCGGTGCTAGGCGAGCGCTCTACCTCTGAGCCACAACCCCAGCCCCTGATGGTGTTGTTTTTTGAGTTTTATATATACTGGATATTAATGCTCTGTCAGGAGAGCTAACAAAGCTATTCTCTCATTCTGTAAATTCTCTCTTTACATTTTTAGTTGTTTCCTGTGCAGAAGCTTTTTAATTTGATGCCATCCCATTTATTATTTTTGGTATTTTTCCCTGAGCTTTAAGAGTCCTGTTGAGGAAATCGTTGCCTGTGTCTATATGCTGGAGTGCTGACCCTATGTTTTCTTCTAGGAGTTTTCAGTGTTTTTGGTCTAATTTCTAGGTCTTGTATCTATTTTGAGTTGACTTTTGTGCAGGGTGAGAGCCTCACTGAGTTTTCCTCAGCTTTCAGCCATTATTTTCTGCTATTTTGGTTTTCTCCGTTTCTTCTTTTCTTTCTAGTCCACATGGACTAATAATTTCTAATTATACTTTAGATCTCAGTGTAAATGTCGTCTTCTTAGGGAGGTTTTATGTATGTTCCTCTTGGTCCCTCTACGTTGGGTCCCTCTACTGTAGACTGTCATCCTTATGGTTGCCATCATAATTCATTACACCCTATTGTGATTATGTGCTTCATATCCTTGTGTCCTTCAAAATCTATAAACCCCCAAGGGAATATTTTTTTATCTTATTTATCTGTATTTTCAACACCTAGAATAAATAATGCCTGGCACATGGAAAGCCCTTCACAGAAACTTTTTGAATGAATGAGTGAAAGTCCTAGGTTCTTCCTCCTTACCATACAGTCATGGCTGGTGACCACTGTTATTTGTAGCACCACTTGATACAAGTGTTTGTAGTACTTGACACAAGTCCAGAAAGGATCAGGTCTCCTATACTGAGAAAGAGTCAAGTCGCTGTGTTTGAGGCTATGCTACTAATAGTGATTGGGAGGGTGACCTCAAACTCTCTTCCAGCCTCCCAGCTGGCTTTACTTGGAATTACTCTGAGAGGAAGATCTGGTACTTTTTGCTAATTTACCTAATCTGTCTTCTGTGTGGCAGCCCGAAGAGGAAGAATTATAAAGTAAATTCTGTGAAATAGGTTTTTTTGTTTTGTTTTGTTTTTGTTTTAGTTCTTTCTCCAATGCTAATACTGTTAAGTCTGCTAGGATCACACTGCCAAATTTCTAAGATTTTAAGGCAAAGTTCCATAAAGAAGTTAATCATGTGAAGTGCTTATATGTGGTATCTGAAAGTTTCATACTATTGTTAAGTAAGGGTAATGATGGATATAAACATTTTGAACAAATAATCAGTAACTCATTTTTCCCAATTTAATTAATCTAACAAAAGTTTATTTTTCATATTGTATAGAACCATTATCCCTTTTCTTAAACCTGAAGCCCAACTGCATGCTTAGAATACAGACCTTTTTGAATTTTAAAGAGATAATATGCTACCCAACATGGTGTGGTCTGGGGCAATTTCCCATAATCAAACTTGAAATAGAATAAATACTATAAGTAACCTCAGGTCAGTTCAGGTTATTATTTTGCTGCCAGGTTGGGCCACAGATGAATTAAGAAAAACTTTTGAGGTTTTGGAGTTTGGGAGCTTTGGAGTTGATATGCAGGTTAAGCACACACTTTGGTGTGATGACTACTGTCTCAGGATCCCCTGAATGCTCCTGTCTCTCCAAAGTGCCACCATTAGCTCATGTCAGCACTCGGTTACCTGGATCATGGGCACCACCACCTCCCTCAATCTCTTTTGCCTCCTGTTCTTTAGCAATCCATTCTCCATGGTGATTGTTCTAACTCAAATTTTGTTCATATCTTGTCTCTGTACACATCCTTTCAGTAGCCTCTTATTGCCCTGAAGATAAGTACATGCTTCTTATTTCTTAATCTGTCATGCAATTCTCATTATGATCTGGGCTCATCCAGTTTACCTCTCAAGCCCTTCAGTAGCCACTCCCTACTTGGCCTTCATTAAAACACATTTCTTGTGTATCATAGTTCTACTTGCCTGCTCATTTCATCTTCTGTCTGGAATAATCCTTTACTCCTGCCTCTGCCTTCACATCACTTTGCTAATTCATTCATCTTTCTTGTCTCAAATTAGATGTCACTTCTAAGGAAATGTTTTTAACCCTCCCTACTTCTAGATTAGGTACCTTACCTTTGTATTTGGGCAACATCTTATTACTGTTGTTGCTTTGTGAGGTAATTATATTGCTGATTCTTCAGATCAGACATTTTAATCTCAGCAGTGATTTTATTTTTTAAACAGGCTCACCTCACTATGGAGTATTTAATACTCTTTGGTGTCTGACACTTGGCCTGCTGAGCCACTTACTGTTGCTCTCCACATTTGCCTTGCTTTATGCAGTCGATTTCTAGAGATGGTTCTAAATAACCTACACCAGGTTTCTCCACCTTGACACTATTGACATTTTGACCCTAATAAATATTTGTTGTAGAGGGCTGTCATAGTAAGCATCATTATAGTATGTTTAGCTGCATCTCTGGTCTTTACTCAGTAGATGCTGGCAACCCCTTCCCTATTTATGACAAGCAAAATTGTCTTCAGGCATTGTCAGTAATGTCCTGGAGGCCCAACCATCCCCAGTTGAGATCTATTATTCTAAAAGGAAAACTCTTTGAGGCAGGAATATGCTTGTGTGTGTCTTCATATCTCTACCTTAGCACATGCAGGTCCCCTAAAATTAATTGCACTAGATTAATGAATAAGGTGGGGGTGTGGGAATCAGGCAAGGAAGGGGATAGATGGACAGATAAATGGAGATGCTGTCTCTGCTGTCTCACTGTATGGCAAGTGGTTTTCAGGGAATTGAAGTACCACACACCATGGGCTCCTATTTTTACCTGTTTGGCCATCACCACAAGGAATTCTCCCCTGCCCTAGAGTCATAGGCCACAGATCCTCCTGAGCTGCTCAGAGTCTGCCTTAGAATCAACCAGGAAACATTTATTAATGTACTGTATATACAATGTTAAATAGAATTCCTCACAATTTCACTTTTATAGTTCTTTTTTATATTTATGTAATGTTTCTTTTCTCTAAGATTAAGCTCTGTGGAAGAAGGGACAATGTCAGTTTTGTTCATATGTTTTTCTAGCAGCTGGCACAATAACTGGCCCATGCTGGGCATTTTTGCGTAATTTACATAAAAGTGAAGATGCTTGTGTTAGTTCCTCTAAGAGCCCATATTCCTGCAGAAAAAACTGCACTGATGGCAATGCCATGTTCTGTATCAGAGAGGCAAGCAAGTGCAGTGATGGGTTTGGGTGTGAAGATGTAAGAATAATATGGACTAGAAGCATCTGGAATGACTTTTTGAAAAAAAAATTAGAAAATACAGAAGACCGTAAAAGAGGAAAAAAAGCTATTAATAGGCTTAATATCAGGAGACAATCATTTTGGTAAAAATGTGGCCTCTTCCCTTTTTCTTTCTTTAAAATACAAATTACATCATACTTTGAAATATTTCATGAAATCAGAAAAATTTAGAGAATGCCATAATCTCTGCCCAGTTTAGTCAAATCATGACATTTCACTACCTTTGTTTGACATTAAAAGATAAAGATGATAAAAAAATAACATATTTAGTGCACATGCATAGGTGGATGGTATCCCCTGTGGACCCCTCCAGCTGCCATGTCCCCATCTTCTTTCTGCAGAAGAGCCATTGTCCTAGTGGCTGCTCATTGTCCCAGTGCATGGCCTTGTACCTACATTACATGTATCTGCTGCTGTAAGCAGTGTATTTAGGTTATGTATCTTGAAGTTTGCACAGCATCATACTGTGTATATCTTCCTATGACTTGTTTTTTTTTCTCTCTCATTATATGTGAAATATATCTCTGTAGATATATACACTTTAATTTTTGCCATATGGTGTCCCAGGATTATACCACAATTTATTCATTCTGTCAATGGAAGTTCTGGTTTCTTGCTTTGTGATTGGACAGTATGGCTGGGAATATTGTAGTACACCTTCTTGTGAATATGTTTGATACCTTCTCCAGGGTTTATTTGTTTACTTGTTTTTGCGGTGCTGAGGATGGAACTTGGGGCCTTGTATATCCTAGACAAATGTTCTACCACTGAGGTACCCCTCTAGCTCTTGTAGGGTTTGCACCTAGATGTGGAATTGCTGATGCGTAAGGTTTGCTTGTCCTCATCTTAACTAGATATTAGCAGACACAGTAGCTGTTGAAGTTTCAACCCCTAACAGCACTGAGAATTCCTATTGCTTCATATTCTAGCTAAGTATTGGTATTGTCAGACTTTGAAATTTTTGCCAGTAATTTGAAATAATGCATTTCCTTGATTTCTAGTGAATTTGAGCATCATTTCTTATGTTTATTTAACTGTTTCAATTTCCTTTCCTGTGATGTGTCTATTTTCTTTTGTTTTAGATTCTTATGTATTCTAGGTTCATCTTTTGTTGATATTTTGCATTTCAGATGTGTTTCCCATATTTTAGATATGTTCTCCATGGTGGCTTATCTTTCTACTTTGTTATATATTTTGCTGTGTAGGAATTTCACATTTTAATTGAATCAAATTTGTCTCCATTTATGGTGGGGGCTTTTTGTATGAGATTTAATGCCTCTGAATTCTAAATACTTTAGGGTCACAAAGAGATCCTATCATGTTCTAAAAGTTCTGGTTTTCTTTTTTTTTTTTTTTTTTTTTTTTTTTTAGTGTAAGTCTAATCCACATGGAATTATTTTTGTGTGAGGATATGAGATAGGGAATAACTTTCCATGCAAATAAACTGGTTGCACAAGCCAAGCCAGTGTTGTTGATTGCATGGTCCATCTTTGCCCTCACTGATTTGTAGTTCCACCTTGTCATGTTTTTGGATTGCTCAGTATGCATGGATTCATTGTGCTGTGATATATTCTTGGTCACTTCTATGTTCTCTTAATTTCTGTGGCTTTACATATTTATGTATTATGCAAGGCCCCACTGTAAGAAGATGGTAATTATTGGAACTTGGAGTCTGGGGATAGAACAGTGAATGGTTACCCTAGGAGAGTATGTGGGCCTGATATTGTTTGAGGGCTTTGAAGACTAGGGCACAGATTAGATCTGCCTGAGGGACCCAGTGGGTTACTGGGTGCTAGTGGATATAGCAGTAGTATCTGGGGCTGTGATCTTTGGCAACAGTCAGTGGTATTTTCACAGGGGACTAAGAGTCTTAAGATGTTATTATTTGTGTGTTTCCCCATAAACTTGCGTGTATTTTCCCCCCTTGGAGATATTTCAGTTAACTTTTTTTTTTTTTTGCATCACAATTCTTATTACACACATAGAACAATTTTTCATACCTCTGTTTGTATATAAAGTATGCTCACACCAATTCATGTCTTCATACATGAACTTTGGATAATGATGTCCATCACATTCCACCATCCTTGCTAATCCCCTGCCCCCTCCCTTTCCTTCCCGACCCCTCTTCCCTATTTAGAATTTATCTATGCTCTTTTTTTAAAAGATTGCCCTCCTAAAACCTCACCAGATGCCTTACTTCTGTTACATCAGAAGCCTTAGAACTGGTTATTATAAACATTTCTTGCTTTGGTATTATGCCCTCTTGAAAAGTGGTTCATAGCCTTGCCATTTTCTTTTTCAGTTCATGTGATTTTTTTCCCCCCTTAAGCTTGAGGCTTAGTTTATCCCCCTCTACTTTGTACTGAATTGAATCAGAAAAAAAATGAATGCTATTTTTAAATGCCATTATTTCTTTGAAGAAAAGCTTCAATTTAAAATGTTTGTCTAAACTGCAAGAGGTTTCTATCACCTGCTCCTGCTCCTGCTAAGAATGAGTAACACGACCTTTTCCAGATTTCAGAGAACAAGAGCAATGTCACGATGCTTCAAATGTATGTTGTTGTATTCTTTATTTTATGGCATTTGAACTCTTCTTGAGTAGAACCAAGTTAGTAAGAATCAAAAAACTCAAAGAAAATTGGCTAGTATACAGTTTATTAAGGCCTATGAAACCTCTGGGGCTTCTGTGGTGTTTGCAGAAGTATTAAAAGAAATACAGAATGAGAAGAAAAACCCAAAGCCATTTTTTTTTCCAAATTGGAAATAACTTTATTATCTTTGCAGACTATGAAAGCACTGTATACTCATGATAAAAATTTTGTGCAATACCAAAGATACAGAATAGCACTCCACAAAAGAATGTTCTGCAGTGAAGGAAATGTTCTAGACTATGCTCTCTGGTAGTCATTAATCACTTGTGGCCCTTGAGCACTTGAAGTGAATTGTGCAACTGTGGAACTGAATTTTTAATTTTATTTAATTAATTTATGCTTGAATAGACACATGTGACAAGCAGCTACTGTATGGGACACCCTGTGATAGAGAGCCAGGTTGTACTTACACTTCCACATCTGTCTCTGTCTCCGCCTTCCCATTTTTCTCCCCTTTCCTGTTTCTTTGACATTTACCCTGCTATACACACACTCTCCCTGCCTACCTGCCCACCTCCACTCTCCCTTCCTGCCCTGTTCTTTCTCTTGTTCTCTCAGTGGCTATATTTATACATTCTACTCAGTGACCAAGTTTTTCTCCTTAATTATGTATCATGGACATTTTCCCTTTTCAGTACCTATAGATCCATCTCATTTTTGTCGATTGTAGCACAATTTCAGTGGAATAAATGTACCCACATTTATTTAACCTATTAATGAGAAATAGGTTGTTTTCAGTTTTTCTCTGTTAAAATATTTTTTAACCACTGCCCTTCCTGTAACATTTTTTTTTTCTTGTGTGTTCTTTGAGTACCCATGGCTTGGGTTGGGTTGGATTGTTCAGAACTATGAAATCTGCTTTTTCATTTGTATTTGGAATCTATGGGAATTTCCTTAGAGCTTCAAATAAAGACCCCATGAGAATCTGCTTGAAGCCTTTTCTAGTGCAGTAACATGGTTCTGACTGCTTTTTGTTCATTGTGCACAAAAGAGAGAGAGACTGGAATGCTATATTAACATAAATGTTAGCCTTCTGCAGTCTGTTCCAGAGAGGCAGGCCAGATGCAACTGCCTCTACTTTTCATGAGGCAATCATGGCAAGGTTGTATGTAGTGGCAGCACCACGAGTACCTGCTGCCCAGACCTTCCAGAAGGCCATCTCTGTTTCACAGTCAGGATTCCTGGGAGTAAATATGTGGGTCTCCAGATCTCTCCTAGATTTGAAAGGAAATTGAATTCTAGCCAATGGCTTAACCCATTCTGTTCCATTCCCCCAGATGTGGAACATCTATAAAAGCTTGAATTCAATATGGAATATAACTATGTAATTCAATCATACTATAATAATATAGCAATTATAATATAATTTAAATTAAGATGTATAAGTTCTAGATTATGATTTTTTCAACATATTTTAATGCACCTGTGCCAATTTCATTAAAATATTTGCAGAATAGAAAACTTGGGACTTACTGGGTTCATGTAAATCCAGCCTAGCAAAGAGAATGGTCATGCCAGGGAAAGACGTCGTTGAGGGAAGCAGCAGTGATGGGTGAGGATAAGCAGATTTCTCTAGTCAACATTTCAGTTTTGTCTTTTTTTTTTTTAAACAATATCTTCCAGAAATTTTCTGAAAATATTCTGTTGCCACTTGTGGTAAAAATTCAGACCTTTTATTTTTGGAATAAATCATTAATGAAATTATAATAGTTCCTTTTCCTATTTGGCAAGTAGGTTTTCATGCATTAAGTCTGCCTTTAGAAAGTTGATAATATGCTAAGGTAGTTTCCCAGTGATAATTAAAGATCTTTAATCTTATCTGAAAATATTTTTCCTTAAGGATAGTGATGTATTTATAGAAAATAATGAAAGTAATGCTTGAAAAGCAAAGGCTTTGCATAACACAAAAATCTGAACTGCATGCCCTTTCATGAGTTCAGTCATTTTCAGCATAGAAATTATAACCCTTACTTAGTAATTGCTTTTAAGGACTAAATTCAAGATCGTGAGCTTTCTGGCTACTTTAAGCAAAAGTCAGAGATACCAATGTAATAAGGAATAAAAGGTACATGGAAATATTGTTTTTCTGACTGAACTTAAAAAATAAACTTTGGGAAACTTTTATAATCCACTGAGATTAGTCTGGGTCCCTAATTTTAAGAGAGAACTTTAGGAAAAATACCTTTTCTTGAAAAATCTATAAGTTGTTTTTCTTTTTTTCTTTCTTTGTTAAAAAAAAAAATTTCCTAGATTATACATATAGCCATGTAATGTAGCCAAATATCTCAAAATTCAAATGCCTGTGAAATCCCAAATATTAGAAAACATAGTGCAAAGTATAAATATTAATTTCAATCCCTATTACTTTTAGAACTAACCTATATTCTTGTACCAGGAATTTAAAAATTCTGTTATCATTATTCATCAGAATATTTTGTGTATGTGTCAGAATAGTTGGTAGGAATAAAGTTTTCTGTTTGGAAGTTTGAAGTATAATTAGAAAGCGAAGACAAGATAGAAATAAAGTTTGTGTAGCTGGAAATCATAAAAAATCATTATTTTTGTTATTTCATATAATAGATGCAGGAAACCAAGAATGTGGTAGGCAAAATAATAACAACACCAATTGTTCACATTATCGACATTTACTGAGTTGTTCAAGTTTCTGCTCTGTACATCACGTGTTTCCTTAGTGCTCCCATCAGTCCCATGAAGTGAGTACCTTTGCTGCCCTCATTTTTAACTAAAAATCCTGTGGCTTTGATGGTGTAAGTGGCTGCCCACCAGCTGGAAAATTCCAAAGCTGAATTTGAATCCAGGCCAACTGTAAGCTCTCACCTATACAGCTCTAATGTGCCAGGATCTCTCGCAAAACAGGGCAACACACTGTGACAGTGAGGTAAGCACATCAGTCAAGGAAGAGCCTGACTAAATGAAGCCAGCGAGTGCTTACTAAATGCTTTCTCAGCACCCGGCATTCTTCAAGCACTTAATGTATGTTTTCTCCTTTAATTTGCAAGGGAAATATTATTTACACCCATTTTACAAAGAGGCATAGAGAGGTTAACTAACTTGTCCACGGTCATGCTGCTTGTAACTTGTGAAGTTGGAATACTGTGAAGTGATGGATTAGCATCAGTTTAAGAAAGATTTTTTTATTAGTTTATTGCAAGGATTTCCTTAGTTCTGTTCAGGTATCAAGGACTAAGACACACATCTCATCCCCAGCCCTGGGATTCAACCTGGCACTTTACCCTGCCCCTTTCTCTTTTGACTTCTTCAAAATATTACAATGTAATGTTTGACTTTATTTTCAATCAAAAAGATTTTATGCATTCTTAGTTACATTAATTTCTAAGTATTTTATCTGTTTGTTCTTTTTGTTTAATGGGATTTTCCCCCTCCATCTCTTACTAAAAGATCAGAAGCAAATGGAGCGAGGACTGTACATAACAAGATCTAATTTAATCATGACAAATGTGAGGCCCAAACAAACAAATGTTTGTTACATTAAAACAAAAATGAGTGCAATAGGAAGAGGATGAGGAGCATTTGATTAAAGAAACCACTATAATAGCAGCGACTTACTAAGCTTAGAGATAGTTTTTACAGTAATCCCTTGAGTTTGGGTATTATGTTCCCAACTTATATATATGAGGGATTAAGCCTTATTGAGGTTATACATCTTACTCAAGTTCATTAATACTGACTTTTGCCTCCTTATCCGGCTAACTCCAGAACCTCAGCTCTGAATTAATACCTTCTATACCAGTTCTCTTTGCAGAAAAGGATTTTGTTCAAATTTAACATAAATTCAAATCAAATGAATAAAAACCTCACTAGTGGGTGAGACAGTTTTTCTGCATTTCTCAGCTGTTCCCTTATACCCCAGTTAGAGTACTGGATTTAGTTTTAGATCTCATAAGTAAGAAAATTTAGATAAACTGTTTTTTAACTAATTCAGGTTGGCATAACCAGAATGGTAAAAAGTAAAAGCATGTTTTAAAATAAACTCGCAGAAGATTGAGAATTAACTATCTCTGTTTGAGTACTTTCATTATGAAAGAATTTAATTGGAGTTTTTCTTTATGATCCCAAGGCTTCAAGTTATATAGCAAGAATATTCCATTTGCTATTGTTATATAACAAATCCCCTCGAAATTTAGTGACTGAAATTAGCAATTATTATCTTCTGTGATTTTTGTGGGATTTGAGAAGGGCTTATCTAGTTAGTTCTGGCTTGGTTTCTGATGTAGTTACATTTAAACAGTGATTGGAACTAGACAGCAAAGGAAAAGGGAAGCTGAAGAAGGTGGGGGCTGGCCGGGCATCTGTCTCTGTCTCTTCATGTCATCTTAAGACCTCCCCACATGGTCCCTCCATGGGCTAATTTTGGCTTCCTCATGGTGGGGCAGCCTCAAGAAAGTCAGATTACTTGTATGGCACCTCAACATCTCCAAAGATGAGTGTTCTAAAGAGAACCAAGCAGAACCATAATGGCCTAGTCCTAAGAGACATGTGTAGTGTCCCTTTCCTGCAGAATAGACTAGTTCAGATTCAAGCAGAGCAAGCTTGTACTTCATCTTTTGATGAGAAGAAAGTCCTAGTCACACTGTAGGAACAATATGTGGGATGAGAGATAGTGTCATGTTCTTCATTGAAAAATAATCTGCCACAACAGTAGTTTCCTTTCAGTAATGGAAGTAACCTTCTGGTGGAACTCTCTGAGAGGCAAAGGACTACCTCTAGAGGGATAAGGAATTTTCATGTTAGGTATTCTCAGAAGGTTAGCTATCCAGAGGAGACAATGGTTCTAATATCTGAAGTGATTTTGGTCTCCTTGTACTCCAGCATAGGGGAGATTGTTCAGAAAACATTTTGGCTTAACTAATTTAAACATAATAATAATCAAATTTTTAAAAATTTATGAATACCATATAAGAAACAATATGAATAACATTCAAATATAACATATCACTTTGTGAAAAGTTTAGAACTTTATACGGTGATCTCAAATCTATAAACTCTGACCTTAAAAATAAGAAGAACAAACTAAACCCAAGGCAAGTGGAGTGGAGGAAGTAATAAAGATTAAAGCAGAAAATAATAGAATAAATTGGTGAAACCAAAAGTTAGTAGTTTGAATAGATCAAAAAAATAAAAGTGGGCAGACACCATTAGCTGGATTGGCTAAGAAGAAGACTCAGATTACCAAAATCAGGAATGAATGTGGAGATATAACTACTGACCTGTTCAGCATCATACAGTGTGTCTAGCCAGAGTGATTAGGCAGAAAATGAAATAAAAATTTTCCGGATTGGAAAGGAATAATTAAAACTTATCTATTTGCAGATAACATTATCTTATAAATAGGAAATCCTTGAAGAATCTAGGAAAAAAAATCTGTTCAAACTAATGAAGTAGTTCAGCAGGGTTGCAGGATACAAGATTAAAATACAAAATGAGTTGTTTTTCTGTGTACTAGCAAATAAAAAATAAAAATTTAAGACAGCAATTTCATTTACAACAGAATCCTAAATAAATAAGACTAAATTTACCAAGAAAGTGTAAGACCTATACAGTGAACATTATAAAACACTGTTGAAAGAAATTTAAGATGATGTAAATAAATGGAAAGGCATCCCATGTTTATGGGTTGCCATACTATTATCAAGATACCAATATTGCCAAGTTAATGTACAAATTCAACACAATACCCATCAAAACCCTAATTTCTGTTTTGACAGAATGGGCAAGCTGAAGTTCATATGGAAATTTAAAGGACCCAGTTAATCAAAAAATCTTGGAGGGGTGGGGAACAGAGTTGGAAGACTCACATTTTCTAATTTCAAAGCTTACAAGGAAGTCTCAGTATGCAAGACATTGTGATGCTGGCATATGGATAGGCATATTAGTTAATGGAATAGAATTGAGAGTGCAGAAATGGACCCAAATAATTATGGTAAATTAAATTAAAACAAAAGTACCAAGACCATTCAAAGGGAAAAGGATGATCTTTTCAACAAGTTTGCCGAGACAGCTGGGTATCTTGAAGCAAAATAATGAAGTTGTATCCTTACCTCGTACCATATACAAAAAGTAACTACAAATGTATCAAAGACCTAAATATGAAAACTGAAACTATAACTCTTTAAAGAAAGTTTAGGCACAAAAGTTTATGAATGTAGATTTGGTGCTTTTTTCTTAAATATCATATCAAGAACACAAGTACAACCAAAAGAAAAAAAAAAGATGAATCACTCTTAATCAGCAATAAAAACTTATGTGTCAAAGACATTATGAAGAAAGTAAAAAGTCAACCCGGAGTTGAAGATGTTTGACAATCTGTAAGATTTATTCATTATATATATATATATTTATATATATAAGAACTGTCTAATCAACAATAAAACAAATATTTAAAAATGAATATTTCTGCAAAGAAGATACTCAAATGTCCAATAAGTACATAAAAAGATGTTTAACACTTTTAGTCATTAGGCAACTGCCAGTCCAAATCACACATTTCATATCCACTAGGATAGCTCTAATTTTTTTTTTAATGTGGGAAAATCACAACCCTATTAACTTGCTCTTGGGAATATAAAATGATGTGACCATTACAGGCATTTGGGTATTTCTTTAAATAGTTAAACATAGAATTACTGTGTGATCCAGGAATACCACTTTTCTGTGTAGTTCCAAGAGAATTGTACACATACGTTCATCCAAAAACTTGTACACTGATGTTCACAGCAACATTATTCATAAAAACTAAAGGATAGAAACAATGTACAGTTCATCCTAAGATGAATAAACAAATGTGGTAAATCCACACGATGAATTATTACTCAACCATGTAAAGGAGTGAAATACTGCTACTTGGGACAACATGGATAAATCTTGAAAACATGCTGAGTGAAAGGTGCTACACATAAAAAAAAACCACTTGTTCTTTGATACTGTTTATATGAAGTGACTGGAGCAGGCAAATCCAGAGAGAAAAAAAGTGAATTCATGGTCACCAGAGACTGAAGGAAGAGGAGATTAGGAAGTGATTGCTCATGGGTTCAGGATTTATTTTATATGTGATGAAATGTTCTGAAATTAGATAGTGATGGTTGTACACCTTGTGAATGTACTAAAACCCACTGAATTGTACATTTCAAAATGACAAATTTTATAGCAAAGGAATTATATCTCAACAAACAAAAAAGAATACCTTATTCACAACTACAGCATGAGTCAAAATTTTTACAACTGATTAAAATTGCTGTTTTATATATGAGAGTATGTTTAATGCAGGGAAGAACTCAATAGTATTTTGAAGGAATCTGATAAAAATTAGGATAGTTGATCTCATTTAACCAATGGTGTTAGGCACTTTTTGATAGTTCTTCTACCTGTTAGAGTTCTTTAAAAACTCTAAAGATTGGGTTTTATTTGGTATGAACTCCAAGCTGTTTTGTGAGTACAGTATTAAGAAATTCTGCAAGAAGTTCAATAGTAGTAAAATAATATTGCTTAAGTAATAATTTGTGTTAACAGATATCAGAAAACTTTAAAAGACCCAAGTTTCTAATTTGAGATACTTTTGGCCTCAACATAAATCTTTATAAACTACTTTGTGGTAGAGCTTCCCGTATTCATCCTCCACTTGACCCATGCACTGAATTACCAACCTTCTCCATTTCCCTTGTCCCAGGACACAAAAGTTATAGCCAGAGGGTAATGCTGAAGTCTGGTGAAACATTTTCTTTTCTTACTAGTGGAGTCATGTGTTAGCCAAAAGTCAGCTGTGTTTGTTCCTAAATATGTTTATGCCATTTATAATAGTTGAAATACTATGTAAACTGATGAGATACAAGTGCAAAAAGCTTAAATGTTTGGAAGCAAAAAGGCATGTTGCTTAAATAATACTTTCAAACCAGGTGCAGATGAGAAAAGAATGGGTTAAAATTTGTAAAAACATAAATTCTATACTAAAAATCCTTCCCGTTTTTGTTCTACTTTGCAAAAAAACAGACTGGAAATCACAGACATTACTGATTTATGCCAGAGAGCCAGCACTTCCACAAAGAAACAAGAGCCTTCTTGACCCTGTACTTGAAGACCAGCAAATGAATCAACATTTATGCACTTCAATTTAAAAGAAAGTGTTTTAAGATCTATGTATATCGTTTTTAATGACTCCTTTTTAAACTCAGATTTTCAGTTTACTAACCAATTAACTGGTATGGTTGCATCAGACGAGGGGTGACTTGTGAATGTACTAAAACCCACTGAATTGTACATTTCAAAATGACGAATTAACTTATTTAACGAATATAGTTAAATAAGTGCTAAAGAACTGAATTACAAATTAGGGGTTCGTGGTTCCTGTCCTGCTACCTAACTAGTTATGCCACCTTGGACAAACGGATCAGTCAGGCTACATTATTTTTTATATTTTAAATGTAAAAGTAAAGAAGTAAATTCTTTTGATCGCTAATATCAAGAAGAGTAAAAAGCTAGAAAATAAAAAGGAGAGACTTTTTTCTTTTTAATTTCCATTTCACTTTTCTCTCCTTCATCCCTTCTTCCTTTATCCCTGCCTTAGAGAACTTGGAAATAGGAATACAATATATTTTTTTAACCTGTTCAATGAAATATTTGTTTAATCTTTTACAAACATTTATTTCTTAGTATTTAAATCAAATTCTAATTATGGTTTAACAAAATTAGAGTTTGTTTTTAACCCAGTAGTTGTGGAGATTATTCTATCTTAAAAATAATCCTCTAATCAATTCTTATTCTCTGAGAATCATTCGTTATGAATAAACTTAGAAAACGAAGTTAGTTGTTTAAGCTAAAAAGACACAGGGTTTGGCCACTTATCTTAGAGAACAAATAGCGTTTTAAATTCTTTGTCTTTTTTATGTAGTAATTTAAAAGCCATGTGTGTTTTAAACTTTTGCTAATTCAAATCTCTATTGATGGATGATCATAATGAATATTTAAAAAGCCCTATTAGGTATTATAGTACTTATTAAGAATTCATCATTTGGGAGGCTAAGTATGCAGTTTGTTCCATATTTATGTTCATATGAAACTTATTCTTCAGTAAACAATTTTTTTAAAAAAAATTTGACTTTTTCCCCCTACCTTTGTTATTTATTTATTTATTTATTTTTATGTAGTGCTGAGGATTGAACCCAGGGCCTTGCATGTGCTAGGCAAGCACTCTGCAAGCGCTCTACTGCTGAGCCACAACCCCGACCCCTTCGGTAAACAATTTTTTAAAAATTAATCATCACATTGGGATTGTTTGAACAACAGCCACTTGGAGCATAGGAAGACTATGACTTTCCTGTATAGTGTATTGTCAGTGTATGGTACATTTACTGTTCATTTTTGCCTTACATTTAATAGTTACACATAAAATCCAACTTTTACAAATAAATACACACTTAGAATTTGTTTATTTGAAAGAATTGTAACCTAGTGTCAAAAAGATATCCTGTTTATATGTAGTGGTACGTCATCACTGCAGATTTCATTTTCTTCTCATCTTGAGTGCAGTTGCTGTCACAGTTTCAGTGTTTTGCCAAAAAGAACAATAGAAGAGCATTTCCTTCATCTGCCATGAAGCTCTTGTTAAGCACTGGTGGGTCATGGCTGCCATTTGATACGGCCTTGATTCCTTGACAACAGGGCCTGTGGTAGATTCATCATTGGAACCCTGGAGCTCAGTGCAGTGCCTGATAGTATGAGCCTTCAGTCTGTGTGTCACAGATTTGTACAAATGGCTCTTTTCATGGCTTAATCCTCCTCATCCTTACCTCCTTCCTCAGCAGTCTCTCTTTCCCCGTCCTTTGCTTCAGTTTATTTGCCTCTTGGTACATCCATGTTTTGTAATAAGGGCCCTGAAGTTGGAAACCTGGCTTTGATATTAACGTCTTAAATTTATTTAATCAAGTTTTGGTTTTCTCATCTATAAAATGGGCATAATGATCCCATAGAAAAGTCATCAGGGCACAATTAGGGAAAGCCTAGATTAAATTTAGTGTTGAGCAGAGTAGAAATACAGTAAATATTCTTTCCTTTTCTTTCTTTTTGTTGTCTTTCCCATTTTTTAAAATTAAAAGAGGTAAGTTATTTGCCTGAAGTGGGACACTGTCTCTCCAGCCATTTTCTTTTTTTCAGTTTTGGTTTTTGGTCTTTGGTTTCTCAAAGTGAGCTCTCTGCCCATCACTCCTCTTCCTGCCTTGCTGCAGTGATGCCACCAGCTATCTATTGTGCTGTGCTTTTACTTCCAGATAAATGTTGGATTTAGCTCATTTGGAATATAGTTATGTTGTTGAGATTTGAAGGTATTAACTCTCCTATTCATTCATCTGTTCTAGACAAATTACCATTTTACCACTGTTTGTCCAGTTAAATCTAAATCAGTTTTACTTTTTAAAAAATTTTTTGTTTTGAATATTTATTTTTTTAGTTATGGTTGGGCACAGTGTCTTTATTTATTTTTATGCGGTGCTGAGAATCGAACCCAGGGCCCCGCACTTGCTAGGCGAGCGTTCTACCACTGAGCCACAACCCCAGCCCTATAGTTTACTTTCATGATTAAATTATGACCCTGAAAGGATCCATTCTGATGCAATTTCTTTAACATCTCAATTATCTCCTACTAGACAAGAGAGTGCTTTTTATATTTGATGTTAGATTTCAGTTTCAAAGAAAAATTATCAAATAGTTAAGTAGACTTTAAGATGACAGCTTACAAAATTTTAGAATATAGCCTGTACTCCATCAAAAATGTTCATGAATATTAAGTTAAAATTTTTTGAAAATTTATTCTTTTCCCTTTGCTAGATTTTAAGATTTGCTTAGCTTATAATTTTCTTAATTTGGAGGGATGCGTGGGAGTTTAAGGTGAACACAATGTCAAGGCATAATAGGTTGAAAAAAAAATTCTTCAATATTAAGAACAGATAATTCTTCCATGAAAATATTTTAAAATCTGCCCCTAAAGGATCTTCCAAATCATTAGCACTAATGTTCAAAGTTAGTACATCTTGCCATTATAAGGGCATTATGGTTCTTGTATCTGAGAAATAATTTGGTGTCAACATATCTTGCATTATAAGAGAATTATGATACTTGTATCTGATAGTCATTACAACCTTCTTGGCTTCTTGCTTACATGATCTGCCTTCTTATATCCATCTTCTTCTACCCATTTGTGTCGTCTTTTGTAAAGTATGTGGCTTATAAACATACACTTTTAGACTTTCTATAAAATTTGTTCTGTTAGTCTCTGTCTTTCAGTTGGATTGATTTGCCCATTAATATTTAATATAATTATTAAGGCCAATTATTTTGTCCCATTTTACTTTTGTGTTCTGTTTTCTTTGGTTGTTGTTTAAATTGAGTATTTATTAGCTAAAGCTATTTGTATTTTCAAATTTTATTTTTAGGAATTATATACAACCGGGCTGGGGATGTGGCTCAAGCGGTAGCGCGCTCGCCTGGCATGCGTGCGGCCCGGGTTCGATCCTCAGCACCACATACCAACAAAGATATTGTGTCCACCGAGAACTAAAAAATAAATATTAAAAATTCTCTCTCTCTCACTCTCTCTCCTCTCTCACTCTCTCTTTAAAAAAAAAAAAGGAATTATATACAACCTTAATTTCTCAGTCTTTCTAAAGTTATAATTATGCAACTTCTTTATAATATATAGAAATGCAAAACATTAAATACATTTGCCCCCCTCATCCTTTCTGCTATAGTTATCACATGATAGCTTCATGTATTACAAACTCCACAAGAAAGCATTATACTTTTTGTAGAGTGTGATAAGATTAAAGAAATTAAGAAAAAAAAAAAGCTAGTCTGTTATTTATTTGTATTTAATGCTTTTCATTCCTGAGATCTAAATTTTTATCTGGTATCACTTTTCTTCATCCCAAATAGTTTCTTTTAGCATTCCTTATAGTATGTATTCACTGGTGACATGTTTGCCGCCTTTGTTAAAGGGTATTTTCATTGGATGTGGAATTCTGGTTGACAGTTGTAGCTAGATTCTGTTGGGCTCACTCGTAAGAGCATTGTTTTGTTTTAGTAGGGCATTAACTTTGCTGAACTCACTTTTGCAAACCCTGTCTCTCCTATGGTGGGCAGTCCTGAAATCTTAGTTCTTTTTGCCTTGGCTAGGCTTCATGGAGTCTACCCTGCACATGTAATAGTTTAGGAATCACCCAAAAAGTTGAGGCCCTCGCTCCTTTTTTTTTTTTTTTTAAACAGAGTTACAAAATAGATTCACATATACATGGTTAATTGACTTTAACAAAGGTGCAAAGGGAATTTAGTAGAAAAGGATAATCTTTTAAACAGATGGTGCTGTAACAATCAGACATCAATATGCCCCCCCCAAAGAACTTTGATTCATATCTGTCTATGTAAAAATTAACTCAAAATGGACCATAGATTTAAATGTAAAACACAAATCTATATCTAGAAGAAAACATTGGAGATAATCTTTGTGACCTTGGACTAATCAAAGACTTGTATTAACAACTACAAAAATGTGGTTCAAAAAATATTGATAAATTTGACTTTATTCAATCAAAATATCTACTCTTTACAAAACACTGTTAAGAGCATGAAAAGGTAAGCCTCTGGGAAAAATAGTTACAAATCACATATCTGATAAAAACTCAGATTACAAGAAAACCACCTAATATTAAAAATGAACAAAAAGATTTCATCAGAAACTTATCTGCCATCCCTTTATTTCTTTAGTTAAGCTTATTAAAACATCATCAGTCACAAGGGAAATACAAATTAAAACCACAGTCAAATACCATGTGCCCACTAAATGACCAAAAGGAAAAAGATTGAGCAAATGAAGTGTTAGCAAGGATGTGGAACAACTGGATTCTTGCACTCTGCCAATAAGAATGCAAAATGGTTCAACGACTTCAGAAAATTTTGTCAGTTTCTTTAAAATTTAAATATATAGCTGCCATATGATTCAGCCATCCCACTCCTAGGCATTTTACTTAAGAAAAATGAAAGCATGTAACTATAAAACCTGTGCAGGAGTGTTCATAGCATGTTTATTTGTAATAGTTGTAAAAACTAGAAAGAGCCCAAGTGTTCATCAATGGGTGAATGAATGGACAATCTGTGTATGAAGTGCTACTAAATAAGTAGACAGTAGTCTTCCAAATGTGTTACTACTGAGTAACATAGACTACCATCCTCATAGCTTCCAATAATAGTTTTTGTTATTGGAACAGCAATCCTTATAGCTTCCAATAACGTTTGTGTCATTGGTACTACCATTATTGATTTCTGTGTCAGTCAGCATAGTCCAAGTTATGCTGTAGTAACAAATAATCTCAAATCTTCATGATATAAAATAAAGGTTTGCTTCTTTGACATGAACTATATGTGCATTGTGGGTGAGCTGAAAGTTCTGTTTCCTTTTGGTTTCACCCTGAGACCCAGGCTGGCAGAGGAGTTTTTATCTGAAACATTGCTGGTTGCTATGAATTTTGACTGAAGTTGTTTGATATGAAGGAGTTAACATGCATTTTAAAGCCAGCCTGCTGCTTTATTTTCATTGGCATTAGTTGACTTTCTTCTCATTTTAGCATGCATTGAAATCTTTAAGTGACATCAATAGCAATAGCTTTCTTTAATCCTTGCTACAAAAGAAGTTTGCAACATAGTTTTTAACTTTTCTTTACCATGCAAGTGCTTTGCTGGATGGAAAGTATATTATTCCTGTGTGTTGGACAAGGACCATGAGGTCCAGAGAGGGAGCTAGATTCTGTTAGGCTCCCTCTTAAGAGCATTGTTTTGTTTTAGTAGGGTATTAACTTTGCTGAACTCACTTTTGCAAACCCTTTAGGGCAGTCCTGAAATCTTAGTTCTTTTTGCCTTGGCTAGGCAAATGGTAATGACCACACAACAATAAAACCAGACTAGTACCCAGGGATCCTATATTAATACTTTTGTGCAAGTTGGAGAAAAACAAGTGTACCATTTATTTATTTTATTTACACATTATTTATTTGACAGTCTCTTCAACAGGCCACGTGAAGAGGTATCTCGTATTCCCTGTTGCCAGTGGCTGGAACACAATGGATCACGTGGGGGCCTTAGACACCGAGGATGAGTTGGGACCTCTAGCCCATCTTGCTCCAAGTCCTCAAAGTGAGGCCGTGGCTCACGAATTCCAGGAACTCTCCTTGCAGTCCAGTCAGCACTTACCCCCTCTGAACGAAAGGAAGAACGGTGAGTTCATTAACATGTGCAGTGGGAACCTTGTTAAAGAGTCACCCTCTCAGCCCAGTTTATTCCTTTTCAGTTTGCTTTTGTCAGTTCAGTTCATCAGTGAGTCGAGGAGGACACTGTCATAGGATGGTTTTGAATAACAGGTAGCATTTCACTTTCCTTCCAGATCTTTCATTATTTTTTTTTTCATTATTTACCCAGTGTCTTTGCTAGCAACATTACCTTTAGAAATCAGTTTTAGCTTCAGTCCATTTCACACAGATTGCAGCAGATTTCATGCTGGAATGTCATTGGAAATTGCCTCCCTGTGCTGGTGCCAGGGAAGCAGCATGTGGCTGAGAGTACATTCTCCCCCTTTCCCCATCTCCTTGCGACACACCTTCCTTTGGAAATGGAGAGATGTTCTCAGTGATGACTGAAGACAAGAATTCCATATGTGAATATTTTGATATAAATGGGCATAGATGTGACCAAGATTCTGTCTTTAGCTAGCTCATCATTGCATACAAAATGAGTATTTTCTATTAATTTCTTACCTTTTTAGCAAATTTTTATTGATCACAGAACCATCCCAGAGTCTCCAGAAAATAAAACTGTCAAATTTTAACATAAATGAATGGAGATAAATGATGTACTTTTACTGTTAATACTTCCAGCGTAAAAAAAAAAGTAATGTTAAAGTTCATAAACATAGTAAATATGCATATTTTGTAAAGGCAGAATTAAGTATTTCAAGTGGGTTTACTAGACTTTTCACAGTTCTGGTGAGGCTTACCTTTATAAATACATCTTTTTAATTTTAGTTTTAAAAGCTGGAAAAAATAAAACTGTTTCTTCAGAATGCTTCCTTATGTACCTAGTTACTTACTTTTCTGTGTCCTGAGTGGTTTCCTGATTTATTCATTAATGGTCTTACTTTATTTAGCAAAGTGGATAAAGGGCATCTACTACTATGTTTAGTTCCTTAGTACAGGTCTTTAATGTGAATTTCTTCTCCAAATAAGATGTTTTACTTCGTTTTTGAATCTCATTCAGAAACAAGGCACAGTCGTTGACTGTTTTTGATTAGTTCAAAGCAACATCTCCACCAGGTTGCTGCCAAAGCCATCTGGATGCTGTGATTTATGGTAATGGCTTTGGAACACTCTGTCATTAGGAGCCTTGCTTTTACCTTAAACAATGATACAGACAGCCACATTTTTGCACAGTACACTTAGATCAATATAATGTGCAAATCATTACCCTAAAACAAAATAGGAGTTGTACTTATATAAAATTAGAATGTAGCTGGGCATGGTGGTGCACACCTGTAATCCCAGCAACTTGGTGAGGCCCTAAGCAACTTAGCAAGACCTGTCTCTAAAATATACATATGTACATTTTATATAGAGAGAGGCTGGAGATATACGGGCTCGGGATGTGGCTCAGTGGTTAAATGCCTCTGGGTTCAATTCCCAGTACCCTGCCTCCCAAAATAATCAAAATGTAAAACTGTTCATGAAACTGGTCATCTGTATCAGGCGATGGGGAAGTGTGTGAGGAAAGTTTACGCTTTTTGGTCATTCACCATGTTCTCTTTCAGAAATTAATATAGATGCCTAAATGTATGCTAAACCCAAATGTAGTTTAGTCTCCCTTATAAGCTCTTAGGATAGTTTATGAAAAGGTAAAAATTTATTAGTTACATTTTATGAAGCAATGCAATAATACAGAAGGATTGCTTTTTCACTCTCAGTTGATAAAAACCCTGTATTGAATCTTTGTCTTCAGTGTGTTTTATCAACAGATACCCCATGCATCATCTATCTAGCTCTGATTTTCAGTACATATCTCTATTTCTCTTTTTGAGGTCCAGCAGTTTTTTTAAAATACATGCATGATAAGACTTTAAAGTTGACTTATCGTTGCACATTCATAGTCTCTACAGCCTCATCACTGATTTGTCATTGATTGCAACATTTTATGGGGGTGTCATTTCTGTTTTAGAATTTAACCTTTTGTGTTGTTGTTTTGTGCTTTCATTTTTATTAGATAATGCATTCCCATGGTTTAAAATATCATGGGAACATAAGCAGGTTGCCCTCCAGTTCTTCCTTTGCCTGCCCACTTACTTCCCAGAATTAACTTACGTGTGTCCTTTCTGAGAGAATATTTGACTACTTTTTAAAAAATATTTATTTTTTAGTTGTAGTTGGACACAATACCTTTTTATTTTATTTATTTTTATGTGGTGCTGAGGATCGAACCCAGAGCCTCGCAGTGCTAGGCAAGCGCTCTACTGCTGAGCCACAACCCCAGCCCCTTGACTACTTTTTTTAAAAAGCAATTTTAAAAGCTTCTTTGTAACAATGTGCAACATATTTAATTTTAAGGTTATATCTTGGGAATACTTAAGGTATTGATTTTTTTCCTCTTTTTCTGATTCTCATTAATATTTCTATAAACCTAAAGCTAGCTTTGAATTCAGTTGCTTTTGAAACTAGTGTTTTTTTCCCAAGAGTATTTCTTTGTTCCATATTAAGCAAATGAAAGAAAATTTCGAGATACTATGGAAGAACTCAACAAGAAGATAATTCACTTCTCTAATAAACAACTTCAGGAAATGATAAGCCTTACCTTATATTCATGCCTATATTGTAATTTTAGGCTCATGGCAAGTTAGCCTTATGTGTATGTACATTCCAAGATGTAAAAGCAGTCTTTGTACAGCTATCAGAAATCTAGTTTTTATAGAAATGTGTTGATCAGTTAGGAGGAATAAGTTTAAGGGATCTAGTGACATATAGCTAGTGACATATATTATGGTCAGTGTATTATATTTTTGAAAACTGCTGGAGGAGTAGATTTTAAGTGTCCTCACCTCAAAAGAAATGAAAAGTACATGAAGTAATGGATGTGTTTTTAGCTCGATTTAGCCACCCCAGAGACTCTGCATAATTCAGAACATCATGTTGTACATGGTAAATACACACCATTTTGTCAATTAAAAAAAACAAATAAAAATGTTAAAAGAAAAAATCTAGTTTTTGACAGTTATGTGAGTATATTCTTATCAATTAACATAAAAAGACCAAAACTTTCTTAACTTAAATGATTTTTTTAACTTTATGTTGTTTAATTTTATATCATCTTAATGTCATTTAAATCATATCAAAATGTAAATATTGGTCTAAAAATTAATCACTGCAAAGTACCATTTAGATATTATTAAATAATCAAATTCATTTTTTTGTTACTGCATTTTATTGTTATTCTTTAGCCTTTGAATACCATTTAATAGAACAGTGTTCTTTTCTTTAAATATTTATTTTTTTAGTTTTAGGTTGGACACAGTATATTTTTATGTGGTGCTGAGGATTGAACCCAGTGCCTCACGCATGCTAGGCGAGTACTCTACCACTGAGCCACAACCCAGCCCAATGTTCTTTTCTTTTTAAAATTTTTTTAAAGAGAGAGAGAGAGAGAGAGTATCTTTTGTAAATGGACACAACACAATGCCTTTATTTATTTATTTTTTTAATGTGGTGCTGAGAATCGAACCCGGGTCCCGCCTGTGCTAGGTGAGCGCTCTACCGCTGAGCCACAATCCCAGCCCCCCAATGTTCTTTTCTATGGGGGGAAAATAGAGGTGTTTTAAGTTGTGATTAGTGAGTGGGAGGATTATGTCATGTAGCTGTTTATAAATTAACTTTACAAGGAAAATTAATTTTAAGTAATAATTTCAGGGTCTTCCCTCATTTTTTTGCCGGGGCAACGGGTTACTAGGAATTAAACTCAGGGATACCTGACCTCTGAGCTATATCCCCAGCCCTATTTTGTATTTTATTTAGAGACAGAGTGTCACTGATTTGCTTAGCAGCTGGTTTTGCACTCGGGATCCTCCTGCCTTATCCTCCTGAGCCGCTGAGATTACAGGTGTGCACTACCAAGCCCAGCTTCCCTCATGTTTTATAAGTTTTTATGTTAGTAATGATAGTGGAGTGGCAAGATATTCCCACTACTGAAGTAAATGTGGAAGATGTTTAGTAAAGATAAACTGGAGTTTTTCTTTATGCCTGGATGTGGCATAAAGAATAATTCTGTAGTGAGTAGCTCCATAAAAGTAAGTAAGTAATTCTGTATCGAATAGCTCCATAAAAGTAAGGCAGCCATTTAGGTAATTAGCTTTTCCCAGGTTAGCCCCTCATAAATGAAAGTGAATATAAACACAAGGACCATTACTAAAACAGTGCATGCACAGGGCCCTGAGCTTCGTGACATTTATACACATAACAGATCCCTCTTCACACATCAATAATAACATTTGTTCAGATGGACAGCACTGGGAATGAAAGGAAAGCCAAAAACAACAGATCACGTAGTGAAAGCTCAGGTGCTGTAAGTTGAATACAGCTTCATAAAGGCAGGGGAAGATAGTGCAGGTGGAAACAACACCCCAGAGAGTTGCAGCTCTTTGCCTGAAGATTGGTAAGCTGTCAGGCAGAGCAACTCCAAAGGGTGCTAGTGGTGAGTTTAAGCTTTAAATCATTGCCAGTATTAGTACAGAACAAGAAGAGAAGTTAACATGAATTCTATTTTTAAAGGCTGTTGGGTGTTTTAATACTTTTTGGTATACCTCTGAGTCTAGGTGTTAAGGTGAAGATCAGCCACCTCAACACAATGACAGCCCACATGCCAGCTGTCAGTAGTATCGAGTAGGAGTAAAATCAGCTTCCACCTTCTTCCTGTTCTAAAAGGCTTTATGAAACTCTCTTTACTATGAAATAGTGTATTTTCGGCCTCGGTAAAGAGGAAAGATTAATTTGTCATTATTTTTTAAATTTTGGTATTAATAGTTACTGAAGTTGTTATGGGTTTGAGCTATGGTCCCATCCTGAATTTTTTTTCCTAAGACTTCCATCCATTAAATTTATCACAATGAACAGTCTTAGACCATTTGAATGATCACTTACAAGAAAGAAAATAATTTATTCAAAAGTTGGTTGCACTTAAAGAAACACAAGATGGCTCTTTGCTTTGGATTCAGTACACATGTTCTATATTTGAAAAAAGTTAGATGAATTTTGCCTGGCTATGGAATCAAGCCAAAGAAAGCTGCTTGCTTTACACCTTAGAAAATAAATGGCATATATTCACAGCTGGTCTTTTCTTTGGATTTTACTCTGAAAACATTTTTTCATTCCTCATTAACATTTAAGATTATCTTACCTTGACTTTGCAGTTAACATTTAGGATCTGGAGTAGTTAACTGTAATTCTCAAAAGCATTAATAAACATTAATGCTTTCTGATAATCTCTCTTCCTGCTTTAAGACCGAGAAATACGTACATATACTCTGAGTATAATTTTCCTGAGTCATGTTTTCAATATGTTTTTTTAAATATTTTCTTTTAGTTATAGATGGACACTGAACTTTTATTTATTTAGTTTTGAGGATCGAACCCAGGGCCTCACACATGCTAGGCAAGTGCACTACTGTTGAGCTTTAGCCCTAGTCCTATATTTTTTTGTGGGGGGTGTACTGGGGATTGAACCCAGAGGCACTCAATCACTGAACCAAATCCCCAGCCCTTTTATGTTTTATTTTTTAGAGACAGGATCTTGCTAAATTGCTTAGAGCCTCGCTAAGTTGCTGAGGCTGCTTGAACTCAGGATCTTCCTGTCTCAGCCACCCAAGCCACTGGGATTACAGGCATGCGCCACCATGCCTGGCGCTCGCTTGCTCGCTCTCTCTCTCTCTCTCTCTCTCTCTCTCTCTCTCCCCCCCTCCCTCCATATATATATATATATAGTATTTTATATATTATATTTATAATATATGGTATACATGTACTGTATATAATATTTCATATTATATCTGCAATTATGTATGTAATTTTTTTAGATTAGGCTTTAGGATGCAATGCTAAACCAATTATGAAGTTCAAAAGCAGGGCTGGGGTTGTGGCTCAGGTAGAGCACTCACCATGTGTGAGGCACTGGGTTGGATTCTCAGCACCACATAAAAATAATATAAAGATATTGTTTCCACCTATAACTAAAAATTAAATATTAAAAGTTCAAAAGCAAACTGTAAGCCTCCTGACAACTGCAAGTGAAGTTCTTAATTAATTGCTGCAGCTCTCCTATGCTTTTTTTGATGACAATCTCTAGAACTCTTTAGAGTGAAAAAAAGCCTTATAAGCACCTTTAAGGGTGAGGTACATTCTTTCATAATGGCCTTTAGAAAATCTAAATAGCATGTTTTGTTTCACAGTATAAATAAGCACTTTTCACCCATCCACCACCTTTTTTCTACTGTTTCTTACTTAGTTTTGTTGTTACTGAGGATTTAGTTTGCTTCACTGTACTGCTGAAACACACAAGCAGTGTGGGTGTGGAGGCAAGGAGGGCTGCACAAGGATAATTTTGTGGTAATTTTCTTTATCACATTTATAGCTGGCAGTGAGATTGATCTGTGCAGCCGTGTAGCGGTGTCAGAATGCTAATGTGAGCATGCTTTAGTTACCACTCGGGGTGGAAGCAGATGAAGCTTACAGTTTAAAAGGTGAACCAGCAAGACCATAGCACCTCTAAAGACTCTTTTTCAAGTTATAGCACCTCTGAAGACCCCTTCCCAAGTTATAGCACCTCTGAAGGCTCATTTTGAGCAATTTATCCTGTCTTTAAATTGTGTCTCTTATAGAAAGGCCATTGGGGCATCAACAACAAACATATTTACTGAAAGGAAGAGGGTTGGGGTTATAGCTCAGTGGTTGAGCTCTTGCCTCGAATGCGTGAGGTACCGAGTTCAATCCTCAGCACCACATAAAAAAATAAATAAAAGGAAGATATTGTATACATCTACAACTAAAAAAGAAAATTTTTTTTAAAAGGAAGACTTAGAACACAATAGTACTTAGTATTTTAAACCACCAGTGAGACAACTTTGTCTTGAACTTACAAAAGTGCTTACCAAAAATATTTACAAGAATTTTCTAGAATTATCATAATATATTATTTTAAGAAATAGATTATTTGAAATAATTTTCTTAAAATTAAGGTCAACCATATGATTTATATTAGATACTGGACTGGTGAATAAACAAGTTTATCAAGAAGTTGTCTTTGCTGTCCCTCAGAAAACAATTATAAAAGATAATTTAACCTAACCACAAAGACTTCTTCTAGCCAAACAAAGGAAGAAAAAACAGATATTGGAGATAACTACCATAACTTTTAAAAAGAGCCTATTAAGTATAGAGAGTATTCTAGAAAACATGATCCATGGTTATTTTTTCTTTGTTATTTAGTTTATAGTTTAAAATGTCAATAATGTAATACTATTGGGACAGCAAGCAACAAGACAAATATGTTGGAATAACAGATGTATTGGAATTTTCTCTTTGGTTTATAATTAACAGATACCTCATCTAATGAGCAAATATCGTACTCAGTATTTTTCTAACTCTTTTAAATTGATTCGTACTGTTGGCCTTCCTACTCCTACTTGCTGCCTCACTGTCATTAACAAAATGTAGTCTTGTGGGAGTCAGGGCACCAGCCTCCTCTGCTTGACGCAGTCTGTGAGC
The DNA here is from genome assembly GCF_964194105.1 of Spermophilus citellus. NCBI lineage: Eukaryota > Metazoa > Chordata > Mammalia > Rodentia > Sciuridae > Spermophilus > Spermophilus citellus. Next base: position 10,736,776 of record NC_138187.1, read on the forward strand.
ATAGGTAAGTCTGGGACACTTTCTGCATTACAGTATGCCCTTTGTAGCATCTGTATGATAGCTTCTAGCCCAGGTGTCTTCCTCAGAGGCCCTCCTTCTTTACAGCACATTTTCCTATATCTCATTATTACTTTTGCCCTGTAATTTTCATTGGGCACCCGAAACAAAGAATGGAAAATAACTTCCACCTAAGTTAACTGATGGAATTTTTCATAGATCAACCATGTTGCTGTTTAATATATTCTTCATAGCGGTATTATTAAACATACGTGCAGCTCTCAGTCTTTCCTTCATTTTTAAAAGGAATGAGAATTTTACCTAATTGTTATTCTCAAAAAAAAATGTCTAATTTAAATATGCATTCTTTTCCTATTTCTGTCGTTTCCAAGAGTGGCATAAGAGTATCAGTTAAAAGACAGTATTTCAGCTTTTTTCAAAACCCAAATGATTTATGTATTTTTCCTTAGTCATTTATGTTGTTTTCATTAAGTAAAATGCTAATATCTGCTTTTACCAACTTACAATTTTGATATGTGGCTTCTGTGTTTAATAAAGACATAGCAAGAAAAGCAAACAGTCTGATGTTACCACTTACAAGGTCTTATAAGCTAAGTATAAAGACTGACAAGTGGTAGGATGGACAGCATTCTGCGGATTTGAGATTTATAGCTAGACCCTCTTTGACAAAAGGTTTATCCCTGACATAGCAGTTAAGAAGAATATTGACTGGACTACTTGGTCAGACCACTGTTGAGTGCTGTGTGAGTAAAAAAAAAAAAAAAAGTTTGCCACATCAGAATAATTAGCTCTTAAAGTATTAAGAAGTTGGTGTTTCAGAAATGGAAATGGGATAATTTTCAAAGGTTATAATTAGCAAACATTTATTGAATGACCATTGCATCTCTCACCCTAAAATTTCTAAACTTTAAGCCTCCAGTATAATATTGGAAGCTCAGAATATAACGTATTCTCATAAAATTGTTGAGGGCTGGGTTTGTAGGTCAGTGGTAGAGCACTCCTCACCTAGCATGTGTGAGGCCCTGGGTGCGATCCTCAGCACCACATAAAGATAAATAAAGATATCATGTCCATCTACAACTAAAAAGTATTTTAAAAAATGAAATTGTTGGATATAAAGATCTTTAAAGTAGTTAAATACATTATGTAAGTTAAATACTTAAAGTTAATTTAGAGATGATTCTTGCAGATAACTGAGAGAAGAAGAACCTAGTTTTAAAGAAAGAGGGTTGTGAAATCAGGCCTTGGAGGACCCGTTATTCCAGGGTGTGGTGTCAGACTACTCAAAGCTTGTGTTTCCCTTATGAATAGAAATAATGTTAGATATACCAATAGGCTGTTGGGAAGAGCAAATGAAATAAAGCTTTTAAAGTGTTTAGCATAGGTCTGGGGTTATGGCTCAACGGTACAGTGCTCATCTAGCAGGTGCCAGGCCCTGGGTTCGATCCTCAGCACCTCATAAAAATAAATAGTACAATAAATAATAAAATAAATAAATACAACTATAAAATAAATATTTTTTTAAAAAAGTGCTTAGCATACATGGGGCACATCTTCAGTGCTCAGCCATGTCATAGTTAGCTAGCATTGCTTGTCAGATGTAAAAATACCCTGAAGGGAGCCCGCAAGCACAGTGGCTAAGAGCACCAACTCTGAAGCCACCCTGTCTTGAGTCTAGGTCCTGGCGACACCATTACTGGCTACGCACTTTACTCTTTTTGCCTCGGTTTCTTTGTCTACAAAGTGAAGATCATACTAGTACTTGCTTCATATGATCGCTATGATGATTGAGTCCATTCATCTCAGGTTTAGAGCAGGGTGGGCACAGAGTTAGCACTTGAATTATTTGTTACTAATATATGTATTTTGAGAACGCAGTATTTCAATTCATACTAAATGGATATAGTTTTTCAGGGCTTCTCCATGGTATTTTATAAATTAGTGTTTCTTTCAGTAGCTACAATAATTTTTGCTTCCACTTTCCACAAGTGTGTATTTCTAAAGAAGGTAAAATGACATGCATATTCTTCATGTCTCGCTGTGTACCTTCCTAATGTTTGAAGAGCAGTTTATCTGATGAGCTCCCTAGAGGGCAAGTGCAGCAGGCATGGATTTCCCATGAAGTTCTTCTCTCCTTGGTACTGCCAGTTCCCACAATCCTCGCATTCCCTGGGCATCAGTCAGTGTCTGCAAGGAAGGATTTTCAAATGGTAAAGCATGTGAAAAGACAAACAGGCCCAAACTCAGAGCTCTCTAGGGACTGTGACCTCTAAAACGGACTGTGTTCTGACATTTTTACAGGCTGCTTGAAGGAATTCCAACAGGGTCATTCCATTTGGTAAACTCCTAAACAAACCCTCTGTCATCAGGGGCTGATTTATAGGTTTTTCTCCCTCTTATGTACTAGTTCTGAAGAGATTAAGAGAGTAGATATGGTTTCTGAGACTCTTAAAGCATTTGATGTATATGATAAGTACTATACAGAAGACTTTTGGTATTTTGAAGTAATAAAACAGTTATTTGTAGTGTTTAAAGATTTCTTGTTCTGAGTCGTCTTCTAAGTTCTTTTTCATTTTTATTCTAGGAAATCTGTCATAATCACATCTCTATTAAATTTTTGTCATTAAGACTCATTTAAAAAGAAATGGATTAAATTCAGAAATCATGTTTTAAAAAACAAATTTTTGTGTTAAAAATACATTTATGTTCATGATTACTTGTTTCATAGTGACCTCTGGAATGCATAAAAGCAGTCACAGTTCAGTGATCTCTCCTGAGAGATCTTGAGGTGACAGCATCTGTTTACATGACGCTTTAAGGTCACTGGCAGAGGCGGGTCTACAAATTGTTTTTCAGTTAATCTGGATCCCCTCAAAAATATTTTATTGTGTATTATTATACATTTCTTTTTTATAAAGAGAATACAGTGCTAAAAATAAAGAGAAGAGCAGAACCCAAGAGATTTGGGGCCTGGAAAGCTTAAGGAAATGGTTAATTAGAATTTATTTAGTTTGTAGTTGTTCGTAACTGCTAACAGTCTCATGATCATCCCATTGGAAGCCTGAGTAGCATGTATGAAATTCCAGAGGTGAATACTGTGCAACAGTAGAGAGGTCGGATTTGTTGGAAGATTTTGTATGGTTTGTTTCCTCATTTGCATGTTTCTTTTCAATGAGTTAAACCTTTAGAAAAACCCACAAAGTTCTGTTAAAGAGTCCTATAGAATCAAAAATTTCCTACAGTTTGATATATGATTCTGTTGTAGGAATATATTTTTAATGCATTTAAAAAATGGGACACAATGGGGCTGGGGTTGTGGCTCAGTGGTAGCGTGCTCGCCTAGCATGCATGAGACACTGGGTTCAATCCTCAGCACTACATAAAAATAAAGACAATAAAGTTCATCAACTAAAAAAAAATTTTTTTTAAATGTCTTGTTACTTAAAAAGGGGGAGGGGGGACACAAGTAAATTGGTTTATAATCTCAACCAAACCTCTTAAGACTAGTAAAAACAAAACATTTAATCATATTCTAAAAAACCTGTCAGAAACCTAGGATGTTTTAAATCTCCTTAGTTTTAAAAAAACGTGAAATAATAAATTGGTCACAAGTAGTTTATTGAATGTGTATTAGAGAATTATGGGGCTCTTGATTAATGTTTAAAATAGAAATAAATTCATATGCTGACAAAGATATGTGGGTACTTGTCAAGAAGAGTGATGATATTTAACAAGACATACACTCTATTGAGTGTATAAGAAAGTATGACTTTTCTAATATAATTTCTAGCGGTTTTTTCTATACATGATCTTTGTTATTTCTTCCCTTTTTTCCCTTCAAAGAAATGGACTTTACTTCATCAGCACAGTGTGATTTAACCATTGAGGCCTGTGGTTCTTACTTTTGCTGTTGCACACTTGTCTGTCTGCTTGTGTGTGTGAGTAGAGTGACTGCTGGTGTGGCTGCTGGGCACATTTTGAACCCTCCACAGAAGCAGATGATTCACCTTCAGAAAGTTGAAGATTTTATTTAGATATTCAAATGTTATCATTTGGAGGATTTTCAAGATAAAGGAATTTAAACTTAACAGCACTCAAACCAAGTGAGGACTAACAAAATGGAAACTTAAATCCAAGAACTTAATCTTAAAAATGGCTTACAGCCCTAGTGGTTTTAGAAAGTACTTTGATTTTCGTTTTCTTCAGTTGTTACACTGAAACTATTACTTTTTTTTAGTTCAATGGACCTTTATTTATTGACTGATTGATTTATATGTGGTGCTGAGAACCAAACCCAGTGCCTCACACGTGCCAAGCAAGTGCTCTACCACTGAGCCACAACCCTAGCCCTGAAATTATTACTTTTATTTATGGTTTGCTTTTCATGAAAATATGTGCCTTTTATAAATGACCATGCTTTATGTGCCTAAAAGGTTGGAACGTTATGTCAGTTAGATGGAGTTAGTTGTTAAGGTTGTTTGAGTCTTCTGAGTTCTTACTGATTTTCTTTTTACTTATTCCATTTATGTATTTTGGAATACTTAAAACTCCAATTTATTTCTCCTTCAGTATGTTTTTTGCTCCATATATTTTAAGGCCAATTGTGTGTTCTTGATGAATTAATTGGTCCTTTCACATTATCCCTCCCTCCTTGTTAATGATCTTTCTTCTAAAGTCTACTTCGATGATATTAATGGAACCTTCTGGGTTTCTAATACTTAGCATTACCTGAGGTGTCTTTCCTACAGGCTTTTATCTTTAATCTATGTGTTTATATTTAAAATGGGTTTCTTAAAGAATACAACTGAATCTTTTCTTTTTAAAATAGTCTCTATTTTAATTGCAGTGTAGAACATTTATATTTAGGGTAATTATTGATATGTCTAGTGTATTGGTTATCTATTACTCTGTAAAAGAAAAAATTGCTTCAAACCTGAGTAGCTTACTACAATACCCATTTATTATCTCATAGTTTCTGTGGGTCAGGAATTAAGGTATGGCTTAGCAAGTTGCCTCTGCCTCAGGATCGTGCAAAAGCCTATAGTCAGACGGGTACCAATCGGCACTGGGGTTTCATCTGAAGGCTCAGCTGAGGAAGGATTCACCTCTAAGCTTACTTGTACTGTTCTCAACATAATTCTGTTCCTTGAGCTCTGTTGAACTCCTTGCTGGCTGTTGAATGTAGGCCAGTCACCTTTAGTACTCTACCACCTAGGCCTCTCCATCATGGAAGCTTACTTCATTAAAGCCAGTAAGGGAGAGGTCTTCTAGCAAGACTAATTATAGTTTTTGGTAACATTCCCTCAAGATTGCTATATTCTGTTAATCAGAAACAGATTATTCAAGGAGAGAGGTTTATGCAAGGCTATAAATACAAGATGGCAGGGATCATTAGGGGTTCTTTAAGCAGCTGCCTACCACAGTTGCATGTAAATTCACCATCTTGCTTTATGCTTTGTTGTCCAATCTGTTCCTCTTTTCTTGCCTTTTTTTTAAAGTCAGTTTTTTAGGTATTTCACTTTATTTTTATAGTGTTTTATTAGCTATATCTCTTTTTTTTTCCCAAGTGTTCCCTGATCTTTTCCAGTGTAGGTCTTATATGCTGTGTATCACACCCAAGAGAATGCTTATCTTAGAGCCTATGCTTTTATCTCTGGAGGTTCCATTTTCTTTTTTTGCATTTTTTTGCATTATAGTCATGTTTTCCTTTAAAAACTTTTACATAGTTATATAGCTGTTAATAGTTCTTTTATGTCATTTTTATGTCTGTTTTATTGATTAATTTGTCTCCTATAAATTCATGTTTTCCTGCTTTATGGCAAGTAGTCTAGTAATTTTTATTGAATATAATATCGTGGATATTGCATTGCTGAGTGTCTGGATTTTATTTTTGTTGTCTACTTTTAAAGAATGTTGGACTTTGGTTTGGTAGCCTGATAAGTTACTTTTGGATCTCCCTCAGGCCTTTTTAAAATATTGATAGGAAAGATCGAGGGTAGCATTCATACAGGGGAGGGTGCTTTAAGGACCAAGGCTTACTTGATCCCCTTTGGAATTGCTGCTGAATGCTGTGCTAAATGCCCCAGGGAGGACTTTTCACTCAGGTTGGTTGGAGCTTGAATATTTCCCAACCTTGTACGTACTCTGTAACTGGTTTATAGCTCCTGGTCATTTCTTACCCAGACTTATGAAATTCACCCCCATGTATGTATAGTGTATTATTTGACAAAGACTCATGGGCACCTTCAACTGGATTTCTGCAGCTCTTTTTCAGCATAGATCTTCCTTTCCATAAATCTGCCCTGCAACTTGTAGATGCCTTCCCCTCCCCAAGCTCTCATCTCCTCGGTTTAGTAGGTGAAACTAGCTCTGACTTATTCCTCCTCCTACCCACAGTCTGGACATTGCCTCCACACAGAAAGCTAGGGCAGTTGTGGATTCATCTCATAATTTCCCTTCCCTTAGGAGCTATGGTCTTGCATTACCTATTTTCCTGTGTGAGAGAGCAATTGTTTCATGCATTTTGTGCCATTTGCTAGTTTCTTTTGCAGCAGGTTAAGTCTAGTGCATGTTATTCCATCATAGCCAAAAACAGGGTCTGAAATTGGGATTTTAACACACAGTCTGTTCCTATCGACTGAAATATAACTGGATACATGTAATTCAGCTCTCTGACTAGACTACAGTAGCAATGTCATTTTATTTTTAGATCGAACCAATCAGCCCTTCCTAGGCATGCCAAATTGTTCTGTGCTTATTGATCAGTGAATGAATAAAACCAAATTGTTGTTTAAAGACTGAGGCAAATAGCTTTGTAGTTGATACAGCAGGGTCAGCAATATTGTCATAAAAGATATTCTGCTAGATGGAGCCTCTTAGATAACTTGGAACCAATGACATAGCTATGCAGATAGTTCGAGCCTTTTTTATTTTTTTTTTAAACATCAAGGAGGGCATATGAAGAACTGATTGTATATGTTTTTCTCCTTAAAGGAATATTGAAATTAATTTTTTTCTTTGCCTCAGTATTTTAATTTGATTCAACTCGTCAGAATCAGCCATTAAAAGAGGTAACTAGGGAGTAATTTTTCTTGTCATGTGGGTATTAAATGGGCATTTTCTTGTCAAGAACATCTAGGTTATATTCAAAAATTAACTCAAATTGGGTCAAAGACCTAGGTATAAAATCAGAAACTTTGCAATTGCTAGGCTAAAACGTAGGGAAGCACATATAAGCACAAACAATGACTTCCTGAATAAGACTATCCTCAAGAAATAATACCAAGAGTCAATAAATGAGATAGCATCAAATTTAAAAGCTTCAGCACAGCAAAGGGAACACTTAACATTGTGAAGAGAGAGCCTACAGAATGAGAGGAAATCTTTGTTAGCTACTCTCTGACAGGGTTAATATCTAGAATATAAAAAGAACTAAAAAACCTCAGCACTCCTCCCCTCAAAAAAAAAAAAAAAAAAACCCAACCTGTTCAATAAATAGGCAAATGAACTGAAAGAACACTTTTCAGAAAAAGTAAAAATTGGCCAACAATTATATGAAAAAATGTTTGATATCTAGCCATCAGGAAAATGCAAATCAAAACTACATTGAGATTCTCTCTCACTCCAGTGAGAATGGCAATCATCAAGAATACAAATGTCAGCCTGGTGCAGTGGCATGCACCTGTGACCTGGGAGACTGATGCAGAAGGATCACAAGTATGAGGCCAGTCTCAGCAACTTAGACCCTGCCTCAAAATAAAAAGAACTAGAGATGTGGCTCAGTGGTAGAACACCCCTGGGTTCAATTCCCAGTACTACCAATAACAACAACAAAAAGAATACAAATAACAATAAATGCTGGTGAGGAAGGAGGGGGGGAAATTAAGTCTCATACACTATTGAATGCAAATTAGTACAGCCACTGTGGAAATCAGTATAGAGGTTCCTCAAAAGACTAAAACTCTCTTATGCCCCAACTATAACACTTCTCAGTGTTTATACATAAGAACTAAACTCAGCAGACTTCAGAGATATAGGCATTCCCCTGTTTATCACAGCACAATTCATAATTGCCAAATTATGATATCACCCTAGGTATCCATCAACCAATAAATGGATAAAGAAAATGTAGTACAAATATACAATGTAGGGCTGGGGCTGTAGCTCAGTGGTAGAGTGTTCACCTTTCATGTGTGAGGCCCAGGGTTCCATCCTCAGCACCACATAAAAATAAAAGTATTGTATCCATCTACAACTAAGAAAATATTTAAGAAAAAAAATACACAGGTAGTTTTACTGAGCCATAAAGAAGAACGAAAATTATGGTATTTTTAGGAATAGATCTAAAGAGATATAATGTTAAATGAAATAAGCCAGACTCCGAAAGTATTGAATGTTTTCTCTCATATATGAAAGCTAGAGAAGAAGAATGTCTTGAAGGCAGAAGGGAGACTATTAGGGTTAAGGAAAGAGGCTAAGGTGGAGGTATCGGGGAGTGAAACTGATCACATTGTATTATATGCATGTACAAATATGGTACAGTGAAAGTCACTATTCTGTACAATTATGTACTCATAAAAAAGAGCATCTAAGTTGTATTGTAGATTCATCATGAGTGCAGCTAATCACTTTCATTACACACTCATATTTTTCTACTTTCCCCAATAATGTCCCTTAAATTTTTTTAATTAAAAAATCTGAGGGGTAATTAAGCATCACTCTGTAATGTCATTTAGCCATCATATACATTTACTCTCCTATGGTACAGTTCTACCATTTTTTTCCCTAATCTTTCACAACTTGGCAATTTTTGCAGAGTCCAAGCCAGTAATTTTGCAAAAATTACTGCAATTTGGATTTGTCTGATTGGGTCATTATGATCAGTTCAGGTTAAATATTTTTGATGAGGATCATACACAGTAATTCCTTTTATTGAGGATTGGTATTTAGAAATCAAGACCTGAAAGCTAGATATAGTCATTGTTAGTTGAGTGTCATTGCTCAGAGCTTGGAAAATTTTTTAAAAGTCATGTGTATTAGCCAACTTTCTGTTACTGTGTTGGGATTCCTAGGGAAAAAAATTCAGCTGAAAGGAGGAGAGGCTTATTTGATTATGGTTCAGAGGTTTCAGTCCATGGTCACTTAGCTCTGTTGGGCCTGTGGTGAGGCAGAACATCATGGCAGAAGGCACGTGTTAGAGCAAACTGCTTACCTTATGGTGGCCAACGAGCAGAGAGAGGATGAGAGAAAGGGACTGTAGACAAAACATATCCAGCATGCCCCAGTGACTACTTCCTCCAACTGGTCCCACCATCTAAAGTGTCTCTCACCTCTCAACAGCCCATTAAGTTATCATTCCAGCAGTGTGGACCTAGTGATGAGGTCAGAGCCTCATGACCCAGTCACCTCCCAAAGGCCCCACCTCTGAATACTGCTGTCTTTGGGACCAAGCCTTCAACACATAAGCTTTTGGGGTACATTTCTAATCCAGAACATAACAGTGAGTACAGGCCGATAGCCACACGGACTTGAAGAAAGTAAACAAAACCAAAGGATTTACTTCTCTAGGTGTGAGGACCTATTATAACACTATAGTAGTTAAACAGATAACACTCTGATCAGTGAAACAGAGAAATCAGAAATAGACAATCACCTGATTCATTATAAAATGACACATGTGCAGGGGGAAAGGGTGATCTTTTAAATATATGGTTCTAGAGTAGTTAAATATCTAGTAGAAGAAATGTATCTGGAAAATCCAACTGAAAGGTAAACAGTACTAAAACTTTGGGAGGAAACATCTCTATGACCTTGCAGTAGACAAAAATTTCTTTACTGAGATACAAGTAGCACTATCCCTAATTTACACTCAATAGAAATGCATGTGAAGTATGTATTCATCAAAAGTTGATGTTGTCCCTGTGTTTTTAGACACCCATCTTAATCATGTATTAAATTTCCATGTTCACTTGGGTCTATCTCTAGACATACTAGTCTACTCAGGTGATATATTTGTTTATTCATTTGTGAGTTCCATACTGTTTTAATTAGTTCCATACTGAGGAATTACAGTATATTTTATTATATTATGAGGCTAATCCCTTAGCATTTATTTTCTGTATTATCCTAGTTATTCTTAGGCACTTAATTTTCCATATGAATTTGTGTCTCAGTTCTAATGCCAGCAAAAAAAAAAAAGTGGCATTTTTATTTAAATAAAAGATTTTAATTTGAATTATATGAAATTGCCATTTTTGTAAGTACCATCAGCAGTTCTGTGATGCAGTTTACTAGTCTGTTCATAGCAACACCTTTTATTAGTGGTAAAGACTAGAATCTACCCAAATACCAATCTACAATAGGATGGGTAAATAAATTATGATATATCGTAAGTGGAATATAGCATTAAGAACCAATAATCTACAACTGTGGGCAAGAATATGCATGAGTCTCCCCCAGATTAATGTTGAGCAAAGGCAGGTAGTCATCAAAAAGAATACACTACATGAGTCATGTACATGAAGTAAAAAAGAGGCCAAATTACTCTGTGTTGTTTGAAACCAGAATATGGTTGCCCTTTGTGGAAAAGTGACTAGAAGGGAAGCCTTGGTAGGAGGTCTTGACATACGGGAAGTGTTTGGTTTCCTGATGTTGGTTGTGTTGATGTATTCCATTGGTAGAAACTCAGTGAGTTGGACTTTTGGTATATATATTACTCTAAAACAAAATGTTAAAAAATAAAAATCCTAAATTTAATTTCAGCCCAACATCGTAGACTTTTTTCTTCGAGTCCTCCAATTCTTCCTTGTATAGCTTTGTCCCACAAAGAAAAAACCTTGATTTCTGAAAACATTGATATATTTATTCTCTTGCTCAATCCTACATAAAAGTAATTTCAGAATTAATATATCAGTACTGCTACTAACAACAAATCTTTTGCTTGAAACTTCTTAGCAATTCTTTTCATCCTTAAACTGTATATCATGGAGGGTATATCCAAGACTATTCCAAAGTTTCTTCAATTAATTCTTTCTGTCTGCTTGCCTGTTGAAATAAGTAACAGATTTCACTGTGTTCTGTTTTTTATATTTATGTATCTTGTGGATAGATTTTCTTGGGGCCCAGTTGGAAACAAATAAGCTATGACCATAAGACTTCTTAAAGAAGTGATTTATTTTCTTGCACATTATTTCTTGCACATTTTAATGTGCAGGAAAAACAATAGTCAGTATAGCCTATACTTCAATCATCTATAACACATTTCCTAATATTTTAGCATGCTCTATCAATGTATCCTGTATCTAAGTTCAAGCTACATTTTTATTTAATGAATTTCTATTCAGTGATGATACTTATTAAAATATCAAGTCCATGTGAAAGCCGTTTTTTTTCCAAATGGTTCACATATATTTACATAAAGAACAAACCTTTATCCCCTTTCCCTGTAGTTAATTCTCACTAGAAAACAGCTATCAGGAGAAATGGGAAGGTTACCATCTTTATTGATGGCTTCATACAAGCCAGCCACTGTGCTTGGTGTTTTCCTTACATTGTCCCATTCAATTCTCCCAATACTCTTAAAAAATGGGTCAGTTATTTTCATGTTTTACAAGTCAAGAATAAATAGGAACTGAAGTTTCAAGGGATTTAGAAGCTTACCCAAAATTACATGGCTAGAAGTGCCAGATTGGGCTTCATCTAAACCCAGATCTATATGACTCCAAGGCAGATGTTGGGTTATGAGCATTTCCCCCTTCTTAGAAGGGGGAAAATCATTTTTATTGAAGTTCAGGGTTGATTCTGAAAGAAGAAAAGAGAAAAACAGAAGATAAAAATTGATATTCAGATTTGAGATTTAAGTACTTCTTTCCAGGCCCAAAAGGGTCAGTCAGTCAGTTGCTGCTCTCTTAGTTCCTGGAAACATTAGTTACATCATGAATCTTTTATCCCTATGATGTACTTCCTCTCAGCTGGGGATATGTCTACTATCTGTAGGTTGTTAGGTTAGATCATTTAATGCTTGATATCACCTATTACTCCAAAGTGTAGTCTGCACTGCCAGTCTAGGACTCACAGGGTGCCGAGTGCCTCCCTCACCAGCCATGGGAAGATACTTCTGGCCTGCTCCCTGCCACCTTGGTCTTTGCCATTCTGGAGAGCTGCTCATTGGTCTGATGCACTTCCGCTGCACACAGCTGCCAAGGGATCACCCTAATGAGAGTGCTTAGGCATGCCACCTTGTTCACAGTGCCTCCGTGATTCCATTTTGCCTTTAAGGTGAAGTCCTGTTCATCCTGAACTTGCCCAGCTCTCCAGTCTTCCTTTGTGCCTCCACTCAAGCCTTGCTCAGAGGCTAGCTCTTTCCATACGTTGTTCATCTTCTTTTCTTGTACATGTTGTTCTTCTTTGCATGTTTTCTCTATTCTTTCCTTTCCTGCCTTCTCACCCCGCCCCCCCACACCCAACCCTGTTTGTGAGGCTCCATCCTCCCAACACTCCTGCTCTTTCCCCTTTCATCCAACTAGATGATTCAGAGTAAAGAGTTGTTAGTTTGTCATTTGAAGCCATAAAATGGTTAACCTTTGCCTTCAGTTTTAAACCTGAATTTGTGATTATCATTATGTGTATCTTTTTAGTTCTGGTACATTTTGTTATAGCAAATGTTTAGCATTCCCTGTTTTTCAGATACTGTTTTGTAATTTAGCCTTCCCTGAATGTTTTACTTGAAAATGACAAGGGATACTTTTTCTGTAGTTAGAACCGTATGTTTTTATTTCTCCTTCCCCATAGTTGAAAAGGTAAAAGTAGGACATAATGACTTTAAGGAAAGAAATGAATAATATTTGCTTTCTTTGCAAAATAGAACATTTACTTCCAAGTGTGCATGTCCATATTATCATTTTAAAATTAACAAGAATAGGATGACATGTTACTCTCTGTCTACAGAAACTAAAGGATACCTGAGGAGGAGGCTGCCAGTGTCTTGTCTTGAAAAATTCAGCTTATGTAGAAAAAAATTTAAATATTATTCAATTAATATCTGCATAATAAGCACCTAGAATCTACAATATTTTCTTGATTATTGCATATACATCCTTCTATACATTTATCCATCAAATTTTTTGAAGTACCTCAAATGTTGCCAACATTAGTGAGTGAGTAATCTCAGTGAGTAATTATCCATGCCTCTCCTTCTCACGTTCTTCACCCCAGTTCATTGCCTACCTTTCCTGTATTTAGTCAGCCCTACTCAGGTCTGATTCTGAATACTTCATACAAGTATGAAAGAAATCTGAGCACTGTTAGTTTAAAAGTTCCATTGGCATGTTAGTAGTTTTAAAGTCTTCCCTTTGTGCATTGGATTTCTCTCACACTTTCATCTAAAACCTAGTGCCCATTTAAGTGTGTATCTGTGTCTGGGCTCTTGATTCAGTCCTGTGGGTCCATTTATCAGTCTTTGGGCCAGTACTGCTCCATTGCTGTAGCTGCCTAGTCTAGTCTCAAAAGCAGGTAGAGAAAGTCCTCCGGCTTTGTCCCTCCTCCCCGTTTTTTGTACTGGGAATTGAACCCAGAGGTGCTTAACCACTGAGCAACATCCCCAGTCCTTTTTTTTTTTTTTTTTTTTTTTTTTTTTTTTTTTTTTTAACATTTTGTTTAGAGACAGTGTCTCACTAAATTGCTGAGGCTGACTTTGAACTCTCCATCCCCCTGTCTTAACCTCCTGCCACTGGGATTACAGGCATGCACCACCACGCCCAGCTTATTCTCCTTTTACAAAAATGTTCTGGACATTCTTGGTTCTTCGCATTTGCAATTCTGTTGTAGAATCATCTTATTAAAAATCAAAATTCTTGCAGAAACATGATTGAGCTTATATTAAATATGTGGATTAACTTGGCGTGAACTGATATCTTAATTTCAGTGTGTCAATATATCTGTCCGTTCACATATGCCTTCCTTAATTTCTCTCAGTAGTGTTTTTAAGTGTTTATTTGTAGAAGTTTTACACAGAAAATCAATCTTGACAGTGTTGTCAGTGACATTGTTTTTAAATTTTATTTTGGATACTGTGATTATATGGCCTAAAGATTGCTTTCTACTCCGCTTAGCTGGTGATTTTATAGATTTTTAATAGCCATTTCTTAACCAATGGGCATCCATACAGGAAGTCATGTATTAACTTATGTTTCTGTGAAGCATAAAGCTTTGAAAGACATGTCACATTCTGCAGTCTGTTCAGGTGAGGATTTATTTCTGACAGAGCTGCCAGAAACTTCCCAGAGTGTTTATTTGTGCCTGTTTGTTATAGTCATGTCTAAGTGTATGTGTAGATATGTGTATTTAAAAGAAAATCAATAACTGTTATATTTCTGGCTATATGACTGTTGTTTGTTGATATCACACGTATCATTAGTTTGGATTCTTTTTTTTTTCTCTCTCTCTTCTTTTTAGTACTGGGGATTGAACTCAGGAGCACTCAACTACTGAGCTGCATCCCCAGCCCTATTCTGTATTTTATTTAAAGAAAGGGTCTCACTGAGTTGCTTAGCTCCTTGCTTTTTGCTGAGGCTGGCTTTGAACTCGTGATCCTCCTGCCTCAGCCTCCCGAGTTGCTGGGATTACAGGTGTATAGCCACAACCATTTAGTGTGTGTGTGTGTACTAGGAATTGACTAATGAGCCATATACTCAGCCCTTTATTATTATTATTATTTTATTTACAGACAATATCTTTATTTTATTTATTTATTTTTGTAGTGCTGAGGATCGATCCCAGGGTCTTACGCATGCTAGGTGAGCTTTCTACCACTGAGCCACAACCCCAGCCCATACCATATGTTTTTGAATTAATTTTTATTTATTAAAAATAGGACTTCCAGGGTTGGGGCTGTAGCTTAGTGGTAGAGTGCTTGCCTCGCACGTGTGAGACACTGGGTTCAATCCTCAGCACCACAAAAAATAAAGATATTTTTTAAAATCTTTAAAAAAATAAAACTTTTCTATTATTGTTGAACAGCAGCATTGTATTTTCTTGTGCTTAGGCCTTAGAGGGTGCATCCAGCTATTTAGGCTTTATAATTTCTTTGCATTGCAGTGCTCATGAAGTCTCATGCTATGACGAATGCTTGAAATAGTAACAAACCTTATTTTGAAAAGAATGCACAGTTGGTCTTCTGTATCTGCAGATTCTGTGCCTGTGTATTCAACTACCCTTGGATTAAAACTTTGGAGGGAAAATTACATTTGTACTGATTATGTACAGACTTTTTTCTTGTTATTATTCCCCAAACAATACAGTATAACATCTATTTACATTGTATTAGAACATTTATTTACATTATATTAGATTTTATAAATAACCCAGAGATGATTTAAAGAATATGGGAGGATATATACAGGTTATGTGCAAATACTCACCATTTGACATAAGGGGTTTGTGTTACTGTTCATGGATTTGAGTGTCCTAGAACCAATCCCCCACAGATAGTGATGGACACCTCCACAATTTAATATTTACATGTCTCTATATTCGAGTATTTGCCCTGATATTTTAAGTCTTATCTCCAAATATTGTGGGGGTTTTTTTGGCATTTTTCCTTAGTTCATTTGAAAATTGTATGTAACCTCCTAAACAAAATAGACATGTACTTTGCTGTGTTAGTTCTCAGGGT